>NC_086444.1:782084282-782684282 GCF_028390025.1 Pseudophryne corroboree
CCTCCCCAATCAGCACATGATGCAAAGAAAAAGAAAAGAAAAAAGAGGTGCAAGATGGAATTGTCCTTGGGCCCTCCCACCCACCCTTATGTTGTATAAACAAAACAGGACATGCACACTTTAACCAACCCATCATTTCAGTGACAGGGTCTGCCACACGACTGTGACTGATATGACGGGTTGGTTTGGACCCCCCACCCAAAAAAGAAGCAATTAATCTCTCCTTGCACAAACTGGCTCTACAGAGGCAAGATGTCCACCTCATCTTCACCCTCCGATATATCACCGTGTACATCCCCCTCCTCACAGATTATCAATTCGTCCCCACTGGAATCCACCATCTCAGCTCCCTGTGTACTTTGTGGAGGCAATTGCTGCTGGTCAATGTCTCCGCGGAGGAATTGATTATAATTCATTTTAATGAACATCATCTTCTCCACATTTTCTGGATGTAACCTCGTACGCCGATTGCTGACAAGGTGAGCGGCGGCACTAAACACTCTTTCGGAGTACACACTTGTGGGAGGGCAACTTAGGTAGAATAAAGCCAGTTTGTGCAAGGGCCTCCAAATTGCCTCTTTTTCCTGCCAGTATAAGTACGGACTGTGTGACGTGCCTACTTGGATGCGGTCACTCATATAATCCTCCACCATTCTATCAATGTTGAGAGAATCATATGCAGTGACAGTAGACGACATGTCCGTAATCGTTGTCAGGTCCTTCAGTCCGGACCAGATGTCAGCATCAGCAGTCGCTCCAGACTGCCCTGCATCACCGCCAGCGGGTGGGCTCGGAATTCTGAGCCTTTTCCTCGCACCCCCAGTTGCGGGAGAATGTGAAGGAGGAGATGTTGACAGGTCGCGTTCCGCTTGACTTGACAATTTTGTCACCAGCAGGTCTTTCAACCCCAGCAGACCTGTGTCTGCCGGAAAGAGAGATCCAAGGTAGGCTTTAAATCTAGGATCGAGCACGGTGGCCAAAATGTAGTGCTCTGATTTCAACAGATTGACCACCCGTGAATCCTTGTTAAGCGAATTAAGGGCTGCATCCACAAGTCCCACATGCCTAGCGGAATCGCTCCCTTTTAGCTCCTTCTTCAATGCCTCCAGCTTCTTCTGCAAAAGCCTGATGAGGGGAATGACCTGACTCAGGCTGGCAGTGTCTGAACTGACTTCACGTGTGGCAAGTTCAAAGGGCATCAGAACCTTGCACAACGTTGAAATCATTCTCCACTGCACTTGAGACAGGTGCATTCCATCTCCTATATCGTGCTCAATTGTTTAGGCTTGAATGGCCTTTTGCTGCTCCTCCAACCTCTGAAGCATATAGAGGGTTGAATTCCACCTCGTTACCACTTCTTGCTTCAGATGATGGCAGGGCAGGTTCAGGCGTTTTTGGTGTTGCTCCAGTCTTCTGTACGTGGTGCCTGTACGCCGAAAGTGTCCCGCAATTTTTCTGGCCACCGACAGCATCTCTTGCACGCCCCTGTCGTTTTTTAAAAAATTCTGCACCACCAAATTCAAGGTATGTGCAAAACATGGGACGTGCTGGAATTTGCCCATATTTAATGCACACACAATATTGCTGGCGTTGTCCGATGCCACAAATCCACAGGAGAGTCCAATTGGGGTAAGCCATTCCGCGATGATCTTCCTCAGTTGCCGTAAGAGGTTTTCAGCTGTGTGCGTATTCTGGAAAGCGGTGATACAAAGCGTAGCCTGCCTAGGAAAGAGTTGGCGTTTGCGAGATGCTGCTACTGGTGCCGCCGCTGCTGTTCTTGCGGCGGGAGTCCATACATCTACCCAGTGGGCTGTCACAGTCATATAGTCCTGACCCTGCCCTGCTCCACTTGTCCATATGTCCGTGGTTAAGTGGACATTGGGTACAACTGCATTTTTTAGGACACTGGTGAGTCTTTTTCTGACGTCCGTGTACATTCTCGGTATCGCCTGCCTAGAGAAGTGGAACCTAGATGGTATTTGGTAACGGGGGCACACTGCCTCAATAAATTGTCTAGTTCCCTGTGAACTAACGGCGGATACCGGACGCACGTCTAACACCAACATAGTTGTCAAGGACTCAGTTATCCGCTTTGCAGTAGGATGACTGCTGTGATATTTCATCTTCCTCGCAAAGGACTGTTGAACAGTCAATTGCTTACTGGAAGTAGTACAAGTGGGCTTACGACTTCCCCTCTGGGATGACCATCGACTCCCAGCGGCAACAACAGCAGCGCCAGCAGCAGTAGGCGTTACACGCAAGGATGCATCGGAGGAATCCCAGGCAGGAGAGGACTCGTCAGAATTGCCAGTGACATGGCCTGCAGGACTATTGGCATTCCTGGGAAAGGAGGAAATTGACACTGAGGGAGTTGGTGGGGTGGTTTGCGTGAGCTTGGTTACAAGAGGAAGGGATTTACTGGTCAGTGGACTGCTTCCGCTGTCACCCAAAGTTTTTGAACTTGTCACTGACTTATTATGAATGCGCTGCAGGTGACGTATAAGGGAGGATGTTCCGAGGTGGTTAACGTCCTTACCCCTACTTATTACAGCTTGACAAAGGGAACACACGGCTTGACACCTGTTGTCCGCATTTCTGGTGAAATACCTCCACACCGAAGAGCTGATTTTTTTTGGTATTTTCACCTGGCATGTCAACGGCCATATTCCTCCCACGGACAACAGGTGTCTCCCCGGGTGCCTGACTTAAACAAACCACCTCACTATCAGAATCCTCCTGGTCAATTTCCTCCCCAGCGCCAGCAACACCCATATCCTCCTCATCCTGGTGTACTTCAACACTGACATCTTCAATCTGACTATCAGGAACTGGACTGCGGGTGCTCCTTCCAGCACTTGCAGGGGGCGTGCAAATGGTGGAAGGCGCATGCTCTTCACGTCCAGTGTTGGGAAGGTCAGGCATCGCAACCGACACAATTGGACTCTCCTTGTGGATTTGGGATTTCAAAGAACGCACAGTTCTTTGCGGTGCTTTTGCCAGCTTGAGTCTTTTCAGTTTTCTAGCGAGAGGCTGAGTGCTTCCATCCTCATGTGAAGCTGAACCACTAGCCATGAACATAGGCCAGGGCCTCAGCCGTTCCTTGCCACTCCGTGTGGTAAATGGCATATTGGCAAGTTTACGCTTCTCCTCCGACAATTTTATTTTAGGTTTTGGAGTCCTTTTTTTACTGATATTTGGTGTTTTGGTTTTGACATGCTCTGTACTATGCCATTGGGCATCGGCCTTGGCAGACGACGTTGCTGGCATTTCATCGTCTCGGCCATGACTAGTGGCAGCAGCTTCAGCACGAGGTGGAAGTGGATCTTGATCTTTCCCTAATTTTGGAACCTCAACATTTTTGTTCTCCATATTTTAATAGGCACAACTAAAAGGCACCTCAGGTAAACAATGGAGATGGATGGATTGGATACTAGTATACAATTATGGACGGGCTGCCGAGTGCCGACACAGAGGTAGCCACAGCCGTGAACTACCGCACTGTACTGTGTCTGCTGCTAATATATAGACTGGTTGATAAAGAGATAGTATACTCGTAACTAGTATGTATGTATAAAGAAAGAAAAAAAAACCACGGTTAGGTGGTATATACAATTATGGACGGGCTGCCGAGTGCCGACACAGAGGTAGCCACAGCCGTGAACTACCGCACTGTACTGTGTCTGCTGCTAATATATAGACTGGTTGATAAAGAGATAGTATACTCGTAACTAGTATGTATGTATAAAGAAAGAAAAAAAAACCACGGTTAGGTGGTATATACAATTATGGACGGGCTGCCGAGTGCCGACACAGAGGTAGCCACAGCCGTGAACTACCGCACTGTACTGTGTCTGCTGCTAATATATAGACTGGTTGATAAAGAGATAGTATACTCGTAACTAGTATGTATGTATAAAGAAAGAAAAAAAAACCACGGTTAGGTGGTATATACAATTATGGACGGGCTGCCGAGTGCCGACACAGAGGTAGCCACAGCCGTGAACTACCGCACTGTACTGTGTCTGCTGCTAATATATAGACTGGTTGATAAAGAGATAGTATACTCGTAACTAGTATGTATGTATAAAGAAAGAAAAAAAAACCACGGTTAGGTGGTATATACAATTATGGACGGGCTGCCGAGTGCCGACACAGAGGTAGCCACAGCCGTGAACTACCGCACTGTACTGTGTCTGCTGCTAATATATAGACTGGTTGATAAAGAGATAGTATACTCGTAACTAGTATGTATGTATAAAGAAAGAAAAAAAAACCACGGTTAGGTGGTATATACAATTATGGACGGGCTGCCGAGTGCCGACACAGAGGTAGCCACAGCCGTGAACTACCGCACTGTACTGTGTCTGCTGCTAATATATAGACTGGTTGATAAAGAGATAGTATACTCGTAACTAGTATGTATGTATAAAGAAAGAAAAAAAAACCACGGTTAGGTGGTATATACAATTATGGACGGGCTGCCGAGTGCCGACACAGAGGTAGCCACAGCTGTGAACTACCGCACTGTACTGTGTCTGCTGCTAATATATAGACTGGTTGATAAAGAGATAGTATACTCGTAACTAGTATGTATGTATAAAGAAAGAAAAAAAAACCACGGTTAGGTGGTATATACAATTATGGACGGGCTGCCGAGTGCCGACACAGAGGTAGCCACAGCCGTGAACTACCGCACTGTACTGTGTCTGCTGCTAATATATAGACTGGTTGATAAAGAGATAGTATACTCGTAACTAGTATGTATGTATAAAGAAAGAAAAAAAAACCACGGTTAGGTGGTATATACAATTATGGACGGGCTGCCGAGTGCCGACACAGAGGTAGCCACAGCCGTGAACTACCGCACTGTACTGTGTCTGCTGCTAATATATAGACTGGTTGATAAAGAGATAGTATACTCGTAACTAGTATGTATGTATAAAGAAAGAAAAAAAAACCACGGTTAGGTGGTATATACAATTATGGACGGGCTGCCGAGTGCCGACACAGAGGTAGCCACAGCCGTGAACTACCGCACTGTACTGTGTCTGCTGCTAATATATAGACTGGTTGATAAAGAGATAGTATACTCGTAACTAGTATGTATGTATAAAGAAAGAAAAAAAAACCACGGTTAGGTGGTATATACAATTATGGACGGGCTGCCGAGTGCCGACACAGAGGTAGCCACAGCCGTGAACTACCGCACTGTACTGTGTCTGCTGCTAATATATAGACTGGTTGATAAAGAGATAGTATACTCGTAACTAGTATGTATGTATAAAGAAAGAAAAAAAAACCACGGTTAGGTGTTATATACAATTATGGACGGGCTGCCGAGTGCCGACACAGAGGTAGCCACAGCCGTGAACTACCGCACTGTACTGTGTCTGCTGCTAATATATAGACTGGTTGATAAAGAGATAGTATACTCGTAACTAGTATGTATGTATAAAGAAAGAAAAAAAAACCACGGTTAGGTGGTATATACAATTATGGACGGGCTGCCGAGTGCCGACACAGAGGTAGCCACAGCCGTGAACTACCGCACTGTACTGTGTCTGCTGCTAATATATAGACTGGTTGATAAAGAGATAGTATACTCGTAACTAGTATGTATGTATAAAGAAAGAAAAAAAAAACACGGTTAGGTGGTATATACAATTATGGACGGGCTGCCGAGTGCCGACACAGAGGTAGCCACAGCCGTGAACTACCGCACTGTACTGTGTCTGCTGCTAATATATAGACTGGTTGATAAAGAGATAGTATACTCGTAACTAGTATGTATGTATAAAGAAAGAAAAAAAAACCACGGTTAGGTGGTATATACAATTATGGACGGGCTGCCGAGTGCCGACACAGAGGTAGCCACAGCCGTGAACTACCGCACTGTACTGTGTCTGCTGCTAATATAGACTGGTTGATAAAGAGATAGTATACTACTAATATTATATACTGGTGGTCAGGTCACTGGTCACTAGTCACACTGGCAGTGGCACTCCTGCAGCAAAAGTATGCACTGTTTAATTTTAATATAATATTATGTACTCCTGGCTCCTGCTATAACCTATAACTGGCACTGCAGTAGTGCTCCCCAGTCTCCCCCACAATTATAAGCTGTGTGAGCTGAGCAGTCAGACAGATATATAATATATATATAGATGATGCAGCACACTGGCCTGAGCCTGAGCAGTGCACACAGATATGGTATGTGACTGACTGAGTCACTGTGTGTATCGCTTTTTTCAGGCAGAGAACGGATATATTAAATAAACTGCACTGTGTGTCTGGTGGTCACTCACTATATAATATATTATGTACTCCTGGCTCCTGCTATAACCTATAACTGGCACTGCAGTAGTGCTCCCCAGTCTCCCCCACAATTATAAGCTGTGTGAGCTGAGCAGTCAGACAGATATATATAATATTATATATAGATAATAGATGATGCAGCACACTGGCCTGAGCCTGAGCAGTGCACACAGATATGGTATGTGACTGAGTCACTGTGTGCTGTGTATCGCTTTTTTCAGGCAGAGAACGGATTATAAATAAAAGTGGTGGTCACTGGTCACTATCAGCAAAACTCTGCACTGTACACTACTGAGTACTCCTAATGCTCCCCAAAATTAGTAAATCAAGTGTCTCTCTAATCTATTCTAATTCTAAACGGAGAGGACGCCAGCCACGTCCTCTCCCTATCAATCTCAATGCACGTGTGAAAATGGCGGCGACGCGGGCTCCTTATATAGAATCCGAGTCTCGCGATAGAATCCGAGCCTCGCGAGAATCCGACAGCGTCATGATGACGTTCCGGCGCGCTCGGGTTAACCGAGCAAGGCGGGAAGATCCGAGTCGCTCGGACCCGTGAAAAAAAACATGAAGTTCTGGCGGGTTCGGATTCAGAGAAACCGAACCCGCTCATCTCTAATACACACATGTAGGTACGCGCCACCTGACACACACACACGTACACGCACGACACCTGACACACACGTACGTACACGCACGGCACTGACACGTACGTACGCGCACGGCACCTGACACACACGTACATACTAGTGATGAGTGGGTTCGGTTCGTCGGAATCCGAACCCCCCGAACTTCACCCATTTTGCACGGGTCCGAGGCAGGTTCGAACCTTCCCGCCTTGCTCGGCTAGCCCGAGCGCGCACGAACGTCATCATCCCGCTGTCGGATTCTCGCGAGATTCGGATGTCTGCATTCGTGGAAAGGGGTCCCATGTGTAAACATGGGACCCCTTTCAGTCCGTCTGGTCCGGGTGTTCGGTTTGTTGTTTTGCCAAGTACGTGGATTTAATCTGGAACCTGGATCAGGTGAGTATAATTATCTTATTTTCAGGTACCCGTGGATTCTACTTGGAGAAGAGGACCGACTGCTTCATGTCAACATAGGTAAGTATGTGTGTGTCGGCAGGTGTGAAATAAAGTTATACTTTCACGGTGTCTGTGTCCTGTTTTTATTTGGGTATTTTTTTCCCAGTAGAACTACAGGTACCAGCGGGCCCGTTTTTCTCCTGCATGCTGGTACTTGTGGTTCTCCAAGTACCAGCTTGCGGGGGAGGCTTGCTGGGACTTGTAGTACTACTAGAAAAAACAATATTCTTTAAATTTTCTCAAGGCTATCAGCCTCCCATCCGCAGCCCTTGGATGGGGGGACAGCCTCGGGCTTCACCCCTGGCCCTTGGGTGGCTGGGGGGGGGGACCCCTTGATTGAAGGGGTCCCCACTCCCCCAGGGTACCCCGGCCAGGGGTGACTAGTTGGATATTTAATGCCACGGCCGCAGGGCACTGTATAAAAGTGACCCCCGGCTGTGGCTTTATCTGTCCAGCTCGTGGAGCCCGATGCTGGTGTAAAAAATACGGGGGATCCCCACTCTTTTTGTCCCCCGTATTTTTTGCACCAGCACCAGGCGCAGAGCCCGGTGCTGGTTTTAAAAATACGGGGGATCCCCTGTCCGTTTTCCCCCCGGATTTTTAGAACCAGGACCGGCTCGAAGAGCCCGAGGCTGGTTATGCTTTGGAGGGGGGACCCACGCAATTTTTTTTCTGGGTTTTTCACATTCCATTTAAAAAATAAATAATATTTAAAAAAATATATAAATAATACTTGTGCCTCCAAAAAGACAAACCAAGTACCTAATCCCTTCTAATATAAATAGATATGCTATTACCAAAAAAAAAAAAAACAGCAAAAAAAAACATGTTTTTAAATTTTTTTAATTAGATTCCGCCAGCAAAGTGTTGCGGATTGAAAATGACAAATTTACTGTTTAAAAGCACTGTTGTCGAATTTACAAACTTCAATTGAATATACTTTTGTCGAATTGCCGCATTTGTACCATTGCAGAAAAGTCGAATTTGTCAAATGTCGAATTTTAAAGTCGAATTTTGAAAGCCTGTAAGAATAGGCCCCGCCCCCTTCTTCACATCAGCCGTCCCCTTCTACCCCTGTACCTTGCTCTCTCCTGTCTGTGCTCTCTCCCGTCTGTAGGACTAGGCCCCGCCCCCTTCTTACCCTCCTGTGACTGCTCTCTCCTGACAAGTGGACCAGGCCTGCCCCCTACACGCTGCTGGTGTCTTCATTGTTACTTGGTCTGGAGCTCCGTTGGGGAGAGAACTCACGTGAGCTCATTAAGAATGAGGAACTGGGATGTTTTAATTTTATTGTGAGTAGTGTAGTGTGGTGATGTAGTATGTTGTATGGGGGGTATAGTGTAATTATGAAGTGCAGCATATGGGAGGGCTGTAGCATAGTGATGTAGTGTGGCATATGGGGGGTGGTAGCGCATAGGCGTGCGTACAGGGGGTGCCTGGTGCGCACAGGCACTCCCTAATGTCCAGCACCGCTGCACGCCACGCTTGCTGTAGCACAGTGATCGCTGAGTGTGTGATCGGTGGAGCCTAGCCTGCAGCTCATTTCCGTACCTCCCACCACCGCTGCACCCGCCCCCCCTCTGCCTGCTGCTAATACTATGCTGAGTGCATTCGTCGGCGGCCTCACTGGGGGGACTGGCGTCACCTTGCAATGTGACGTGGTGATGTCCGCCCATGCTCTCCTCCCGCCCACCTGTGCTTTCCTCCTGCTGCGGTCTCAGTCCTAGTGTGCCGCGGCCGCCACACCACTGGCAGTGTTCCTCTAGGAGGGACTGGGAGCTGCTGGCAGACACATTCTGCTGAGACTTACTTTTCAGTGCGGGTTCCGGACGGCAGGCGGCGGGTGGGAGGGCAGACGGGGAGCAGGTGTCACAAGGAGTGTGTGGGTAACTAATTCACAATACTTCCGCTCAACGTGGCACTGCTGGTCCTTCATCTCCCATGTCTCTTCACCAGGTGGCGGGCGGCCCGGAAATTAAGTGATGTGTTGTGCAGCAGTCAGTGTGAAGTGACTGTGAGTAACACTGGTGGTGCTGATGATGATGCTGCAGAATCGGGAAGCAATTAATTCATAAATATAATGTACTCTATCAGTGTATTATACATACATAAACATGTACATACGTGTATTTGTGTATACATGTATATGCAATATGCATGTATATACATGAGTGTGTGTGTATATATATATATATATATATATATATATATGTATAAAAATAAGACTTGGGGTTTGTTTTATTAGATAGAGCATGTCCCAGTGAAGTGCCTTTTGGGGTTGTGGTTTTTCGGAAAGTTACAGGTTTTTTTTAATTAAGAGAAATATGCCCCATTATAGAGATAGGGCATTTCAATTTGTTGCGCCTGCGCAGTGGCCGCCAGCAGGGGGTGTACTAGAGGGCCTTCACTTGAGAGCCGCAATATGGCCGCCTTCTCCCCGGTTATTCTGTAAATAGGAAAATAACCTCACAGGTTCACATAGGGCAGAGTTGCCACTACTAGTGCAGGGCTGTAACGTACAGTACTAAGGAAAAGCCATATACTAAAGCGGCACGGTGACCTCACCCCTCTCAGAGACACCAGGGCGCAGCACACTGTACGGGGTACACTTAGTACACACACCTGTTAGCTCAGGGCAGCACTATAGGACCCTCCTGTAATGCTGTGCTGGCGGCGTGTAGTGATCAGGGCACAGGGAGACTGGCTGGCTGGTCTCCGTCTCTGCTGCCTATAGAACTTCCACCTCTGTTATATATCAGGGCTGCTCTCCTGTGTGTTCTCTTCCTCTCCTACCTCACACTGGAACTGGCCGCCCAGAGAACGAGAGGGCAGCGGCTGACATCAGAGAGGGTGCAGCAATCTGTGTGGGCAGAGCCCCTCACAGCAAGGTGTCCTTTTGCTGTGCCCCGTGTAATCATGATCCATACAGACTCTCACCCTGGTATGCTCTATTTATTATTTATTTCTCTGACGTCCTAGTGGATGCTGGGGACTCCGTAAGGACCATGGGGAATAGCGGCTCCGCAGGAGACTGGGCACAAAAGTAAAGCTTTAGGACTACCTGGTGTGCACTGGCTCCTCCCCCTATGACCCTCCTCCAAGCCTCAGTTAGATTTTTGTGCCCGAACGAGAAGGGTGCACACTAGGTGGCTCTCCTGAGCTGCTTAGTGAAAAGTTTAGTTTTAGGTTTTTTATTTTCAGTGAGACCTGCTGGCAACAGGCTCACTGCATCGAGGGACTAAGGGGAGAAGAAGCGAACTCACCTGCGTGCAGAGTGGATTGGGCTTCTTAGGCTACTGGACACCATTAGCTCCAGAGGGATCGAACACAGGCCCAGCCATGGAGTCCGGTCCCAGAGCCGCGCCGCCGGCCCCCTTACAGAGCCAGAAGCAAGAAGAGGTCCGGAAAATCGGCGGCAGAAGACATCCTGTCTTCACCAAGGTAGCGCACAGCACTGCAGCTGTGCGCCATTGCTCCTCAGCACACTTCACACTTCGGTCACTGAGGGTGCAGGGCGCTAGGGGGGGGCGCCCTGAGCAGCAATAAAAACACCTTGGCTGGCGAAAATACATCACATATAGCCCCCAGGGCTATATGGATGAATTTTAACCCCTGCCAGAATCCATAAAAAAGCAGGAGAAAAGTCCGCGAAAAAGGGGCGGAGCCTATCTCCTCAGCACACTGGCGCCATTTTCCCTCACAGCTCCGTTGGAGGGAAGCTCCCCTGGCTCTCCCCTGCAGTCACTACACTACAGAAAGGGTTAAAAAAGAGAGGGGGGCACTAATTAGGCGCAGTATTAACAATACAGCAGCTATAAGGGGAAAAACACTTATATAAAGGTTATCCCTGTATATTTATAGCGCTCTGGTGTGTGCTGGCAAACTCTCCCTCTGTCTCTCCAAAGGGCTAGTGGGGTCCTGTCCTCTATCAGAGCATTCCCTGTGTGTGTGCTGTGTGTCGGTACGTTTGTGTCGACATGTATGAGGAGGAAAATGATGTGGAGGCGGAGCAAATTGCCTGTAATAGGGATGTCACCCTCTAGGGGGTCGACACCTGAGTGGGTGAACTGTTGGAAGGAATTAACAGTGTCAGCTCTTTACAAAAGACAGTGGTTGACATGAGACAGCCGGCTACTCAGCTTGTGCCTGTCCAGACGTCTCATAGGCCGTCAGGGGCTCTAAAGCGCCCATTACCTCAGATGGCAGATACAGACGCCGACACGGATACTGACTCCAGTGTCGACGGTGAAGAGACAAATGTGACTTCCAGTAGGGCCACACGTTACATGATTGAGGCAATGAAAAATGTTTTACACATTTCTGATAATACGAGTACCACCAAAAGGGGTATTATGTTCGGTGAGGAAAAACTACCTGTAGTTTTCCTGAATCTGAGAAATTAAATGAGGTGTGTGATGAAGCGTGGGTTTCCCCCGATAAAAAAGTTATTGGCATTATATCCTTTCCCGCCAGAGGTTAGGGTGCGTTGGGAAACACCCCCTAGGGTGGATAAAGCGCTCACACGCTTGTCAAAACAAGGGCTCTACCCTCTCCTGAGATGGCCGCCCTTAAGGATCCTGCTGAAAGAAAGCAGGAGGGTATCCTAAAATGTATTTACACACATACTGGTGTTATACTGCGACCAGCAATCGCCTCAGCATGGATGTGCAGTGCTGGGTTGGCGTGGTCGGATTCCCTGACTGAAAATATTGATACCCTAGATAGGGACAGTATATTATTGCCTATAGAGCATTTAAAAGATGCATTTCTATATATGCGTGATGCACAGCGGAATATTTGCCGACTGGCATCAAGAGTAAGTGCGTTGTCCATTTCTGCCAGAAGAGGGTTATGGACACGACAGTGGTCAGGTGATGCGGATTCCAAACGGCATATGGAAGTATTGCCTTATAAAGGGGAGGAGTTATTTGGGGTCGGTCTTTCAGACCTGGTGGCCACGGCAACAGCTGGGAAATCCACGTTTTTACCCCAGGTCGCCTCTCAACATAAGAAGACGCCGTATTATCAGGCGCAGTCCTTTCGTTCCCATAAGGACAAGCGGGCAAAAGGTTCCTCATTTCTACCCCGTGACAGAGGGAGAGGAAAAAGGCTGCAGAAATCAGCCAGTTCCCAGGAACAGAAGCCCTCTCCCGCCTCTGCCAAGCCCTCAGCATGACGCTGGGGCTTTACAAGCGGACTCAGGCACGGTGGGGGCCCGTCTCAAGAATTTCAGCGCGCAGTGGGCTCACTCGCAAGTAGACCCCTGGATCCTTCAGGTGGTATCTCAGGGGTACAAATTGGAATTCGAGACGTCTCCCCCTCGCCGTTTCCTAAAGTCGGCTTTACCGACGTCTCCCTCCGACAGGGAGGCAGTTTTGGAAGCCATTCACAAGCTGTATTCCCAGCAGGTGATAATCAAGGTACCCCTCCTGCAACAGGGAAAGGGGTATTATTCCACACTGTTGTGGTACCGAAGCCGGACGGCTCGGTGAGACCGATTTTAAATCTAAAATCTTTGAACACTTACATAAAGAAGTTCAAATTCAAGATGGAGTCACTCAGAGCAGTGATTGCGAACCTGGAAGAAGGGGACTACATGGTGTCTCGGGACATCAAGGATGCTTACCTTCATGTCCCAATCTACCCTTCTCACCAAGGGTACCTCAGGTTTGTGGTACAGAACTGTCACTATCAGTTTCAGACGCTGCCGTTTGGATGGTCCACGGCACCCCGGGTCTTTACCAAGGTAATGGCCGAAATGATGATACTCCTTCGAAGGAAGGGAGTTTTAGTTATCCCTTACTTGGACGATCTCCTGATAAGGGTAAGATCCAGAGAACAGTTGGAGGTCGGTGTAGCACTATCTCAGGTAGTGTTGCGGCAGCACGGTTGGATTCTCAATATTCCAAAATCGCAGCTGGTTCCGACGACTCGTCTTCTGTTCCTAGGGATGATCCTGGACACAGTCCAGAAAAAGGTGTTTCTCCCGGAGGAGAAAGCCAGGGAGTTATCCGAGCTAGTCAGGAACCTCCTAAAACCGAGCCAAGTCTCAGTGCATCAATGCACAAGGGTTCTGGGAAAAATGGTGGCTTCCTACAAAGCAATCCCATTCGGCAGATTCCACGCAAGAATTTTCCAGTGGGACCTGCTGGACAAATGGTCCGGGTCGCATCTTCAGATGCATCAGCGGATAACCCTGTCACCAAGGACAAGGGTGTCCCTCCTGTGGTGGTTGCAGAGTGCTCATCTTCTAGAGGGCCGCAGATTCGGCATTCAGGACTGGGTCCTGGTGACCACGGATGCCAGCCTGCGAGGCTGGGGAGCAGTCACACAGGGAAGGAATTTCCAGGGCTTATGGTCAAGCCTGGAGACATCACTTCACATAAATATCCTGAAGCTAAGGGCCATTTACAATGCTCTAAGCTTAGCAAGACCTCTGCTTCAAGGTCAGCCGGTGTTGATCCAGTCGGACAACATCACGGCAGTCACCCACGTAAACAGACAGGGTGGCACAAGAAGCAGGAGGGCAATGGCAGAAGCTGCAAGGATTCTTCGCTGGGCGGAAAATCATGTGATAGCACTGTCAGCAGAATTCATTCCGGGAGTGGACAACTGGGAAGCAGACTTCCTCAGCAGACACGACCTCCACCCGGGAGAGTGGGGACTTCACCCAGAAGTCTTCCACATGATTATAAACCGTTGGGAAAAACTCGACAGGTATTGCGCCAGGTCAAGGGACCCTCAGGCAATAGCTGTAGACGCTCTGGTAACACCGTGGGTGTACCAGTCAGTGTATGTGTTCCCTCCTCTGCCTCTCATACCCAGGGTACTGAGAATTATAAGATGGAGAGGAGTAAGCACTATATTCGTGGCTCTGGATTGGCCAAGAAGGACTTGGTAACCGGAACTTCAAGAGATGCTCACGGAGGATCCGTGGCCTCTACCTCTAAGAAGGGACCTGCTCCAGCAAGGACCCTGTCTGTTCCAAGACTTACCGCGGCTGCGTTTGACGGCATGGCGGTTGAACGCCGGATCCTGAAGGAAAAAGGCATTCCGGATGAAGTCATCCCTATCCTGATCAAAGCCAGGAAGGATGTAACCGCAAAACATTATCACCGCATTTGGCGAAAATATGTTGCGTGGTGCGAGGCCAGTAAGGCCCGACGGAGGAAATTCAACTGGGTCGATTCCTACATTTCCTGCAAACAGGAGTGTCTATGGGCCTGAAATTGGGGTCCATTAAGGTTCAAATTTCGGCCCTGTCAATTTTCTTCCAAAAAGAACTAGCTTCAGTACCTGAAGTTCAGACGTTTGTAAAAGGGGTACTGCATATACAGCCTCCTTTTGTGCCTCCAGTGGCACCTTGGGATCTCAATGTAGTTTTTGGGTTCCAAAAGTCACATTGGTTTGAACCACTTAAATCTGTGGAGTTAAAATATCTCACATGGGAAGTGGTCATGCTGTTGGCCCTGGCCTGGGCCAGGCGCGTGTCAGAATTGGCGGCTTTATCCTGTAAAAGCCCTTATCTGATTTTCCATTCGGACAGGGCGGAATTGAGGACTCGACCTCAGTTTCTCCCTAAGGTGGTTTCAGCGTTTCACCTGAACCAACCTATTGTGGTGCCTGCGGCTACTAGGGACTTGGAGGACTCCAAGTTGCTAGACGTTGTCAGGGCCCTGAAAATATATGTTTCCAGGACGGCTGGAGTCAGAAAATCTGACTCGCTGTTTATCCTGTATGCACCCAACAAGCTGGGTGCTCCTGCTTCTAAGCAGACTATTGCTCGTTGGATTTGTAGTACAATTCAGCTTGCACATTCTGTGGCAGGCCTGCCACAGCCAAAAATCTGTAAATGCCCACTCCACAAGGAAGGTGGGCTCATCTTGGGCGGCTGCCCGAGGGGTCTCGGCTTTACAACTTTGCCGAGCAGCTACTTGGTCAGGAGCAAATACGTTTGTAAAATTCTACAAATTTGATACCCTGGCTGAGGAGGACCTGGAGTTCTCTCATTTGGTGCTGCAGAGTCATCCGCACTCTCCCGCCCGTTTGGGAGCTTTGGTATAATCCCCATGGTCCTTACGGAGTCCCCAGCATCCACTAGGACGTCAGAGAAAATAAGAATTTACTTACCGATAATTCTATTTCTCGTAGTCCGTAGTGGATGCTGGGCGCCCATCCCAAGTGCGGATTGTCTGCAATACTTGTACATAGTTATTGTTACCAAAAATCGGGTTATTGCTGTAGTGAGCCATCTTTTCTAGAGGCTCCTCTGTTATCATGCTGTTAACTGGGTTTAGATCACAAGTTATACGGTGTGATTGGTGTGGCTGGTATGAGTCTTACCCGGGATTCAAAATCCTTCCTTATTGTGTACGCTAGTCCGGGCACAGTATCCTAACTGAGGCTTGGAGGAGGGTCATAGGGGGAGGAGCCAGTGCACACCAGGTAGTCCTAAAGCTTTACTTTTGTGCCCAGTCTCCTGCGGAGCCGCTATTCCCCATGGTCCTTACGGAGTCCCCAGCATCCACTACGGACTACGAGAAATAGAATTATCGGTAAGTAAATTCTTATTTTTTTTGCACTGCGGCATGCTCGAGGGAAGGGAGCAGGCACCCCCCACCCCACCGCCACTACTCCTCCGCCAGCATCACTGCCGAGCCGGTCAGTGTTCCGGCGGCAATGAGCAGTAGGCAGCCACCAGCAAAAACAGTCAGGAAGCTGTTACTCCCGGCAGCAGTAGCGTCAAGCTGCAATTCAGCCAGCGGCACGATGATCCGGGAGACAGTGGCAGCACAGGGAAGCAGTACCCCCTCCAATCGCAGCACCAACCAGGAGACTGAGGCAGCAACCCGGCCCCCAGCAGCAGCACCACCCTGATGATAGGTAAGATGCATTTTGGTGTCACAAGAAGGTGGCCGGAGTAGTGGCTGGCTGTGGTCACACCCCGGGGAAAAGTGATAGTGATTTCAGTGTTCCCTTGCGCGGGGATTGGATGTGTAGATGTATGTATAGATGTGAGTGGAAGTGGTTGGATGTATGAGAGCGATAGTGTGCGGATGTATGAGAGCGTCAGTGTGCGGATGTATGAGAGCGGCAGTGTGCGGATGTATGAGAGCGGCAGTGTGCGGATGTATGAGAGCGGCAGTGTGCGGATGTATGAGAGCTGCAGTGTGCAGATGTATGAGAGCGGCAGTGTGCGGATGTATGAGAGCGGCAGTGTGCGGATGTATAACTGTGTCGGTGTGCGGCTGTATGAGTGCGATGATGTGCGGCTGTATGCGTGTGGTGGTGTGCGGCGGTGTGTGGATGTATGAGAGCGGCAGTGTGCGGCTGTAAAAGTGCGGCAGTGTGCGGATGTATGAAAGCAGCAGTGTACGGCTGTATAACTGCGTCGGTGTGCGGCTGTATGAGAGCAGCAGTGTGCGGATGTATGAGAGCGGGGTTGTACGGCTGTATGAGAGCGGCAGTGTACGGCTGTATGAGAGCGGCAGTGTGCGGCTGTATGAGAGCGGCAGTGTGCGGCTGTATGAGAGCGGCAGTGTGCGGCTGTATGAGAGCGGCAGTGTGCGGCTGTATGAGAGCGGCAGTGTGCGGCTGTATGAGTGCGGCAGTGTGCGGATGTATGAGAGCGGCAGTGTACGGCTGTATGAGAGCGGCAGTGTACGGCTGTATAACTGCGTAGGTGTGTGGATGTATGAGTGCGGTGGTGTGTGGATGTATGAGTGCGGTGGTGTGTGGATGCATGAGTGCGGTGGTGTGTGGATGCATGAGTGCGGCGGTGTGCGGCTGCATGAGAGCGGCGGTGTGCGGCTGCATGAGAGCGGCGGTGTGCGGCTGCATGAGAGCGGCGGTGTGCGGCTGCATGAGAGCGGCAGTGTGCGGCTGCATGAGAGCGGCAGTGTGCGGCTGCATGAGAGCGGCAGTGTGCGGCTGCATGAGAGCGGCAGTGTGCGGCTGTATGAGAGCGGGGTTGTACGGATGTATGAGAGCGGGGTTGTACGGATGTATGAGAGCGGGGTTGTACGGATGTATGAGAGCGGCAGTGTATGGATGTATGAGAGCAGCAGTGTACAGTTGTGTGAGAGCGGCAGTGTGCAGATGTATGAGAGTGGCGGTGTACGGATGTATGAGAGCGGCAATGTATGGATGGCAGCGTCATAGGGAGGGATGTCGGAATGCTGTTATAGGATTCCTAATACAAAATGGAATCCGTATAGTGGGCGGGGCTGGCACCATGGCACCACGTTGGGCTTGATGGGCAGGTAGTGCGGCAAGCACACCCAAATTGGCGTCTGACGTCGCCCGCAGTCCACACTGTTGTGAGGAGTCAGTTAATTTTGCTGTGTAGTGCACTCACAGAGGACCTACCGCCCGTCCCCTCCTCGCATCTGAGCAGCAGGTCAGGCTCTTATTTTCTTTTTAATCAGGAGAGGCCGAGTGAACTGTGAGCAGGGGGGCAGAGCTACATGGGACCCAGAGGGGCTGCTGTGCTGTCAGAGAGGGAGAAGAAGAGAGAGATGAAGCTACTGCAGATCCCCAGCTGATTGTGAGGTGCCGGGTTGAAGGGTGATGTGATCACCCTTCTCCCTCGCTGCAGCTGGGGACCGCATCTAGGCTTCCTCCATCGAGGGCATGCGGCGCAGCAGTGGGCAGCGTGTAATGAGTTTGTCTGACTCATTATACTGCTGCCTGTTGTGGACACCTCCGTCCGTACGGACTGGTGTACATGCCCAGCACAGAGGTGACAGTGTTGGTGGAAGTGCTGCCCAGCTCTGACCCTGCAGGCCTCCCTGATCTGGCTGCGGCCGCTGCTGCTGCGGCCCGAAACCCCTGCCGGTCCCCTCCATAGACTTCTGCCTGGCCAGCGCTGAGGTACTAGGGGTAGCCCAGCTGCAGGAAGGGTATGTCTCTGGCTTTCTCTCCGGTAGGGGAAGGTGACAGCGGCGGAGGAAGTGCTGCCCACCTCAGACACTGCAGGCCTCCCCGATCCAGCTGCGGCCACAGCTGATGCTGCCAGGACCCCCTGCTGGTCTCCTTTGTTGACTGCCGCATGGCCAGTGCTGAAGTACTGGGGGTAGGCCAGCTACGGGAAGAGTGTCTCTGCCTCGGGCTCTCTCTCTCTGGCAGGGGAAGGAAGGGCTGATTCTCTGGCACAACAGGGAGGGCTGGGCTGCAGGAACACAGCACTGGAAGAAACAGGAGGCCGAACTCATGACCAAAAAGTGAGCAGTGCAATGATCAGCCCCCTGGTCTTTCCCTCTCTCTGGGTGCAGAGCTGTATTCTACAGAGAGAGGGATGGGAAGAAGGGGAACGGCACCTGACATACACATACACGCGCAACACCTGACACACACACACATACACGTGCGTCACCTGACACACACACACACACACACACACACACGTAGCATCAGACACAATAAAATAAACATGCAGCACCTGACACACACATACACGTGCAACACCTGACACACACACATATACACATGCGGCACCTGACACACACACGTAGCATCAGACACAATAAAATAAACATGCAGCACCTGACACATGCATGTACACGCAGCACCTGACACATACATATACACGCAGCACCTGACACATACATATACACGCACACCATCAGACACACTAATATACACATGCAGCACCTGACACACACATACACACGCAGCACCTTACTCACACACACAGACACGCGCAGCACCTGACGCACACACATGTACACGCGTAGCACCTGACGCACACTCATGTACACGCGCAGCACCTAATGCACACTCATGTACACATGCAGAACCTGACGCACACTCATGTACACGCACAGCACCTAATGCACACTCATGTACACGCGCAGCACCTGACGCACACTCATGTACACGCGCAGCACCTGACACAGACATACGTATTCATGAGCAGCACCAGACATACACTTGTACACACGCGGAGTACCTGATACTCACACACATATACACCCGCAACACCTGACACACACCCACGTGCGGCAGCTGACGCATACACACGCACCATCAGACACACTCATATATACACGCAGCACCTGACACACACATACACATACACACACACACACACACACACACAGGACCTGACACACATACACAGGCAGCACCTGACACACACACATATACACGCGCAGCACCTGACACCACGCACTCACATGTACAAGCAATGCATTTCACGCCTACCTCCAGCCTCAGTTACAGGCTGCTGCCGCCTACCCCCCTCCCTGCATCAGCTGCAAAGGCAGCAAAATATTTTGACCAAAGTCTAAAGGCCCATACACATTAAACGATGTCGCTCTGTGAGCGACATCGTCTAATGTTTCCCCCTCCCGGGCCGGCCGGCCGGCGGCCGACTGTACACACTGAGCGATATGACCGCTCATATCACTCAGTGACGTCACGCCCCCGCCAGCCCTGCATGAAGGTCGTGGACGACAGTCCACATCCTTCATGCATGCCCTACCGACAGCGATGATTGTTGCCGACCCGCGGGGCAGCGCATCGTTCGTCGCTGGTGGCATATACACTTAACGATAAAACGAGCGACGTCGCTCAAGGAGGGGGAAAATGAGCGACGTCGCTCATCAAATCGTTAAGTGTGTACGGACCTTAAACAATTCGGTTTGGTAAATAAAATTATTTTGCACAGAACAGTGATGTTATACGAAAATTTTCATTAAACATTTAAAAAATCAAATGTTTATTTTTACAGTGAAATTTTACATTTCTGAATAAAAAAAAAAAAATTTAAAAAAAGCGATGAAATTCCATAGACAAAAAACCTTACGGTTTCACATGTCCCATTAAGGCTTCTTAGACATGATCGAAATTTCAGAAACCTGTTGTAACTCTTCCACTCAAACTCCAAAAAGCAATGAAATTCCGATCATTAAGGCTGACGCCTTAATGGACGTGTTCCTTGCGCAATACAGATATGGTATGCCATCACAGCCTGTGGGTAAGTGCAGATTCAGCACTCTCACAGAGTGAGATTGCTGTCACTCACACAATGGTGGAGCTGCTAATTCACAGATTTGTGTGCTCATTGGAATACACACATGCAGTCTATGCAACTGAAGGTCTGAGCGGAAGACAAAGCTGCTCAGATGAGGTATGAGTGTTGTTGATTGAAGGGAGGAGAGCGGTGTGGATGGGGGAACAGAAGTGTGTGGATAGAGGGAACACTAAGCAGCACTGATGGGGGGGGGGGGACAAAGAAACACGGGGTAATTCAGACCGCAGCAGCAGCGATCGCAGTCTGAATTAGTTTGTGAGGTGCGCACGTGCAATGGCTGCACTGCGCGTACGTACCCCAGGAGCCCAGTGAGATGCTATCAGCATCTCACTGGCTGCGATCACCCTGCCTGATTGATAGGCAGAGTGGGTTGCGGGGAAGGAGGGGGTGTGCAAACAGCGTTAGAATGCCATTGGCAGGGCATGGTCTGCACAACGGAGGCGTTTCCGGACCACTGGGGGGTGGGCTGTGGCGGTTATTTCCCTGCCAAGAGCGCAGGACCCACGAAATTTACCTTCAGGATGTCGGCTACATGAATGGGGTAAGAGTGGTGTGGATAGGGGGTAGATTAAGCACAAAGTATGGGAAGGGAGACAGAGCGGTGCAGATGGGGGAAATGGTGCAGATGGGTTGAAAACACTGGCTTGGATGGGTAGAAAACTGGTGCAGATGGGAGAGAAGACAGTGTGCTATGTACTGGAGGAGACAGAGTGACGTTGAAGAGGGAAACACTGAGCAGCACAGAGAGAAGGAAACGGTGATACAGACAAGGCACAGGTGCGGAAAGACAGATGGTGCAGATAAGTTAGTACAGACTAGCACAGATGGGAGAACACAGCAGTAGGGATAGGGGAAGACAGCAGCATGGAGGTGTATAGGGGAAGCAAGTGTAGATGCATAGACAGTAGATGTGGTATTATAGTTTTAGCAATTAACCAAGATATTTTGAGGGAGCTAAATGTGTATACTAAGTGAGATGGATGTATGGAGTGAGAAGCTGTTGTAACACGGTGGGATTGTTGTGACCGAATGGGATGGTTGTGGGCACTGTGTGGGATGGGAGCACCACAAAACTGCTCAGACCTTCAGTTGCATAGACTGCATGTGTGTATTCCAATGAGCACACAAATCTGTGAATTAGCAGCTCCACCATTGTGTGAGTGACAGCAATCTCACTCTGTGAGAGTGCTGAATCTGCACTTACCCACAGGCTGTGATGGCATACCATATCTGTATTGCGCAAGGAACACGTCCATTAAGGCGTCAGCCTTAATGATCGGAATTTCATTGCTTTTTGGAGTTTGAGTGGAAGAGTTACAACAGGTTTCTGAAATTTCGATCATGTCTAAGAAGCCTTAATGGGACATGTGAAACCGTAAGGTTTTTTGTCTATGGAATATATATATATATATATATATATATATATATCCATTAGGTCCACACTCACTGCTGCAGTCCACAACATGGGCGGTGCTCCATAAAGGGCTCCAAAGAAGTCCAAAATATATCCAAAGAGAATACAGGCACTCACCACTTTCTTAATTGATGAAAGAATTTATTACCACTCACAGGTATGTCTCACATAGAGACGGTCAACAGCATGTCAGCAGATTATGTCGACATTTCGGCTCCATCTGAGCCTTTTTCAAGACAGGTAAAATCACAACAGGTACATACCCAGCAGCCCATGACACACACCAAACCCCGGATCACTTATATAGCAGAGGCACACCACAGACCCCGCCCATCAATCATCCAACAGGAAGTGGCTACAATATTCGTATTGCAGTGTCTAGTACTATTGAACAGAAATGCCCATCCACTGTGTCATACCAACAACAGGGTATGATACCAAAAAACATAAATGCAGCAGTTATACACCACAAAACGCGGCTAATCGCGGCTAATTGCCGCGATGCCGGAAGTAGCGTGCGTTCCATTGCCAATGGAACGCACACGTGACACCAGGAAGTTGTTCTCAAACCCGGAAGCGGTATGCATTCCTTTATCGTGGAGCGCAACCGCCTGACCGGAACTACGATGCTGCATACGACGGCTACCAGCCATTGCTAAGCAGCCAGGTGTAAGCACACTGTCACATACTAAAATAGCACCTGCGTGCTAACAAAATAAGAATAGAGGCAGCATTAGGCTCATAAATCAAGGTGTTGGATGCATAGAATATGCATATGTACTACATATTGGTCCCGGGTAGATAATACATTACAATAGTACAAATAGATGTGTTTATTCAATGCACATAGAAACTTAGCATTTATATCATAATATCCAACTATTCATTCAGGTAGAATATTACCATAACCATATTCTGTAGTAGATTGTTATGGTCACCTGATGTTATCTGGATGACCCACCCTTACTCCCCTACGGGTAGACATCTATCACAACAGCCAGGAGAAAATGGGATACATGCATGGTAAAGAATATGGATGTATATCTCCCAGGACATAATGTAGTACATTAAGAGCCCGTGATGTAGCCTCTGTCACAAAAGTGATCCGGGGTGGTCACCCACATAAAGGATATTATAAAAGACAAAAGACACACAAACACATATGGTCATGCATTAAGAAATGCATGATTAAATCCCATTAGAGGAAATTAATAAAAACAATTCATGAAAGGAATATATGAAAAAATATATATATGAATCAGTGATAGCCCTATCCGAGAAAAATATTAAGTGGATTAGCCTCGTTTAACCCCCGAGGTGCTAAGGTGTCCAATTCGTAGATCCATTTAGCTTCTCGTTGTCGTAATTGCCTTTCCCAGTCACCACCACGTGAGGGTCTCGGTATGTGATCTATTAACAGACACTTCAGGCTAGATATTGAATGCCCTCTAGTTGCGAAGTGTTGTGCCACCGGTTTGTCCGATACCTTAGAGATCAATGCAGCTCTAATTGATGTGCGATGGTTGGCCATCCTGTCTCGAAAGTTTCGTGCCAACATAATAGTAACCGCAGGGACAGACAATAATATAGATTACATGATCCATGGTACAATGTAACCGATAGCGGATCTTAATCTGCTGACCACTATGTGGATGTGCGAAACTCGCCCCAGTCATCATTGATCGACATGTAGTGCAATTGGGGCACCGATAGCAACCCTTCTTAGTGTCCGGAAACCAGGACTTCTTGGTAGCTGATGGCTGTAAAGTCGGGCGCATTAACATTTGTCGAAGATTCTTGCCACGTCTGTAGGCACAGAGTGGCGGCTGCAGGTTTAACCCTTTGAACACTGGGTCAGAGGCCACAATCAGCCAATGCTTACGCAGCACTTTCTCAGACTGTGACGAAGCAACGTCATATGTAGATGCAAATATCATTCTGTTAGCAAGTCCTTTAGCACCATGACTGTTAGAGTGGGAGTGCCTGTACCTAGCTTTATCGAGGCATCTTGCAACAGTTTTCTTCGTGTAGCCACGTTCGTAGAATCTCTCTGCCATCGCCTCAATCTGTGACTCTGAATCATCATGTGTGGTATTATTGCGCAGCACACGCATGAACTGCGAGATCGGTAGGCTCTCTTTAAGATGCACAGGGTGGTGACTGGAGGCATGGAGGAGTGTGTTTCTATCAGTCTCCTTTCTAAAAAGGGTTGAGGCAAGTCTTCCTTTGTATCGGAAAAGAGTCACATCTAAAAAATTTACCTTATCGTGACTAATGTGATAGGTAAAACGGATAGGGCTATCCAAACTATGGAGGTAGTCAATCATCTCATAGAACTCAGTGTCGGTCCCTAGCCAAATAATAAAAACATTGTCAATGTAGCGGGCAAAAAGTAAACACTTTGACCCAAACCTAGGTATGATGTTGTTAGATTCATATTTGTGCATATACAGATTGGCATACGATGGGGCCAAATTTGACCCCATCGCAGTGCCACTGCATTGAATGTAAAAGTCATTCCCATAGGCAAAGTGGTTCTTTTTCAATACTATGCCGGCAAGATCAAGTAAAAATTAGGATGGGGGGCCCTCGTGTGGTCCCACTATCAAGGCATCACGCAAAGCCTCAAGGCCTTCTGTGTGCGGAATGACTGTATATAAGGACTGAATGTCCATAGTTATTAACCACGCGTCATCAGGTATTGGGCCTAGTGAATCAATTTTGTCGAGCAAGTCCGCAGTGTCCCTAATATAGCTGGGCATCGTGATTACAAGTGGTTGGAGAAAGGAATCAATAAAGATTGCTAATGGCTGTAAAACAGAGCCCATCGCCGAATCGGACAACCGGGGGGGTCACTCATCAATTTGTGTATTTTCGGTAGTGTGTAGATGATTGGACACACAGGACTATCCACAGTTTGGTAGCCAGCTATTTTATGGTCCAACCATCCTCACACCAGCGCTTGATTGATCGTAGTATCAACTAATTTTTTGATTTGCAGCATAGGGTTGCCCCTACACTTAACATAAACCGTAGAGTCAGCCAATTGCCTAAGTATTTCCGCATTATATTTGCACCAGTCCTGCACCACCACGGCACCACCCTTATCAGCTTGTCGAACAACTATCTGTTCATTATCAATCAAACTCCTCAATGCATCTCTCTGTGCCGGAGAGAGGTTATTGTACCGCGGTGGTGCAGTCCTGGCATGCATTTCACTATCAGTTAACCGAAGGAATGTGCGGATACTTGGATTGGTAGACTGGGGATCAAAAACACTTGGTCTAGCCAATCCAGTGACTTGAGTCACTTCGTTGGCCTTATTGGAAAAAACTCTCGCAACCTAAGCTTTCTCCCAAATTTATAATGATTCACAGCCCACCCAAATCTATTATGTGGGACAGTGGGAACAAATGAGAGACCCAGGGCTAAAATCTCCATTTCTACAGCTGAAAGTTTATAGGTTGACAAGTTGAAGACAGCGTCTACTGATATTTCCTTGGGCGCCCCCTTCGCCTTGTGGCCACCCCTCTTCGAGGGGAACCTTGTTCTATGTTTCTGTTGGGATTTGTATCGTTCCGGGCGTTTCTCCCTAAAAAAGCCCCAGAGGGGGGTCTATTATCAACCACCTCACTCTCAGAATTGGATTGGGATGACGAATTATCCAAGGGGCCCTGATATCTGCTTCTATTGTGTAGACGTTGTCGTCTGCCTGAAAAACCTTTAGATTCACCTCTCAGCCACCTGTAAACCTGGTTGTTAGTGTAATCGGCATTTACAGTAACCAGTTTTTTACGTTTAAACGTAATGAGAATAACCAGTTTTTTACGTTTAAACGTAATGAGATCTTGTTGGTAAGTATTAACTTGCTCAGCCAAGCGTTCGACCCATTTGTCAGCAGTATTAGTCACCAATGTGGGTAAATGCACAGAATTAAACCTGGCCAAGTCCTCTCGCACTTGTTTTAATTCCACCCCCACCTCCTCAATAACGAGGAGAATGAGGTCAAGTGAACATTTATTTAAAACACCACACCATTTGGTGCAAAACGTCGGGCTATTGCGACCAATGGTGGGTATGTTATTTACACGAAATCCTCTTGGGATTTTTTTATTTCTATAATAGTCCGAGAGGAATTGGCCATGTAAAGTGAGATCCACTTCCCGCTTTCTTAATCTTAATACTTTATGAAACAAATCTAGCGGTGTCTCATCTGGCAATTTAGCAAACTCCGTATGGTCAAACAGCACCTTTTCGGCGTCATCATCTGTCAAAGAAAGAAAGGTGCTATGTGCTAACTGAAAGGTAGCCTCATCAATCACTTGATTAGGGTCAATTGACATACTGACCACAACACAGGTGAACACAACTGCAAAAATTGATCTAATAGAAAAACACACAAGAATGCAGATATATGGACCAAGGACCGACACTAGAGCTCAATAATGACTGACCAAACCATAACTTGAAAAAAAATTTTATTTTCTAAACATCTGTTACTATTTAAGATGGTTAAAAAATCACCATATATTGATGAAAGAAGTGACATAAAGGCTTGTTGGGAAAAAAATTACCAGCAAAAATATGATTTGTGTGAAAATCTAGGCGGGTGTTGGACTAAAGAAACAGTTAATGGCATAAACCATTTCCCAATATATCCATTAGGTCCACACTCACTGCTGCAGTCCACAACATGGGCAGTGCTCCATAAAGGGCTCCAAAGAAGTCCAAAATATATCCAAAGAGAATGCAGGCACTCACCACTTTCTTAATTGATGAAAGAATGTATTACCACTCACAGGTATGTCTCACATAGAGACGGTCAACAGCATGTCAGCAGATTATGTCGACGTTTCGGCTCCATCTGAGCCTTTTTCAAGACAGGTAAAATCACAACAGGTACATACCCAGCAGCCCATGACACACACCAAACCCCGGATCACTTATATAGCAGAGGCACACCACAGACCCCGCCCATCAATCATCCAAC
This sequence comes from Pseudophryne corroboree, assembly GCF_028390025.1. Taxonomy (NCBI): domain Eukaryota; kingdom Metazoa; phylum Chordata; class Amphibia; order Anura; family Myobatrachidae; genus Pseudophryne; species Pseudophryne corroboree. The sequence goes on from NC_086444.1 coordinate 782,111,123, forward strand.
AGGAAGTGGCTACAATATTCGTATTGCAGTGTCTAGTACTATTGAACAGAAATGCCCATCCACTGTGTCATACCAACAACAGGGTATGATACCAAAAAACATAAATGCAGCAGTTATACACCACAAAACGCGGCTAATCGCGGCTAATTGACGCGATGCCGGAAGTAGCGTGCGTTCCATTGCCAATGGAACGCACACGTGACACCAGGAAGTTGTTCTCAAACCCGGAAGCGGTATGCGTTCCATTATCCATTATAACTGTGAGTGGTAATAAATTCTTTCATCAATTAAGAAAGTGGTGAGTGCCTGTATTCTCTTTGGATATATTTTGGACTTCTTTGGAGCCCTTTATGGAGCACCGCCCATGTTGTGGACTGCAGCAGTGAGTGTGGACCTAATGGATATATTGGGAAATGGTTTATGCCATTAACTGTTTCTTTAGTCCAACACCCGCCTAGATTTTCACACAAATCATATTTTTGCTGGTAATTTTTTTCCCAACAAGCCTTTATGTCACTTTTTTCATCAATATATGGTGATTTTTATCCATCTTAAATAGTAACAGATGTTTAGAAAAGAAAACATTTTTTCAAGTTATGGTTTGGTCAGTCATTATTGAGCTCTAGTGTCGGTCCTTGGTCCATATATCTGCATTCTTGTGTGTTTTTCTATTAGATCAATTTTTTTTGCAGTTGTGTTCACCTGTGTTGTGGTCAGTATGTCAATTGACCCTAATCAAGTGATTGATGAGGCTACCTTTCAGTTAGCACATAGCACCTTTCTTTCTTTGACAGATGAGGACGCCGAAAAGGTGCTGTTTGACCATACGGAGTTTGCTAAATTGCCAGATGAGACACCGCTAGATTTGTTTTATAAAGTATTAAGATTAAGAAAGCGGGAAGTGGATCTCACTTTACATGGCCAATTCCTCTCGGACTATTATAGAAATAAAAAAATCCCGAGAGGATTTCGTGTAAATAACATACCCACCATTGGTCGCAATAGCCCGACGTTTTGCATCAAATGGTGTGGTGTTTTAAATAAATGTTTGCTTGACCTCATTCTCCTCGTTATTGAGGAGGTGGGGGTGGAATTAAAACAAGTGCGAGAGGACTTGGCCAGGTTTAATTCTGTGCATTTACCCACATTGGTGGCTAATACTGCTGACAAATGGGTCGAACACTTAGCTGAGCAAGTTAATACTTACCAACAAGATCTCATTACGTTTAAACGTAAAAAACTGGTTACTGTAAATGCCGATTACACTAACAACCAGGTTTACAGGTGGCTGAGAGGTGAATCTAAAGGTTTTTCAGGCAGACGACAGCGTCTACACAATAGAAGCAGATATCAGGGCCCCTTGGATAATTCCTCATCCCAATCCAATTCTGAGAGTGAGGTGGTTGATAATAGACCCCCCTCTGGGGCTTTTTTAGGGAGAAACGCCCGGAACGATACAAATCCCAACAGAAACATAGAACAAGGTTCCCCTCGAGGAGGGGTGGCCACAAGGCGAAGGGGGCGCCCAAGGAAATATCAGTAGACGCTGTCTTCAACTTGTCAACCTATAAACTTTCAGCTGTAGAAATGGAGATTTTAGCCCTGGGTCTCTCATTTGTTCCCACTGTCCCACATAATAGATTTGGGTGGGCTGTGAATCATTATAAATTTGGGAGAAAGCTTAGGTTGCGAGAGTTTTTTTCCAATAAGGCCAACGAAGTGACTCAAGTCACTGGATTGGCTAGACCAAGTGTTTTTGATCCCCAGTCTACCAATCCAAGTATCCGCACATTCCTTCGGTTAACTGATAGTGAAATGCATGCCAGGACTGCACCACCGCGGTACAATAACCTCTCTCCGGCACAGAGAGATGCATTGAGGAGTTTGATTGATAATGAACAGATAGTTGTTCGACAAGCTGATAAGGGTGGTGCCGTGGTGGTGCAGGACTGGTGCAAATATAATGCGGAAATACTTAGGCAATTGGCTGACTCTACGGTTTATGTTAAGTGTAGGGGCAACCCTATGCTGCAAATCAAAAAATTAGTTGATACTACGATCAATCAAGCGCTGGTGTGTGGATGGTTGGACCATAAAATAGCTGGCTACCTAACTGTGGATAGTCCTGTGTGTCCAATCATCTACACACTACCGAAAATACACAAATCGATGAGTGACCCACCGGTCGTCCGATTATTTCGGCGATGGGCCCGTGATGTAGCCTCTGTCACACAGGATCCTGATGAAGGGGCTACGTGCCCCGAAACGTTGATGCTGTAACCTGCAGTTTTTGCACTAAAAGTTTGTTTTGAGTGCCGCCTTTTATATCTGCTACATACATGAAGGCAAACCTCATTGGAGGGCACCAGAGCCAGTTAACCCTTGGAGGTTTTTCGAGTGCCAGCCACAAAAGGGTATTTATATATATATTTATTTATTTTTACATTTTAATACCAGTGTTCTTTTAAACTAGATTAAAATGTAAATACGTTAAAATATCTTTAAAATATGACGTTTGTATATGAATAATAATAATATGTATAATATGAAACAGCCTATAGCGTCTGTCTTCAAATGATATACCTGATATACATGAAATAATACAACATTAAATTGTATATATATATATATATATATATATATATAGCAAAAAGACTCGTCTTTTTGCTACATACCACCGGTTCCCGGTTGGGGAGGGCACCAGAGCAGTACCAGTCCAGCATTGGACTAAGTGGAGTGCCGGAGCAGCTGTTCACTTTATATATATATATATATATATATATATATATATTTAAATGCATTTTCAAAATGCACCGCCTCCCACGCAACATAATCATTAGAACCATAGTGATAATAATAATAATAATAATAATAATAATAATAATTTTACCACCCCCCCAGAGCAAAACCCAAGCATTAGCGACATAATGATAATAATAATAATAATATAATAATAATAATAATAATAATAATAGTTTTACCCCCTCACAACCCAAGTATTAGATCAATAATAATAATATTAATATTAATAATAATAATAATAATAATAATAATAATAATAATAATAATAATTTTACCCCCCTCACAACCCAAGCATTAGATCCATAATAATAATAATAATAATAATAATTACAAGGCATTGCCCACATCACAGACCAGTTAGAGTAATAATAATAATAATAACACTTACCGTGATGTTGTGCATGTGTATAGCAATGTAACTTCAGTTGAAATTCCTTCTCAGAGCTGTGTCCCACTTCAGAGCTGCGTCCCATTCTTATAGTCATGGCTATGAGCCAACAGGCCCCCACCAACCTGTAATATACCATCCCACATTTCCAAGAGGCAGGGGCGTGGATTTTAAACATGTACACTTTGGACGTATAATTTATTAAGTATGATATTTATTTTCAGTTACAATGAAAATATAATCTGTTAGCGGATTCTTAAACTTTGTACTCCGCACTTCAAAAATTGACCAAATACTTATAATTTACCCTGCTGTATTATGTGTATTGCTTGAGTTCTAGTTGACATCGTGGATGGCTGCCACGATTCTGCTCTGCCATTGCAGCCTTCGTTTTTAGGCATACATGCATAATATGTCTAATATGTCAAGTCTATTGTACAGTTGCAATGCGCAGCATGAACTCATATGTGTAATATTTGTAATGTTTGCCACGTTTTTTCCCCATCTTATACCCTGTATTCCCACATTCATGTTGCTACTTAGCGATGCATTGTACCACAAAGAATCCCTAGTGTGCGTGAGTACACATGTTCCATAAAGCCGATTCTGATTCTATTTAAACTATTGTGTTTTTAAATAAAAAAGATATATATATATATATATATATATATATATAATCACATCATAGCATGTTACAGCCCTGTTTAAAATTAAGATGTAATTTTGAGGCAATACATAGACCTGTAGGTGTTGCTAATGTTCTTTTGCAGAGATTAACATATTGTGTACATTAATAATAACCAGATGTTTTTGTTACATGCTTGGCGTCCGTCAGGCATATTTTGAAATTTGCTCTGTCATCATTAATCATGCATGGCCACGGTCATTAAAATCAATATGCTTTTTAAATCAGTATCATGTGTGACATGACATGATATTTTAACTGTTGGAATGTCAGAACCCATTTTTTAGCTGATGGAATGTGAGAAACCATTTGTACTTTCGTACATCTAAGAAATTCTGTCGTACATCTAAGAATGCATGGTCACGATCATTAAAATCAATATGCTTTTAAATCAGTACCATGTGTGACATGGCATGATATTTTAACTGTGGGGCTGTGAGAACCCATTTTGTATGCTTTTTAAATCAGTACCATGTGTGACATGGCATGATATTTTAACTGCGGGGCTGTGAAAACCCATTTTGTATGCTTTTAAAATCAGTACCATGTGTGACATGGCATGATATTTTAACTGCGGGGCTGTGAGAACCCATTTTGTATGCTTTTTAAATCAGTACCATGTGTGACATGGCATGATATTTTAGCTGTTGTGCTGATGTTAATATTAACAGCGGTGTATTTAACATAATAACTTGCTGATTATCTGTCAGATTTTCTATAATGTGCTACAACTTCAAAGTCATTATCTAGACAGGTGTTACGTGACAATCTTTTCAAAGCCATTATCTTTTAATATAGTTTAATATCGAACTCTATAAATGTTATATTAAATATTATATAAAGAGATTTCAAACACTATAATTTAATATTCAAGGGGGCATGCCCCAGTAGAAAAGGGGTGTGGTACCTGTCAGTTTGACAGAAAGCTGCTCTTTATCTACTGTCCACTCTTGGTCTTTTTCCATCACATTTGTCGAATTTACTAGCCAGTGCAGAATCACAACTTTCTTTTTCCTATACAAAGACTGATAGGTATACAATATATATAAAGAACAGACTAAAAAAAATATTTTAAATTAAATCTAGAAATCGCCAAAGGCAAAAACTATTCTTCAAACTAATTATGTGGGTTCTAATATACCCAGTGCATTTATTACAGGACAGTAAGTAAAATCAGGAAAGTCAAATGTGGCTAGAATCACAATGATCTTATTAGCTGTCAATACATTCCTATAATATAACACACAAGGATATTTGGTCAAAGCTAAAACCAATGCCAAAAATAGGATTTTAATTACCTACCAGTAAATCCTTTTCTCGTAGTCCGTAGAGGATGCTGGGGTCCACATTAGTATCATGGGGTATAGACGGGTCCACTAGGAGCCACTGGCACTTTAAGGGTTTGAGAAAGTGGGCTAGCTCCTCCCTCTATGCCCCTCCTACCAGACTCAGTCTAGAAACTGTGCCCGAGGAGATGGACAACTTCGAGAGAAGGATATTACACATATAGTGGAGAGATTCACACCAGCTCACACATACAAGGCAAACCAAGCTTACTAGCTTGAAACATCAGCAACGGTTGAACAAAATTACTTAACCAAGTAACAAAACAGTGCTAAACCAAGAACTAAGCAGTACTGACAAAGTAACCACTGCAGGATCTCGAAGCACTGGGCGGGCACCCAGCATCCTCTATGGACTACTAGAAAAGGATTTACCGGTAGGTAATTAAAATCTATTTTCTCTTACGTCCTAGAGAATTCTGGGGTCCACATTAGTACCATGGGGATGTACCAATGCTCCCAGAATGGGAGGGAGAGCGCGGAGGCTCCTGCAGAACTGATAGACCAAACTTCAGGTCCTCAGCGGCCAAGGTATTGAACTTGTAGAACCTTGCAAACATGTTCGACCCCGACCAAGTAGCCGCTCAGCAAAGCTGTAAAGCCGAGACACCCCGGGCAGCTGCCCAGGAAGAACCCACCTTACGAGTAGATTGGGCCTTAACAGATGTAGGACATGGCAATCCTGCCGTAGAATACGCATGCTGAATAGTGAACCTGTTCCAGCGAAAGATCATCTGCTTAGAAGCAGGACACCCAAGTTTCTTGGGATCATACAGGACAAACAGAGTGTCCGATTTTCTGTGACGAGTAGTCCTCTTCACATAGATTTTCAGAGCCCTTACAACAGCCAAGGACTTTGATGAAATTGAGGAGTCAGTAGCAACTGGCACCACAATAGGTTGGTTGATATGAAATGCCGACACAACCTTCGGAAGGAACTGCTGATGTGTCCGGAGCTCAGCTCTATTTTCATGGAAGATCAAGTAGGGGCTCTTACAAGACAAAGCCCCCAGCTCCGACACACATCTAGCAGAAGCTAAGGCCAACAAAGTGACAGTCTTTCATGTGAGAAACTTGACCTCAACCTCCTGTAGAGGCTCGAACCAATCCGATTGGATAAACTGCAGCACCACGTTAAGGCGGCACAAAGGGAGGCTGGATGTGCAGAACTCCCTTTAAAAAGGTCTGAACCTCTGGGAGGGAAGCCAACTGTTTCTGGAAGAAAATGGATAGGGCCGAAATCTGGACCTTTACGAATCCCAACCTCAGGCCCATATCCACACCTGCTTGCAGGAAGAGAAACCGTCCCAGTTGAAACTCCACCGTAGGAAACTTCTTGGACTCACACCGAGATACATATTTTTCCAAAATGCGATGGTAATGTTTAGACATTACTCCTTTCCTAGCCTGTAACAGGGTAACATAGTAACATAGTATCTAAGGTTGAAAAAAGACAATTGTCCATCGAGTTCAACCTATTTGTGGTCTCCTATGCAGGATTATTTGGTCTAAAATTTTGACTGATGCTGATGTTTGCAGTTACGTTTATCCCTCTTTTTATAATGACTATACTGCGTGACTATGCACCATAACCCTGGATATCCTTATCCATTAGGAATTAATCTAACCCATTCTTAAAGGTGTTGACTGAGTCCGCCATTACAACTCCCTCAGGCAGGGAATTCCAAACATGTATCGTCCTTACCATGAAAAAGCCTTTACGACGTATAGTGCGGATTCTCCTCTCCTCTAACCTGAGCGAGTGTCCATGAGTTCTCTGTGTTGATCTAACCAAAAACAGGTCCTGCGCGAGATCGGTGTATTGTCTCGTTATATATTTGCAGATGTTGATCATGTCCCCTCTTAGTCTCCTCTTTTCCAGTGTAAACATGCCTAGTCTTGCAAGCCTTTCCTCGTATTCCAGCGTCTTCATGCCCTTAATTAGTTTGGTCGCCCGCCTCTGAACCTTTTCTAGCTCAAGGATATCCTTTTTGTAGTATGGTGGCCAGAATAGTACACAGTATTCAAGGTGTGGACTCACTAGTGATTTATATAATGGGAGTATAACACTCTCGTCCCTAGCATCAATTCCCCATTTTATGCATGCTAATATCTTATTTGGCTTCTTTGCTGCAATCCTACTTTGGGCACTACTGCTTAGTTTGCTATCTATGAGGGCACCTAAGTCCTTTTCCAGTCCAGAATCCCCTAATTTGACCCCATTTAGTATGTAGGTGTTATTTTTGTTCTTGTTACCACAGTGGATTACCTTCCACTTGTCAGTCTGCGGTAGATCGCGAGGTTAAGTGGGGTCACTCTTGTGGTTGGCCCCACTTAACCTTGCAAAGTTCCCACCATTGGATATAATGTAGCACCGCTGCGCTACATTGTATCCACAGTGCGCCACCTGACTGACAGTGCAGGAGCACACAGCCAATCAGGAGAGTGACATGAAGTGGTGCTCCCTGATTGGTTGAAGGAACCCTCTTTGACAGGAGTCACGGGGGGTCCCGACATTCGGCAAAAGGGGTTCCACGTGTAAACATGGGACCCCTTTCAGTGCGTGGACCAGGTATTTCGTTTTTTTATTTTTCCAAGTACGTGGATTATAACTTTTAAGAAGAGGACCGATCTACCCCGGATTCTTTGTAAGAATTATTTTATTTACAGGTACCCCGGGATTCCACTGGACAAGAGAACTGAGTGCTTCATGTCAAAATAGGTAAATATGTATGTATGTAAGTGTGCATGTATGTTCATTAAACTTTTACTTTCATGGTGTCTGTGTTCTGTTTTTATTTGGGTATTTTTTTGTAGTAGAACTACAGGTACCAGTAGGCCCATTTTTTCCTGCATTCTGGTACTTGTGGTTCTCCAAGTACCAGCTTGCGGGGGAGGCTTGCTGGGACTTGTAGTTCTACTACAAAAACCAATATTATTTTTATACACAAAAGGCTATCAGCCTCCCATCCACCGCCCACGGATGGGGGGACAGCCACGGGCTTCACTCCTGGTCCTTGGGTGGCTGGAGGGGGGACACCTTGATTTAAGGGGTCCCCACTCCTCCAGGGTACCCCAGCTAGGGGTGACTAGTTGGTGATTTAATGCCAGGGCCTCAGCGACCAATATAAAAGTGTCCCCCGGCTGTGGCATTATCTCTCTGACTAGTGGAGCCCGGTGCTGATGTTAAAAATACGAGGGACCCCTATGTTTTTTGTCCCCCGTATTTTTTGCACCAGTACCACGCACAGAGGCTGGTGCTGGTTGTTTAAATATGGGGGAACCCCAGACAATTTTTCCCCTGTATTTTTACAACCAGGACCGGCTTAAAGAGCCCGAGGCTGGTTATGCTTAGGAGGGGGGACCCCACGAAAACATTTTTGGGGAATTTTAACTCTTTTACACCCCTTCCCACTGATAAACATGCACGGATCTCACTGATCCCTGCATGCCTATCAGAATACGGTAAAAAAAAAAAGCAGGTCTATTTGAAAACTGCTTTTATTTATGATTTGTACTTTTTCACGGCAGTGTTTGCCTACTGCAGGCAGTGATTGTGAATACGAGTTTTTAGTAAATTACCGAGTTGTATAAAATAACAGGCGTATTTGACCGATGGTGTATTTATTCGTATTTTTTTTCTTTGCCTTCAAAAAAAATATGAATGCCCTCATCACTGCTGAGATTTTAGTTTAGTAAATTCCAGAGATGACACTTTGAAGAAAAAACTCAAAATCGGTCAAAATCGGGAGCTTAGTAAATATACCCCCTTCTGTTAGGTCGTTAATGAAAATATTGAACAATAGCGGTCCTAATACTGAGCCTTGTGGCACACCACTTAGCACTTCAGTACAATTTGAAAAAGATCCATTAACCACAACACGCTGCTCCCTATTATCTAACCAATTTTTGATCCAAGTGCATATTGTGCTACCTAGCCCTATTTCTTGTAGCTTGTAGATAAGTCTCATGATTGGTACAGTGTCGAAAGCTTTGGCAAAGTCTAAAAAGATTACATCCACCTCTTTACCCTGATCTAGGTTTGCACTTACTGTTTCATAAAAGCCAAGTAAGTTGGTTTGACAGGATTTGTCCTTCACAAATCCATGTTGATTCCTTTTAATGACCTTATTGACTTCAAGGAACTTCTGAATACTATCTCTTAGAATACCTTCCAATACTTTCCCCACTATAGATGTAAGACTAACCGGTCTATAATTACCTGTTTCAGCTTTCCTTTCCTTTTTGAATATACAGTAGGCACTACTTTCGCTATATGCCAGTCTTTGGGAACCATACCTGATATTACTGAATCCTTAAAGATCAGAAATAGCGGTTTTGCAAGTTAAGAGTGAAGCTCCGTAAGAACCCTTGGGTGAATTCTCGAGATGTGCACCGGAAATTTTTTCGGGTTTTGTGTTTTGGTTTTGGATTCGGTTCCATGGCCGTGTTTTGGATTCGGACGCGTTTTTGGCAAAACCTCCCTTGAAAATTTTTGTCGGATTCAGGTGTGTTTTGGATTTGGGTGTTTTTTTTTTTCAAAAACCCTTCAAATACAACTTAAATCATAAAATGTGGGGGTAATTTTGATCCTATAGTATTATTAACCTCAATAACCATAATTTTCACTCATTTCCATTCTATTCTGAACACCTCACAATATTATTTTTAGTCCTAAAATTTGCACTGAGGTCGCTGGATGACTAAGCTAAGCGACCCAAGTGGCAAGCACAAACACCTGGCCCATCTAGGAGTGGCACTGCAGTGGCAGACAGGATGGCACTTAAATAAAATTGGACCCAAACAGCACATGGGCCCTCATTCCGAGTTGTTCGCTCGTTGCCAAGTTTCGCTATATTGCGATTAGTCGCTTACTGCGCATGCGCAAGGTTCGCAGAGCGAATGCGGTTAGTTATTTTACTCAAAAGTTAGGTATTTTACTCACGGCATAACGAGGATTTTTCATCGTTCTGGTGAGCGGAGTGTTATTGACAGTAAGTGGGTGTTTCTGGGCGGAAACTGGACGTTTTATGGGTGTGTGCGGAAAAAACGCTGCCGTTTCTGGGGAAAACGCGGGAGTGGCTGGAGAAACGGGGCAGTGTCTGGGCGAACGCTGGGTGTGTTTTTGATGTCAAACCAGGAACGAAACTGACTGAATTGAGTGCAGTGGCAGAGTTAGTCCCGAGCTACTCAGAAACTGCAAATATGCAAATCTTTCATTCGCAATTCTGCTAAGCTAAGATTCACTCCCAGTAGGCGGCGGCTTAGCGAGTGCAATGCTGCTAAAAGCAGCTAGCGAGCAAACAACTCGGAGTGAGGGCCATGATGCAAAGAAAAGAGAAAAAGAGGTGCACTGTGGTCGCTGGATGGCTAAGCTAAGCGACACAAACACCTCAGTATCACAGGAATTATTTGTTCTAATCAATGATATAATTGGTCCAAATCACTGGAAGAAAAGGACAAAATCACAGGAATTATTCAATCTAATCAATGGTATTATTGGTCCAAATCACTGGAAGAAAATGACAAAATCACTGGAATTATTCGTTCTAATCAATGGTATTATTGGTCCAAATCACTGGAAGAAAATGACAAAATCACTGGAATTATTTGGCAAGATCACCATAATTAATAATGATAAATCACTGATATTAATTGGTAAAATCTCGCTATCACCTGCCTAGTGAAGTGGAATCCAGATGGGATTTTGTACCGGGGACACAATAACTTCAACAATTGTCTAAATCCCAATGCAATAATGGCGGAAAACGGGCGCACGTCTAACAGCGCACTGATTATACTAAGAACTGTTTATACTGATCACTGATGATACTACGGAGAACTGACACTGAGCTGACTGACTGAACTGACAAGATATTGAGCACTGATCCGGAGAATAGAACAGAGTCTGACACGGAGCTGCAAGATACAGCAATGGCCTACTGTACTGTACTACTATATACTGGTGGTCACCACAATGCTGCACTGTACTACTATATACTGCTCACAACAATGCAGCACAGATATGGATACTAGAAGTGACACAGAGCTGCAAGATACAACAATGGCCTACTGTACTGTACTACTATATACTGGTGGTCACCAAAATGCTGCACTGTACTACTATATACTGCTCACAACAAAGCAGCACAGATATGGATACTAAAAGTGACACAGAGCTGCAAGATACAGCAATGGCCTACTGTACTGTACTACTTGATAAAGTCAGTTATTACCTATAAACATTAAGCTATATTCTATTATGGACTAAGTACGCTATTGGCGCATTGAGTACCGTAAGGGTACGCACTTAGCGTAGCAAACGCTAGGCCGTGGGCGCGACGCACGAGCGACACGCACGCTCGCGGAATGTTACACAGTAACCCTTAGTAACAACACACCTTAAGGGTACGCTTTACACTTTAAACCTTGGCAATGAAATACTATAACGATGTAATGCTTTTTAACCTTGATTATATGAGAAGCTGTTTGAGCGATTGAGACGCTCAGAAAACCCTTTACAGTAACTAGTGAAAACACAAGGCCTGGTTAGGATTTAAAAACCACTTAGGCTCTAACACCCTTGTGGATAATTCTATTAGAGTAAAAAGGGGAAAAACAGTACAGCTTATACACTACAAAACTAACATAAAAACCTAAACAGAATAACGAGGAATAATATGAACAATAGCGAACGATCGCAAACACAAGAAAACAGAATGAGTACACAATGAGAACAAATGGCAAACACAGAGGATAACAAAATGGCTACAGAGAACTTACACACGTTGGAATGATTCGCAGGCGCGTCCTGAATCCAGCCCTCAGCCTTCAATGTGAAAATCTTGCAGAGAGAGTGAGTGACTGGACAGGCAATGGTGGTCTTTATATACACAACATACAGTAACAATACAATGGTCCCTATAGTCTCATGGTTCATTGGACACAGGAATGTGTCTCTGCATTATAACAAAAGGTCATAGGTGGGTTCGAACAGGTGGGCTGTGCCTTTCTCCAACTGCTCAGGTGGGAGGTATCCTTAGGATTCCCGCCGCATGGGTAATGAACAGCAAATACAGTAAATATCTATAAACTACTTTTGTACATAACTATGCGCAGGAGCGAGCAATCTCTTCCTAACCAACACCGAAATGTCACCAATAAAATACTCTAGAGCTGGATACTAGACACCACCGTTCTACCTTTATCTGACCCTTCCCATCATGCAAAGAGGAATTTCTCTGTCCAAGAACCGTTTAAACTAAACATACTTTCTGACATTGTTAAGGAGAATATTCACTATAAAACACACTATGTGGGTAAAATATGTTATGATCGAGTCGCCCGCTAGACGCTCACAAACTCTACCGTAAATGCGCATACACCGCGTGTGATTGCCGGAGCGATCTTACGCAAATTGCGGATATGTGCACGCACAGCAGGGCGTGTGCACGTGCAGCGGGCATGTGCATGAGGGGTTAGTACAAGGAAAGTGATTCATGATATTTTTCGACTTTGACAGTCCACCCTTTGGCAGTCAACAATAACTGACACTATCTAAACAATTAAGCAGAAAATTATTTTTTTACCATGAAATACCTTATTATGATTGGGAGTAGGGAGGAGAGGAGAAGGTGGGAAATGTATGACCTAGTGAGATAGTAAAAAGCATGTATGTATGAAATCCATGTCTGAGGGATCATGTATCATCGTGCCGTACATGTTCTAAAAATAAGCTTCGAGGTATTGCGAAGTATACATTGAATCCTACTTATCCCGTATTAAGGGTCTGTAAGTGGGCTAACAAACTCTACCGAGCTCTTTTCGGCTTTTAGTTCCAACAAATGGGGTGCACATTAGTTGATGATACATGAAGGGGGAAAATATGTGAGTGCTAATATATGTGTCTATATCACCTGTCGACTATGTGTGCCACTACCTGAAGATAGAAGAGATGAAGATAAGAAACATGCGTTATAAATGCATTCGTATGAATATATATATGTGGTCGTCCTTGGGCGTCTGTTGGAGTCTTGTTGATGTCTTGTTGAAATCTTGTCCGGATTGCTGTATCTTTGCTGAGTGGCAAGCAAAGCTCTTCAAGTGTCCATAAAAATTAAAGTCTCTAACAGTTCATCAAATGGCTGTGACAAAGTTCATCAATGGTCTGTATAATGGGTCATCAAAATCTTCTTCCGAGTCGGTGTCTTTTTACCTTGGAGAAAAACAAAGGAAAAACGGGTGAAAGAAACAGACCGTGGAATCTCGTTTTATCACAACATTGTCTCGATTGCTGGGTCATAAATTAAACTAGTTGTTGTTACAATGCCCTCGCTCCTCAAACTCATCAATTTGGTACTACGCTTGCAATTCATTAAAATTCGAACATATCAAACCAATCATTATGACAACTCCTAGGATACATAAGAGTAATTTCCCTACAGCAACGATAACATTTTGAGCCCATTCTCCTAAACCTGAGAACCAATTGCGTGGGTTCAACCATGATACCCAGCCGGTCAGTTCATTACCCACAGATGCAAGGGTAAGGTTGTGTCTCCTTCGGAACTCCCACTTCAATTGCAAGATATCGTCCATCTTTTGATCTATGACCTCGGTTGGGTCCTCAGTGCTGTTTGTGATATACGTACAACACTTCACTCCATACTGAGTTGCTAGGGTGACACAATACCCTCCTGTCACTGCTGTGATGTAATTGAGAACCATCCTGTGCTGGATCAGTTCCGTTTTGTAAGCTTGCAATTCTCTCCCAGTATATCTAAAGGTGTCATCATACATCTCGGTGATATTGTCTATCAGGTTCGCTAACGCGGTAATATACCTAAAATTTATAACTCCTCTGGCGGTACGGGTGATATCTAGCGCGAGCAGGAGTTGAATCCCGGTGGATTCGTGGATCAAATCAGAGGCTGCCTGCTCTGTCCTATCTATAAGGTGTCTCTTTACAATGTGTTCGTAATGGGTGTGAGTGTAAGGAGCTTGAGCATTGCGGTGAACGTCTTTCATTCTATCATGGGTAATGGTCATTACTTCCGGTAACACTCTTCCAATGTAACACAATCCCTCTGAGTTTGGGGCAAGCCACTTATACGCCTTCCTCCCACATATGAAATATGCATCATCGGGGAGGACATATGGGACAGAATATGACCTCACCATATTACAAACCTTCCAGGTGAAAAATCCTATCCCTAACTCTCTCATCTGACTAGTACACGTATCAGGTTGTATGATATGCGCACAGTATCCTGGTGATACTACTCCAACTCGCATGGGCCTACTTCCTAGAGTGTACATATATTGGAAATATCTTCCACTGTTGGCTATTTGGCGTATAAGCTCTGAGTCAATGGGCATTCTATCGGCTCTGTGTGAGAATGTCATGGTTCGGTTGTTCCATGTCACTTCCCAATTTTCCGGCTTTCGGGGATTGGAAATGTTAAAACATATTAAGGACCTATCCACATGGTATTGGTGGACCTTCAAACTAGGAGGCCTAGAAATATTAAATTTCTTGTCCACCGGTCTCCCACCCCTTAATTCAAGTACCTCATCTATCGTTAAAGAGTATGGCACTAGTCCTGACTTTCTATGACCTTGAGGTACTTGTGAGCACACCCAGCATTCCGTTTGGTTTAAAACCTTAACCACTAATGAGTGATAGTCACTCAATGGATGACGGTCCATATTGATGTGAATGCTGGACTGACATCTCTGGATGCACCCGTCCTCAACTATGTTGTCACAATTTCTACAGATACAATTCTCTTCAGCTAACAATCCTTCACAATGTCTGTTAGTGTCATGGATACCAGATCGTTTTCTGATACTCGCCTTTGCTCGGTGATTGTGTTGCTATTGGAATTCTACGAATCCATCCTGGTCATCAGAACCCATTCCAGATCCTTTCTCGACCTCACTGGTACTCTCACCGAAACAGACTGCTCTGGTCAACAGGAAAACACGGACTGAAGTCTCTTGGGGCGAGTCCATCTTAGGAGGAGAAAGAAAGAGTTGTAATGGGGGAAAGAAAACAACAAGAAGGGAAAGAAAACTTGGCGCGACAACCGCCTCTGATCTTGTAGTTCTCTGTGCTCAGGTGCCGTGACAACAGTCCTGCCTCTCAGCCTTCCCGAAACAGACACTCCAGTGATATGGTTTCCTCCACACTCTGCTCTTTGTCACGGGCTCTCTCTGGGTCAGCGACCTTCTTACAGTGGGACGAGTGGACCCAAGTCTCTCTTTCGGCAACCTTCAATGCTGTCATGCTGGTCAGTAAGACTTGGTACGGTCCTTCCCAACGGTCAATCAGGCAACCTGAGCGTAGAAAATTCCGAATCATTATATAATCCCCAGGTTCAATGTCATGACAATTACTGTCTGGCAGATCAGGAATCACCAGCTTTAGATTGCTATTCTGATTCCTCAACTGCTTGCTCATCTTAACCAAATACTTTACAGTGACTTCATTGTTACATTTCAAATCATCCTGGGAGTCAATCATTACATGGGGTTGTCGACCAAAAAATTTTTCAAAGGGGGACAGATTAAGAGGGGACCTGGGAGTGGTTCTGATGCTGTACAATACAAGTGGCAAAGCTTCTGGCCACAACAATCCAGTTTCAGCCATTACTTTGCTCAACTTGTTTTTAATAGTGCTGTTTACTCTTTCTACTTTCGCACTCGCCTGTGGGCGGTACGGAGTATGCAGCTTACTATTAATTCCCATTAATTTGCACATTACCTGAAAGACTTCACCTGTAAAATGGGTACCCCTATCACTTTCAATTATCCTAGGGATACCATACCTGCACACAAATTCCAGCACAATTTTCTTTGCAGTAAACGTAGCGGTATTTATGGCAGCGGGGAACGCTTCAACCCAATTTGAAAACATATCAATACAAACCAATACATACTTTAAATTTCTACAGGGTGGCAATTGTATGAAATCAATTTGTATTACCTGAAAAGGGCCGTCCGTTGGCGGAATATGGGATTGTTCTGTTGGTATCGCCTTTCCAATGTTCTTCCTCAAGCAGGTGAGGCATGTCATTGCCCTCTTACCCGCATGGGAAGAAAATCCTGGTGCACACCAGTAGGCTCTTACCAACTTGCACATACCTTCTTTCCCTAGATGAGTCAGCCCATGTTCCGCCTCCGCTAAACTCGGAAGGTATGCTCTGGGCGCCACTGGCTTACCCTGTCCATCTGTCCAGAGTCCTGAGGACTCCTGGCCATATCCTTTTGACCTCCAGACTGCCTTTTCCTGTGGAGAACACAAATCTTGCATTTCACGCACTTTCTGTGTGCTGACGGTATTGAACACCATCAGTCGTGTGATGTCTGTCTGTATGGGGGTACTGGCTGCTAGTTTAGCAGCTTCGTCTGCCCGGCTGTTACCAAGTGACACTGGGTCTTGGCTGTATGTGTGGGCTTTACACTTGATAACAGCCACTCTGTCAGGTTCCTGTATTGCTGC
Organism: Pseudophryne corroboree; assembly: GCF_028390025.1. Lineage (NCBI taxonomy): Eukaryota > Metazoa > Chordata > Amphibia > Anura > Myobatrachidae > Pseudophryne > Pseudophryne corroboree. Next base: position 782,127,844 of record NC_086444.1, read on the forward strand.
TAAAAGTCTTTTGATGTGGGTCGCATGCGCCACGGGTGTGCCAGTTGCCGTCATGAAATTTCTGAGGCGACATAGGGCCCCGAAATCATGCACTACTCCAAAGGCATATCTAGAATCCGTGTAGATATTGGCTGACTTACCTTTAGCCAATTCACAGGCTCTGGTTAGGGCAACCAGCTCAGCAACTTGTGCTGAGTGAGGTGGGCCCAGGGGTTCCGCTTCTATGGTACCTTTGTCATCTACGACTGTGTATCCAGTACACAAGTCTCCCAAGTCCAACTGTCTGTGGCAACTACCGTCAGAGTAGAAAGTAAAATCTACTCCTTCCAGTGGGTTGTCACTGATGTCAGGCCTTGCAGTGAAATTTTGGGTCAAATATTCCATACAATCATGTGTGTCAGTGTCTGTCCTAAATCCTCCTTCACCATTATTCTCATCCCCCACCCTTTGTGCCTGTCCAGGCACAACTGGGAGATACGTTGCAGGATTTAGTGCGCTGCATCTCCTTATGGTGATGTTTACAGGGCCCATTAGTGCTAATTCCCACCTTGTAAACTGTGCAGATGAGACGTGTCTGGTTTGGGCAGAATTCAGTAAGGCTGACACTGCATGAGGTGTATGGATGGTCAGGTTGTGTCCTAGCACTACATCTTTGCTTTTACTCACTAGCAATGCTATCGCTGCAACACTTTGCAAGCATGTGGGGAGGGATAGTGCTACCGTGTCTAGTTGAGCGCTGTAGTAGGCTACCGGCCTGCTGGCATCACCATGCTTCTGGGTTAAGACACCTGCCGCACACCCAGCACTTTCCATACCGTACAGTTCAAAGGGTTTCCCATAATCTGGCATACCTAAAGCTGGTGCCTGCGTTAGGCACTGTTTGAGTCTCTCAAATGCCAGTTCGGACTCATCTGTGTGTGTAATCCGATCTGGTTTGTTTGATGAGACCATCTCTTGTAAAGGTAAGGCTAGTATGGAAAACCCTGGGATCCAGTTACGGCAGTACTCACACATTCCTAGGAAAGTGCGAATCTGTTGCTGGGTTTGTGGCAGAGTCATGTCGCGAATCGCCTGTACTCTATCAGTGGTGAGGTGTCTCAGTCCTTGCGTCAAGCAATGTCCCAAATATTTTACCTTGGTCTGGCATAGTTGCAACTTATCCTTTGAAACCTTGTGTCCCGTCTCAGAAAGATGAAGCAGAAGCTGTTTCGTGTCTTTCAAGGACGATTCGAGTGAATCAGAACACAGCAGTAAGTCGTCTACATACTGTATTAATACTGATCCGCTCTCAGGTTGAAAGGATTGTAGACAATCATGCAAAGCCTGTGAGAAAATACTTAGGCTGTCAATGAAACCTTGTGGTAAACGAGTCCAGGTGTACTGTACTCCTCTGTATGTGAATGCAAACAAATATTGGCTGTCAGGGTGCAGAGGTACCGAAAAGAAAGCGGAGCAGAGGTCAATAACAGTGAAAAATTTCGCAGTGGGAGGGATTTGCATAAGGATGACGGCTGGATTTGGCACTACGGGGAGTTGACTCTCAACTATTTTGTTTATCCCCCTTAGATCCTGCACTAGCCTGTAACCCCTCCCCCCGCTCTTTTTCACAGGGAAGATGGGACTATTGGCAGTGCTGGACATCCTAACCAGAATGCCCTGTTGCAGCAAGCGCTCTATTACTGGGTAAACTCCTAACTCCACCTCTGGCTTCAGAGGATACTGTGGGATTTTTGGAGCTATCCTACCATCTTTTACTTGAACTACTACAGGAGCTACATTTGCCATCAATCCAGTGTCTTGTCCATCCTTGGTCCAAAGTGACTCCGGTATCTGGGAAATAATTTTCTCTACCTTGGACGGACACCTATCTGTAACAGCAGTGTGTGACATTAGCCTTTGTGGGGAGTCTAGCATATCCTGTACTTCCTGAGCGTGATTCTCGGGTATATCTAAGAACACACCTCCAGGAGTACAATATATGACACACCTAATCTTGCACAGTAAATCTCTTCCAAGTAGATTAGTCGGAGCCGATGCAGCTAGCAGAAAGGAGTGCTTGGTCTGCAAAGGCCCTATCGTAATCTCTGCTGGTTTGCTTAAAGGGTAGTGTTGTACTACTCCTGTTACTCCCATGGCTGGAATTGTTTTACCAGTGGTCTTCATACCCACTGTTGAATTTAACACTGACTTGGCCTCCCCCGTGTCTACAAGGAAAGGTAGAGATCTACCAGCTACATCAATTGTGACCTCGGGTTCACTTCCAAGGCTCGCAATTAATTTCACTGGCTGCAGACTACAGGTGTGGCCCCACCCCTATTGTATGTGGTGACCTCCCCGCAGCGCGCTGGCAGCTACAACATGTGAAGGGGGTAACTGAGAATTTTCAGAGACTTGCCAGTCTCTTCTTGGTGGGTACCTTTTTGTTTCCCCTGCATGTGGCTCATAACTCCGTCTCTGCGGTCCCTGATCCCAATTACGTGTGTCATGTCGTTGTCTAGGGGGTTGGTATACCTTATATGGGTCGTTAAACATACAATTCCGTGCAATATGTCCTTCTCTCTGACAGTTGTAACATGTTATCACATTTGACTTACCCACAGGGGTCTGGGGCTTAGGCTGAGGTGGTTTCGTTGTAAGGGCTTGTATACTTACTGCCATCAGCTTATCGCCCTGTGACTCCCTGTGTCTCATGATGTTCCGATCATGTTCAATAGCGGTCTCTCTCAAAGCAGCCACCGACATACCTCTCCAGTTAGGTTGAGTGGTCTGTACCCCTGTCCTCAACACTTCCTTTAAACCATCCATTAATACAGAAACTGCTACTTCCCTATGGTGCACATTTGTCTTAATGTCTTCTATTCCAGTGTACCTAGCCATTTCCTGCAGTGCCCGATGGAAAGCAGTTTCACCTTCTTTTTGTCTTATGGAGAAGATTTATTTCCACTTGACAACAGTTGGGAAATATACTCCTAACTGCAGGTTGATACGTTTTACATTGTCCTGATTGTACTCATCAGTGAGAGGTACCTCTTCATCTAACCTACAATCAGTGATAAACTTTGCAGAGTCGATATTGGGGGGCAAGCATGCCCTCAGCAATGTCCGCCAATCTTTGTTATTGGGTTCTGCAGAGTTACCTAATTCTCTAATGAACCTTTGGCTTGCAACTAGATCTTTCCTAGGATCAGGGAATTCAGACATAATTGTTCTTAATTCTGTCCGGGAAAAGGGACAATGCATTGCAATGTTCCTGACGGGAGTGACTCCTGTTGCGTCAGTTTTTCCATTTGGGACTGCAATTACCCTGACAGGATTAAGTTCAATCACATCACTCTGGGTTGATTCTACAATGTGTGGTGTAATTGTTTCTGCATAATGTACAGTACCGTACTTACCTGCGGACACGACCTCACCTGTCCCTCCACTAGGGGCCTTTGCTACTCCTCTTACTGGTTGGGCCGTGCCCACTGTAGTCTCTCTTATGGTGGCTGCTAGAGAGAGTGCCAATATTGTAGTAGGCTCATCTTCCTGGTCGCAGTCCTGAGGGAAGTTTAAGACAGGATACAACTTGCACGGGTTAACATTAGCATCAATACACTTATCTACTTTACTCTTATCATTTATACATTTATTAAGTGCACTTTTATCATATACCAGTATGCCATTCTCTGTAGCCACTTTCTCTCCTGTTATGTATGGTGGTGGTGGTGCGGTAGCTATCAGTTTCCTGATAGGATTGGAACCAGCTGCTTGAGCTAATCCTCTTTGTATCTCGCCTTCCTGTTGCCATAACTGTAAATAATCATAATGTCTAATCCGTTGCTTGCCGGATTTTATTAGACATATCCTTCTCCTTAAATTTTGCAAAACCTCAGGATTAAAACTGCCTACCCTGGGAAACTTCTCTCCATCGTTCACAGGCATACGTTCCCACTCATTGCATAAAACCTCTGCGTGTGATCCATATTTTTCACACATTATGTACCTCGCCGACACGGCTGGCCGCGGAATAATATCAACCTGAACCTTGGTTGATCGTCCCTTACTTGAGCAACTGGCCCCCATTCTTTGCAGGTATTGCCTTCTCAGCAAATTCCTACAAAAACCACGTTCCCAGAGGTAAGGCGACGGTGAAAGTCCAATGAGTGCCTTCACCCACTCTCGCCTACGTCGACCAATATGCCCACACACTGCTTCAGCGCTGGCGTACTCAACCCAGGGCCCCTATGTGACCTCTATTTACTGGGGCGTGTGGGAGTATGCTACCCTCCCCAGTAAGTATCAGTTGCTGGAGAATTCCTGAGTGATCAGCGAACCTCCCTTAAAATAAAAAAACCTACACAAATCACGTTAGAATGTACAAATAGTGTTTATGATCCCGCAAAGCGTACGCAAATTGCGTAATGGGTATCAAGGTAACCAACTAATGCACACAATTACATGCGGTACAGTCGCAATGCGTATAAGTAACTATTACTTATCCGCAGAACGACCAGCGGAATCGGTTGTTTAGGCTGCGAAACCTTCGGAGCGTATTCTCAAAACGGGCCTATATGGGTACTGCGCCAACCTCCAAGGTTGCGCTCACTACCTCTGACCTTTCTTAAGTCAGGGTCTTCAGAACTTCGTATAGGTACTTTTAATGGATTTCTGAATTTCGCGGACCTTCTGGTCTGCTGTAACACTAATTGCTCCTCTTACCTTATTCACTTTTAATGTGAGATGGCCTTCTCCCACGTCACCACGTGTTCACTTCACGGGTATCCTTCTACGAGATCTCGAATTTTCCAAGGTTCACACCAAAAAAACTTTACTTGCATACACACGCTCTTTAACTTCATATATACTTTGATTTTTCTGTACAGAAAATTTCTTTCATTCAGGTAACACAGGCTAATCCCAGAGGTAATGCAACGAGAGGAGGATCTTTTTAAACTAAATTTTGGAAACTGAACAAATTTGTGCTATTATCTCGTGGCTTCCGTATCTATTACTAAAACAATGCTATCGTGTGATTTGTATTTAGTGGGCGTATCCATACGTACGTTGCGTAATTTACGCCACGTGTGTAGGCCTTTGCGTTGCGTATGCTGTCTCGCACTTGGTCAGAGACACATGTACACAGGCCAGATATGTCCGCAGTAACACAAATAACACGCTTCTATAAATGCAAACGATATTTAACTATAATCGTTTACCAAACACCACACAGTATCTCCTGTATAACCTTTATAACTGGGTCAGGCTGCGTGTGTGTTTTACAATTACTCCCTTAAGTATTACTTTTACTTTTAACTAAATAGCAACAAATTTTCTCAGCACGTGATCAATGCTAATGGCAAACAGAAAGGTAGATATGTGAAAATACGCAAATGGAAATACAAGTGTGTGCGTGTGTTGCGTGCGCAATTTTCACCAATACAGAAATTTAAACAGATTTAAAAGACAATAGCTTAACGTTCTTACCTTTCGGTTCCGGATCCCACCAGCATCCCTACAAACCAAACGGAGCAGATGCTTATCTAATCAGCACTTACCGTATCCCCAACCACCAAACCGCTAACAGGGGATACTACCTTCCCGCCCTTTGCTGATGGATAAAGTCTGCCTGGTTCCGCTTGGCTGCGGATATGAGGAGGCACGGACGATGCCCCCAATTGATAAAGTCAGTTATTACCTATAAACATTAAGCTATATTCTATTATGGACTAAGTACGCTATTGGCGCACTGAGTACCGTAAGGGTACGCACTTAGCGTAGCAAACGCTAGGCCGTGGGCGCGACGCACGAGCGACACGCACGCTCGCAGAATGTTACACAGTAACCCTTAGTAACAACACACCTTAAGGGTACGCTTTGCACTTTAAACCTTGGCAATGAAATACTATAACGATGTAATGCTTTTTAACCTTGATTATATGAGAAGCTGTTTGAGCGATTGAGATGCTCAGAAAACCCTTTACAGTAACTAGTGAAAACACAAGACCTGGTTAGGATTTAAAAACCACTTAGGCTCTAACACCCTCGTGGATAATTCTATTAGAGTAAAAAGGGGAAAAACAGTACAGCTTATACACTACAAAACTAACATAAAAACCTAAACAGAATAACGAGGAATAATATGAACAATAGCGAACGATCGCAAACACAAGAAAACAGAATGAGTACACAATGAGAACAAATGGCAAACACAGAGGATAACAAAATGACTACAGAGAACTTACACATGTGGGAATGATTCGCAGGCGCGTCCTGAATCCAGCCCTCATCCTTCAATGTGAAAACCTTGCAGAGAGAGTGAGTGACTGGACAGGCAATGGTGGTCTTTATATACACAACATACAGTAACAATACAATGGTCCCTATAGTCTCATGGTTCATTGGACACAGGAATGTGTCTCTGCATTATAACAAAAGGTCATAGGTGGGTTCGAACAGGTGGGCTGTGCCTTTCTCCAACTTCTCAGGTGGGAGGTATCCTTAGGATTCCCGCTGCATGGATAATGAACAGCAAATACAGTAAATATCTATAAACTACTTTTGTACATAACTATGCGCAGGAGCGAGCAATCTCTTCCTAACCAACACCGAAATGTCACCAATAAAATACTCTACAGCTGGATACTAGACACCACCGTTCTACCTTTATCTGACCCTTCCCATCATGCAAAGAGGAATTTCTCTGTCCAAGAACCGTTTAAACTAAACATAATTTCTGACATTGTTAAGGGGAATATTCACTATAAAACACACTATGTGGGTAAAATATGCTATGATCGAGTCGCCCGCTAGACGCTCACAAACTCTACCGTAAATGCGCATACACCGCGCGTGATCGCCGGAGCGATCTTACGCAAATTGCGGATATGTGCACGCACGGCAGAGCGTGTGCACGTGCAGCGGGCATGTGCATGAGGGGTTAGTACAAGGCAAGTGATTCATGATATTTTTCGACTTTGACATGCTATATACTGGTGGTCACCAAAATGTTGCACTGTACTACTATATACTGCTCACAACAATGCAGCACAGATATGGATACTAGAAGTGACACAGAGCTGCAAGATACAGCAATGGCTTACTGTACTGTACTACTATATACTGGTATTCACCAAAATGATGCACTGTACTACTATATATACTGGTCACACAACAATGCAGTAGATATTGAGCACTGATCAGGATACTAGAACCGTGTCTGACACGGAGCTGCAAGGTACAGCAATGGCCTACTGTACTGTACTACTATAATATACTGGTGGTCACCACAATGCAGCACACTGAGCACAGATATTGAGCTTTTCAGGCAGAGAACATAGCCACGTCCTCTCCGCTCAATCTACAATGCACGAGTGACGACGCGCAGTTCTTTATATGGAATACGAATCTCGCGAGAATCCGACATCGGAATGATGACATTCAGCCTCGTTTGGGTTAACCGAGCAAGGCGGGAAGATCCAAGGCTGCCTTGGACCCGTGTAAAACACGTGAAGTTCGGGGGTTCGGATCTTGACGAACAGAACCCGCTCATCTCTAGTGAATTCCATCGGGACCCGGTGATTTATTAATCTTTAACTGTTTTAGTCGGTCACAGACTACCTCCTCGCTTAAATAGGTACCTATCAGTGGGATATTCTCATTATTGAGATTGTGTGTTACTTCCTGAATTGGGTCCTCTCTAGTAAATACTGTTGAAAAAAACTAATTTAGTGTGTCCGCTATGTCATTATCATTTTTGCTTAAGACTCCGAACTTGTCTTTTAAAGGGCCTATACTCTCTTTCTTTAATCTCTTGCTACAGTATTAATGTATTTGAAGAATTTTTTGGGATTCGCTTTGCTTTCTTGTGCTACTAGTTTATCAGTTTCTACTTTAGCAGCTTTTATTTCCTTTTTGCATATTTTGTTACAGTCCTTATAGTGCTGAAATGACTCCGCTTCCCCGTCAGATTTGTATTTTTTAAATGCTTGCCTTTTCTTGCCCATAAGTTCCTTTATCTTTTTGTTAAGCCACATAGTTTTATTATTTTTATTCCTTTTTTTGCTGCTAGTAGGAATAAATTTGAGAGTATTTTTAGCTAGCAGGAATTTTAGTACATCCCATTTCTCTGTAGTATTTTTTCCTAGAAACAAACCTTCCCATTCAATATCCCTGAAAAATACCCTCATCTTTTCAAAATTCGCTTTGCTAAAGTTTAGAGTCCTAGTTGAGCCAGTATAGGACTGTTTATGAAAACTAATATTGAATGTGAACATATTGTGGTCGCTGTTTCCTATGGGTTCCCCTACTATAATACCTGATACCAAATCCCCATTGTTTGTTAATACCAGGGCCTATATTTACTAATATTTGTGTTTGAGTCGGTTTGTGTAGTGTTTTAACTCGTTTTGTATCGGGTGCATTTTCATGCAACTTTTTGAAACTATGGCCCTCATTCCGAGTTGTTCGCTCTGTATTTTTAATCGCATCGCAGTGAAAATCCGCTTAGTACGCATGCGCAATGTTCGCACTGCGACTGCGCCAAGTAACTTTACTATGAAGAAAGTATTTTTACTCACGGCTTTTTCTTCGCTCCGGCGATCGTAATGTGATTGACAGGAAATGGGTGTTACTGGGCGGAAACACGGCGTTTCAGGGGCGTGTGGCTGAAAACGCTACCGTTTCCGGAAAAAACGCAGGAGTGGCCGGGGAAACGGTGGGAGTGCCTGGGCGAACGCTGGGTGTGTTTGTGACGTCAACCAGGAACGACAAGCACTGAAATGATCGCACAGGCAGAGTAAGTCTGGAGCTACTCTGAAACTGCTAAGTAGTTAGTAATCGCAATATTGCGAATACATCGGTCGCAATTTTAAGAAGCTAAGATTCACTCCCAGTAGGCGGCGGCTTAGCGTGTGTAACTCTGCTAAATTCGCCTTGCGACCGATCAACTCGGAATGAGGGCCTATATACGCAAAGTTACGAAGCAGTCGACTTTATGGTTTTCGTGTTTTCCAATGTCGATGCCAGTCATTTTTTTTTTTGGTACATTTATGGCCATCATTGTCGTTTGCGTACGTGTTTTTGTTGTTTTTGCTGGTTTATTTTCTAAGTTAAACGCGGCAGGGTTTTTTTTAAACCCCGGCCGCATTTTCACTTTTAGTTTCGTTTTTCATCCCCGTTCGTGATTGGTTGTGTTTCAGATGTAGGAGTGTCTGTGCGCAACCATATAAATATGCCCCAAACCGTCCGCACCTCGTGGGTTTAGTTAGTGGTGAGGATGGAGGTTGTGCTGTGGAGGTAGGTGAGTTTTTGGTTAGGTGAGGAGTGTTGTTTGCGATTTCTGAGTGTAGTATTTTGTTTGAAAGTAGTCTTGTCATTCTTGTAGTCTTGTTTTTTTGTGGTTTTGTCTAATTTTTTTGTCCAAGTATTTTTTATTTAAAGTCCCTTGTCAGTGTGTGTGTGTGCGTGTGTGTGTGTGTGTGTGTGTGTGTGTGTGTGTGATTTGTGCAGTGGTAGTGGAGGAGTGTGTTGTTTGTATTTGTTTTCTGTGTTAAGTGTTTAGACACAATTATGTGTGACTCAGAGGTGGGTGAGGTGGAGGGTGTGAGTGAGGGGGAGGAGGTCGGTCAGGTGGAGGAGGTGAGTGTGAGTGAGGTTAGTGAGGTGGAGGAGGTGGGTGAGGTTGCTGCAGCAGCCTCAAGTGACAGTGATAGTGACAGTCAGAGAACTCCGCAGCCACGCACCACTACTAAGATTGGGCGGAATGTCAAGTTTAGTTATGTAGAAAATGTGGCATTGGTGCGGGAGCTGAAGAAGTGTCAGCGGCAGCTATTTGGGACTGAGTCGACCAAGGTGCCAACACGGAAGAAGACGGTGTTGTGGGCGAAAGTTGTTGCTGCTATCAATAGTGAGGGGGTGGTCAAGCAGACGGATGACACGTGCCGCAAACGGTACTATGACATAAAGCGACGTGTCAAGTCCAAAATGGCCAAGGAGGCGTAGTCGGCTCGAAAAACCGGTGGTGGCCAGCCCTATATTGCAAGATATCTGGAGTATGAGGAGCCCATGCGGAGTGTAATACCTCCTAAAGTAGTCTCTGCAACCCATGTCTGGGATTCAGATAGGACCAGGAAGAATGGTGAGCATGTGTATTTGCATTAACATTCTATGACCTTATTTTTTCTTTTCTTTAAATGTGTGTCATGTCACGTTGCATATTACTCCCATCTTCAAGTGTGTGTCAGCAAATACATTGTTTTGGGTAATCTCCTATATATTAGCCCTGTGACTCTGTGCCTGCATTTCTAACGCTGGGTGGAGTCACAGAGCCTGCCCTGCCAGTGTCAGCACACCTGGGTGGAGTCACAGACCCTGCCCTGTCCCAGTCTCAGCACACTAGCAGAACGGACCACTACAGACACACCACACTGTCAGGTAAGCATGGACACCCACATACCCCTCCCCTGCAAACACCCACCACCACCTACTGCAAACACCTTACCCTCCACGGCGCCACACACAGCCGCTAGCCATACCACCGCTAGCCGCCCCCCCCCCTTCCATCTCTTACACCCACCACCACCTACTCCAAACACCTTACCCTCCATGGTGCCACACACAGCCACTAGCCATTCCGCCACTAGCCGCCCCCCCCCTCCCATCTCTTACAGTGCTGCCGCGGAGCGCGAACATACACTCACAGCTACACGGCCTCCACACATTGCTCCCCACTACCGCTGCACTCACGGAGCCAGACCACACCGCACAGCCTGGCTCCCTCGCTACCACGCCAGCTCTGATTCACGCCGCCAGCTCCGATTCACGCTGTCACAAGACAGCCGACAGGAGCCTACCACACCAGCTCCCTCCGGCCTTCCCCAGCCCCGTTACCCGCAGCTCTCTTCCGCCGGACCATAGCAGCGCACATAACTCTCCTCCCCTCCCCACTACCGCTGCACACCCTGGCTCATGGAGCCGCAACACACCAGCCTCCCTCACTACCACGCCACCTGTGCTTCCCAAACCTCCCTAACCCGCACCATTCTGCCTGCACGCCAGCCCTGTCCCAACTCCAGCATCACCCCGCACAAATCCAGCCCCCGCACCCACCACTATCACTATAGGACCCAGCAGTAGCGAACGCACCCCGCACCCCCAGTTAAGCTGATATTGGGCTGGTGGTGGTGGTGATGGTGGGGGGGTTCTATTACTTCATGCCTGCTATTGTGCTGGAAGGGGGGGGGGAATTGGAAGTCTAGCTGATATTGGACATCGTGGTGGTGGTGGTGATGGGGGGGGGGGTTCTATTACTTAATGGCTGCTATTGTGCTGGAAGGGGGGGGAATGGAATTGCTTAGAAAGGGGGGAAGACACAACACACTCTAAAAAACACACACATACAACTGTAACACCTCATAACCTCTCACCAGTACACCAAGTTATGCAGTCCCCACACCACATCCACCCTCCAAACTCACTGTACTCACCACCCCAATCACACATTTTTCGATACACCATGCACAATCTACATAGCCCTTTCATAGCACACAAACAAAACACACATTGATCCTTCACCCCCTCCAGCATGCAGCTTCCACTAAATACAACACATACCACATCCACACTCACCCTCAACACACATTATCTTTAGCCATCACAAGCACACAAACACCACAACACTACACTTTTACCCTATACACAAACACATTGACAACATGCAAATTTACACCCCCCCTCCACAACATCAACTTCACACGCCCTACCACCACTCCAAAATCACCACTACTTTCTTCACCCTGCACACACCCTAGCACAACCCACCAACCACCTACACGCATCACAACGATGCCCCTACCCCTAATACACCTACCTACATTAGACAGCCAGCCACATAATCACAACCCTCATATATATGTGCCGCTAGACACAGGAGTACCAACACTCCTGAAGACCAAACCCACCAAACTGCGGATGGCCGTGCTGTGTACATGCACAAACTACCGCCTTTGACCTCACGGGGGATAGCGGTAACAACCCTTACCCACGGCAACACACATTCACTCACTCACTCTACCACGATTTCCTCTCTAACATTATCATCCTCCACACAGGACACCCACCACCACTGACAACAGCTATATAAGGCATTTTACACTCCAACTCTACCATAACATCCACATATCCCCTTCTTAAACCACACACACAACACAGGCACAACCTTCCCCACCATCTAAACACACTACGGTCACAACCAACATTTACATCCCACATCCAACCCTTAAGACAACTCATCCACCCAAAACCACACACCCAACAACCATGCACATACCTCTCCAACAACACCTCACAAGTACAACCCTCACACACACTCACACCTTATTTCAAAACCAACCTTCACACATACACCACCACTCCAACATCCCATTTACAGTAACACAACTTTCAATATCTCGACACAACACTCACCCACAAACACCACCAGTGACCATAGCACACGTTACAATACCCAACACATAACACACTGACAACACACGTACACCTCAACCACACATAACCACTCACCCCTACGAAAAAACATATACACACACCAGTACACATACACACCCCTGACCACACCCGCACATCCACAACCCACACCAGCTTTCCCTCCCCTACCACTATCCCCCCACACCTGTACATCAACTGGACACCATCCACAAAACGTTCTACACCCTGCCCACTCCATTACATCACCAACCAACCACAAAGACATACACACCATGCCCCTACTCAAACCTAACCATCCCCCAACTACCTCCACCTATCTACTACCTCTGCCACACAATGCACCCTCTGCAAACCTACCTTCCACAAAACATTTCCTAATTATCACACACCACTTCCATTACCCAGTACCATTTCCCAAAGGCCTTCTAACACAGCATCTTCAACACCAAAAGGACACCATACAACAAACCTTACACCCCCCCCCCCCCCAAATATTAACTCGCTCACTCACTTAACCACCATCTCCTCTCAAAATAATCCATCCTGCATACAGGACACCCACCACCACTCACAACAGCTACATAAGCCATTTTAGACACCAACTCTACAATCACATCCACATATCCCCTTCTCAAACCACACACACAACACATGCACAATCCTTCCCCACCAACTTTCAACACTACGTGTCACAAACAGCATGTACATCCCACATACACACCTTAGCACAAGCCCTCCAAACAACACCACACCCCCAAGAACCATGCACATACCTCTCCAACAACACCTCACAAGGCCACCCCTCAAACACAGTAACACCTTATGTACAAACCAACCTTCACACACCCCTTTCAATACCACACATCCTCCACACACACTATAACACAATCACTACACGCTACAAGTCACTCCCTCAAACACAAGAACACACTAACTGCAACACACAACTCCACCTTCATGCTACCACCCACTTTTGCATACAATCCAAACATGCTTATTTCCCATCCAACCCCATGCCACCCCAACCACCTTACCAACAACCAACGCACCTCCTATTTCCATAGACCATTCACCCAAAACACCGCCGGTCGGCCTCCCACCTCCGGTATGCTGGTCGGTGGGACCCCAAGCGCCGCCATATCGTACTATACCCTCTCTACTACCCCCATCCACCCTCTTCCTACAAAACACACAACCAACACATATACAAAACCACAACCCCAAAGCACTTTATTACTTCCATGTTTTTACCCACACGCTGAGCTACAACATGACCCATTCCATTGTATATACCTTACTACTCCCTCCACTCTGCAACCACACGCTTTCACACCCAAAACACACACAATGTACATATTACATTCTACAGAACAGCAACACACTCTATCATCATAAACACCCCTAATACTGTCCGCACTTTCATCACACCCTACTGTACAAACCTATTTGAAGTGTGTGTATAAGCCCTTATAGTACACTTTCACCTTTCACCCATTTCATATATAGCCTACTCTCCTATCACTCTAAATTATGTGCAAAACCCCTGCTGCTACCATGGTCCATTGTGTCTGTACGTGCCCATGCTACCTGTGAACATTGTGTGTGTGTGTGTACTCACACTGATACCTGTACCCAGGGGGAATATCAACAATTGCTACCTGTGTACCCTGTGTGCATACATTACTTTGCTACATGGGGTCTCACTGTCTATAACTAACTGTCATCCCTGACAACATAGTCTATTTAACACACTCCCCTGGTTCCTTCCTGCTTATCAGGCCCACTACTACCTATGCACACTGTGTCGCAGCCTATGTAGTAACGCAGCACACTGTGGGGCAGATGTATTAACCTGGAGAAGGCATAAGGAAGTGATAAACCAGTGATATGTGCAAGGTGATAAAGGCACCAGCCAATCAGATCCTAACTGTTAATTTACATATGGGAGCTGATTGGCTGGTGCCTTTATCACCTTGCACATATCACTGGTTTATCACTTCCTAATGCCTTCTCCAGGTTAATACATCTGCCCCTGTGTATCTACTCCCTACCTCCCTGTCAACACTGTCTACATATGTAACAAACAAACCTGCACACACCCTGTGTCTATCCACCTGCACTACGTACAAATTTTTAACTGCATACCCTCCACTCCTACCTAAAGCTCTTCTCTTTACAAACATCTGTGACACCTGTACACATTCACTCTGTAACTCACTCTACTATCTCTTCCCACAGACCATTCTACACTTTATGCGGCCTACTGAACACAACATTACACAATTCAAGAAAAACATAACACATTTATCCCTCCTTCTTATGCTGTCTTTTTCTTCTATTACATGGCCATTGTTCAAAACTCCCAATAACACTTTGCACTACACAAAGATCAAATTAATATACCACCCTTTCTAGCCGTCACCAACAACACAACTACAACACTTTTCTTTCCCCAAACTTTACACTTTATGCACTACCACTCTACTGTTACTTTTATTGCCCCTCTTTCTCAACGTACACAACATTCATACGCAAACATATTTAACACAACTGTATACTTCACGACCAAATTTTCTACAACTTACACTCTTTTCTACACACTACTTATCCGTAACCATCTCCTATTCAATTGCAACCCATTACAATTTCACTCCACACCACCTCTCACAATTTCCCTTCCTAACACTATGTTTTACTTACCGGTGTAATTATCTCCCTTTACCACCACATTACCTACTGTCCTCGCTCTCATTGATCAGTAATCCATAATTTATCACTCAGGGCATTTTTAGGCCCACACCAAACAACCCACAACAATACACACAGTAATACAACCCAACCAATTTCCTATTACCAATACATTACTCAAACCTTACAACACAACTTTCAACAATACATGTACCTAACATCACCTATCAGCACATTCCCACTCCCAAACTACACATGACTATACCTTACATAACATCCAGCATTTATAACACATCGCCATTAGCGTCCCTTACAAACTCCACATACCATCACTAACCAACATCATTTCCTATGTAACACACCACAATGTATCTATCCTCTCCTTCACTTTCATCCTTATTTTTCAACAATCCATTTCACCCTCTGTAACCCACCTCCCTTCCTCACAAGTCGTGTATGTGTCTTCTTTTACCATTACCATTCCCCTGCCTATCACCTTCCATCTCTCTCATTTCTACATACGGCGCCTCTGCACCTTCATAACGTATTCACTCTTTAATACTATTTACTACCCTGTTCTTTCTATGTCTCCCTCTATTGTCTACATTTACCCTTCTTCTCCACAAGACCAAGAGCTTCAAACACAACTATTACTTCCAGCAACCCTCTCCTTTACACACATGTAAGGCACCAAAAATCAGTGTCTCCACTAACAATTTTATGTACTCAACACTAGATTACTATGGATGTACCTGAGGATCCCTTAGTACGAAAAAAACGCAAAAACAAAGAACGCCAGGCCAGATGGCTAGCTAAACAAAGCCAAGCCACGCACAGTACCATTGTCACCTGTAAAACAGTATCTCTAAAAAAAAAACAATCTCCAAACCATGCAACAAGCCACAACACGCAGACAAACCAAAGCCACATATGAATGAGCCAGACTACTAAGCCAAACATTGAAAACCACAACACTGTGCAGATCTCAACATGCAAACTCTCAACGCCTTCAACGTCACAAACAAACTACACAACAAGCTCAGTCACGTCGCAGTAAAGATGCACTACAGCACAAAATAAGAATCCAACAAGAAACCTTAGAAGAAACCACTGTACGCCGCACTGCACATGCTCAATCTCAGCAGCGTAGCCACATTTACCAAACTATTGACACAACTACAGCAACACCTTTCCCACATTCACAACCCCATTTACACACTCAGGACTTACACACTCACTTTATACATTATCATGATATTACTTTACAACACCATCATGTCACCCCACACACTTGCGGACCTTTTAACGTCATGTGCCAATTCTGTGGAGCACGACATTTTGTCGCCGAAAGGCCATCTGACGGAAAATTTAAAAGCTGTTGCCAAAAAGGCAAAGTTAAGTTGCCAAAGCCACAAGACATCAATTCCGTTGATTTACTGTATCCTGATTTTCTACACAAATTACTCTCTGACACAGCTAACCCCAACCGCATTCATTTTCGAGAAAACATCCGCTCTTACAACAGTGCCGTTTCCTTTGCTTCAATGGGAGCTACAATTGTGACTTTACCAGGAAAAGGCCCTTACGTATTCAAAGTACACGGACAGACATATCATCGCACTTCACACCTACAGCCGGTCAACAACCAAGCCCCACAGTTTGCACAGCTATACGTTATGGACAGCACACAAGCAGCCACCTTTCGTGAACAACATGGCGCCAATGATGAGTGTCGACCTGAAATCATGGACCAAATTGATCGCTTCTTTCGCAAACACAATCGCCTTGCACATAGCTACCAGCTAATTACTAACATTCATAAACACCATATACAACTTGCAGCTCAAACAGGAGAACAAGTTCCAGTCGTTAGTATGGCCCTAAGACATGATCGCCACTCTGATTACCGACGATACAACAACCCCACATCCAATGAAGTTGCCATGATCTTTGTCAACGAAGATGGAGAACCACCTTTCCAACGAGACATACGAATCTATCCGAAAAATCCAGAAGATCCAAACCAACCATTCATTAACCTTAACATTCTAAGCCCAAACATGGATCCGATAACATGCTCTGTTTTTCCCTTATGGGGAACCTGGCTGGCAACCAAATTGGCAATGTCATTCTTACAGTGGAGCACAACTCAATGAAGTTCGCAACTATGTTACCATGTTGCAATACAAAGCCGCTTTTACAGCTATTTGCGATAATTTCAGTCCCATTATGTCCGCAGGCAAATTAACCCAACAGTGGTTAGTTGATTCCTATCTTCAGGTTGAGGCAAACTGATTAAACTACATTCGCCACAATCAAAGCAGATTCCGAGCAGAACAGTGTCAAGGACTAGCTGACCATGTTGCAAACATGGCAGACTATAATCACATACCAGCTGGCATTCCCATTATTCTACCATCAACCTTTGAAGGATCCCCAAGACATATGCGTGAACGTTGCTGTGACGCTATGTCTATTTTCTCTAAGTGGGGAGCACCAGATGTTTTCATAACTTTCACTGCTAATCCCTCATGGCCGGAAATACTAAACAACTTACAGCCAGGTGAACAGACTTCTGATAGACCTGATTTAGTTGCACGCGTCTTCAAAATCAAACTTGATGCACTTATGTATGACCTAACCAAACATTGCCTTTTCGGACAGACAAAATCCTTTGTCTATACTATTGAATTTCAGAAAAGAGGCCTTCCTCACGCTCACATACTACTTGCACTAAGAGCTGAGGATAAATTTAACACTGCTGAAAAAATCAATAAGTTTGTATTGGCAGAAATACCACATATACAAACACCCATTTTACGCCAAATCATTATCCGCTGCATGCTACATGGTCCATGCGGCACCACTAATCCACGAGCACCCTGCATGAAAGATGGCAAATGTTCCCAAAATTTCCCAAAAGATTTTAATGACAACATCATTATACATCGTCATACTTATCCTGTGTGCCAACATCGACCTCAAGAAACCGTTGAGGTTCGATGCGTACTTATGTCCAACCAAAATGTGGTACCATACAATCCATACTTGGCCCTAAAGTACAATGCACACATAAATGTGGAAGTTTGCACATCCCTTTACGCTATTAAGTACATCTACAAGTACATTTTTAAGGGATTCGATTGTGCTAATGTGGTTATAAAACCAGATGGTCAGCCAGAGCAACAGTACAATGAAATACAAAATTTTATTGACTGTCGCTATGTAAGCCCACCAGAAGCTATTTGGAGACTACGAGAATATGTTATGCACAAAAGATCACACGCTGTCATACGACTTCCAGTACATCTACCTCACCAACAAACAATCATCTTTGAACACGGACATGAGGAAGAAGCCCTTCTTGCTGCCAAAACAGGAAAAACTAAACTTGAATCTTGGATTGAACTCAACGCACATGACCAACATGCACAACAATGGCTCTACACTGACATTCCACAATACTACGTTTATACGCATGGACATTGGCTAAAAAGAAAACGAGGAGGTGATAAAATTGTGGCAAGAATGTATACGGTCAGTCTAAAAAATGAGGAACGCTTCTACTTACGCATGTTACTTCTCCATGTGTCCGGTGCAACCAGTTTTCAATCATTGCGCACACTCAATAATGTACACTATGAAATCTTTAAAGCCACTGCTTTTGCACGCGGACTTCTTGCATCCGATGAAGAATGGCATCACTGCTTAACAGACGGAGCCACCTACCTGATGCCAAAACAGTTACGCAAAATGTTTTCATACATCTGCTGCTTTTGTCAGCCTACTCACCCAATACGACTGTGGGAAGATCACCTACTCGATCTAACGCTTGACTTTCTGCAACACAATTCTCAAAATATTTCACAAAACAAAGCACTACACGAAATTAACACAGTCTTAAAACAACATGGACTTTCCTGTACACTACTTGGTTTGCCTAATCCACAGGGTCACCCACCACCAGAACACATGTATAATATCACAGAAGAGGCTCAGGAAGCTATGACACGCCTTGCAATGCTCAACCCACAGCAGTTACATGCTTTCAACACAATTATCACGGCTGTGGATAACAGCCATGTTACCAACCATGCATTTTATCTAGATGGACCAGGTGGGTCTGGCAAAACCTTCCTCTACACCACACTCATAGCATACATACGAGGAAAGGGGAAAACAGTATTGCTATTTGCAACTACTGGAATTGCCGCTACCTTACTCAAAGGAGGACGCACTGTTCACAGTGGATTCAAACTTCCAGTACCACTACTTGATACCTCCGTTTCTTCCCTCCGCCTAACTTCACCTGAAGCAGATCTATTACGTCAAGCTACCCTCATCATTATTGATGAAATTACTATCCTTCCTAAACATGGACTACGCTGTATTGATACACTGTTACGTGACATCATGAACATAAACACACCATTTGGAAACAAAGTTATCGTCTTAGGAGGAGATTTCCGCCAAACACTTCCAGTTGTTCCAAGAGGTACCCAAACTGATATTCTTGAATGCTGAATTAAAGCAAGCCACCTGTGGAAACTTTTCACTCATCTCACTCTTACAACCAACATGCGCACAGAGGGAGAGGAGGCACACAATACATGGCTTCTACACGTTGGAATGGGAAGCCTGCCACCAAACCCAAATTTCAATGACAATACCACCATTCAAATCCCACCACATATGATCACCCACGACGATCTTATTGAAACAATTTTTAATCATGTACACGACATGTCAGAGGATTCCCTTGCAAAACGAGTCATTGTTGCACCCACAAATGCACACACACTAGACATGAATAGAAAAATCATTTATTTAATACCAGGAAATTCAACAATTTATTACAGTGCCGACTCTGTGGACTCAGAAGATCCAAATGACACTTTGACCTTCCCCCTAGATTTTCTACACAACCAAACACCCTCAGGAATGCCTCCACATGTCCTGCTTTTAAAAAAAGGTGTAATTATCATGCTTTTACGCAACCTTAACCCACAAAAGGGACTGTGTAACGGCACACGATTAATCGTGGAAGACCTGGCACACCACTTCACAAAATGCCGCATTCTTTCAGAGTGCAACCACGGGGACGTAGTCTTTATTCCACGCATTGATTTGGCACCAAGTGATACAACATTACCATTTATCTTACGCCGTAGACAGTTTCCAATCACTCCAGCTTACGCTATAACCATCAACAAATCACAAGGGCAAACTTTTGAGCACGTTGGCATTTTTCTACAAACATCCGTCTTCTCACATGGCCAACTGTACGTTGCATTATCACGCTCAAGAAAAGCACATCACATCAAAGTACACATTACACCAACTGAACAACAAGGACAGCTCCTTAGTGACACCCAACACTTTACTAAAAATTTAGTTTTCACACAAATTTTTCAAATGTAAACCATATCTTCACAGCTTTGCCTTGGACAACCATCTTAACTATACATAACATTTACACCTAACATCTAACCAGCCTCCCCTATAGACACTGCTCACCCACTCACAAGACAGTAGCGCATGCAAGGGGGGTTTCCCACTACCCAAAAACACACCCTCATGGACCAAATTCTTTATTTGGAAACAGCCTTGGCAGCCGCCACATTCTCACCCACTGACATCAGAAAGCCACAGTATCATCACATGGTCACAGTCACACATAGGAGCAGCAGCTGTGGCGGTGTCACTGTACTGAGGGGCCCCTAGCCGCCGCTATCATGTGCTCAGCGATGCCATCAACACACAGTCACCGCTATACTTACTGCCTGCAGAAGCTGAATATGCCTGGTGCTGTCCGTTGCCTCCGCATGCCTGGTGCTCTCCGTCGCCTCCGCCACCGCATCTCTTCCCCGCCCTCTTCGTGCTTTCCTCCTACTGACATGCATAAAGGTCCCCTTCTTCCTGCTATATGCCTTCTGTTTTGCTGCATGTGAAGTAATTTTACTTTTGTGTGCCATCCTGTGTTACTATAGTATAGTGTTGTCACCAAAGTGTACTTAAAATGCTGTATATTAGGCTTCTTAAACTCTTTCAAATGTATAATGCATTTACATATCATTACTTCATTAAACTCTTAAGTTTTTTCCTTATTTAATGGACTGATTTTGTCTTTATTATAGCAGCTGCATTAAAAGTTATACATATGTGTTTGTCACAAAACACATAGCAAACAAAACAACAACTAACACAAATCTATATCTATATATATCTCCTATATATTAGCCCTGTGACTCTGTGCCTGCATTTCTAACGCTCGGTGGAGTCACAGACCTGGGCGCACTTAGCAGCTCCTGGCCTGTCCCAGTGTCAGCACAGCACACACAACTAGCAGAAGGGACCACCAGCCAGAGATTGCACACACCATTACCTGCCACAAGCCAGCAGTGCACTGACCGCCCACACTGCCAGGTAAGCATGGACACCCATACAGCCTTACCCCACACCTCCCCTGCAAACACCCACCACCACCTAACACACCCACCTTCCCCACCACGGTGGGACACACAACCACAACCTAGGCCGCCGATAACCCCCCCTACCATCTGTAAGATTGCAGCCGCGCTGCAGCCACACACTCACAGCTAACACCCAACCGGCACACACCGCTCCCCCCCTCCCCACTGCCGCTGCACACACTGTCTGCAGGAGCCGCCCTACCCCGTCAGTCGCACCTGTCTGGCTATGGGCGACAGACCTCTCGCCACTCCCGCATCACCCAGCGCAACCTTCAACCAACACCCTCCCCAACCACCGGGCAGCCCTCACCACCATCAACCACACAATAATATATGTGGCTTATATACGAGCCAACAGCAGCGTATCCCCCCCCCGTCCCCACCGTGGCACACATCTTATGCTAATACACCACCCCTGCAGCTCACACGAAAGTTCAACAAAACCATCAACCTCCCCCTACCCTACTCTCCAACCCTCCCATTAACACTACAAAGCCCCCCATACCCTTCACCATCCACCCACACACCCAATGTGGAACTCCACCACCTATGGCAGCCTCTGACATACCCTCCCCAATCCCCCTGCCACACACACCCACAACTCCAACAAACCCAACACCTCCTGCCCCCTCCACCATCCCTCAGCACACGGGAGCGTAGCCCCTTACGACGGTGTGAAGAGCGCCCGTAGGGCACGATGAATCACCTAGTGTTTTATACAAAAGCCAATGTAACATCTTACTTTATTGTATGTCATGTGTTTTTTTCCAGTATATTTTGCATGTGTAGTTTGGACTTGGTGTGTCATTGAATTGTCCTGCAATAATGTTTTCCTTTTGGACATTTTTTGTTTTTTAATTTGGACTATGTTTTATATTTAGGTTATCCATGTGCAATGTTGCAAAAACAGTGGTTGTCATGTTAGAGACTGGAGTAGTGGAAAGTGGTTTGGAAACCACTTACATGTGTAATGTCATTAGTACTGAATGTAATAATTTTTTTAAAAACCCCCACTATTTGTTTGTTCAGTTTGAGTCTGTATTTGTACCCTGACACAACACTGCAGTGTAATTATTATTTTTTTATTATTTTTTTTTGGGGGGGGGGGGTTTGTTTGGCTCATATAGTGGTAATGTGTGTTTGGAGTGCCACATCTATATTGCATCTGTAAATTTTTTCCTTTCATTACAAAATGAAGATGTGTGTGTTTTTGGATGTTAGTGTATGTTTTTTTACTTGTGTCCTATGTCTGTGTCCTGTACATGTTTTCCTGTGTTGCACTTTCCATAGTGCATATGGCTATTGGACAATGTTTATTGTTTTAAGTAGTGTTTTTTTGGTTTACGGTCCTTATGTTTTTTTATTAAAAAAAAACAAGCATTTTTTAAAGAATTAATGTTTATAAGCATAATGGGTGGATGTGTCAACAATAGCATGAATACATGCTTTTTTATTTTGGTTTTACAGTGTTGGAAAAACGCAGTACTGGTCGTCCTACAGTAACTCCCATGACATCTGATGATGATGACGCTACGGAAGCAGGTAAAGTGTCCATTGTAGTATAGGGTATGTTTGTAAAGGAATGGACATAACAAAATTTTACTTTCAATACTAGGTCCATCAAAAGAAGTCTGGAGCAGCAGAAGTCGGACTTCTGTAACACGCCACC
Organism: Pseudophryne corroboree; assembly: GCF_028390025.1. NCBI lineage: Eukaryota > Metazoa > Chordata > Amphibia > Anura > Myobatrachidae > Pseudophryne > Pseudophryne corroboree. Next base: position 782,151,139 of record NC_086444.1, read on the forward strand.
AAAAAAAACATGTGGCAGCAAAGAAAGCAAGGTCTGATGTCCAGGGCCAACCACAGCAGGATACCCCGCCACGAAGATTATCGACAGTATGTTCGGCCCCCCCAATCCAAATTTTGGACACACCTCCAAGACGTGAACCATACTCCCCTCATCTTGATTGTGAGTATCAAACTGAAATAAATGTAATAAATTTCAGATCGTAATAAAACTTTTACTTAAACGCATTAAGTCAAAACACATCAAAATCTGATATACTTACCGAAGTCAGTAAAACATGAAATGGAATCCTAGCAAAATGGCCTTGTCCACATCCTGTAAAGATATGTATGTCCACTTCAGCCATATAGTAGCACATTGTGTGTAAGATGCTGCAACAGAAACTCATGTGTAATTTTGGAAAATAGTAAGGTTGTTTAACAAATTTTCACATGTGTGTTTGACCTGACATTGCCAAATACATATAAAAACATTACTATGTTTGTTTTTGAAAAGCTATAAGGTAACACATTATGGATTACAATGTGTTTTTATGGTGGAGTATGTCTGATCTACAATAAAACTAATGTGTTTGCTTTCACAATGAAGTAACCAGACACATTTGCCTCAAACAGGCATATGTATGTATTTAAGTTATGAGTGATGATGTTGCTAGGCAGGATATCTGAAAGCAACAGTCAATGACATGTGTTCCATGTTTAGTGATTTGTTATAATTTATCAAACAAATGGATAGCTAACGTATATTTTTTTCAAAATTACAGCTTCTAGTCCTGGTAACAGCATCCCTCCGCAACAACAGCAACACAGTGACATGGATGAGACAATCATGTTAGAAATGCAGCCATTAAGCCAAGGAATCAGCACCCCAGCACCTGTGAGTACACCACCACAGCAAAGCACACCACCACCACAACACAGCCCAACAACACCAGTAACACAAGGCCCTGATCACGTGTTTTGGAACATTTGGGCTAGACAGCAGGCCACTAATGAAGATTGCCTGCGTAGGCAGACACAAATGTTTGCAAGCCTACCATGTCACCTCAGAAGAATAACCAGAAACATGAGTAGACAAAATGAACAAACCACGAGAATTGGCAATACCATGGAACTCATGCGTGCAGACATTACACAGGTCATGGGCAACTTACAGCGCATAATGGAAGAACAGCACAGACTAATGGAAGAACAGCACAGACAACAGCAAAGCTATATGAACATTTTTCAAAACAATCAAAAGATAAATTAAACTTTATTCCGAATTGTAGACAATCAAAATGCTGCTACATGTTAACTCAATGCCACCGTCACAAACCTCAATAAAACACTAAGATCCATGCACCAACAGCAAACAAGCAGCAGTTCTGGTACGACTACTCCAAATATCACGCCAGTGTCATCACCACCAAGATGCTCCACCAGAGCACGCCAACATGACAGTGGTAAAGGCAAAGGGCAGGACATGCAGCCACCCAAAAAAAATTAACAAATAAACCTCACATTTTTAATTTCAGAGAAGTAAATCAAAATACTTAGTAAGTGTATGTTTGTCAAAATAGATATAACACTTAGCTCCTTGACAATTTGTACAACATCATTAATTATAAGTGGTACAAACAACAACAGGAAATTTGTACGCACATTTATTCTTTACCATCTTTGAATTTTTTTGGAGGAGGGAAATGTTGTTTGAGCTGCACATAGATGTTAGCAGGAAGTAACCAGACCACTAGATTGTTTTCTAATCATTACTCTTTCTAGATTCCAATCATTCTCATATCCTGCAGACACAATAATTGCCAGCCAGGCAGAATATGTTTAGCAGGTAGTAAACAGACCACTTAATTTTTTTCTAATCATTACTCTTTCTAGATTCCAATCAATCTTATATTCTGCAGCCAATACAAATTACAATGTGATTGTTAACTATTTTACCTTTCTTCTCTATACAACATTACAAGAATAACACAATTGAGTTGCCTAAAAAGGTTTTAATATGTTGTGATTGAATTTAGATAATTCAGTGCCAAAATTAATGTCATTATTGTTGGGCCATGTTTGTGTGTATTAAAAATGAGTAATCAGTTTCTTACCCATGATGCAGAAACAAAGAAATTTGAATTTTAAAATCCCCCACAAATAATGTGTATAATAATGTATATATGTGGCAAACTGTTTATTTACTTACAAATCAGCAAGTTTACTGCAGCAAACATTACGAAATAAATTATTTTGGATGAGACTAAGTTTGTGTCCCTTAAATACGATGGAGCATCACAGATAGGGACACATGTATTCCTCAAGGCTAACATAATATATATGTGGAGGAGTGTTTAATTAGGACATATGTTCTCAAACTCGGGACTCAGGACCCCACACAGTGCATGTTTTGCAGGTCTCCTCACAGAATCACAAGTGACATAATTAGCTCCACCTGTGAACCTTTTAAAATGTGTCTGTGAGTAATTCATACACCTGTGCTTCTACTGGGTTACCTGCAAAACATGCACTGTGTGGAGTCCTGAGGGCCGAGTTTGAGAACCTGTGCATTAGGATGTTACACACAATCATAAAGTAAAATACAAAATAAATTACTATGTGGATTATGTGTGCTTGTAATAAATTTTCAATCCAAGTTTATTAACACTTATCCAGACTTCATGCATACAACTCATAATCTGTCGTTTTGAGTTTTTAAATAAACACAATACACATGCTACATTTGTATAGCATAAATCGAGGGTATGTTTGTATGTCTCAAGGAGACAGACACATTCTGAGTAGTGAGGTGCACCGGACATTTTTCGGGTTTTGTGTTTTGGTTTTGGGTTTGGTTCCGCGGCCGTGTTTTGGATTCGGACGCGTTTTGGCAAAACCTCCCTGAAAATTTTTTGTCGGATTCGGGTGTGTTTTGGATTCGGGTGTTTTTTACAAAAAACCCTCAAAAACAGCTTAAATCATTGAATGTGGGGGTCATTTTCATCCCATAGTATTATTAACTTCAATAACTATAATTTCCACTCATTTCCAGTCTATTCTGAATACCTCACACCTCACAATATTATTTTTAGTCCTAAAATTTGCACCGAGGTCATTGGATGACTAAGCTAAGCGACCCAAGTGGCCGACACAAACACCTGGCCCATCTAGGAGTGGCACTGCAGTGTAAGACAGGATGGTCGATTTAAAAAATAGTCCCCAAACAGCACATGATGCAAAGAAAAAAAGAGGTGCACTGTGGTCGCTGGATGGCTAAGCTAAGCGACACAAGTGGCAGACACAAACACCTGGCCCATCTAGGAGTGGCACTGCAGTGTCAGGCAGGATGGCACTTCAAAAAAATAGTCCCCAAACAGCACATGATGCAAAGAAAAATGAAAGAAAAAAGAGGTGCAAGATGGAATTGTCCTTGAGCCCTCCCACCCACCCTTATGTTGTATAAACAGGACATGCACACTTTAACAAACCCATCATTTCAGCGACAGGGTCTGCCACACAACTGTGACTGAAATGACTGGTTGGTTTGGGCCCCCACCAAAAAAGAAGCAATCAATCTCTCCTTGCACAAACTGGCTCTACAGAGGCAAGATGTCCACCTCCTTCTCATCATCCGATTCCTCACCCCTTTCATTGTGTACATCCCCCTCCTCACAGATTATTAATTCGTCCCCACTGGAATCCACCATCTCAGGTCCCTGTGTACTTTCTGGAGGCAATTGCTGGTGAATGTCTCCACGGAGGAATTGATTAGAATTCATTTTGATGAACATCATCTTCTCCACATTTTCTGGAAGTAACCTCGTATGCCGATTGCTGACAAGGTGAGCGGCTGCACTAAACACTCTTTCGGAGTACACACTGGAGGGTGAGCAACTTAGGTAAAATAAAGCCAGTTTCTGCAAGGGCCTCCAAATTGCCTCTTTTTCTTGCCAGTATACGTACGGACTGTCTGACGTGCCTACTTGGATACGGTCACTCACCATTCTTCAATGGTGAGAGAATCATATGCAGTGACAGTAGACGACATGTCAGTAATCGTTGGAAGGGCCTTCAGTCCGGACCAGATGTCAGCACTAGCTCCAGACTGCCCTGCATCACCGCCAGCGGGTGGGCTCGGAAATCTTAGCCTTTTCCTCGCACCCCCAGTTGCGGGAGAATGTGAAGGAGGAGCTGTTGTCGGGTCACGTTCCGCTTGACTTGACAATTTTCTCACTAGCAGGTCTTTGAACCTCTGCAGACTTGTGTCTGCCGGAAAGAGAGATCCAACGTAGGTTTTAAATCTAGGATCGAGCACGGTGGCCAAAATGTAGTGCTCTGATTTCAACAGATTGACCACCCGTGAATCCTGGTTAAGCAAATTAAGGGCTCCATCCACAAGTCCCACATGCCTAGCGGAATCGCTCTGTTTTAGCTCCTCCTTCAATGTCTCCAGCTTCTTCTGCAAAAGCCTGATGAGGGGAATGACCTGACTCATGCTGGCAGTGTCTGAACTGACTTCACGTGTGGCAAGTTCAAAGGGTTGCAGAACCTTGCACAACGTTGAAATAATTCTCCACTGCGCTTGAGTCAGGTGCATTCCCTCTCCTTTGCCTATATCGTAGGCAGATGTATAGGCTTGTGTGGCCTTTTGCTGCTCCTCCATCCTCTGAAGCATGTAGAGTGTTGTACCACCTCTTGCTTCAGATGATGGCAGGGCAGGTTCAGGACTGTTTGCTGGTGCTCCAGTCTTCGGCACGCGGTGGCTGAATGCCGAAAGTGGCCCGCAATTCTTCGGGCCACCGACAGCATCTCTTGCACGCCCCTGTCATTTTTTAAATAATTCTGCACCACCAAATTCAATGTATGTGCAAAACATGGGACGTGCTGGAATTTGCCCAGATGTAATGCACGCACAATATTGCTGGCGTTGTCCGATATCACAAATCCCCAGGAGAGTCCATTTGGTGTAAGCCATTCTGCGATGATGTTCCTCAGTTTCCGTAAGAGGTTGTCAGCTGTGTGCCTCTTATGGAAAGCGGTGATACAAAGCGTAGCCTGCCTAGGAACGAGTTGGCGTTTGCGAGATGCTGCTACTGGTGCCGCCGCTGCTGTTGTTGCTGCGGGAGGCAATACATCTACCCAGTGGGCTGTCACAGTCATATAGTCCTGAGTCTGCCCTGCTCCACTTGTCCACATGTCCGTGGTTAAGTGGACATTGGGTACAACTGCATTTTTTAGGACACTGGTGACTCTTTTTCTGAGATCTGTGTACATTTTCGGTATCGCCTGCCTAGAGAAATGGAACCTAGATGGTATTTGGTACCGGGGACACAGTACCTCAATCAAGTCTGTAGTTGCCTGTGAATTAACGGTGGATAACGGAAACACGTTTCTCACCGCCCAGGCTGCCAAGGCCTGAGTTATCCGCTTTGCAGCAGGATGACGGCTGTGATATTTCATCTTCCTTGCAAAGGACTGTTGGACAGTCAATTGCTTACTGGAAGTAGTACAAGTGGTCTTCCGACTTCCCCTCTGGGATGACGATCGACTCCCAGCAGCAACAACAGCAGCGCCAGCAGCAGTAGGCGTTACACTCAAGGATGCATCGGAAAAATTCCAGGCAGGAGAGGACTCGTCAGACTTGCCAGTGACATGGCCTGCAGGACTATTGGCTTTCCTGTGTAAGGAGAAAATTGACACTGAGGGAGTTGGTGGTGTGGTTTGCAGGACCTTGGTTACAAGAGGAAGGGATTTAGTGGTCAGTGGACTGCTTCCGCTGTCATCCAAAGTTTTTGAACTTGTCACTGACTTATGATGAATGCGCTGCAGGTGACGTATAAGGGAGGATGTTCCGAGGTGGTTAACGTCCTTACCCCTACTTAGTACAGCTTGACAAAGGCAACACACGGCTTGACACCTGTTGTCCGCATTTGTATTAAAAGAATTCCACACTGAAGAGGTGATTTTTTTTGTAATGTGACCAGGCATGTCAATGGCCATATTCGTCCCACGGACAACAGGTGTCTCCCCGGGTTCCTGACTTAAACAAACCACCTCACCATCAGAATCCTCCTTGTCAATTTCCTCCTCAGCGCCAACAACACCCATATCCTCATCCTGGTGTACTTCAACAGTGACATCTTCAATTTTTCTATTAGGAAATGGACTGCGGGTGCTCCTTCCAGCACTTGCAGGGGGCATGCAAATGGTGGAAGGTGCCACCTCTTCCCGTCCAGTGTTGGGAAGGTCAGGCATCGTAGCCGACACAATTGGACTCTCCTTGGGGATTTGTGATTTAGAAGAACACAGAGTTCATTGCTGTGCTTTTGCCAGCTTAAGTCTTTTCATTTTTCTAGCGAGAGGATGAGTGCTTCCATCCTCATGTGAAGCTGAACCACTAACCATGAACATAGGCCAGGGCCTCAGCCGTTCCTTGCCACTCCGTGTCGTAAATGGCATATTGGCAAGTTTACGCTTCTTCTCAGACGCTTTTAATTTTGATTTTTGGCTCATTTTACTGAACTTTTGTTTTTTGTATTTTACATGCTCTCTACTATAACATTGGGCATCGGCCTTGGCAGACGATGTTGATGGCGTTTCATCGTCTCGGCCATGACTAGTGGCAGCAGCTTCAGCACCAAGTGGAAGTGGATCTTGTTATTTTCCTATTTTACCCTCCACATTTTTGTTCTCCATTTTTTAATGTGTGGAATTGTATGCCAGTATCAATAGCAATGGCCTACTACTATATATACTGCGCACAACTGAAATGCACCACAGGTATGGATGGATAGTATACTTGACGACACAGAGGTAGGTAGAGCAGTGGCCTACTGTACCATACTGCTATATATTATATACTGGTGGTCAGCAAACTGTGCAAAACTGAAATGCACCACAGGTATGGATGGATAGTATACTTGACGACACAGAGGTAGGTAGAGCAGTGGCCTACTGTACCGTACTGCTATATATTATATACTGGTGGTCAGCAAACTGTGCAAAACTGAAATGCACCACAGGTATGGATGGATAGTATACTTGACGACACAGAGGTAGGTAGAGCAGTGGCCTACTGTACAGTACTGCTATATATTATATACTGGTGGTCAGCAAACTGTGCAAAACTGAAATGCACCACAGGTATGGATGGATAGTATACTTGACGACACAGAGGTAGGTAGAGCAGTGGCCTACTGTACCGTACTGCTATATATTATATACTGGTGGTGAGCAAACTGTGCAAAACTGAAATGCACCACAGGTATGGATGGATAGTATACTTGACGACACAGAGGTAGGTAGAGGAGTGGCCTACTGTACCGTACTGCTATATATTATATACTGGTGGTCTGCAAACTGTGCAAAACTGAAATGCACCACAGGTATGGATGGATGGATAGTATACTTGACGACACAGAGGTAGGTAGAGCAGTGGCCTACTGTACCGTACTGCTATATATTATATACTGGTGGTCAGCAAACTGTGCAAAACTGAAATGCACCACAGGTATGGATGGATAGTATAATTGACGACACAGAGGTAGGTAGAGCAGTGGCCTACTGTACCGTACTGCTATATATTATATACTGGTGGTCAGCAAACTGTGCAAAACTGAAATGCACCACAGGTATGGATGGATAGTATACTTGACGACACAGAGGTAGGTAGAGCAGTGGCCTTCTGTTCCATACTCCTATATATTATATACTGGTGGTCAGCAAAATTATGCACTGTACTCCTACTATATACTACAATGCAGCACAGATATGGAGCATTTTTCAGGCAGAGAACGTATAATATTGGTGGTCACTGGTCAGCAACACTCTGCACTGTACTCCTCCTATATAATACTGCTGGTCCCCAGTCCCCACAATAAAGCAGTGTGAGCACAGATATATGCAGCACACTGAGCACAGATATGGAGCGATTTTCAGGCAGAGAACGTATAATACTGGTGGTCACTGGTCAGCAAAACGCTGCACTGTACTCCTCCTATATAATACTGGTGGTCCCCAGTCCCCACAATAAAGCAGTGTGAGCACAGATATATGCAGCACACTGAGCACAGATATGGAGCGTTTTTCAGGCAGAGAACGTTTAATACTGGTGGTCACTGGTCAGCAAAACTCTGCACTGTACTTCTCCTACTGTATATAATACTGCTGGTCCCCAGTCCCCACAATAAAGCAGTGTGAGCACAGATATATGCAGCACACTGAGCACAGATATTGAGCGTTTTTCAGGCAGAGAACTATAATACTGGTGGTCACTGGTCAGCAAAACTCTGCACTGTACTCCTCCTATAATACTGTTGGTCCCCAGAATAAAGATATTTGCAGCCCCCTGAAACAAAATGAGAGGACGCCAGCCACGTCCTCTCACTATCATTTCCAATGCACGAGTGAAAAATGGCGGCGACGCGCGGCTCCTTATATAGAATCCGAATATCGCGAGAATCCGACAGCGGGATGATGATGTTCAGGTGCGCTCGGGTTAACCGAGCCATATGGGAGAATCCGAGTCTGCCTCGGACCCGTGTAAAATGGGTGAAGTTCGGGGGGGTTTGGATTCCGAGGAACCGAACCCGCTTATCACTAATTCTGAGTAATGGTTTTTAATTGAAAAATGGGGAAACATATATTTAGGCTTACACAACAAATGAAATAAGCAAACAAAACATACCTTAAAAATAACGATTTATGAGGTCTTGCCTAACCTGCCTCCCTACATCTGTACTCCAAATATCACCAGATGTCTCTATTTCCTCTGCTTGCTGGCTGCTTTCTTCATCCTCCTCCTCCTCCTCAACATGTGGCAGATGTTGTTGCAAACACATGTTATGAAGAAAGCAGTAGCAGAACACAATTTGAGTCACCTTCAAGGGTCTATACAACAAAAGGCCACCAGACTTATCCAGACACCGAAACCTAGATTTCAGCACACCAAAACATCTTTCTATCACATTCCGCGTGGACTTATGTGCATGATTGTAATTGTGTTCAGCAGGGGTATCAGGTCGGGACAATGGAGTTAGAAGCCAAGAGAAACAGCCATATCCTCCATCACCTAAAAGACAGATATAGTAACGTGATTCATGTTAAGATACAGCAACACATAAGTAACACACTGTGGGGCAGATGTATTAACCTGGAGAAGGCATAAGGTAGTGATAAACCAGTGATATGTGCAAGGTAATAAAGGCAGTGGGAAATCTGTCCCTAAATGATAATTTACATATTGGAGCTGATTGGCTGGTGCCTTTATCACCTTGCACATATCACTGGTTTATCACTTCCTTATGCCTTCTCCAGGTTAATACATCTGCCCCTGTATTTGGACAAAGTAGACGCAGGCCTACACATATCAAATTACATACCCAGCAGCCACCCATCTGGCATTTGTCCGTCCTCAAACTTATCAAAGAGGGATGACTGACTGAGGATGAAGGAGTCATGGCAGCCCCCAGGGTAACCAGCAACAACACTCATTATTTTGAGATTTGCATCACAAACCACCTGCACATTTGTGGAGTGCTCTAGATGTCGATTAGTATAGATGTGCTGCCTGCCCCTAGGTGGTCTCAGCTGAATGTGTGTGCAATCTATGGCTCCCAGCACATTGGGCATGCAAGCCAGCTCATAGAAATCTACCCTGACGGCATGCCACTGAGACTCCTGGGTAGGGAAGCAGATTGAGGCATCGATGTGGGGCTGCAAAACAGCCAACACCTGTGTGTATATTTGAAAGAAAAATAAACATGAGATTTTAGGACAGAACTGGCCACCGAGAAATTAAAACAAACAAAAAACAGAGGAGGTAGTTATGTATACATCACCTGTGTTAATATTCTCGAAAATGAGGGCTGTGAGATTCCTATGACATCCCCAGACACAGCCTGAAAGCTGCCAGTAGTTTGTGCAGGCCTGAGACAGAGCGAGAGCGTGCTGTCTCAGGGTCTAGGCCCAGTTTGACAAGGTCATACATACGGAAAATGTTGTTACGATTTAGACGGAACATCTGTATGACCGTATCAAGTTTAAACGCCCCCTAAAAAAACGAGGCCTGCGCAGCCTCCGCGGAACCTGTACAACCTGCTGACCATGTTCAGTTTGTTGGCCCTGGTTACTTACAGGCTGATGTCTGAGTCTGATGAATCCCACAGCACACAAAATATCACTGGCCCACAGTCCTGCTGCCATTTCTGAGTGTAGGTGGATTGAAATGGGCCTAAGATCCTTTTATAGGCATCCTTATTCAGGTGTGAGTGATTTGTAAGTTGCAACACATGTAAACAAGCCTGAAAAAAGCTTGAGATTTGGGTGGGTTATTTTGTTTCTGTGCAGGGTAAATACTGGCTGCTTTATTTTTACACTGCAATTTATATTGCAGATTGAACACACCACACCCAAATCTAACTCTCTCTGCACATGTTATATCTGCCTCCCCTGCAGTGCACATGGTTTTCCCCAACTGCTAACAAAGTTCCTGCTGCGATCAACTCAGAATTACCCCCTTAGTGTGTTTAAAAACATATTACCCCTAGCAGTATCACATGAATCGTTTTTCCAGTTTATCTCTGGATAGTTAAAATCTCCCATCCTATGTCACCTACTCCTGCTGCACTTTCAATTTGCTTCAGTAACAATTCCTCATCAGATACATTAATACCAGGCGGCCTATAGCATACACCCAATACCAACTTTTTAATTCCTTTATCCCCGCATGCAATTTCTACCCATAACGTCTCGACAGTGTCTACAGTCCCCTCCTGAATAGCTTCTTGTATATCAGGTTTTAAAAAAGGCTTTACGTAAAGCCACACCCCTCCACCCTTTTTATTTAGTCTGTGTCTCCTAAACAGTGCATAGCCATCTAGATTGACTGTCCAGTCATGAGATTCGTCCCACCAAGTTTCAGTAATGCCTATAATATCATACTGTTTGCTTGCTGCAAGTATTTCTAGTTCGCCCTTTTCACCAGTAATGCTTCTAGCGTTCACATACATACAACTAAGATAAGTATTATCCCCTTGCGTTAGGGGCATCTTTCACCTTATGTAGCAACGATGACCTGTAATCGTCATTAGTTAGTGCTTTGGTAAAATCTCTTTTAGTACCCAAGTTAGTAACCTTACCGGCTGCTCTTACCCTCCCCCCAACTTCTCCCCAATTTCGTTTACTACCGCCATCCCCACCATTCTCACTGCATGACCCGTAGTTTCTAGCTAAACCCTCCCCCCAGGCTCCTAGTTTAAAATCTCCTCCAACCTTCTAACCATCCTTCCCCCCCAGCACCGCTGCCCCCTCCTCATTCAGGTGCAATCCATCACGACAAGAGATGGCGCCTGACTGAGAAGTCTGCCCTGTGTTCCAGGAACACAAACCCCTCTTTCCTGCATCAATCCCTAAGCCACACATTTACCTCCCTAATCTCCCTCTGCCTCCCTGGACTAGCGCGTGGCATGTGTAATATTTCGGAGAATATTACCTTAGATGTCCTTACCTTAAGTTTCTTTCCAAAGTCCCTATAGTCTTTCTTTATGACATCCCACCTACCGCTAACTTTGTCATTGGTGCCAACGTGCACCAAGACCGCCAGGTCTTTCCCAGCCCCTCCCAACAATCTATCTACCTGGTCCACGATGTGCCATACCCGAGCAGGACCGGGTAGGAATAACCTTGTTCGGAATGCCCTTCCGAGCTGATATCTGGCATTCAACCTCCATGCCATCAAACGTAGCCGTGGTAAGTCTCGATAAGCGAATGGCCCCTGCTGCAGCAGGTCCTCCCAAAAAGGAAGAGGCCTTGGCTCTACTAGCAGTAGATCCAGAAGATCCGCGTACCAAGCCCTTCTTGGCCAGTCCGGAACAATGAGGATCGCCTGAACTCTTGTTCTCCTTATGAGTTTTAGAACTCTTGGAATGAATGGAAGTGGAGGAAACACGTACACCGACTGGAACACCAACAGAGTCACTAGGGCGTCCATCGCCACGGCTTGCGGGTCCCTCGACCTGTAACAATACCGCCGAAGCTTCTTGTTGAGATGAGAGGCCATCATGTCTATATGAGGTACACCCAAAAAATCTGTTACCTCCGTAATCACCTCCGGATGGAGTACCCACTCTCCTGGATGGAGACCGTGTCTGCTGAGGAAGCCCGCTTCCCAGTTGTCTACCCACGGAAAGAATATTGCTGACAGCACAAATGCTTGTTTATCTGCCCAGAGGATGATTCTTGTTACCTCTGACATTGCAGCTCTGCTCTTCGTTCTGCCCTGTCGGTTTATGTAAGCCACCATTGTTACACTGTCCGACTGCACTTGAATGGCTCTATCTTGCAGAAGATGGGTCGCTTGGAGACTTGCATCAATGGTTAGAAGGATCCAGACCAGAATCCCGAACCTGCAGCCCTCTAAAAGGTGAGGTAGTTGTAGCCACCAGTGGTGTGAAATCCTGGCTTTTGGTGACAGTCGTATTCTCTGGTGCATGTGTAGATGAGATACCGACCACTTGTACAGGAGATCCAGTTGGAAGGGCCGAGCATTAAACCTTCCGTACTGTAGAGCGTTGTAAGAGGCCACCATCTTCCCTAGAAGGCGAATGCACTGATTAACCGAAACCTGGGCTGGCTTCAGCACATCCCAGGTTTCAGTGTTTCCTGAGCAGATGAGTCGTGAGTACAATTGACTGCAACAATCTCTCCCTGGATGATGCCTTTATCAGCAGATCATCCAGATATGGAATTATGTTCACCCCCTGTTTACGGAGGAGAACCATTATCTCTGCCATCACCTTGGTGAACACACTCGGTGCTGTGGAGAAGCCGAATGGTAGTGCCTAGAATTAATATTGACTGTCCAACAGTGCAAATCTGAGATAAGCCTGGTGAGGCAGCCAAATCGAAATGTGGGGGTACGATTTCAAGTTCAAAATTGGTCTGACCGAACCATCCGGTATCGGTGCCACGAAAAGGTTTGAATAATAACCCATGTTTTGCATATGAGGTGGAACTGGGACAATGACCTGTGATTTTTCCAATTTTAGAATGGCTCCCTGTAGGCTAGCCCTGTCTGTCAGCAAAGCTGGCAAGCCTGTACCCCTGGGACACAATATCCAGTACCCAGGGATCCAGGCCTGATGACACCCAGACGTGGCTGAAACGTCTGAGTCTCGCACCCATCAGCCCGTCTTCCAGGCTTTGAGGTTCACCGTCATGCTGAGGATTTTGAGGAGCCAGAAGCAGGCCTCTGGTCCTGGGAGCCTGCGGGTGCAGGCTTTTTGGATTTTGCCCGACCACCTCTAAAGAAAGTGGTAGAAGGCTTGGGCTTTTTTGCCTTAGCGGTCCAACAGGGCTACTGCACAGCTGAAGAAAATGGTTTCTTTGTAGAAGGAGTAGCAGAGGGAAAGAAAGGTGACTTACCCGCGGTTGCCATGGAAATCCACGCATCCAGCATTTTCCCAAATAGAGCCTGACCTGTGTAGGGTAGGTTCTCCACACTGGATTCCGCATCTGCAGACCATTGGCGTAGCCAGAGTCCCCTGTGAGCTGATACCGACATGAGGATATCCGTGCAGTCAGCGTACCCAGGTCTTTCATGGATTCCACCATGAACCCCGCAGAATCCTGTATGTTACGTAAAAACAATTTAATGTCACTTCTATCCATTGTATCCAAATCCTCTAGTAATGTGCCTTACCACCTTACTATGGCTTTAGAAATCCATGCACAGGCAATAGTGGGCCTTAAGGCCACTCCTGAAGCAGTGTATATGGATTTGAGCATAGTGTCAATCTGACGATCAGCTAGTTCTTTCAACGCGGTAGAACCAGGGACAGTTAAAACCAACATTTTTAGACAGTCTGGAGACAGATGCGTCAACAATTGGTGGGTTTTCCCATTTTTTCCTATCTTATCAGGGAAGGGAAAAGCAACCAGAACTCTTTTTGGGATCTGGATTTTTTTCCCGGGTTTTCCCAGGATTTTTCATATATAGCATTTAATTCTTTAGATGCGGGAAAGGTTAGTGGGGCTTTATTATTATCAGTGAAGTAAGCCTCCTCAACCTGCTCAGGTGTAGTGTCATTAATGTTTAACACATCTCTAATGGCCTCAGTCATGAGCTGCACCCCCTTTGCAAGGGATGCCGCCCACCTCAGCATATTTCATATATAGCATTTAATTCTTTAGATGCGGGAAAGGTTAGTGGGGCTTTATTATTATCAGTGAAGTAAGCCTCCTCAACCTGCTCAGGTGTAGTGTCATTAATGTTTAACACATCTCTAATGGCCTCAGTCATGAGCTGCACCCCCTTTGCAAGGGATGCCGCCCACCTCAGCATGTCCCCATCACCGTCTGTAGTATCAGAATCGGTATCCATGTCATCTTGCATAATTTGGGCAAGTGTACATTTCTGTGGGAACATGCTATGGAATTTAGCAGGAATAGGGACAGAGCCTGACCAAACTGTCATAGACTTCTTCAACACCTGAGTTTCAGTCTCAGTAATAGCTACCCTATTAGAGATCTGAGAGATCTTTCCTTTGATAGAAGTTAATCACTCAGGTTCAACAATAGGGATCTGAGACAAAGCATTACAATCCTGTGTACAAGGAATGGATCCCTCCTGAGAGGAAACATCTTCTGCAGCACATGACACAGAGTCCTTAAACATGGCTATGCGAGATAGGAAACACACACATACACACACACACACACACACACACACACACACACACACACACACACACACACACACACACGGAAATGTCAGACACAGTTTCCCCTCAAGTATGCCACAGAGAGACACAGAGATTGGAGCCAACCCACACCTAGCACTTTTAAAGGTAGAACTATTGAAACTACCAGCGCTGTCTGTACCTTAATAGATTAAACAGACTTTACACAGCCTCCCCCTCCCTTCCACAACCCCCTGGTACCGTGCAAGATAGCTGGAGTTGACTTGTAGGGAGAGCTCTCCCTGTCAGCGCTTCTGCAGGCAGGAAAATGGCGCTGAACGCTGCTGGGTCCGCTCTGAGGAGAAGCTCCGCCCCATTTCATGACGCTGCTTCCCGCTCTTCTGAAGATTATACTGGCCTGAGGAAAAGTGCTGGCATCAATCCTGGGACCCTGACAGGCTTGTTGGTCAGTGTAGGGTGTAGGCTCTGGCTCAGGGTGCCCCTCACAGCGCCGCACTATGTACCATTGAGCCCCGGAGCGCAGTTAGTACTGCGCTCCATACCCTGTTGCCGCCATCTTCACACCGGCCACTGATCTTCTGGCTCTGTAAGGGGGTGGAGGCATGCTGCTGGGGTGAGCGATCCCCTGTGGCGGGGAACGTTTGATCCCCTCAGGAGCTCAGTGTCCTGTCAGCGGAGATAGTGGCTCAGACTCCGCAGGGTGGACATTACCCCCCCCCCCCCCCCCCCTTAGTCCCTCGAAGCAAGGAGGCTGTTGCCAGCAGCCTCCTTCGCCTAAACTCTATTTAAAAATAGGGTTTTAATACCTACCGGTAAATCCTTTTCTCTTAGTCCGTAGAGGATGCTGGGGTCACTTCAAGAACCATGGGGTGTAGACGGGATCCGCAGGAGACATGGGCACTTTAAGACTTTCAAAGGGGTGTGAACATGCTCCCCCCTCTATGCCCGTCCTCCAGACTCCAGTTCTAGGAACTGTGCCCAGGGATACGGACATTTCGAGGAAAAGGATTTATTGTTAAACTAAGGTGAGATACATACCAGCTCACACCTCATTCACGCCGTACAACATGGCATTCAACACAACGCAAGTCAACGGCATGTACAACATCAGCAACAGGCTGACTTTAAACGTAACACAACATGTGTGTAACCATAACTAAAAACTGCAGATACAGTACGCACTGGGATGGGCGCCCAGCATCCTCTACGGACTAAGAGAAAAGGATTTACCGGTAGGTATTATAATCCTATTTTCTCATACGTCCTAGAGGATGCTGGGGTCACTTCAAGAACCATGGGGTTTATACCAAAGCTCTAGAACGGGCGGGAGAGTGCGGATGACTCTGCAGCACTGATTGACCAAACATGAGGTCCTCATCAGCCAGGGTATCAAACTTGTAGAACTTCGCAAAGGTGTTTGAACCCGACCAAGTAGCCGCTCGGCAAAGTTGTAATGCCGAGACCCCCCCGAGCAGCCGCCCAGGACGAGCCCACCTTTCTGGTAGAATGGGCCTTCACTGATTTCGGTAACGGCAATCCAGCCATAGAATGAGCCTGCTGAATCGCATGACAGATCCAGCGCGCAATAGTCTGCTTGGAAGCAGGAGCCCCAATTTTGTTGTAAGCATACAGGACAAACAGAGCCTCCGTTTTCCTAAACTGAGCCGTTCTGGTCACATAAATTTTCAAAGCTCTGACTACGTCGAGAAACTTTGATTCCAGCAAGGTGTCAGTAGCCACTGGCACCACAATAGGTTGGTGCAAGTGGAACGACGAAACCACTTTCGGCAGAAACTGCTGACGAGTCTTCATGGAAGATCAAATAAGGGCTCTTGTGAGACAAGGCCGCCAATTCAGACACCCGCCTGGCGGATGCCAAGGCCAACAGCATGACCACTTTCCAAGTGAGGAATTTCAACTCCACCTTTTGTAAAGGTTCAAACCAATAAGACTGAAGGAATTGCAACACCACGTTAAGATCCCACGGTGCCACAAGGGGCACAAAGGGAGGTTGGATTTGCAAAACGCCTTTCACAATAGTCTGAACTTCTGGAAGGGAGGCTAATTGTTTTTGGAAGAAAACCGTAAGGCTGAAATTTGTACTTTAATGGAGCCCAACTTTAGGCCCGCATCCACACCAGCTTGTAGAAAATGGAAAAAACGTCCTAACTGAAATTCTTCCGTAGGAGCCTTCTTGGAGTCACACCAAGACACGTATTTTCTCCAAATACGGTGGTAATGTTTAGAAGTTACTCCTTTCCTGGCCTGTATAAGAGTGGGGATGACTTCCTTGGGAATACCCTTTCGGGCTAGGATCCGGCGTTCAACCTCCAAGCCGTCAAACGAAGTTGCGGTAAGTCTTGGAACACGCACGGCCCCTGCTGTATCAGATCCTCCCTCAGAGGAAGAGGCCAGGGATCTCCTATGAGTAATTTCTGAAGATCCGGATACCAAGGCCTCCTTGGCCAGTCTAGAACAATGAGGATCGCTTGAACCTTTATTCTTCTTATAATCTTTATCACTTTTGGAATGAGTGGAAGCTGAGGAAACACGTACACCGACTGAAACACCCACGGTGTCACTAGGGCATCCACTGCTATTGCTTGAGGGTCTCTCAACCTGGAACAATATCTCTGAAGTTTCTTGTTGAGGCGAGACGCCATCCTGTCTATTTGAGGAATTCCCCAAAGACTTGTCACTTCAGCAAAGACCTCTTGATGAAGAGCCCACTCTCCTGGATGGAGATCGTGTCTGCTGAGGAAGTCTGCTTCCCAGTTGTCCACTCCTGGAATGAAGATCGCTGACAGAGCGCTTGTATGCCTTTTGCCCAACGGAGAACCTTTGTGGCCTCTGCCATAGCCGCTCTGCTTTTTGTTCCGCCCTGGCGGTTTATGTACGCTACTGCTGTTATGTTGTCAGACTGAATCAAGACGGACTGATTTCGAAGAAGATGTTCCACTTGCAGAAGGCCGTTGTGAATGGCCCTTAACTCCAGAACATTTATTTGTAGACACATTTCCTGGCTTGACCATCTTCCCTGGAAGCTTTCCCCCCATGTGACTGCTCCCCAGCCTCAGAGACTCGCATTCGTGGTCACTAAGATCCAGTCCTGGATCCCGAACCTGCGTCCCTCTAGGAGGTGAGAGCTGTGCAGCCACCACAGGAGTGAGATTCTGGTCTTGGAAGACAGGGTTATCCTTCGGTGCATGTGCAGATGGGACCCGGACCACTTGTCCAACAGGTCCCACTGAAACACTCTGGCATGGAATCTGCCAAACTGAATGGCCTCGTAGGCCGCCACCATCTTCCCCAGCAACCGAGTGCATTGATGGATCAATACTCTTGGCGGTTTCAGGATTTGTTTGACCAGGTTCTGAATTTCCAGAGCCTTTTCCACTGCAAGAAAAACTCTCTGTAATTCTGTGTCCAGAATCATTCCCAAAAACGACAGCCGTCTCGTCGGAACCAACTGTGATTTTTGCAAGTTTAGGAGCCAACCATGTTGCTGCAGAATTGTCAGGGATAGCGTAATGTTCTGCAGTAATTGTTCCCTGGATCTCGCCTTTATCAGGAGATCGTCCAAGTACGGGATAATTGTGACTCCTTGCTTGCGCAGGAGAACCATCATTTCGGCCATTACCTTGGTGAAAACCCTCGGAGCCGTGGACAGACCAAACGGCAACGTCTGAAATTGGTAATGACAGGGCCATAACTACGTGTGTGCCAAGTGGGCTTTGCACATAGCGCAGTTGCCCTGAGGGCGCACGGCCAGCGGCATGTAATGAGTCAAATTGACTCATTACATGCCTCTGAAGTCTGCGCCGTGCGCCGCCGCGCTGTGGAGGAGAGCTACAGCGCCAGGCAGCAGAGAAGGAGGAGGAGGGAGGGGGACTGGAGCCACAGCAGCGCTATTTCATTGGTAGTAAGCGCCGCTGCAGCAGCCCCCTCTCCTTCCGTATTGGCTGCCCGGCGCTGCTGTGGATGCAGGGATGCGGTTCCTCCATCACAGCATCCACAGCAGCGCCTGGCAGCCAATACGGAAGGAGAGGGGGCTGCTGCAGCGGCGCTTACTACCAATGAAATAGCGCTGCTGCGGCTCCAGGCCCCCTCCCTCTTCCTCCTTCTCACCTGCCTGCACCGAGGGAGCTGCACGAGGAGCCTGTCAGCGGGGAGATGGTAAGTATGTATGTATCTCTCTCTCTCTCTCTTTCTCTCTCTCTCTCAGGGGGGACACCGTCTGCCATAATGTGTAAAAAGGGGGCCTGGCTGCCGCAATGTGTAAAAAGGGGGACTGACTGCCTCAATGTGTAAAAATGGGGACTGGCTGCCGCAATGTGTAAAAATGGGGACTGGCTGCCGTAATGTGTAAAAAGGCGGACTGGCTGCCGCAATGTGTAAAAAGGGGGACTGGCTGCCGCAATGTGTAAAAAGGGGGCCTGGCTGCCGCAAAGTGTAAAAATGGGGACTGGCTACCGTAATGTGTAAAAATGGGGACCGGCTGCCGTAATGTGTAAAAATGGGGACTGGCTGCCGTAATGTGTAAAAAGGGGGACTGGCTGCCGCAATGTGTAAAAAGGGGGACTGGCTGCTGCAATGTGTATAAAGGGGGACACCATCTGCCGTAATGTGTAAAAACGGGGACGCTGTCTGCTGTAATGTGTAAAAAGGGGACGCTGTCTGCCGTAATGTTAAAAAAGGGGACGCTGTCTGCTGTAATGTGTTAAAAAGTGGACGCTGTCTGCATCAATGTGTAAAAAGGGGGACTGGCTGCCGCAATGTGTAAAAAGGGGGACTGTCTGCTGTAATGTGTAAAAAGGGGGATGCTGTCTGCTGTAATGTATAAAAGGGGCTCTACCTGGTGTAGTGGCGCTACTGTGCAGCGTAATTTGAATAATGGAGACTACTGTGTACCGTAGTATGAATTGCTATTATCTTGTGGCCACGCCCCTTCCCCATGAAGCCACGCCCCTAAATATTTTTCACGCGCCTATGGCGCGCACTGCCCCTATCTTACATGGGGGGCGCCAATGTCGTTTCTTGCACACAGCGCTAAAATGCCTAGTTACGGCACTGGGTAATGACAATCCTGAACTGCAAACCTCAGGTAAGCCTGATGTGGAGGATAAATAGCAACATGTAAGTAGGCATCCTTTATGTCTACCGACACCATAAAATCCCCCTCCTCCAGACTGGAGATCTGGAGAGACTCCATCTTGAATTTGAATTTTTTTAGGTAGAAATTGAGGGATTTGAGGATCAGGATTGGTCTGACTGAGCCGTCTGGCTTCGGGACCACGAACAGGCTCGAATAAAAGCCTTCTCCCTGTTGCAACGGGGGAACCCTGACAATAACTTGATTGAGACACAA
Source organism: Pseudophryne corroboree (assembly GCF_028390025.1). NCBI lineage: Eukaryota > Metazoa > Chordata > Amphibia > Anura > Myobatrachidae > Pseudophryne > Pseudophryne corroboree. The sequence goes on from NC_086444.1 coordinate 782,171,184, forward strand.
TTTTTGTATTGCAGCGCATACCACCTCCCTGTCCGGAAGAGAAGCTGGTAAGGCCGATTTGAAAAATCAGCGAGGGGGAACGTCTTGAAACTCCAGTTTGTACCCCTGGGACACTATTTCTAAAACCCATGGGTCCAGGGCCGAACGAGCCCAGAACTGACTGAAGAACCTGAGACGTGCCCCCACCGGTGCAGACTTCCGCAGAGGAGCCCCAGCGTCATGCGGTGGATTTGGCAGAAGCCGAGGAGGACTTCTGCTCCTGGGAACCAGCCACGGACGGTGATCGTTTACCTTTTCCTTTTCCTCTAGTAGCAAGGAAGGAAGACCCTCGGCCTTTTCTGTATTTATTGGGCCGAAAGGACTGCATCTGATAGTGGTGTGCTTTTTTTTGTGGTGCAGGCACATAAGGTAAAAATGATGACTTACCCGCTGTAGCCGTAGATACCAACTCAGCAAGGCCATCACCAAACAATACACCACCTTTATACGGTAGAGACTCCATAGATTTCTTAGAGTCAGCATCAGCATTCCATTGATGATTCCACAATGCTGTCCTAGCTGAGACTGCCATGGCATTGGCCCTTGATCCAAAGAGGCCAATATCCCTCGCAGCTTCCTTTAGGTAGACTGCAGCGTCCCTGATATAACCTAGTGTCAAAACAGTGCTTTCCCTATCCAGGGTATCTATTTCAGATGACAAGTTATCTGCCCATCTTTCGATAGCACTACTCACCCACGCAGATGCAATGGCTGGTCTGAGTAGCATACCCGTGGTGATATAAATAGATTTCAATTAGTGATGAGCGGGTTTGGTTCCTCGGAATCCGTACCCCCCCCCGAACTTCATCCATTTTACACGGTTCCGAGGCATACTCGGATCCTCCCGCCTTGCTCGGTTAACCCGAGCGCGCCCGAACGTCATCATCCCGCTGTTGGATTCTCGCGAGATTCGTATTCTATATAAGGAGCTGCGCGTCACCGCCATTTTCACTCGTGCATTGGAGATGATAGGGAGAGGACGTGCAGCGTTCTCTCAGTTGTGTTCAGTGTGCTGCAAATATCTGTGCTCAGTGTGCTGCAAATATCTGTGCTCAGTGTGCTTGTAAATATCTGTGATCAGTGTGCTGAAAATATCTACGTTCTCTGCCTGAAAAAAGGTCCATATCTGTGCTCAGTGTGCTGCAAATATCTGTGCTCAGTGTGCTTTATTGTGGGGACTGGGGACCACCAGTATTATATAATAGGAGGACAGTGCAGAGTTTTGCTGACCAGTGACCACCAGTATTATACGTTCTCTGCCTGAAAAACGCTCCATATCTGTGCTGCATTGTAGTATATAGTAGGAGGACAGTGCAGAATTTTGCTGTGACCACCAGTATATATATAGCAGTACGGTACAGTAGTCCACTGCTCTACCTCTGTGTCGTCAAGTATACTATGCATCCATACCTGTGGTGCATTTTAGTTGTGCGCAGTATATATAGTAGGAGGACAGTGCATAATTTTGCTGACCACCAGTATATAATTTATAGCAGTACGGTACAGTAGTCCACTGCTCTACCTACCTTTGTGTCGTCAAGTATACTATCCATCCATACCTGTGGTGCATTTAAGTTGTACGCAGTATGTATAGTAGGAGGACAGTGCATCATTTTGCTGACCACGAGTATATAATATATAGCAGTACGGTACAGTAGGCCACTGCTCTACCTACCTCTGTGTCGTCAAGTATACTATCCATCCATACCTGTCGTGCATTTAAGTTGTGCGCAATATATATAGTAGGAGGACAGTGCATAATTGTGCTGACCACCAGTATATAATATATAGCAGTACGGTACAGTAGGCCACTGCTCTACCTACCTCTGTGTCGTCAAGTATACTATCCATCCATACCTATGGTGCATTTAAGTTGTGCGCAGTATATATAGTAGGAGGACAGTGCAGAATGTTGCTGACCACCAGTATATAATATATAGCAGTACGGTACAGTAGGCAATTGCTATTGATATATTACTGCCATATAATTCCACACATTAAAAAATGGAGAACAAAAATGTGGAGGGTAAAATAGAGAAAGATCAAGATCCACTTCCACTTCGTGCTGAAGCTGCTGTCACTAGTCATGGCCGAGACGATGAAACGCCATCAACGTCGTCTGCCAAGGCCAATGCCCAATGTCATAATAGGGAGCATGTAAAATCCAAAAAACAAAAGTTCAGTAAAATGACCCAAAAATCAAAATTAATAGCGTCTGATGAGAAGCGTAAACTTGCCAATATGCCATTTACGACACGGAGTGGCAAGGAACGGCTGAAGCCCTGGCCTATGTTCATGGCTAGTGGTTCAGATTTACATGAGGATGGAAGCACTCATCCTCTCGCTAGAAAACTGCAGTGCCACTCCTAGGTGGGCCAGGTGTTTGTGTCGGCCACTTGGGTCGCTTAGCTTAGCCATCCAGCGACCTTGGTGCACCTCTTTTTCTTTTCATCATGTGCTGTTTGGGGACTATTTTTTAAATCAGCCATCCTGTCTGACACTGCAGTGCCACTCCAAAATTGGCCAGGTGTTTGTGTCGGCCACTTGGGTCGCTTAGCTTAGCCATCCAGCGACCTTAGTGCACCTTTTTTTTTCTTTGCATCATGTGCTGTTTGGGGACTATTTTTTGAAGTGCCATCCTGTCTGACACTGCAGTGCCACTCCTAGATGGGCCAGGTGTTTGTGTCGGCCACTTGGGTCGCTTAGCTTAGCCATCCAGCGACCTTGGTGCACCTTTTTTTTTCTTTGCATCATGTGCTGTTTGGGGACTATTTTTGAAGTGCCATCCTGTCTGACACTGCAGTGCCACTCCTAGATGGGCCAGGTATTTGTGTCGGTCACTTGGTCGCTTAGCTTAGCCATCCAGCGACCTTGGTGCACCTCTTTTTTTCTCTGCATCATGTGCTGTTTGGGGACTATTTTTTAAATCAGCCATCCTGTCTGACACTGCAGTGCCATTCCTAGATGGGCCAGGTGTTGTGTCGGCCACTTCGGTCGCTTAGCTTAGCCATCCAGCGACCTTGGTGCACCTCTTTTTTTTCTTTGCATCATGTGCTGTTTGGGGACTATTTTTGAAGTGCCATCCTGTCTGACACTGCAGTGCCACTCCTAGATGGGCCAGGTGTTGTGTCGGCCACTTGGGTCGCTTAGCTTAGCCATCCAGCGACCTTGGTGCACCTCTTTTTTTCTCTGCATCATGTGCTGTTTGGGGACTATTTTTTAAATCAGCCATCCTGTCTGACACTGCAGTGCCATTCCTAGATGGGCCAGGTGTTGTGTCGGCCACTTCGGTCGCTTAGCTTAGCCATCCAGCGACCTTGGTGCACCTCTTTTTTTTCTTTGCATCATGTGCTGTTTGGGGACTATTTTTTGAAGTGCCATCCTGTCTGACACTGCAGTGCCACTCCTAGATGGGCCAGGTGTTTGTGTCGGCCACTTGGGTCGCTTGGCTTTGTCATCCAACGACCTCGGTGCAAATTTTAGGACAAAAAATAATATTGTGAGGTGTGAGGTGTTCAGAATAGACTGGAAATGAGTGGAAATTATGGTTATTGAGGTTAATAATACTATGGGATCAAAATGACCCCCAAATTCTATGATTTAAGCTGTTTTTGAGGGTTTTTTGTATAAAAACACCCGAATCCAAAACACACCCGAATCCGACAAAACGCGTCCGAATCCAAAACACGGCCGCGGAACCGAATCCAAAACCAAAACACAAAACACGAAAAATGTCCAGTGCACATCACTAATTTCAATGTATTTTCCTGCCTACGATCCGCAGGATCCTTTAGGGCTGCTGTGTCAGGGGACGGAAGAGTCACCTTTTTGGACAGCCGTGATAGAGCTTTGTCCACAATGGGGGGTGACTCACATTTATCCCTATCCCCAGAGGGAAACAGATATGCCACTGGAATCCTTTTGGGAATCTGAAACTTTTTGTCAGGACTTTCCCAAACCTTTTCACAAAGCGTGTTCAGTTCATGAGAGGGAGGAAACATTACCTCAGGTTTCTTTCCTTTATACATACAGACCCTAGTATCGGGAACAGCAGAGTCGTCCGTGATATGTAATACGTCTTGTATAGCCACAATCATGTACTGAATGCTTTTTGCCAATTTTGGATCTAATCTGGCATCACTATTGTCGACACTTGAGTCAGTGTCCATGTCGGTATCTGTGTCTGCCAGCTGGGTAAATGAACGTTTTTTTGTGACCCCCGAGGGGGTCTGGGCTTGTAACAACACATCCTCTACGGATTTCTTCCAAGCCTGGTTCTGAGACTCAGATTTATCCAATCTCTTATTTATCAGAGCCACATTAGCATTCAGAGCACTCAAAACATTTACCCAATCAGGTGTCGGCGGTGCCGACAGGGTCACTCCCACAGCCGTTTGTGTCCCTCCTCCTGGGAAGAGCTTTCAGCCTCAGACATGCCGACACACGTGCACGCAGCACACACAGACACACTGGGCGTACAGGGGACAGACCCACAATAAAACCTGTCAGAGAGACACAGAGGGAGTTTGCCAGCTCACAACCCAGCGCTTAAACCCGGTTCTGACACAGTTACAGAATGTCCCAGACCTGCAGCGCTTTTATAATAACTTACATTGCACCAAAATTTACTGTGCCCCCCCCTTCCCCCCCATTTTGCACCGTTACTTGTACAGCAGTGTGAGGAAAGGACCAGCGTCTCTGCAGCTTCTGTGAAGAGAAAATGGCGCTGATGTGAGCTGTGAGGACTAAGCCCTGCGCCCAGAATGGCGCTCTTCAGCCCCGCTATTTTTCTAAAATCTTTATACTGGCGGGGGTTTGGACAGAAGTTTGGCACCTTGTCCGCTCTTGCCAGTCACTTTTTTAGAGGTTAATATGCTGCCCCCCCCCCCACGCCCTGCACCCTGCAGTGCCACTGAGCGTGGGAGCATGGCGCGCAGCGCGCCCGCTATGCGGTACCTCTGAAGCCGTCACTGAAGTCTTCTGTCTTCTTCTACTCACCTGTCTTCTGACATCTGGCTCTGCAAGGGGAGTGACGGCGGGCTCTGGGAGCGAGCATCTAGGCGTACCTAGCGATCAGACCCTCAGGAGCTAATGATGTCCTGTAGCCAATGAAGCAGAGCCTTTAAACTCACAGAAGTAGGTCTGACTTCTCTCCCCTAAGTCCCACGAAGCAGAGAGACTGTTGCCAGTAGTTCTCCCTGAAAATAAAAAACCTAACACAAAGTCTTTTCAGAGAAACTCAGTAGAGCTCTCAGAGTGCATCCAGTCTCACTGGGCAAAGATTCTGAAGTGGAGTCTGGAGGAGGGGCATAGAGGGAGGAGCCAGTTCACACCCCTTTGAAAGTCTTAAAGAGCCCATGTCTCCTGCGGATCCCATCTATACCCCATGGTTCTTGAGGTGACCCCAGCATCCTCTAGGACGTATGAGAAATAATAAAACTAAAAGAACTCGTATGGAGCTCCCCAAGCAATGACCGGCTCCTCCAGGCACATTTTCTAAACTGAGTCTGGTAGGAGGGGCGTAGTGGGAGGAGCCAGCCCACACTATCAAACTCTTAAAGTGCCAGTTGCTCCTAGTGGACCCGTCTATACCCCATGGTACTAATGTGGACCCCAGCATCCTCTAGGACGTAAGAGAAACATGAAAATAATTTCAGTGTCAAAACCAATACCAAAATATGGGGGTTAACAAACATCTCTACCAAAAACACAATACTGGCAAAGCAATAGAACTGGATATTATTATTATTATTATTATTATTATTATATATTGTGGCATAAGATTCTGCAGCAGGCGCATAACTCCCAGAGGCAATGGAGACACCTGCCTCCATGCTCCAAGCCCGGATTGGGCACCTGCATGTACAGCAGCATCTGTGTGGTTCACAGTGTGATCCAAGTGTGACCACTGCTCTTCCAACTGAGCTCTATGTTGCACCCTATTGGCTCTATCCCAGGAGCCCTGCTAACACCTGCAGTAGGGAACAACAGGATGCTCCCGTCTGGTACCGTTCAGCTAGCGCTGCAGCAAGCAACAGTGCAACCGCTGATGCTGCCACACAGCGTAGCCATGTGTGTTATATATATATATATATATATATATATATATATATAATGGAAAACAAAGCAAGCGGCATTCTAAGTCTGTCTATAAGTCAAGTGTATTTCACACAAAAAGTGATCCGACGTTTCGGGGTCCAAGCGCCCCTTTGTCAAGGTGAACAATAATAAACATAATAAAATTCATACCTTATAAAGAAGAAAAGAACCCGCCAAGTGCATCCGTTCACGCCCGCCCGGCCGCGTGTGGTCCGTCCCCTCTTCCGGCTCCCTTGGTTGATGTCATGCACAGCGCGCCTCGCGTGTGCGTCGTTGTCATGGTTACCCGATGCTGAAGACGGCCGGGCTGCGGCGCTAGTAAAGAATGTAGTGAAGTGCAAAATATTTAAAATACAGAACCCCCACACCATTAAAATAAATCAGATTTAAAACTGATTGAAAGGCATGCAGTTTGACTGAGGTGATAACTGAGAGTGCAAATAGAAAAAAACGGTACATTTAAATAGATCCTCCCTGCTGCCCGCTGCGATGTAGTCCTCAGTGAAACGGACTTTTTGATGGAGTATTGTCAATTAATTTTAATCTATAGTCATATACAGATTCATACTTCATATTTATGGACTCTCCCCACCAAATCCGCCTAGAGGTCTCCAGGTACCACCTCCGTCAAAACAAGAACAAAATAGCCCCTAGGAAAATGTCTAATACATAAATAGAGCAATCTTCTAGTAATTAATGCTACTGCAGAGATTGTCGCCACCATACAGTAAGCCAGTTCCTCAATTCTGTACATCTGAAGCTTATTTGAAAATGTTCCAGCTCAGTTTCTCATTCAATCCATGGGGGTTAGTTGTGTTTAGCTCAAAAATCCATTTGGCTTCTAATCGTAGAAGTCTGCCATCTCTGTCCCCTCCTCTAATGTGTTTAGGGACATGATCGATAATCATATGTCGTAGATCCTTCATGGTATGTCTGGCCGCCGCAAAGTGCCTTGCCACTTTTGCTCTGACTCCTTACCTGCCAGTGCTTGCTTGATGGCCGAACGATGGAGCGCCATCCTCTCTCTCAATGTTCTTACTGATTTACCCACATAGTGAAGTCCACATGGACATTTTATAAGGTATACTATGTGTGTAGTCGTGCAGGTAAGTACGAAATTGATCTTATAAGATTGATCCCGATGTGGATTATCAAACTTAGAGCCAGTTATCATGTTTTCACAAGTAGTACATTTGATGCACTTGTAGCATCCAGGCTGTCTGCCCAGAAAGGCTGAAGGGGTCTGTTTTTGTTGTTTAATATCCTGGAATCCCGTGATGTCGGAATGAACTATTACATCCTTGATGTTTTTTGCCCCTTAAAAAGCACATCATTGGTCGTGTCCCCCTGAATGTCGGCAACGATTGATCGGAAGATATAATGGGCCACAGGGCTCTTGTCGCTCTCTGTACCACCGGACTTGTGGTGTTAAATCTAAAGATGAAAGGAATGGCAGGCCTCTTTGGGCGATCACTGGGGTGAAGAAGGGATTCCCTGGATAACTGCATCACTTCCTGCTTGTGTTTGGTGAAGAGTTGGCGACCGTACCCCCGCTCTACAAATTTCAAAATCATCTTGTCAAGCTCCGTCTCCAACTTGTCACGATCACTGATCAGGCGAGACACCCTGATCATCTGAGAACGCGGCAGACCGTCTTTGAGGGCCTTAGGGTGGTGACTGTTGGCCCTCAACAGGGTATTCCTGTCTGTGGGTTTGGTGTATACCCAGGGCCGGACTGGGACTAAAAATAGGCCCTGGCATTTTTGAAGCACACAGGCCCACCTCTGTGACTCCTCCCCTTACTATTCCTGACTCCTCCCACTTATTAGTCTATGTTCTTACAAATATAATTAATATTCTAACAACATACAGGCGTACATCATTCTCTATTAAAATATACTCAACCAGTGGTTGAAGTGGAAATTTTTAAGTGGGGGTATGGAAATGTGAGGTTTGTAATTAAGCGCGCGCCGAAGGCGCGTGCTCCGGAAAAGGGGGCGTGGTCACTCAAAAGGGGGCGTGGTCTTCAGTGTAGTTTACCACACTATACACCCCTTATACGCATTATGCACCACAATAGTAGGACGCCTTATACTATCTAGTACTGCTGCCCCTTTCACATTATACCACACAGTATGAGCCAAAATTCACATTACAGCACCTGGTATGAGCCGAAATTTACATTATATGCCCCCGATAGTGCAGTGCCAGGTATACAAATGCCCCCACAGTGCCAGGTATACAAATGCCCCCACAGTGCCAGGTAAACAATTGCCCCCACAGTGCCAGGTAAACAATTGCCCCCACAGTGCCAGGTAAACAATTGCCCCCACAGTGCCAAGTATACAAATGCCCCCACAGTGTCAGGTATACAAATGCCCCCACAGTGCCAGGTATACAAATGCCCCCACAGTGCCAGGTATACAAATGCCCCCACAGTGCCAGATCCACAAATGCCCCCACAGTGCCAGGTATACAAATGCCCCCACAGTGCCAGATATACAGATGCCCCCACAGTGCAAGATATACAGATGCCCCCACAGTGCCATGTATACAGATGCCCCCACAGTGCCAGGTAAACAATTGCCCCCACAGTGCCAGGTAAACAATTGCCCCCACAGTGCCAGGTATACAAATGCCCCACAGTGCCAGCCAATTGCCCCCACAGTGCCAGGTATACAAATGTCCCCACAGTGCCAGGTAAACAATTGCCCCCACAGTGCCAGGTAAACAATTGCCCCCACAGTGCCAGGTATACAAATGCCCCCACAGTGCCAGGTATACAAATGCCCCCACAGTGCCAGATCCACAAATGCCCCCCACAGTGCCAGGTATACAAATGCCCCCACAGTGCAAGGTATACAAATGCCCCCACAGTGCCAGATATACAGATGCCCCCACAGTGCAAGGTATACAGATGCCCCCACAGTGCCATGTATACAGATGCCCCCACAGTGCCAGGTAAACAATTGCCCCCACAGTGCCAGGTATACAAATGCCCCACAGTGCCAGCCAATTGCCCCCACAGTGCCAGGTATACAATTGCCCCCACAGCAGCCAGTGCTGCAGCTACTTACCGCTGCTGCACTGCTGCTGCTGCTCCTCCTCCTCCAGGCTGTGAGGGACGGGGGTGAGAGCGCCGGGCGCCCGCCAGCTGCCCGCTGTGTCTGGCGCGGCAGCGTATAGCGTTCAAACCAGCCGCCGGTTCGTGAGCCAATCAGAGCTCGCGGACCGGCGGCTTCTGATTGGCTGCCGGTCCGCGAGCTCTGATTTGCTCACGAACCGGCGGCTGCTTTGAAGTCTGCTATACGCGCCGCGCCAGACACAGCCGTGCTGGCGGGCGCCCGGTGCTCTCAACCCCGTCCTTCACAGCTCTCCAATCCTGACAGCTGAGACGCGCTGCCGCCGGACTGAGCGGCAGCGCGTCTCAGTGACCGCTGGACCGGCCCACATGGCCATCGGCCCTTCTGGCATTTGCCAGAAGTTCCAGATGGCCAGTCCGGCCCTGTGTATACCCCTGTATGCAATACTTCCCCCCTGATGGAAATCTGCACATCCAAATAGTGCGTTGAACTTGTACTGGTCTGGTAAGTGTATTTGACACCAGTCGGCCTGGAGTTGGTAGTATACATTAGCTGTTCAAACCTTTCCACACCCCCTGTCCATAGGAGGAACAAGTCGTCTATGTACCGAGAAAAAAAAAAAATATGTTGAGAGACAGACTCATCCTGAAAAAACACCTTCTCTTCCTCCTCAAACATATAGATGTTGGCGAACGATGGGGAAACATTGCTCCCCATCGCACACCCCGTCTTTTGACGGTAGAATCTACCATTGAATAGGGACACTAGAATCCAGGACAGGTCCTTCAGAATCACCCGGGCCAAATTCGCTGTCACTATTAGAGGTGCCTGCTGTGTTCTGCTGCATTTCTCTCCTCTTGCGCCAGCTGTGCCTACTTCTATGGTTATGTGGGCCTGATGACTGTACATTTTCTCCCATCAGCCATCTGTACTCTCATGTGTGTGGTTGATGTAGTTAGCCTCTACACAAACATACCACATGAGGCAGGCCTAACAGCAATGGAAGTTTTTTTGAGAAAAGAAAATATGAATGGACTGGACATCCCACTGTTTATGGACCTCCTCCGAATGACTGGAAAATATTTTTTTCCTATTCAGTGGTAGATTCTACCGTCAAAAGACGGGGTGTGCGATGGGGAGCAATGTCTCCCCATCGTTCGCCAACATCTATATGTTTGAGGAGGAAGAGAAGGTGTTTTTTCAGGATGAGTCTGTCTCTCAACATATTTTATTTTTTTCTCGGTACATAGACGACTTGTTCCTCCTATGGACAGGGGGTGTGGAAAGGTTTGAACAGCTAATGTATACTACCAACTCCAGGCCGACTGGTGTCAAATACACTTACCAGACCAGTACAAGTTCAACGCACTATTTGGATGTGCAGATTTCCATCAGGGGGGAAGTATTGCATACAGGGGTATACACCAAACCCACAGACAGGAATACCCTGTTGAGGGCCAACAGTCACCCCCCTAAGGCCCTCAAAGACGGTCTGCCACGTTCTCAGATGATCAGGGTGTCTCGCCTGATCAGTGATCGTGACAAGTTGGAGACGGAGCTTGACAAGATGATTTTGAAATTTGTAGAGCGGGGGTACGGTCGCCAACTCCTCACCAAACACAAGCAGGAAGTGATGCAGTTATCCAGGGAATCCCTTCTTCACCCCAGTGATCGCCCAAAGAGGCCTGCCATTCCTTTCATCTCTAGATTTAACACCACAAGTCCGGTGGTACAGAGAGCGACAAGAGCCCTGTGGCCCATTATATCTTCCGATCAATCATTGCCGACATTCAGGGGGACACGACCAATGATGTGCTTTTCAAGGGGCAAAAACATCAAGGATGTAATAGTTCATTCCGACATCACGGGATTCCAGGATATGAAACAACAAAAACAGACCCCTTCAGCCTTTCTGGGCAGACAGCCTGGATGCTACAAGTGCATCAAATGTACTACTTGTGAAAACATGATAACTGGCTCTAAGTTTGATAATCCACATCGGGATAAATCTTATAAGATCAATTTCGTACTTCCCTGCACGACTACACACATAGTATACCTTATAAAATGTCCATGTGGACTTCACTATGTGGGTAAATCAGTAAGAACATTGAGAGAGAGGATGGCGCTCCATCGCACGGCCATCAACCAAGCACTGGCAGGTAAGGAGTCAGAGCAACCAGTGGCAAGGCACTTTGCGGCGGCCAGACATACCATGAAGGATCTACGACATATGATTATCGATCATGTCCCTAAACACATTAGAGGAGGGGACAGAGATGGCAGACTTCTACGATTAGAAGCCAAATGGATTTTTGAGCTTAACACAACTAACCCCCATGGATTGAATGAGAAACTGAGCTGGAACATTTTCAAATAAGCTTCAGATGTACAGAATTGAGGAACTGGCTTACTGTATGGTGGCGACAATCTCTGCAGTAGCATTAATTACTAGAAGATAGCTCTATTTATGTATTAGACATTTTCCTAGGGGCTATTTTGTTCTTGTTTTGACGGAGGTGGTACCTGGAGACCTCTAGGCGGATTTGGTGGGGAGAGTCCATAAATATGAAGTATGAATCTGTATATGACTATAGATTAAAATTAATTGACAATATTCCATCAAAAAGTCAGTTTCACTGAGGACTACATCGCAGCGGGCAGCAGGGAGGATCTATTTAAATGTACCGTTTTTTTCTATTTGCACTCTCAGTTATCACCTCAGTCAAACTGCATGCCTTTCAATCAGTTTTAAATCTGATTTATTTTAATGGTGTGGGGGTTCTGTATTTTAAATATTTTGCACTTCACTACATTCTTTACTAGCGCCGCAGCCCGGCCATCTTCAGCATCGGGTAACCATGACAACGAAGCACACGCGAGGCGCGCTGTGCATGACGTCAACCAAGGGAGCCAGAAGAGGGGACGGACCACACGCGGCCGGGCGGGCGTGAACAGATGCACTTGGCGGGTTCTTTTCTTCTTTATAAGGTATGAATTTTATTATGTTTATTATTGTTCACCTTGACAAAGGGGCGCTTGGACCCCGAAACGTCGGATCACTTTGTGTGAAATACACTTGACTTATAGACAGACTTAGAGTGCCGCTTGCTTTGTTTTCCATTATCCATCCTCACTTGAGATGGCACCTAAGCACTGAGTCTTGGAGGGGGAGTGCCGGTCCTCACAGCCTTTCTATATATATATATATATATATATATATATATACAGGGTGATTCAAGTCGCAGTACATCTTTCTGTTTCAAAAACTGTGCAGGTATGTGCCGAACATGGGCGCCATCTTGAATCTAAGTCAGTTTTGAAACAATAGGGTGTACTGCGACTTTTGAATCTCCGTGTGTGTGTGTGTGTGTGTGTGTGTGTGTGTGTGTACCTATCTAGATAGATAGATAGATAGATAGATAGATAGATAGATAGATAGATAGATAGATAGATAGATAGACACACACAAAATATTTGTTTTCCCTTTTTTTTTTTTTAAAGGGTGGTGGGGGTACCAAACTCCAAGTTGCCTCCGGGCGACTGAGATGAACTCACGCCCCTGTTCTGCAGTGTGGGAAAGTACAATAGATTGTCTGTTTAATAGTTACTAATAAACAATGTATTTTCTCTTGGTGTCTATTTACTTCTTGTTTTCCACATAATACTGTAGAATTAAAATGGACATGATTTAAAGTCTATTTATCAATACACCTGTAACTTAAGGGTTTTTTTTATTACCCAAAAATATAGTAACGTAGTGATCAACTTACCACTTTACAGACAGGTCAGCCTGTAAAGGAGCATTCAGGAGCATGCCATTTGGTGCACTAATGTAAAAATATGCATTTTCAAAAAATATTTTAATTATAAAAAGAATAAGAAAATATTTGAAACCTTTAATAAATGAAAATTCCCATTAGCAGAAGCCATCCGCATGATTTAACTTTTCATTTGAACATGTTTCCAACATAATGGTTTACAGTACACAAACTGTTCTTGTGATATAATCAGTTTATTTGCACAGTAAGTCTGCATTACAATGATTACAATCTTCCCTGGTTTAATTATATCCTGTCTAGCACATTTATATTGACACACCAAATCCATAAAACACACACACATAACTTTCCCAGCACAATTACACACACACTCACCTGACAATTCACCTTGTCATCTCCTTGCTGACATTGGGCATAATTCAGCATGGATCACTATTGAGACAAAAATTTTGATTTTCTCAATCCTGCTTCTGCTAAAAAACGCATGCGCAGGAAAGGAAAACAACACCCATCACTGCATTCGCAAATCTGCATAAGCACTTGCATAACTGCGATCAGAGCCATAACTAGACTTTTTGGTGCCCTGTGCCAGAGAGAGACTATTTTTTTCAATAGAGATACAGGTTGAGTATCCCATATCCAAATATTCCGAAATACGGAATATTCCGAAATACAGACTTTTTTGAGTGATAGTGAGATAGTGAAACCTTTGTTTTTTGATGGCTCAATGTACACAAACTTTGTTTAATACACAAAGTTAATAAAAATATTGTATTAAATGACCTTCAGGCTGTGTGTATAAGGTGTATATAAAACGTAAATGAATTGTGTGAATGTACACACACTTTGTTTAATGCACAAAGTTACAAAAAATGTTGACTAAAATGATCTTCAGGCTGTGTGTATAAGGTGTATATGTAACATAAATGCATTCTGTGCTTAGATTTAGGTCCCATCACCATGATATCTCATTATAGTATACAATTTTTCCAAAATACGGAAAAATCCGATATCCAAAATACCTCTGGTCCCAAGCATTTTGGATAAGGGATACTCAACCTGTGTAAGGTGCATGCCCATGCTATGATGCCCCTTCCCACATTTAATATATATATATATATTAGAGATGAGCGGGTTCGGTATCTTTGAATCCGAACCCGCACGAACTTCACTTTTTTTTTCACGGGTCCGAGCGACTCGGATCTTCCCGCCTTGCTCGGTTAACCCGAGCGCGCCCGAACGTCATCATGACGCTGTCGGATTCTCGCGAGACTCGGATTCTATATAAGGAGCCGCGCGTCGCCGCCATTTTCACACGTGCATTGAGATTGATAGGGAGAGGACGTGGCTGGCGTCCTCTCCATTTAGATTAGATTTAGAAGAGAGAGAGAGATTGCTGTGATACTGTAGATTAGAAGAGAGTGCAGACAGAGTTTAGTGACTGACGACCACAGTGACCAGTGACCACCAGAGACAGTGCAGTTGTTTGTTTTATTTAATATATCCGTTCTCTGCCTGAAAAAAACGATACACAGTCACACAGTGACTCAGTCTGTGTGCACTGCTCAGCCCAGTGTGCTGCACATCAATGTATTGTATATAAAGCTTATAATTGTGGGGGAGACTGGGGAGCACTGCAGGTTGTTATAGCAGGAGCCAGGAGTACATGATAAATAATATTATATTAAAATTAAACAGTGCACACTTTTGCTGCAGGAGTGCCACTGCCAGTGTGACTAGTGGTGACCAGTGCCTGACCACCAGTATATTAGTAGTATTGTATACTATCTCTTTATCAACCAGTCTATATTAGCAGCAGACACAGTACAGTGCGGTAGTTCACGGCTGTGGCTACCTCTGTGTCGGCACTCGGCAGGCAGTCCGTCCATCCATAATTGTATTATAATATATACCACCTAACCGTGGTTTTTTTTTCATTCTTTATACCGTCGTCATACTAGTTGTTACGAGTATACTACTATCTCTTTATCAACCAGTGTACAGTGCGGTAGTTCACGGCTGTGGCTACCTCTGTGTCGGCACTCGGCAGGCAGTCCGTCCAACCATAATTGTATTATATACCACCTAACCGTGGTTTTTTTTTCATTCTTTATACCGTCGTCATACTAGTTGTTACGAGTATACTACTATCTCTTTATCAACCAGTGTACAGTGCGGTAGTTCACGGCTGTGGCTACCTCTGTGTCGGCACTCGGCAGGCAGTCCGTCCATCCATAATTGTATTATAATATATACCACCTAACCGTGGTTTTTTTTTCATTCTTTATACCGTCGTCATACTAGTTGTTACGAGTATACTACTATCTCTTTATCAACCAGTGTACAGTGCTGTAGTTCACGGCTGTGGCTACCTCTGTGTCGGCACTCGGCAGGCAGTCCGTCCAACCATAATTGTATTATAATATATACCACCTAACCGTGGTTTTTTTTTCATTCTTTATACCGTCGTCATACTAGTTGTTACGAGTATACTACTATCTCTTTATCAACCAGTGTACAGTGCGGTAGTTCACGGCTGTGGCTACCTCTGTGTCGGCACTCGGCAGGCAGTCCGTCCAACCATAATTGTATTATATACCACCTAACCGTGGTTTTTTTTTCATTCTTTATACCGTCGTCATACTAGTTGTTACGAGTATACTACTATCTCTTTATCAACCAGTGTACAGTGCGGTAGTTCACGGCTGTGGCTACCTCTGTGTCTGCACTCGGCAGGCAGTCCGTCCAACCATAATTGTATTATAATATATACCACCTAACCGTGGTTTTTTTTTCATTCTTTATACCGTCGTCATACTAGTTGTTACGAGTATACTACTATCTCTTTATCAACCAGTGTACAGTGCGGTAGTTCACGGCTGTGGCTACCTCTGTGTCGGCACTCGGCAGGCAGTCCGTCCATCCATAATTGTATTATAATATATACCACCTAACCGTGGTTTTTTTTTCATTCTTTATACCGTCGTCATACTAGTTGTTACGAGTATACTACTATCTCTTTATCAACCAGTGTACAGTGCGGTAGTTCACGGCTGTGGCTACCTCTGTGTCGGCACTCGGCAGGCAGTCCGTCCAACCATAATTGTATTATAATATATACCACCTAACCGTGGTTTTTTTTTCATTCTTTATACCGTCGTCATACTAGTTGTTACGAGTATACTACTATCTCTTTATCAACCAGTGTACAGTGCGGTAGTTCACGGCTGTGGCTACCTCTGTGTCGGCACTCGGCAGGCAGTCCGTCCATCCATAATTGTATTATAATATATACCACCTAACCGTGGTTTTTTTTTCATTCTTTATACCGTCGTCATACTAGTTGTTACGAGTATACTACTATCTCTTTATCAACCAGTGTACAGTGCGGTAGTTCACGGCTGTGGCTACCTCTGTGTCGGCACTCGGCAGGCAGTCCGTCCAACCATAATTGTATTATAATATATACCACCTAACCGTGGTTTTTTTTTCATTCTTTATACCGTCGTCATACTAGTTGTTACGAGTATACTACTATCTCTTTATCAACCAGTGTACAGTGCGGTAGTTCACGGCTGTGGCTACCTCTGTGTCGGCACTCGGCAGGCAGTCCGTCCAACCATAATTGTATTATAATATATACCACCTAACCGTGGTTTTTTTTTCATTCTTTATACCGTCGTCATACTAGTTGTTACGAGTATACTACTATCTCTTTATCAACCAGTGTACAGTGCGGTAGTTCACGGCTGTGGCTACCTCTGTGTCGGCACTCGGCAGGCAGTCCGTCCATCCATAATTGTATTATAATATATACCACCTAACCGTGGTTTTTTTTTCATTCTTTATACCGTCGTCATACTAGTTGTTACGAGTATACTACTATCTCTTTATCAACCAGTGTACAGTGCGGTAGTTCACGGCTGTGGCTACCTCTGTGTCGGCACTCGGCAGGCAGTCCGTCCAACCATAATTGTATTATAATATATACCACCTAACCGTGGTTTTTTTTTCATTCTTTATACCGTCGTCATACTAGTTGTTACGAGTATACTACTATCTCTTTATCAACCAGTGTACAGTGCGGTAGTTCACGGCTGTGGCTACCTCTGTGTCGGCACTCGGCAGGCAGTCCGTCCAACCATAATTGTATTATAATATATACCACCTAACCGTGGTTTTTTTTTCATTCTTTATACCGTCGTCATACTAGTTGTTACGAGTATACTACTATCTCTTTATCAACCAGTGTACAGTGCGGTAGTTCACGGCTGTGGCTACCTCTGTGTCGGCACTCGGCAGGCAGTCCGTCCGTCCATAATTGTATTATATACCACCTAACCGTGGTTTTTTTATACCACCTAACCGTGGCAGTCCGTCCATAATTGTATACTAGTATCCAATCCATCCATCTCCATTGTTTACCTGAGGTGCCTTTTAGTTCTGCCTATAAAATATGGAGAACAAAAAAGTTGAGGTTCCAAAATTAGGGAAAGATCAAGATCCACTTTCACCTCGTGCTGAAGCTGCTGCCACTAGTCATGGCCGAGACGATGAAATGCCAGCAACGTCGTCTGCCAAGGCCGATGCCCAATGTCATAGTACAGAGCATGTCAAATCCAAAACACCAAATATCAGAAAAAAAAGGACTCCAAAACCTAAAATAAAATTGTCGGAGGAGAAGCGTAAACTTGCCAATATGCCATTTACCACACGGAGTGGCAAGGAACGGCTGAGGCCCTGGCCTATGTTCATGGCTAGTGGTTCAGCTTCACATGAGGATGGAAGCACTCAGCCTCTCGCTAGAAAACTGAAAAGACTCAAGCTGGCAAAAGCACCGCAAAGAACTGTGCGTTCTTTGAAATCCCAAATCCACAAGGAGAGTCCAATTGTGTCGGTTGCGATGCCTGACCTTCCCAACACTGGACGTGAAGAGCATGCGCCTTCCACCATTTGCACGCCCCCTGCAAGTGCTGGAAGGAGCACCCGCAGTCCAGTTCCTGATAGTCAGATTGAAGATGTCAGTGTTGAAGTACACCAGGATGAGGAGGATATGGGTGTTGCTGGCGCTGGGGAGGAAATTGACCAGGAGGATTCTGATGGTGAGGTGGTTTGTTTAAGTCAGGCACCCGGGGAGACACCTGTTGTCCGTGGGAGGAATATGGCCGTTGACATGCCAGGTGAAAATACCAAAAAAATCAGCTCTTCGGTGTGGAGGTATTTCACCAGAAATGCGGACAACAGGTGTCAAGCCGTGTGTTCCCTTTGTCAAGCTGTAATAAGTAGGGGTAAGGACGTTAACCACCTCGGAACATCCTCCCTTATACGTCACCTGCAGCGCATTCATAATAAGTCAGTGACAAGTTCAAAACCTTTGGGTGACAGCGGAAGCAGTCCACTGACCAGTAAATCCCTTCCTCTTGTAACCAAGCTCACGCAAACCACCCCACCAACTCCCTCAGTGTCAATTTCCTCCTTCCCCAGGAATGCCAATAGTCCTGCAGGCCATGTCACTGGCAAGTCTGACGAGTCCTCTCCTGCCTGGGATTCCTCCGATGCATCCTTGCGTGTAACGCCTACTGCTGCTGGCGCTGCTTTTGTTGCCGCTGGGAGTCGATGGTCATCCCAGAGGGGAAGTCGTAAGCCCACTTGTACTACTTCCAGTAAGCAATTGACTGTTCAACAGTCCTTTGCGAGGAAGATGAAATATCACAGCAGTCATCCTACTGCAAAGCGGATAACTGAGGCCTTGGCATCCTGGGTGGTGAGAAACGTGGTTCCGGTATCCATCATTACTGCAGAGCCAACTAGAGACTTGTTGGAGGTACTGTGTCCCCGGTACCAAATACCATCTAGGTTCCATTTCTCTAGGCAGGCGATACCGAAAATGTACACAGACCTCAGAAAAAGAGTCACCAGTGTCCTAAAAAATGCAGCTGTACCCAATGTCCACTTAACCACGGACATGTGGACAAGTGGAGCAGGGCAGGGTCAGGACTATATGACTGTGACAGCCCACTGGGTAGATGTATGGACTCCCGCCGCAAGAACAGCAGCGGCGGCACCAGTAGCAGCATCTCGCAAACGCCAACTCTTTCCTAGGCAGGCTACGCTTTGTATCACCGCTTTCCAGAATACGCACACAGCTGAAAACCTCTTACGGCAACTGAGGAAGATCATCGCGGAATGGCTTACCCCAATTGGACTCTCCTGTGGATTTGTGGCATCGGACAACGCCAGCAATATTGTGTGTGCATTAAATCTGGGCCAATTCCAGCACGTCCCATGTTTTGCACATACCTTGAATTTGGTGGTGCAGAATTTTTTTAAAAACGACAGGGGCGTGCAAGAGATGCTGTCGGTGGCCAGAAGAATTGCGGGACACTTTCGGCGTACAGGCACCACGTACAGAAAACTGGAGCACCACCAAAAACTACTGAACCTGCCCTGCCATCATCTGAAGCAAGAAGTGGTAACGAGGTGGAATTCAACCCTCTATATGCTTCAGAGGTTGGAGGAGCAGCAAAAGGCCATTCAAGCCTATACAATTGAGCACGATATAGTAGGTGGAATGCACCTGTCTCAAGTGCAGTGGAGAATGATTTCAACGTTGTGCAAGGTTCTGATGCCCTTTGAACTTGCCACACGTGAAGTCAGTTCAGACACTGCCAGCCTGAGTCAGGTCATTCCCCTCATCAGGCTTTTGCAGAAGAAGCTGGAGGCATTGAAGGAGGAGCTAACACGGAGCGATTCCGCTAGGCATGTGGGACTTGTGGATGCAGCCCTTAATTCGCTTAACAAGGATTCACGGGTGGTCAATCTGTTGAAATCAGAGCACTACATTTTGGCCACCGTGCTCGATCCTAGATTTAAAGCCTACCTTGGATCTCTCTTTCCGGCAGACACAGGTCTGCTGGGGTTGAAAGACCTGCTGGTGACAAAATTGTCAAGTCAAGCGGAACGCGACCTGTCAACATCTCCTCCTTCACATTCTCCCGCAACTGGGGGTGCGAGGAAAAGGCTCAGAATTCCGAGCCCACCCGCTGGCGGTGATGCAGGGCAGTCTGGAGCGACTGCTGATGCTGACATCTGGTCCGGACTGAAGGACCTGACAACGATTACGGACATGTCGTCTACTGTCACTGCATATGATTCTCTCAACATTGATAGAATGGTGGAGGATTATATGAGTGACCGCATCCAAGTAGGCACGTCACACAGTCCGTACTTATACTGGCAGGAAAAAGAGGCAATTTGGAGGCCCTTGCACAAACTGGCTTTATTCTACCTAAGTTGCCCTCCCACAAGTGTGTACTCCGAAAGAGTGTTTAGTGCCGCCGCTCACCTTGTCAGCAATCGGCGTACGAGGTTACATCCAGAAAATGTGGAGAAGATGATGTTCATTAAAATGAATTATAATCAATTCCTCCGCGGAGACATTGACCAGCAGCAATTGCCTCCACAAAGTACACAGGGAGCTGAGATGGTGGATTCCAGTGGGGACGAATTGATAATCTGTGAGGAGGGGGATGTACACGGTGATATATCGGAGGGTGAAGATGAGGTGGACATCTTGCCTCTGTAGAGCCAGTTTGTGCAAGGAGAGATTAATTGCTTCTTTTTTGGGGGGGGTCCAAACCAACCCGTCATATCAGTCACAGTCGTGTGGCAGACCCTGTCACTGAAATGATGGGTTGGTTAAAGTGTGCATGTCCTGTTTTGTTTATACAACATAAGGGTGGGTGGGAGGGCCCAAGGATAATTCCATCTTGCACCTCTTTTTTCTTTTCTTTTTCTTTGCATCATGTGCTGATTGGGGAGGGTTTTTTGGAAGGGACATCCTGCGTGACACTGCAGTGCCACTCCTAGATGGGCCCGGTGTTTGTGTCGGCCACTAGGGTCGCTAATCTTACTCACACAGCTACCTCATTGCGCCTCTTTTTTTCTTTGCGTCATGTGCTGTTTGGGGAGGGTTTTTTGGAAGGGACATCCTGCGTGACACTGCAGTGCCACTCCTAGATGTGCCCGGTGTTTGTGTCGGCCACTAGGGTCGCTAATCTTACTCACACAGCTACCTCATTGCGCCTCTTTTTTTCTTTGCGTCATGTGCTGTTTGGGGAGGGTTTTTTGGAAGGGACATCCTGCGTGACACTGCAGTGCCACTCCTAGATGTGCCCGGTGTTTGTGTCGGCCACTAGGGTCGCTAATCTTACTCACACAGTCAGCTACCTCATTGCGCCTCTTTTTTTCTTTGCGTCATGTGCTGTTTGGGGAGGGTTTTTTGGAAGGGCCATCCTGCGTGACACTGCAGTGCCACTCCTAGATGGGCCCGGTGTTTGTGTCGGCCACTAGGGTCGCTAATCTTACTCACACAGCTACCTCATTGCGCCTCTTTTTTTCTTTGCGTCATGTGCTGTTTGGGGAGGGTTTTTTGGAAGGGACATCCTGCGTGACACTGCAGTGCCACTCCTAGATGGGCCCGGTGTTTGTGTCGGCCACTAGGGTCGCTTATCTTACTCACACAGCGACCTCGGTGCAAATTTTAGGACTAAAAATAATATTGTGAGGTGTGAGGTATTCAGAATAGACTGAAAATGAGTGTAAATTATGGTTTTTGAGGTTAATAATACTTTGGGATCAAAATGACCCCCAAATTCTATGATTTAAGCTGTTTTTTAGTGTTTTTGGAAAAAAACACCCGAATCCAAAACACACCCGAATCCGACAAAAATAATTCGGTGAGGTTTTGCCAAAACGCGTTCGAACCCAAAACACGGCCGCGGAACCGAACCCAAAACCAAAACACAAAACCCGAAAAATTTCAGGTGCTCATCTCTAATATATATATATATATATATATATATATACACACACACACACACACGATATACACAAGTTGCACTCACCATTCCAAACACATATTGCTTCGGAGCATGCTGGAAACAATCACTTACACAGCACTCCTAGCATGCAGCGGCACTCAGAGACTGGTACAGGACTAATTTAAAAAAAACTGTATACTTTAATACATCACATCACACCAAAAAGGAATTCAATGTTTCGGGGTGTTAGCACCCCTTTGTCAAGGTGAACAAAACAAAGAGTGAGATAAAGTGCATAAAACATTACCTTTATAGTGAGGAAGACCCGCCAGCGGGAAATACAGCAGAGACCAGGAGGACCACTCACTTCCGTCCCGGCTTCAGTGACGTGTGTGTGCCTGTAATGTGATCCGACGTGGCGACATTGATTGCCGGTGTATCCCTGGTAACCTCCAGTAAACAGTGCCTGGAATAGCTTCCGTTGTGGTCATGGCAACCTGGGACCTACCAGGCAACCCGGTTACGGTGGTCACATTCTTGCACTAAAACAAATACAACATATACACAGCTAGAAAGCCGTGTATAAACGAGCAGTCTATTACTATATATATTGTCCTTTAGTTCATAGCCTACAGACATGTCAATATTGTATGTACTGGACAAATTACACATTGTACTAATATACAGTTAAAGTAATCAAAATTGAATAAGCTTATAACCAGTCTATTACTATATGCAATATATTCGAGCATTGCAAGACGGAAATGTTGCATGATAGACTGAATTCTTATACATGATATCAGGTTATCATCATCACATAATATAAATATACAACACAATTTACCTTAAAAGGATGACTGTATTTGTTAAAGCATATTTTGATAAAGCTATAAGTTTGTGTGTTAATGTATGATTTAATATAGCGGATTAATACACAGCCATATTGTATACTACCAGCCCTTTCCATTTGGACGCAACTGCCCTTCTAGATATGCAGGGGGCCATGTCTTTACAGCACCTCAGAAAACATTCCATTGAATTTTATCATTTAGGCCCTTAGGCCTCACGGTACCCAAGTTGAACATCCATCTAGCCTCTAACCTCAATAATGCTCCTGCCCTATCCCCACTTCTCATATTCTTTGGGATGTAATCAATGATCGGAAAATGTAAATCATTGAGAGAGTGGCCACATTCTGCATAATGTCTGGCTACAAGTTGTTCGGATGATTTGCCAGTAAGTGCAGATTTAACTGCAGACCTGTGCATGTCAAAACGTTCCCGAGCGTTACGCACAGTTTTGCCTACATATTGGAAATTACATGGGCATGTAAGTAAGTACACTATAAAAGTGGTAGTGCAAGTAAGAACATGTCTTATGTTTAAGACTTCACAGATGAACTCGAAACAAAAGATGAACCTGTGGTCATGTATTTACATGTTTCACACCCAAGGCATTTGTAGCAACCAGGGGTTCGTGATAGAGAAGTTGTAGATAGTACACTATCAAAACTAGTGATGTGCACCGGACATTTTTGGGGTTTTGTGTTTTGGTTTTGGATTCGGTTCCGCGGCCGTGTTTTGGATTCGGAAGCGTTTTGGCAAAACCTCACCGAATTTTTTTTGTCGGATTCGGGTGTGTTTTGGATTCGGGTGTTTTTTTCAAAAAACCCTAAAAAACAACTTAAATCATAGAATTTGGGGGTCATTTTGATCTCATAGTATTACTAACCTCAATAACCATAATTTCCACTCATTTCCAGTCTATTCTGAACACCTCACACCTCACAATATTATTTTTAGTCCTAAAATTTGCACCGAGGTCGCTGCAGTTTTCTAACCGAGAGGATGAGTGCTTCCATCCTCATGTGAAGCTGAACCACTTGCCACTCCGTGTCGTAAATGGCATATTGTCAAGTTTACGCTTCTCATCAGACGCTTTCAATTTTTGGGTCATTTTACTGAACTTTTGTTTTTTGGATTTTACATGCTCTCTACTATGATATTGGGCATCGGCCTTGGCAGACAACGTTGATGGCATTTCATCGTCTCGGCCATGACTAGTGGCAGCAGCTTCAGCACGAGGTGGAAGTGGATCTTGATCTTTTCCTATTTTAACCTCCACATTCTTGTTCTCCATTTTTTAATGTGTGGAATTATATGCCAGTATCAATAGCAATGGCCTACTACTATATATACTGCGCACAACTAAAATGCACCACAGGTATGGATGGATAGTATACTTGACGACACAGAGGTAGGTAGAGCAGTGGCCTTCCGTACCGTACCGTAATGCTATATATTATATACTGGTGGTCAGCAAACTGTGCAAAACTGAAATGCACCACAGGTATGGATGGATAGTATACTTGACGACACAGAGGTAGGTACAGCAGTGGCATTCCGTACCGTACTGCTATATATACTGGTGGTCACTGTGTCAGCAAACTGCACAACTGAAATGCACCACAGGTATAGAATCTAGATGGATAGTATACTTGACGACACAGAGGTAGGTACAGCAGTGGCCTACCGTACCGTACTGCTATATATACTGGTGGTCACTGTCAGCAAACTGCAAAACTAAAATGCACCACAGGTATAGAATGTAGATGGATAGTATACTTGAAGACACAGAGGTAGGTACAGCAGTGGCCTACTGTACCGTAATGCTATATATTATATACTGGTGGTCAGCAAACTGTGCAAAACTGAAATGCACCACAGGTAAGGATGGATAGTATACTTGACGACACAGAGGTAGGTACAGCAGTGGCCTACTGTACCGTAATGCTATATATTATATACTGGTGGTCAGCAAACTGTGCAAAACTTAAATGCACCACAGATATGGATGGATAGTATACTTGACGACACAGTGGTAGGTACAGCAGTGGCCTTCTGTACCATACTCCTATAAATTACATACTGGTGGTCAGCAAAATTATGCACTGTACTACTATATACTACACAATGCAGCACAGATATGGAGTGTTTTTCAGGCAGACAACATATACTGGTGGTCACTGGTCAGCAAAACTCTGCACTGTACTCCTCCTATATAATATTATACTGGTGATCCCCAGTCCCCACAATAAAGCAGTGTGGGCACAGATATATGCAGCACACTGAGCACAGATAAGGAGCGTTTTTTTCATGCAGAGAACGGATAAAACTGGTGGTCACTGATCAGCAAAACTCTGCACTGTACTCCTCCTATATTAATATAAAGCTGCTCCCCAGTCCCCACAATGATATAAGCAAGCACAAATATTTGCATCAACTCAACAATGAATAAACGGAGAGGACGCCAGCCACGTCCTCTCCCTAACATTTCCAATGCACGAGTGAAAATAGCGGCGACGCGCGGCTGCTTATATAGAATCCGAATCTCGCGAGAATCCGACAGCGGGATGATGACGTTCGGGTGCGCTCGGGTTAACCGAGCCATACGGGAGAATCCGAGTATGCCTCGGACCCGTGTAAAATGGGTGAAGTTCGGGGGGGTTCGGTTTCCGAGGAACCGAACCCGCTCATTACTAATCAAAACCCGTAACATCAGAATGTACAATTAAATCCTTGATACTTTTACCTCTAGTATGACAAACCATGGGTCGTTTCCTGCAAAAGGACAAGAAGTTCCTATCTGTTGTAACAATAGGCCATAAGGCCTTGAGGGCTCTCGGAACCACTGGACTTGAAGTGTTGTATTTAGTAACAAAGGGTAAAATCTGTTGGTTATTCCTTGGCTTCTGGCTCAGTAAATCTTCCCTACACATCTGTGTTACCTCGCGTTTACAAGCTTGCAGCATATTCCGGTTATAGCCTCTATCCGCGAAGCGTGTTGTCACTTCTGAAAGTGCCCCTTCAAGTTCAGCAGGTCACATGAATCCCACCCCCTTCATTATTCCATCATTTGATTGGGATTTGATTGGGATCTCTGATTGGGATCATCATTTGATCGTACTCACTGTTTAATATACACTGGTGATAATGCAGAGCTTGAGTGGAGTGGGGCTTCGTACAGCTCACCAGCTGGTAAATGTATGCTGCAAATGGGCAGTGGAACAGAGAAGCTGGAGCAGCTTTATTGCAAGTACCTGTAATATAACCAGGTCAATCATACTGTATAAGCTAAGCAACAGACTTATGTCTCCCACCATGTCACTGTACACTGTAAAAATAAGGTGGCCCCTGCACATGCTCAGTAGAGATCTCAGTGGCCATCTTGGAGTAGGGACAGGAAGACTGGAGAGTATATAGTAGCAATATTTACAGTACTTATATTGCCTTTACACAGCTTTTATCATGGCAGCTGCTGTAAAAATGTGAAATAAATGTGGCAATGTATGGCCCAAAAAGGTTTATGCTATTGCAAAAGTGCTAACTATTCAGAAATGGCTACATAGTAAGGGTAATTGGGGGGATTGCCAAAGTACAGTATGTGGTAAAATGCCAAACGAACAAGAGAAAAAATAAAAATGATAAAAACACACAATAAGTACTTATTCACGTAATTTATAAAAACAGTAATTAGTATGATGTTGCTCCATCCTATTAATATTGTCTTTAATCACTTTACAAAGAAGCTTTGTAATCGGTAGGATGCTGCAGTGATGTATTTCATCAGTTAACAAAGAAACATTGTAGATGTGTTAAATTATTAGAATGAATGGCTTTGTGCAGACCAAACAAATAGAGTGTTACATGGTAAGTGAAATGTCAACTTATCTGGAGGATACAGTATATGCTATAGAAACAGCAGGGAAGGTGTAATGGTTAGCATTACTGCCTTACAGAACTGAGGTCATGGGATCCATTCTCACCATGGCCCTAACAATGTGGGTTTCCTCCAACAATTCAAAATAATATTGTTAGGTTAATTGGCGGCTCCCAACAATAAAATTAATCCTAGTGAGTATGAGTGTACGTGTTATATGGATTATAGAATGTAAGCATAGGCGTTTCTATAATGGGTGCAGTGTGTGCGGTGCACAGGGACCCCTGGTTCCAGGGGGTTCACACCGCACACCATGCACCCATATATTATACTTACCCCTCCAGACTCCCGCGTCAACGGCCCTGCAGTGTGGATACAAATCACTTGGAAAATGGCTGTCGCAGCCATTTCCGAGTGATTTGCACTGAGATGTCCCCAGGAACAAGTCACGGGCACCATGTTCCCGGACACCTGTGCATGCACAGTAGACTCTACAATGGAGGCTGCACGCTGGTCCCCTCCTCTCTTAAAATGCCCCTGAATGTACAGTAAGCTCCACTGGGGGAGTGATGTGAATGGGCAAATAGTCTCTGTAAGTCACTGCTTAACACGTGTGCGCTATATACATAACTGGTAATAAATAAACTAAATACATAGTAATACAGTAGGATTCAATTAAAAACAGTGTGACTTATGAAAGAATAAAGTATGTGAATAACATTAATGTTTTTTCACAAAACCAGTATTGTGTAAATTCTCCCTGGATGGGTATTATATAAGGGTGCAGGGTGTGCGGTGTGGACTCCCGTGGACCTAGGGGCCAGTGTGCACAGCACTGGATGTCAATAAAAAAAATTCTCTACTGCGCATGTGCAGACCTCTGGGAAAATAGCTGCCACGCCATTTTCCCTGTGATTTGTGCCGCAGCAACATGGCACTCTCGAGAGGTGAGTACAATATATTGGTACACTGCGTGTTAACTATAAGTCCAAAGCATTCCTTTGAAACTCATGTATGGGGTGCTATCTCATGAGCTGCCCCAAGGCCAATCATTATTTTAGAAGCTACTGCACTATTCCATACCTTCCAACTTTTGACACTATGGAACCGGGACCTGACGTGGCTAAAAAAGGGGCGGGCCTTGGGACGGGCTTTGGATGGAGTGGCGTGGCCTAGAGCTGCGACCCCCAATTTTGATTGAATAAGGATCGCTTCTGTGATCCTTCCTGCATTTCCCCGATGGTCGGGTCCTGCACCTGTGGACTCTGCAACGACAAGCCTGAGTAATTGCAGATGAACACCACAGCCGATGGTCACGTTGTTCATCTCATATGCGATCGCATCGCAAACGCAGGGAGGAGGTGGTATGCAGCTCCTCCTGCATTTGCATTGCTAAGGATTGCAATCGCAAAGCCGCTGCATTTAGTGAATTAGGCCCTAAATGCGGATATTCACCCATTTGTTGAGTTGTAAGCATCTCTGCAGCCAAACCACCCCAATCCATACACTTTGATTTATAGCCATCATTATCAGAGAACGCCACATTACCATCCTGCTATGCCCCTTCAGCAGCAAGTGGAAATGTGACTTTGTATGACTCAGCATCGCCAGCAACTGCTTATGATCAGCTTCAGAGCATGGGCAGAGAAAAAACACACACCAGGTACATCTATGAAACTGACTTGCATTCACTCTACTGTACATCAGCCCCCAGGTGTCCAGCTGATTCATAATACTGTACATCTGTACTTTGGAAATACCATTTCTAGGAATATTTATGCCAATTTAAATATTACATAAAAATTACAATAATGATTTATACAGTAAAGACAATATACAATATATATATATATATATATATATATATATTTATATATACAAAATATGGGCAGCATGGCATGGACTGTCAGTGGCGTGCCACTTTCCGGAGCACCCACTCTGTTCAAATGATGTAATCACTGGCCGCCTGCCCGCAGCGCATCACAGAGGATCCACCCTGTGGGACTAATAAATATCATAGCACCAAATTGATGTTGTCTGGATATCAAACCAGACTCTAGAGAATGTTATAAATTGAGACATCGACTGAAGACCTCTTAGTGAGAGATTTCTCACTTGAAGAATAACATAAGGTACACTTGTATTATCATCGGATTACTATCAAGTCCAGAAAGAGAAGTCAGTACCTATTAATTTCTGCGCATTCCCTCATGGTTCCTTGGTATTAATATTGCATATTCATTAATATTGCATATTCCATTAATTGGACATAGAATACTATGGGTGGCATATCATATTAACAATAGGAGAAAATGAATGATAGAAATTACAGACTGACTGCCAAGAACTTGTGCACAGCTATAATAACAACATTTGTTGCGAACCCCTGTATAGTTAGTAAAAACATATCCAAATCAGGACCATTTATAGTTACTTTATCTATACATCAGATAGGAGTAGACACAATAAAGACGTCTAGGCTGTTTTAAAACTATATCCTTATTCTTTAATATTCACATTGTCATATATATTTTCATCACTTTACATGTTTGTTAACCAATATTTCGCATAAATGTTTTCCCTTGAGTGTGATAGATTAGCCACTTTTAAAAAATTAAAGATTAAACGTTATGTTTTAATAACTAGTGCACCCTATGTTACAATGAAGCAAATAGCATAATGAAAAAAATGGCACACCACGGACAGTCCAGCAAGGGTATTTAGGCGAGTTACTTTTTTACTGTCTTTGTCCTGAAAAAAATGTTTGAATATAAACATTGAAACGTTGACACGTTCATATTGAATCCTGGTATTTCTTTCACGGAGTCGTTAGTGCCGCCCACTGTTGCATTTTGTGTATTTGGGGATTTAGTCTCCAATGGAGGGCTCCGTTCCTTTACCTGATCTTAAATTAACCACACTGAGGAGTGCCGCAGACTGTGCATCTAATATATATATATATATATATATATATATATATACACACGTGTAGTCGGCACTCTCTCTCCTTCAATCGAACTCGGGCCGCGGTGCTATTTAAGGACACATCCTCCAAGGTAAGGCACTCAGCGGGCTTCTCAATAAGAAATCATTCCATAACACAAGTTAATGTGCAACGTTTCGGCTTTAATGGCCGTTTTCAAGCAGCATGGTCATAAACATCATTGTGAAAAACATACAGATTAAATACCCTTACCTGTCTCCCAGACTTCACGGGCTCCCTCCCGCCTCCAGCCACGCTGATCCGACTGCTATGGCAACTCCCGAAGGGCGGAAGCGGATGTGGTACCGCGTCACACCCGGAAGTCGGATCAGCGTGGCTGGAGGCGGGAGGGAGCCCGTGAAGTCTGGGAGACAGGTAAGGGTATTTAATCTGTATGTTGTTCACAATGATGTTTATGACCATGCTGCTTGAAAACGGCCATTAAAGCCGAAACGTTGCACATTAACTTGTGTTATGGAATGATTTCTTATTGAGAAGCCCGCTGAGTGCCTTACCTTGGAGGATGTATATATATATATATATATATATACACACAAAGAGAAAACCACAGCACTCGCCACCCCAGAAGCAGGGCACAGCTATGCACTTACCACTCACAGGGTGGGGTGCATGTAACACAGCACTCTCCACCACAAAAGCAGGGTACACAGCTGTACTTACCACTCACAGGGCGGGGTGCATGTAGCCCATGACCACATCGCTCAAATAAATACAAGCAAAAAACCCAGCACTCACCAAAGTAAGCTCACTTATCCTCAACAATTCAATAAATAAATGATGGGGGTTTAGTTAGTGGATTGGCCAATGCACGGAAGCCTGCACACCGATCTCCAAGGTACCCCACCTTCATGCAGGTCCTACACTATCACAGAGTCTCAAAACCTGACTACTTCACTGCTGTTACAGACATCATCTGCCTGTTAGATGTAATGTGTACCTGCCACACCCTTTATGGCTTTTAAAGGTACACTAGTCACCTTGTACTTGCTCAGAGATGATTGCTAAGGAACAGCTGAGACAGGTTCAGGATAATAGAGTCCACACAGGGGTGCATGAGAAAGCTAGTGGCCACGGTTAATAAGAGTTAACCATAGATTAACCCCATCGTATACACACAAAGAGAAAACCACAGCACTCGCCACCCCAGAAGCGGGGTATAGCTATGCACTTATCACTCACAGGGTGGGGTGCATGTAACACAGCACTCTCCACCACAAAAGCAGGGTACACAGCTGTACTTACCACTCACAGGGCGGGGTGCATGTAGCCCATGACCACATTGCTCAAATAAATACAGACAAAAAACCCAGCACTCACCAAAGTAAGCTCACTTATCCTCAACAATTCAATAAATAAATGATGGGGGTTTAGTTAGTGGACTGGCCAATGCACGGAAGCCCGCACACCGATCTCCAAGGTACCCCACCTTCATGCAGGTCCTTCACTATCACAGAGTCTTAAAACCTGACTACTTCACTGCTGTTACACACATCATCTGCCTGCTAGATTTAATGTGTACCTGCCAGATCGGTGTGCGGGCTTCCGTGCATTGGCCAGTCCACTAACTAAACCCCCATCATTTATTTATTGAATTGTTGAGGATAGGTGAGCTTACTTTGGTGAGTGCTGTTTTTTTTGTTTGTATATATATATATATATATATATATATATATATAAATCAGCAGGTGCCGGCTCTCCCATAAGCTCCTAATAACGCACCGGGTGCCCGCATATAGCAATTTCAATAGATACACGGGTGTGTGCGGCACTCCAGGTGACTTTCAATAAGCAGACTTTAGACAGCAAGAAATTAGCAACGTTTCAATGCTTTAAGCATTTTCCTCAGGCTTACAAACAACAAAAGAAAGAACACTCACCTAAATAGCAGTAACACCTCTGTGCATGGCGCCATGAATCCGGAAACGGGATTTAGGCCCGCCCAGTGACGCTGACGTGGATGATACCAGCGTCATCATTGTGCTCCCATCACCATAGCAACCCATCAACAAACATCGGTTTCCGTACACAGTAAAGATATTTGTCACCATAGAAGAACACACATATCTCTGGAAAAAATGTATATATCCATTTGATATGTATACAAATATCAATAAAAAGAGGCACAGACTTAAAGTAGATGAACACCTATCAAATGCAGTCAATATTTATGCATCTTAACTACACCTGATAATGCACATGAACGCAAAGAATCTACACCACAAAATTACATAAAGCAGTTCAATCCTAATTGCTCATTAAGACCCCGCGGGGACACTGTGTCCAAACGCTGGATCCACTGAGTCTCTAATCTCAGCAGTCTAAGTCCTCTATTACCCCCTCTGTGGGACGGCTGGACCTGATCTATCATCCTATATTTCAGGGATGCAAGTGGGTGCCGTGCAGTGGCAAAATGCCTCGCCACTGGTTGGTCACTTTTACCAGAGGCTATGGCTGCTTTGATTGCAGACACTGAGGAAGCCGCCGATAAGGGTCCACAGGCGGAGAAACGCGTTTGCAAGGACGGGACATTATTGCTGCAGTCTATAAGGACGGGACATTATTGCTGCAGTCTGTATAAGGACGGGACACTATTGTCGCAGTCTGCTGCTTTCACCTGCAGGAGACACACCACTTTGAGCCGGCCGGC
Source organism: Pseudophryne corroboree (assembly GCF_028390025.1). Taxonomy (NCBI): domain Eukaryota; kingdom Metazoa; phylum Chordata; class Amphibia; order Anura; family Myobatrachidae; genus Pseudophryne; species Pseudophryne corroboree. The sequence goes on from NC_086444.1 coordinate 782,203,379, forward strand.
TATCACGTATCCTTACCCCAGTGCTAAGGGGAGAATAAACAGGAGTGCATTCCCTGCTTGGGACTCCGGAGAAAAGTTACCAGTCCTCATTACCCTCACAGCCATGGGGGAGAGGTATTTAAAATAAGTATATCGCATGGTATACAATTAAGGATCCTATGCTGCTATTCATGTGTGTCTGAATTACTTACCATTGTGGCAATAACTGTATGCTGTACTAAAACTCCATTTATTAATCTCTGCACATGGAATTCAAGTTGGAACAACTACGAGTTAAGAGTAAATAAGACTGAGATCTAACAATTAAAGTTGTGTTGGGAGACACAGGAATATACTAACATTAATTTGTATCTGAACTTTAGTTGCTTGGAGAATGGCTCACAGTCAGCGATAGATAGTTTTAATTAATTTTTAATTTTTAATTATGTATTAATTATAACCGGCCGGTTTACGTATACTAATGTTGTAATGTCTATCTTTTTTGATATATAAATTTGTTGTCAAAGTAATAGCGCGGTCTCACTGTATTTATTTATTCTTTTCCAGAGATATGTGTGTTCTTCTATGGTGACAAATATCTGTACTGTGTACGGAAACCGATGTTTGTTGATGGGTTGCTATGGTGATGGGAGCACAATGATGACGCTGGTATTATCCACATCAGCGTCACTGGGCGGGCCTCAATCCCGTTTCCGGATTCATGGCGCCATGCACAGAGGTGTTACTGCTATTTAGGTGAGTGTTCTTTCTTTTGTTGTTTGTAAGCCTGAGGAAAATGCTTAAAGCATTGAAACGTTGCTAATTTCTTGCTGTCTAAAGTCTGCTTATTGAAAGTCGCTTGGAGTGCCGCACACAACCGTGTATCTATATATATATTCTCTTGCTCAGTCCCTGAAGGGCCTCTCACTCCGCTCGTTGTAAATTGTGCAGTCTCTACCTCTGTTGTGTATGACCGGCGGCTTCAACCATCCTGTGGAATGTCTTGAGAGAGGCATTGTGCGTGATAGGGTCAAAGTGCGACTTTTGGCCTAATCTTTGGATTCTAGGAGGTAAAACAGCCTTTTGCTTAACAGGTGGTTGTTTGCTAAAATGTTCTTTCAATTTTAAAGTGCGGTGCAGCTTGAAGGCGTTAGCCTTCCATTGAAAATCGTCCCCATAATTAGTGGGTACGTACGAGAGCCCCTTGCTCAGGACCCTTGTTTCTGCCGGAGAAAGCGGAGTGTTGGATAAATTAAATATCAATGTTTCTTCTCCCTTGGCAGCCTGGGCCGGGTTCTGTCTTTTGTTTTGACCACCCCATCTTGTCCTTTTCTGTTTCTCCCCCGTGCTGGAAAACCCGCACGGGTATTTGCCCCTAAAGGGGTCTCACGTTGCAGGGAAGATGGTGATGAGCTATGGACTTCATCAGATTCACTGGCTGATGTATGATCAGATCTCTCTGGTTGTCTTGTTTTGCGAAAACGCTGGAATTTACCTCTTGTTTTAATACTGGTGGTAGTTCCCAGCCATGGATACACGCGATGGTGGGCGTAATCAAGCTGCACTTTATTCAACTTTACTTTTTTAAACTTTAACAGATTGTTCTTATATTGTTCCACTTGCTCGTTTAATTTTGTTAACCAGCCCGTAGGCTGTTCAGCTGCCAATAACTGTGCATGCTCTTTCTCAAACGCAGTGATGAGCTCTCTTGTTTTGGCATGCTCCCTAGTGGATTCGTCAATGACAAGCAGGATCAGATCCACGGAGCATTTATTCAGTAGAGATCCACTTTTTGCAGAACTCCATACTGTATCTGCCAATCGTTGGAACGTTATGTACTCTAAAACCTCTCGGCAGCTGTTTGGCCCGGTAATAGTCAGATAAAGTGCGACAGTGGTATAAATAATCAAGTTCCCTTTTCTTCAGGCGTAACAGGTCCTTGTAGGCATCTTCATTAGTAGTGATTAGTGCTTCAGAAAAAATGGTCTCTTTATGTAGAATACTTTCTGCCTCCAAGTCAGAAAAGCTGAGCGTATCATAGGTATCGCAGTGTAATAAAAAAGACGTAAAATAGCCAGGCTCCGTGGCGGCGGCTGCCATGGTTTGGTTTAAACAAGTGCTAGTGCAAAATAAAGTGGAAAAGTACTAAACAGAGATGATCCTGCGAGCTTTAATGTCTCTCCCAGTTTAGAGACGTCACGTGCCTTGAGCCAAGGGTCCCTGTGCCTGCACGGCACGCAAGGACCTGATACAGCCAATTTTATGCTCCGGCACTAGGCACTGCCCCGGCAATGGGGCTGACCTGCTCTGGTGCCCTCCTCCAGGTACAAAGCCCACATGGATAACGGCAAGGAATGATGAGGCGGCACTCAGAGTCTTGAAACAGCTTAAAACTTGTAATAGTGCATATCAACGTTTCGGGGTCTCCCCCTTCGTCAGGATTAGTGCTTAACAACAAACAATGTGCTTAAATAAGACTTACCCCCAGTAAGAACATCCCCTCTCGCGTGTGCCGCTGGCCGCGCCATCCCGGCGTCCAGCCTGTCGTCACTGGTGTCTCAGCGGAAGTGACGCGCCGGCGCCTGGAGGCGCGTCCTTGGCAATACTGCCTGGCAACAGAGGAACATGTACACAACATTTATTATACAGTGCCGTGAACATTACTGCTAAAAACAGTTATTATAGACTATTAGTATTACTAAATTACTTTGTATCATGAATATAAAGTGCTCTTGTTGCGTGATGCCAGGTCAGACATAACATAGCGCATAAAAAAGGACTTTTTTTACATAAATATCTACAATGTGAAAAAATAATAATACATGGACCAACCTAATGGCCACACCACTGTACATTGTAAGCCCATACTCTTTTTCTCCAACAGTTTGATTTCTAGCAGATTGTTTTTATACTATAGGTATATAGACGACCTGCTTCTAATGTGGTATGGAGATGTGGATGATTTACAGGACATCATCGTGACTCATAATGCCACAGATAGTCCTATTAAATTGACATTGAGCAGCAGCCGCAGTGAAATTTGCTTCCTGGATCTTAATATCAGAATACAGGAAGACACAGTGGTGACGTCTTTATACAAAAAACCGACAGACCGTAACACCATACTTAGATACGACAGCTGTCATCCAGTATCTACTGTTAGGAGTGTACCTTATTCCCAACTCTTGAGAGTGTGTAAGATCAATAGTAATGTACAAGAAAAGGGATAAGCAATTGGATGAAATGGAATCGAGATTAAGCGCTAGAGGTTACCCACGACAATTATTGGCCCAGGCCAGAGCAAAAGCGATTAGCAAAAATAGGACCGAAAGTCTTAAACCAAAGAGAGTCAAAAAATCAGGTGACGTTATCCCTTGGGTGTGTGAATACAATGAATACAATGTTACATCTGTACCATAATCCCTGAAGAATTTTAATTGATAAGGGTTTGAGAATAATATGAGTAATGCGAGGGTGGCGGTCTATATAAGGGATATTCATTTAATTTAATTTAAGTTAGGGCAGCAATACAGACTAACAGAAAAGCCATGACAATATGAAAACCAACTCTGGGTATCAGTGATAGGTGTTTACTATTAGGTTATATCTTTTAGATTGTAGTATGGGCTTACAATGTACGGTGGTGTGGCCATTAGGTTGGTCCATGTATTATTATTTTTTCACATTGTAGATATTTATGTTAAAAAAGTCCTTTTTTTATGCACTATGTTATGTCTGACCTGGCATCACGCAACAAGAGCACTTTATATTCAACTGAGACTGCTCTGGTGAAAGTCACCAATTACCTGCTTTCATCCAATTACAGGGGCCACTTCTCTCTGCTCATCCTTCTGGACCTCTCTGCTGCCCTTGACACCATAGATTATCCTCTCCTTCTCCGCACACTCCAAAACGCTGGCCTCTCTAGCACTGTCCTTGACTGGTTTTCTTCTTACCTCACTAACCGCTCCTTCTCTGTGTTTGCCTCCAGCACCACCTCATACCATTCCATCCTTCCTGTTGGTGTCCCTCAGGGTTCTGTCCTTGGCCCCTTCTGTTCTCCCTGTACACCTCTTCCCTGGGTGCGCTCATTAACTCCTTAGGCCTTCAATACCACCTCTATGCTGATGACACACAACTCTACCTCTCCTCTCCTGATCTGTCCCCCTCTGTCCTCTCTCAGGTTTCCAGCTGCCTCTCTGCAATCTCCTCCTGGATGTCTGAGCACTCTCTGAAGCTCAACATGGACAAAACTGAACTCATAATCTTACCCCCATCCAGAGCAACACCCCCAACCAATATCTCAATCATTGTTGACAACACCACCATCTCCCCCGTTCCCCAACTACGCTGCTTGGGTGTCACTCTTGACTCCACCATCTCCTTTGCATGCCACATCCAAGCTCTGGCACAATCCTGTCATTTCAGGCTACGCAACATTGCTTGTATCAGGCCATATCTCTTCCAGAGTGCAACTAAACTCATCATCCACTCACTGGTCATCTCACGACTTGACTACTGCAATGTTCTCCTCACTGGCCTCGCTTGCTCCCATCTTGCTCCCCTCCAATATGTCCTGAACTCCGCAGCTAGGCTTATCTTCCTCTCCCGACGCACCACATCTGCCACTCCCCTTCGACAAAATCTACACAGGCTCCCATTCCCCTACAGAATCCTCTTCAAACTTCTCACCCTCACATACAAGGCCATGTCTAATTCCACTGCTCCCTACATCTCCAACCTCCTCTCCCTTCATACTCCCTCCCGCACCCTACGGTTGACCAATGACCGTCGCCTCTCTCCACTGCCCTGGTCACTGCTTCCCATGCTCATGTTCAAGACTACGCCTGTGCTGCACCCCTTCAGTGGAACGCACTCCCGCGCTCCATTAGACTCTCCCCGACCTTGCAAAGCTTCAAACAGGCACTAAAAACCCACCTATTCATCAAAGCATACCCTCCCGATGCATAACCCAGTCCTGCCTCATGCCATGAACATCTCAGCTTTGCTTGCATACTGCCATCACACAACCTCCCGCTTGCCTGCCCCTCTTGTCATCTGTCTGTCACCCCTCCCCACTAGATTGTTAGCTCTTCAGAGCAGGGCCCTCTTTCCTCTTGTTATCTAAGCCCTCATCTCGACACATTTCACTCGCAGCTCTCCCCTACTCAACAACCATCTTTACCCTGCTAGTAAAGGCTCATCTCTATCTTTGGCCACCAGCCCCTAGTAGTACGATGATCACTCCCTCAATACTTACATCTTAGCTGTATTAGGTCTTGAGAATGTGTGGTGCTCTATGTTACCTGTACTCTATTTCTGTTATTTATTTACTGTAATGCTATGTTTTGTCTCCCTGCACTGTCTTTTGTACGGCGCTGCGAAACACATGTGGCGCCTTATAAATAAAATGTAGTAATAATAATAATTATATATATATATATATATATATATATATATGGGTGTGGTATGTTAGATAGACTAGTCTTAGGTTGACAGTGTCTAGGTTGACCACCATTGGTCGACAGTAAGTAGGTCAACATAGGTTCTAGGTCGACAGGGACTCTAGGTTGACATGTACTAGGTCGATAAGACAAAAGGTCGACATGAGGTTTTTTAAAAAAAAATGATGTTGTTTTCTTCGTAGAGTGATCGGGAACCCCAATTTGTGCACCGTGTCCCCTCGCATGGCTCGCTTCACTCGCCATGCTTCGGGCAAGGTACTGTTCCCAACTGTAGTCCACGTGGATCGTAAAGTATAAAAAAATGGATAAAAATTGGAAAAACTCATGTCGACCTTTTGTCATGTCGACCTAGAGTCCCTGTTGACCTAGAAATCATGTTGACCTACTTACTGTCGACCAATAGTGGTCGACCTAGACATTGTTGACCTAAGTCTTGTCAACCTAGAGACCAGATCCCATATATATTCTGTATATATACATATACAGTGTCGGACTGGGGCATGAAGGAAACACTGGGAGAATATAGTGGTAGGGACCCATGCTTAGAGGTGAAATGGTTACTCCAGTTTTAAATTTGTGCTCATATGGTATCTTCCTCTGACAAAGCCAAAGACGTTACCACGGGGAAACGCATTCGTTACCACGGGGAATGTGCTAGAATGACTGAAATACCATATGAGCACTGATTCAAAATCAGAGTGACCGTTTTACATTTAAGTAAAATGGACACAGGATTCCGATCCCCTCTCCATGTCCTCTTTTCCACTGCTGGGTATTGGACATCCACCTGGCTGAGCCAACACCACAGAGACAGCCTTATGCCGCTCTTCACCGACAGAGAACAGTCTACAGCCGCAACTGTTATGATCATATAGGGGGCAGTAGTACAACAGCCATTATTGTTCAGCATTAGTACGGAGTTGGTGTCATATTACACCTATGGGTCGAACATGCTGAACTCGTTTCAGTATACCCATGACATTGCTCAGTTACTGCACAAAAAACCCTAGTGTTACACTGTGTCAGATGCCTTAATTGTTACAACACAGGGACTACTCTAACTTGGAAACAAATTATTAAATTTTTCAGTCAATTATTTGGACACAAATCTGTACTATATTCAGTCCATCTCTTTTATACCTGTGTAATTAAAATGTACTAATTTTTACTATCCACATGTCTCAGTTAAATGTATTTCAATGCTTTTGAGTGATCCCAGTGCTGTGTTTTCCCCTATATTGTCTGTATTTTTCCCTAGTGAGATCTAGCCAGGAAGCCACATATATCTCCTACATAGCTGTGGGACCACTCATTTTTTTTTTTATATCTTGAAATGTAATCAATTATTAATCACTGTTTACATGCAACTGGGTTTATTTGCTTTATAATTACTACAACTTGTCTGCTACCTTTAAATATGTGTTTGTTCAGTCAGTAATTGCTTCTGACATCAAACCAGTCGCCCAGATCATAGGACTGGGGTGTGGGGTTATGTTAGGTACCACCTGGAATTGTTATCCCCACTGCATTGGGAAGACTGTGCCTTGTTGTGCTGTGACTGCTGTACCTGTTTTAAAACCTCCTGTAAAACCTGACCTGCAAATCCTGCATGAAATTTTCTAACCTGCCTGAGGTGGAAAATTAGGTGAGTTGGACTATACTCCATCTATGTGGTTCTGTCATATTTGGTGCACGAACAGGGACCATGATTGCTGGATGGTAATCACAGCAAAAATCTTGATACGGTAACTGGATTCACCTATAGCGGCAGTGAGACACATTGCAGGATGCTTGCTGAATTTAAATCTTTAAACAGCAGTGGATACGTATATTTTGCAAGCTGTGCATATTATAAAGCGTTTGCTAATTCCTGTGTGTAGGTAATGGTGTTTATTGTTAAGGGAAACAGCTGAGATAGTGTGCTGGGAATCTGACTTACCCTAGACAGTTACATAAGCCTGCTACATTTGTACATATAAAGCAGGGAAATATGGAGGAGTTATTGAAATTTTTTGCTGAACTGGCTAAAATCTGTCTGCTGGCCAAGAAAATCTGGCTGCTGAACAGCAAGCTCAGATTCAGAGGCAGCAAACTCAGATACAGTTGCTGCATGATGAATTAAAGGAAATTAGGAAAGGAGGGCAGCAGCAGAAAGAGTTACAAAAACTTACACCATCGGATGATATTGAGACATTTTTATGCACTTTTGAATGCATTGCCGCATGGTTAAAGTGGCCAGAGGAGGAATGGGCTGCCTGGTTGGCTCCTTGCCTCACAGAGGAGTCACAGCACGCTTATACTGACCTGACAATAGCTGAAGCTAGCTCCTACCCTCATCTAAGTAGGCCATACTCACCAGACTTGGGGTAACAGGTCCCAGTAAATCCCAAGAGTTTCATTAGTGGTGGCTGGGACCATCTGAGCCTCCAAGATTTCAGCTAGCCAAGTTAGCCTGACTGAGTAAAGCATGGCTACAGCTGGAGACACATACGGCTCCACACACAGTAGAAATTATTGCTTTAGACCATGACATAAGGGTACTGGACTGTCTCATGCAACAGTTAGCCCTACAGGCTGAACCTCAAATATTTGACGAGTTAGCTGTGACAATGGAGTCGAACCTGACCCTAAAAGTTGAATAAAGCCACACCAGTACCTAAGCCCAGGAATAGGGGTCTTGCTTTCAAACAAACCAACACACCTCCACCTTGTGTTTTGACTGTGGTGAGCTAGGACATATACGGCAGGATTGCCCAAAATATGGAGAGCCAGCCAATAGATTGCAGTATGGGAAGAGCAACTTGACCAGTGGCCAGCAGGGTTGCGGTTTACATGCCAGCTGACGGGATCCTAGTGTACAGGATACCAATGCCAAAATCCCAACAGTCGACAATACTGACAGCCAGGATCCTGGCGCTACAGGGCTATTCCCACTTGTGGATGTCCACGACAACCATAGAGTGGGAATAGATCCTGTGGCGAGCGTAGCAAGCCACCAGGTCCACAGCGTGGTGAATGCAGCGAGCCCACAAGGGGACTCCCACGCTCGCCCGGCTGCTGGCTTTCTGGCAGATGGGATGCCGCTGTCAGGATATTGACAGCCGGCATCCTGTCTACCAGCAAATCATATGTGTTCCAGTCAGCATTTCCCCAGCAGAAACCACCTTGTTTCGGTTGCCGGGACAAGTGGAAGGCCGGGAGATGTGGGCACTAGTTGATGCTACAATTCAGGTATATATTGTTGGCGCTTGTAACCTCTTAGGTGTCTCAGATAAGAATATATTGATCAGGAATAAATATAAACATACCTTATTACATATATACCATGATCAAACAAGAAAAATAATTTGCAGCAATGGTAAAGTGACAAAGTACGATCTTATACAACACTATACCATATACATACAATATCCATAAAATGTAGAAAAGCAACTGGTAATGTAGGTAACGTGACACAGTGCAATATTATCACAGTACCATCAATAAAGTGACACAGTGCATGGGATTCATCTATAAATGCAGTACATCAGTCTCTCACGCAATCTAGGTGCTGCGGTGGATGACCTTAGGTCCCGAGCTGGGCTGAAAAGCTCGGCACCACCGCAGATAGCTTATTCAGACTTAGTACATAGGTTCAATTACTTCATAATTGATCAGTTTCCATTTTACTTCCCGCAGAAAGTGATGAAATTGTGTTCCATATGAATGAGTTCCTTATTTAGACCGGAAGTGGAAGTGACACCTTGCATTCCAAGTGGCACTTCCCTTTGAGTTCCACACTATCAGCACAGATTTCTAGTGCCAAAAATGTTTAGAATTGAATTAAATAAATGAAACACTAAACACTAAATTGGTCTTCTTATGGTAAAATTCCTGGCTATTTGTTAGGGATGGACTCTGTGGGAATACACAGTACGCAGGAAAAGGGTGGTGATTCGGTACCAATTGAAAAATTATAAAGAATAATGTAGAGACCAAAGTCAGACCGTGAGGCAAGGTAAAGCTAAGTTTTCAATGTGTCTACTTGGTGGTGCGCCTAGAGCCAGATATATATGAATTGTTCAAAGGAATACCCAGTACCACAGTAGAAATTCACCATAGCCAGGAAAAGTACCACTCCGCTACAAGTCTACCAAAATCTTGTAAAAATGGGAGAGAAAAAAAATTGTTTCTATGAAGCGTTGATAAGATCATATACAACATTGCAACAATGGATGCCTGTTTAAAAATGGCGTTTACCATAAGAAGACCAATTAAAGGAGTATTGTCTCCCTGAATAAAGATGGCTACAGCTCCTATTTCCAAAGGAATCGGGATCCTTATGAAGTGTAACTACAGTAAAACAGCACAATTTCTCTCTGGGAATAGAAAAATTAATGGTGTTTAGTGTTTCATTTATTTAATTAAATTCGAAACATTTTTGGCGCTACAAATCCATGCTGATAGTGTGGAATGCAAATGGAACTGCCGCGTGGAATTCAAGGCGTCACTTCCAGTTCCAGTCTAGCGGAACTGGAATAAGGAACTCATTCATATGGAACGCAACTTCATCGCTTCCTGCTGGAAGTAAAATGGAAACCGATCAATTATGAAGTAATTGAACTTAGTAGTACAGGGTATATAAACCCCCACAATGGACTGCATTTTATCCATGCTTAAAAAAGGTTTTTTTTTAACAGAAACGCATTGTTTGGATTTCATGGACACAGGAGGGGATGTCATGTACTAAGTCTGAATAAGCTATCTGCGATGGTGCTGAGCTTTTCAGCCCGGGACCTGGTCTTCCAGCTAGCCCACCACAACACCTAGATAGGGTGAGAGACTGATGTACTGCATTTACAGATGAATCCCATGCACTGTGTCACTTTATTGATGGTACTATGATAATAATGCACTGTGTCACTTTACCTACATTACCATCTGCTTTTCTACATTTTATGGCTATTTCTTATCTATTCACCTATCCAAAACAGGTGCCAGCAATCATAAATTAAGAGAAAATTCCAAGAACAGAGCATTGTGTCCCTCCTGGAGAGGGTCGTATTTGTAGGTATATTTTTTCTAAAGCAACCACAGCAAGTGGGGGTATATATTTTTCCACAGTTCCACTTAAAAAGGGTGAACAGAAGTAAATAAATGTTGGCTGGATCCATTTTTAAATAAGCTGCAGTGTGAATGCTGCTATTGTACCAACTTGGCAATTAACATTGTTACTTTGTTATTGTTTTGATTGAAGTAACCGCTGTTTCTTTCTTTTCTTCTTCTAAATATGAACTGGATCCAGGAACCCTAAACTGATTGATATGGTATAGTGTTGTATAAGATTGCACTTTGTCACCCTACGATTGCTGCAAATTTTTTTTCTTGTTTGATCATGGTATATGCAGTATGTTATAAAGTATGTTTTTATATATTCCTGATCAAGATATTCTTATTTGAGACACCTAATAGGCCCTACACACTGGCCGATTTTTTGAAAGATATGAACGATCTCGTTCATAAATGAACGAGAACTCGTTCATATCTTTCAGTGTGGAGGCTCCAGCGATGAACGATGCGCGGTCCCGCGCTCGTTCATCGCTGGTCCCCCATCGGCTGTGCATGCAGGCCAATATGGACGATCTCGTCCATATTTGCCTGCAGTTCTATGGAGCCGCGTGACGGGGGGAGTGAAGAAACTTCACTCCCCCCGTCACTGCCCCCCCGCCGCCGGGTCGCTCGTCGGCCGTGTCCACCGTCGGGCAGCTCGGCGGCGGGTCGGCCAGTGTGTAGGGCCCCTTAGAGGTTACAAATGCCAACATATATACCTGAATTGTTTTATTGTGTGCTCTAGAGGGAATTAAGGGCTCATTCCCATTTGGTATCCAGTATGTGAGGCAGCTCTGTATCCTCCCTACTGCGCGGTAAATGGTGTATATATCCACCTTGTATTGTACATTAGTTGTTACTGGCAAAGAGCTGACCATCATCTTTGCTAACTTGGTTCCTTCAGGGGCTGACCAGGTCTTACCTCCTGTAAAGCTACTGTGGATTCATGGAGATGTAGAGGAATGCCCACGAGTGCAGCTACTAATAGTAATAATCATTAAAGGTGGTAGCTGCAGTAACCTCCAGACCACCTTAACCACTGATCCTGAGCCAAGATTTCCAATTGCTACAAGAGATGGTTACATGGCATGATGTCCACAGGCAAACAGCGGCTGGAGTGTCCCAGGAGTCAAGGTCTATGGAATACCAAAGCTTGGCGACTGCTAAAGCTTCCTTGGCCAGTGGAGAGTGAGACCAGGGCCCACTGGGTTCCCACTGGTGTGCATGTTGTCAGGTCCGGGTGTTTTTGTGAATCCGTTAACCTGGAACCAACCACAGGGGTAGGTGCTGGGGTATGAAGAAAACAGGGAGGACGAAGGAAGTTCCGTTTCATATATTTATTAAAGTAACAATTCAGTAAGGAGTTAAATGACTAGTTGTTAATCATCATTATACTGAAGTATTGCAGGAATGACAGAAATAATATGCAAGAGAAAACTCAGAAATAAATAAAAGAAATGTTCATGGAAACATATGCAAAAACAAGCTGAAGAATAAATGTTGAATTGTCCAAATATAAACAGGCTTTGATGCTGAACTGCAGATTGTGTTTAACTGGTTAATGCAGACATGGAGAATTAACTGTAAGAATTTGCAATGGAGTTTTAAGAGTTAACTGAGAGACTGTGAAGAATTATCCTTGTAATGACAACATAGAAAAAGTACTGAATTGGGTTACTTGCGGGTTCCGGAGATCACTGTGAAACTGTAGTAGATGGCGAGGTGATGAATGGGTTAAATGCAGAGTTGAACAAACGAACAGCTGAGGGAATTGGAATCCTCCAGACTTTGTATGATAGGCAGACAGACAAGGTAACCTCATGCAGGACACTGGGAATCCAAGTATTTCCAATAGGTGTGCAATTGACTGATAGCACAATGGAGAGCCGGTAGATCTTTGGCAGTGAAGGCTGCAAAACGGACCTCTGGGAACGGAGGCGATATCTGGACCACGGGAATCACACAGGAATGCACGGAGAGAGTTCAGAGCTAGAGCACAGCTTTGATACAACAAAGCACTGGCCCAGAGTGACATAATCCCAGCCTACTTAAAGGCAGCACAAGCACGGGATTGGCTTACACCTGCCCACAGGTGTTTTCACAAGTGCTCAGTATTAGCTATTTGGTCTCCAACATGGCCACCTCCTATACAGCAGACACACCGCAGTGCCTTAGGCCATTTGGTCCCCGCACTCACAGTTCCCAGACTCTGCATTACCTGTGCCATTGATCACGCCGTGTCCCCACACGGGCGCACAGCACCGCGAGCAACCGCACTGGCAACGGATGAACCCCAGAACCCGCAAAGGTGAGAGACCGGTTCGTGACAGTACCCCCTCTTCTACGGGTGGTCTCCGAACACCTTTGAACCTTGTCAGGATTTTTGGAGAAGTATTTCTGTACCAGTCTTGGAGCATGAACATCTTCAGAGAAAACCCAGGATCTCTCCTCCGGGCCGTAACCCTTCCAGTCGACCAGAAACTGTAAACGTCCATATCGGGAACGTGAGTCCACAATCTCTTTAACTTCAAATTCCTCATTCTGCAAAGAGTGAACTTTAGGAGATTTGGACTGGGTAGTACGGAACTTATTGAGAATCAAAGGCTTCAGTAAAGATGTATGAAAGGCGTTAGGAATTCTCAAAGACGATGGCAGCTTGACTTTGTATGACACAGGGTTGAGTACCTTTACAATGGGAAATGGACCAATAAACCTGGGAGCAAATTTCTTAGAAGGAACTTTGAACTTGAGATTGCGCGTAGAAATCCAAACTTGGTCTCCCACTTTGTAATTCGGTACAGCTTTACGTTTTTTATCTGCAAAAGATTTATAACGAGCGGAAGTTTTGACCAAGGACTTACGTACACAACTCCAGATGCTAGATAGACGTTGAAGCTCTTGATCTGCCGCTGGGACCTCTAGGGCTGGCAATGGATGAAACTCTGGCACACGAGGATGAAAGCCGAAGTTAATATAAAAGGGCGTAGATTCTGAAGATGAATGGAAGAGATTATTATGAGCAAATTCTGCCAATGGAAGGTAGTCAACCCAGTCATCCTGTGAGGACGATATATATAGCCGGAGAAATGTTTCAAGGTCTTGGTTGACTCTCTCAGTTTGTCCATCTGTCTGAGGATGATATGCAGAAGAAAAGTTCAACTTGACATTTAAAGATGAACAAAGCGACCTCCAAAACTTGGCCACAAACTGTGTTCCCCGATCAGAAACAATTTCTCGAGGAAGGCCATGCAACTTGAAGATTTCAGAGATGAACAATTTGGCTAGTAAAGGGGCTGATGGTAACCCAGTTAATGGAATGAAATGTGCCATTTTCGAAAATCGATCCACTATCACCCAAATGGTATTTCGCCCTTTTGATGGAGGTAGATCGGTCACGAAATCCATTGAGATATGAGTCCATGGTTGTTTGGGTATGGATAGTGGATGTAACAAACCTGGTGGAGAACTTCTTGGACTCTTATGTTGGGCACATTTAGGACATGCTGCTATAAACTCTTGGACATCGGCTTTGAGACGTGGCCCCCAATAAGACTGTTGAATAAACTTGAGAGTCTTTAGAACCCCAGGATGACCCATGAAGGAAGAGGAGTGAGCCCAGGTAAGCAGCCGTTTTCGAAGACTTGTGGCGACAAAGGTCTTGCCAGGCGGAGGAACTGGAGAGGTTCGAGTCATTAAAAAGGACCTAGGATTCACAATGGCTTGATTCGTGGTAGCATCATTTAATTCAGAAGAAGCAAAGGACCGGGAAAGGGCATCTGCCTTTTTGTTCTGAGACCCTGGACGATAGGTGAGTTTGAAATCAAATCGTGAGAAGAAAAGCGCCCATCGGGCTTGTCGTGGATTCAAACACTGAGCTGACTGCAGATACAGAAGATTCTTATGATCAGTATAAACTGTAATGCGATGTTGAGCTCCTTCTAGAAGGTATCTCCACTCCTCAAATGCCAACTTGATGGCAAGTAACTCTTGCTCACCGATTGCATAATTACGTTCTGCCGGGAGGAACTTACGGGAGAAATATCCGCAGGGATGGACCTTTTTATCTTCAAAGACTTGTGACAACACAGCTCCTACTGCTTCTGTAGATGCATCCACCTCTAGTAGAAAGGGACGATTCAACTCAGGCTGTCGAAGAATGGGGGCTGACACAAAGGCTTGCTTTAAATCAGAGAAGGCTTTGATTGCTTCTGAAGACCAGTTCGTAGGATTTGCTCCCTTACGAGTTAGGGCTGTGATGGGAGCAGCTAACGTAGAATAATTCTTAATGAATCTCCTATAGAAATTAGCAAAGCCGAGAAATCGCTGAATCCCCTTGAGAGTTGTAGGAGTGGACCAATCTCGGATAGCTTGTACCTTACCGGGATCCATACATAGCTCTGATCCAGAAATGATGTAACCAAGGAACGGTATGGAAGATACTTCAAAAGTGCACTTCTCTAACTTACAATAAAGTTGATTTTTCCTCAGACGTGTCAGTACCTCTTTAACTTGGTGACGGTGAGACTTTATATCCCTAGAGAATATTAGGATATCATCCAGGTACACTACTAGACACTTGTAGAGAAGATCACGAAAAAGTTCATTCACATAGCTTTGAAAAACTGCAGGTGCATTACAAAGACCGAAAGGCATTACAAGGTATTCGTAATGCCCATCCCGGGTATTAAAAGCAGTCTTCCACTCGTCCCCTTCTCGGATGCGGATTAAATTGTAGGCCCCTCGGAGATCCAGTTTTGTAAACACAGTAGCTCCTTTTACCCGGTCAAATAATTCTGGAATTAAGGGTAATGGATACTTGTTTTTCACAGTGATCTCATTGAGTCCACGGTAATCTATGCATGGTCGTAACCCACCGTCCTTCTTCTTAACGAAAAAGAATCCGGCTCCTGCAGGTGAAGAAGATGGTCTGATAAATCCTTTGGTTAGATTTTCTTGTATATAATCAGACATAGCTTGCGTCTCTGGGATGGATAGCGGATAAATTCGTCCCCTAGGAGGTGTTTTACCCGGAACCAGGACAATTGGGCAGTCCCATTCGCGATGAGGAGGTAGAGAGTCTGCTGCTTGTTTACTGAAAACATCCGCAAAGGATTGATACACCGGAGGTAGGTCGGGAAGGCTGATTGACCGGAGAGGTACAATTGAGGCTAAACAGTTCTTGGTACAAGATTTACCCCATGAAAGGACTTCCATGGTTTGCCAATTAAGTTGAGGGTTATGTTTCTGCAGCCAAGGTAAACCAAGTATCACATCTTGAGAGGCTTTGGGAATCACGTAGAAGGAGAGGTATTCGGAATGGAGCACACCAACTTTCATCTTGAGACATACGGTTCGATGAGTAATTATACCATCTGGAATTCGACTTCCATCCACTGCTGTAACGGCAACTGCTGCTTCCAGAGGCATGGTTTGAACTTTAGACCGCATGACAAAGGCTGAGGAGATGAAGTTCTCGGCTGCCCCAGAATCTAGGAGAGCTGAAACTTTCACTGTAGAACTTGGCACTTCTAATTGAATAGACAAGGTCGGCTCTTTCCCAGAACGTGATTCTAGAGTAACTCCTAGCTTAACCTCTCTTGAATAAGCTAGGAGCGAGAGTTTCCCGGTCGGAGTTTGCAGAATTTAACTAAGTGTTCAGAGGACCCACAGTACATGCAGAGGTTACCCTGTCGACGACGAAGTCGTTCCTCTTCTGTGAGGCGAGAGCGCCCAATCTGCATAGGTTCGTCTGTCGTTACCGGAGACTGTGATGAAGAATCTTGTCGAGGCCTAGGATGATAACGTGGACTGGATCGCTCTGCCCTGGATTTCTCTAAACATCGCTCCCTGTAGCGTAGGTCAAGTTTGTTACAGAGAGAAATCAATTCATCCAGTTTAGTTGGCACATCCCGGATAGTTAAATCGTCCTTGATTCTCTCAGAAAGTCCATTCCAAAACGCGGCGATCAGGGCCTCCTCATTCCAGTTTAACTCTGAAGACAACGTGCGAAACTGAACAATATATTGATTGACAGGACGTAAACCTTGACGTAGACGGAGAATCTCCAAAGATGCTGAGGTGGTCCTGCCGGGTTCGTCAAAGATTCTCCGGAAAGAAGATACAAACTCTTTGTAATTAGAGAGGATAGGATCACCTCTCTCCCATAATGGTGATGCCCACTCCAGAGCCTGACCGGAGAGGAGGGCAATAATATATGCGACCTTAGAACGAGCTGATGGGAAACTGGCGGACATCAGTTCGAACTGGATCTCGCATTGATTCAGGAATCCCCTGCAAAGTTTTGGAGTTCCGTCAAACTTACTCGGAGAGGGTAACTGCAAGCGGGACGTAGGCAGCATCACAGGAGAAGCTGTAGTGGTAACTGGGACAACCGGAGTTGGAATCTGGACTTGAGACGTTTTAATTGCTGTATGAAGAGTCTCTAAACGGTCTGCCATAGTTTGCATAAACTGCACTATTTGTGTCTGTATAGACTCCTGGTTTTCCAGACGGGAAAGGATATTTGACGTAGCACCGCCTCCTGCGAATTGGTCACTTGACGGATCCATGTGGCCAGTGCTTACTGTCAGGTCCGGGTGTTTTTGTGAATCCGTTAACCTGGAACCAACCACAGGGGTAGGTGCTGGGGTATGAAGAAAACAGGGAGGACGAAGGAAGTTCCGTTTCATATATTTATTAAAGTAACAATTCAGTAAGGAGTTAAATGACTAGTTGTTAATCATCATTATACTGAAGTATTGCAGGAATGACAGAAATAATATGCAAGAGAAAACTCAGAAATAAATAAAAGAAATGTTCATGGAAACATATGCAAAAACAAGCTGAAGAATAAATGTTGAATTGTCCAAATATAAACAGGCTTTGATGCTGAACTGCAGATTGTGTTTAACTGGTTAATGCAGACATGGAGAATTAACTGTAAGAATTTGCAATGGAGTTTTAAGAGTTAACTGAGAGACTGTGAAGAATTATCCTTGTAATGACAACATAGAAAAAGTACTGAATTGGGTTACTTGCGGGTTCCGGAGATCACTGTGAAACTGTAGTAGATGGCGAGGTGATGAATGGGTTAAATGCAGAGTTGAACAAACGAACAGCTGAGGGAATTGGAATCCTCCAGACTTTGTATGATAGGCAGACAGACAAGGTAACCTCATGCAGGACACTGGGAATCCAAGTATTTCCAATAGGTGTGCAATTGACTGATAGCACAATGGAGAGCCGGTAGATCTTTGGCAGTGAAGGCTGCAAAACGGACCTCTGGGAACGGAGGCGATATCTGGACCACGGGAATCACACAGGAATGCACGGAGAGAGTTCAGAGCTAGAGCACAGCTTTGATACAACAAAGCACTGGCCCAGAGTGACATAATCCCAGCCTACTTAAAGGCAGCACAAGCATGGGATTGGCTTACACCTGCCCACAGGTGTTTTCACAAGTGCTCAGTATTAGCTATTTGGTCTCCAACATGGCCACCTCCTATACAGCAGACACACCGCAGTGCCTTAGGCCATTTGGTCCCCGCACTCACAGTTCCCAGACTCTGCATTACCTGTGCCATTGATCACGCCGTGTCCCCACACGGGCGCACAGCACCGCGAGCAACCGCACTGGCAACGGATGAACCCCAGAACCCGCAAAGGTGAGAGACCGGTTCGTGACACATGTGTCTTTACAGGACCTTTGACAACACCAGCAAAAAGATGAGAATTTTGTTATTTTAAAAAGTGGTAGTGGTTAATGGTAAAGTAGCTGCTGATTTATCCACCAGAAGGTGTACCATACTGTATTTCATATTGAAAAATGATTTGTTGTATCTTGTAACCTGTTTGCAAGGTAAAAGGGTAGACCAATTGTTGGTACCTCGGAAACACAAGCAGTTAGTATTGAGGGTGGCACACACGCATCTTTGGGGTAGCCATTTAGGGGAGGAGAAAACTCTTCAATGCATACAGCTAAGATTTTTTTGGCTAGGCATTCATGCAGCTGTAAAGAAATACTGTGAAGAATGCCCAGTGTGTCAGAAGACCGCAGCCCATCCAGAGTTTAGGATATATTATTATTATTATTACCAGTTATTTATATAGCGCACACATATTCCGCAGCGCTGTACAGAGAATATTTTGCCCATTCACATCAGTCCCTGCCCCAGTGGAGCTTACATTCTATATTCCCTACCACATGTACACAGACACATTCATACTTGTGTTAATTTTGTTGGGAGCCAATATATACCAGTATATTTTTGAATTGTGGGAGGACACCGGAGTACCCGGAGGAAACCCACGCAAGTACGGATATACTCCCTTGATTACCTTTTTTCAACAGCAATCTAAACCCCCCCCCACACACACACACACACACACACACACACACATGCTGGATTCTCAGACAGACATCACAGCCGATCTCTGCACGAGTCCGCACACCAGCCACTAATGACTGGGACCCCTGCCGGTAACTGCTAGATACTGCAAAGCCACCGTGCAGGCAAGTGAACTGGTGGGATCTCCTCCATTGTGCAGGAGTTGAGAGCAGAACGCAGCCCATATCAATTATTGCATACCTCCCAACATGACCCTCTCCAGGAGGGACACAATGCACTGCTCCTGCACTTCCCTCTTAATGTATGATTGCCATCACCTGTGCTGAAACATCTTTCTTATCCATTGACATGTTTAGCACAGGTGATGACAATCATAAATTAAGAGAAAAGTCCAGGAGCAGAGCATTGTGTCCCTCCTGGAGAGGGTCATGTTGGGAGGTATGATTATTGTCCAAAACCTGCCAGACATTTCAGACTTCCAGACAGGAGGTGAGAGAACAGTAGCACTCTCCTGTGTTATAAAAGCGGAGAGATACAGTAATATACAGGCGGGCTCTGGGACAACACACAGTCCAGTGTATTTTTTCATACCTCCCAACATGACCCTCTCCAGGAGGAACAGAATGCTCTGCTCCTGGACTTCCTTCTTAATTTCTGATTCCATCACCTGTGCTGAAACACCTTTCTTAGCTATTCACCTGTCCAAAACAGGTGCCAGCATCATAAATTAAGAGAAAAGTCCAAGAACAGAGCATTGTGTCCCTCCTGGAGAGGGTCGTATTGGGAGGTATATTTTTTCTAAAGCAACCACAGCAAGTGGGGGTATATATTTTTCCACAGTTCCACTTAAAAAGGGTGAACAGAAGTAAATAAATGTTGGCTGGATCCATTTTTAAATAAGCTGCACTGTGAACGTTGATATTGTGCCAACTTGGCAATTAACATTGTTACTTTGTTTTTGTTTTGATTGAAGTAACCGCTGTTTCTTTTTTTTTCTTCTAAATATAAACTGGATCCAGGAACCCTAAACTGATTGATTGCTCTCAGCTGCACTAACTTGAGCTGATTGTTGGCCTTTTTATACTGCATGAATACTTTGTTTCAATACTTGCAAGCATACTTTTTATATTTGAAATTATGTATTAATATATTATTATATAATTTGTTATAAATTGCATTGTTCTTTAGGAACATGTTTTAATAAATTTGAATATCATTCCTACGTCAAGTGAACAGCGCTCTTTTATCTTGTTTAGATTAGTAAAGAAATTAAGGTTGAGTGGGTGAATGTTGTATAAAGAGGACTTGGGTCCACATCCATTTTCTTGCAGTGTTCTACAGTATTTATGTGTGCACTATATAAATATACATATATATATATATATATATATATATCAAACAAACTCAGCCGGCACTCCAAAAGAATCAGTTCATTACCTGCTCTGATGCCCTCCCTCAGTCAGCAAGACTGCAAATAGTCAGGAATCACGGCGGCACTCAGGAGACTTTTTGCTAGCAGTAGTGTTTTATTGCCAAGCGTGCATACAACACATGTTTCGGGCTACAGCCCGTCGTCAGGGATGAGTGTACAATGATACAAATGTGTCTAAAATACCCTCAGAGACATACACCCAATAATCATGATAATGACAAAAATAAGCTCACCTGTGGAACCGCTGCTGAATCCAAACACCCCCATTCATTGCCGCCCGCGTGTCACGGCGGATGACGTCATCAGCCGCCGCCTGTTCGTGACATTCCCCTGTCCCATCCAAAAGACGTGCATAGTGAGTCATAACCCACAGACGGCCGCCAACGCGTTCCCTTGCCTCTGACACTGGCCATCTGAAACGGGTGATGTCATCAACAGCGGCCCACATCAGGGGAGCATAACCGTCACCATAACAACTGTCATAAACAAATAAGAAAATGTTTAAAGAAACATACAACATACAACATACATTACGCAAACGATTAAAAATAAGTAAAAAACAGCACAAGGACATGGACTATAAACATATCCCCTAGATATATCACTAGAAAATTTTACAAATGCATATTTTGCACTGCACATAATCATATATTCTTTACACTTCACATAATGAATAATATATTCTTTACTCTTCACCTAATGAATAATATGAACCAGATCATGCTAAAACGAATCTGTTATGTAAACTAAACAGTATCGTCTAAAACATTATAAGAGACATTATAAGAAACAGTGCAATCCCAGAACTTCATTCAATCCCTTGGGTGCAAGGGTATCCAACCTATGAATCCACCTGCTTTCTAACTGGAGGAGTTTTTTACCTCTATTCCTCCCCCCAGATTAGAAGCAGGGATATGGTCAATTAGTTTGCAGCGAATACTCGCTATGCTGTGTGAAGCTTGTATACAATGGCCCTCATTCCGAGTTGGTCGCTCGGTAAAAATCTTCGCATCGCAGCGATTTTCCGCTTAATGCGCATGCGCAATGTCCGCACTGCGACTGCGCCAAGTAAATTTGCTATGTAGTTAGGAACTTTACTCACGGCTTTTTCATCGTTCTGGCGATCGTAATGTCATTGACAGGAAATTGGTGTTACTGGGCGGAAACAGGCCGTTTTATGGGCGTGTGGGAAAAAACGCAGGAGTGGCCGGAGAAACGGAGGAGTGTCTGGGCGAACGCTGGGTGTGTTTATGACGTCAAACCAGGGACGACAAGCACTGAACTGATCGCAGATGCCGAGTAAGTCTGGAGCTACTCAGAAACTGCTACGAGGTGTGTAATCGCAATATTGCGAATACATCGTTCGCAATTTTAAGATGCTAAGATTCACTCCCAGTAGGCGGCGGCTTAGCATGAGCAAATCTGCTAAAATCCGCTTGCGAGCGAACAACTCGGAATGATGGCCAATGACTGGCAACTGGCTGATGGTAAATGTCTTCCCTGATCTGGGATGGCTAATTGTATTGCCCACTAGAAGGGATCTACATGTTACACACCCGACACAACGATAACTACCCGCCTTTCTGGTCATAAAATGGGATGTCGGTTTAGTTTTCATCATATCAGTGACATCTAATTTAACCAACCGATCTTTCAAATTCTTACCCCTGGTATAGGCAGGCTTCAACCGTGTGTTATACAAAGAGGGGAGATCTCTATCAGAGCTAATGATAGGCTATAATTTAGAAATTATGGCCTATCGGGTGAGAAACATGTAGATCCCTTCTAGTGGGCAATACAATTAGCCATCCCAGATCAGGGAAGAAATTTACCATCAATTTTCCCCTCACTTGCACATCCAGGTTTGTCATCTACTTTCTGTCTTGCCCATGTGGGTTATACTACGTGGGCAAGACAGAATGTCAGTTTAGGGAGAGAACGGCCAATCATAGATCCGCCATTCGAGCAGCATTAGAAACTGGTAGAAGTGACCAGCCAGTTGCCCGTCATTGTATACAAGCTTCACACAGCATAGCGAGTATTCGCTGCTAACTAATTGACCATGTCCCTGCTTCTAATCGGGGGGGGGGGGGGGGGGGGGGATAGAGGTAAAAAACTCCTCCAGTTAGAAAGCAGGTGGATTCATAGGTTGGATACCCTTGCACCCAAGGGATTGAATGAAGTTCTGGGATTGCACTGTTTCTTATAATGTCTCTTATAATGTTTTAGACGATACTGTTTATTTTACATAACTGATTCGTTTTAGCATGATCTGGTTCATATTATTCATTAGGTGAAGAGTAAAGAATATATTATTCATTATGTGAAGTGTAAAGAATATATGATTATGTGCAGTGCAAAATATGCATTTGTAAAATTTTCTAGTGATATATCTAGGGGATATGTTTATAGTCCATGTCCTTGTGCTGTTTTTAACTTATTTTTAATTGTTTGCGTAATGTATGTTGTATGTTGTATGTTTCTTTAAACATTTTCTTATTTGTTTATGACAGTTGTTATGGTGACGGTTATGCTCCCCTGATGTGGGCCGCTGTTGATGACATCACCCGTTCCAGATGGCCAGTATCAGAGGCAAGGGAACGCGTCGGCGGCCGTCTGTGGGTTATGACTCACTGTGCACGTCTTTTGGATGGGACAGGGGAATGTCACGAACAGGCGGCGGCTGATGACGTCATCCGCCATGACACGCGGGCGGCAATGAATGGGGGTGTTTGGATTCAGCAGCGGTTCCACAGGTGAGCTTATTTTTGTCATTATCATGATTATTGGGTGTATGTCTCTAAAGGTATTTTAGACACATTTGTATCATTGTACACTCATCCCTGACGACGGGCTGTAGCCCGAAACAGGTGTTGGATGCATGTTTGGCAATAAAACACTACTGCAGTGCTAGCAAAAAGTCTCCTGAGTGCCGCTGTGATTCCTGACTATATATATATATATATATATATATATATATATAGTTGCAGCAATGAGGCGGAACTCACCAGACTTGTAGTATATGAATCAAGGAATATTGGATTCCTTACAGCCCAAGGTTTTTTCAACCTCTTTATACACAAAAAGCACAGATATAAACACACTGTTGAAACACAATAGTTTCCACGCTGCCCCACTTAGAGAGGGTTTACCATATTCTCAATTTACTGTATATGTGTAAAGCGTATCACATCTAATCTGGTGACAGTAGAAGTATCACTTGAAGCTATTTTGGAAAAAATTGTAGATAGAGGATACAACAGGACTGAGTTGGAGGTGACTAAAACCAAAGTATTAGCTATACCACGAGCAAACTTGTTAAAAAGTAAAGAGCAAATTGAGAATAAAGCAGTGGTACCCTGCGTACACCAATATGCCACCAACAGTAATGCCGTAAGCAGAAAGGCTAAACAACGGTGGCAAATGGTAAAAACTGACACTGATTTGCCCCTGTTATTTGACACACGCTTGATGCCCTGTTATACTAGGAACAAGAACAAAAGGGATAAATTAGTCAAATTGGATATGAGTATGGATGTTCAGCGACCGCAACATTTTTGAGAAGGAAACCAGGGTGTTTCCATTGTTTAGGTTGCACTACATGTCGATCATTGACTATAGGAGACTCCTTTTGTCACCTCATACTGGGAAAAGATATAAGATTAAACATACAGTAACTTGCAGTACTTCACATGTCATTTATATGCTTACCTGTCCTTGTGTATTGTCATGCATTGGGAAAACCCAACAACAACTTAAAGAGTGTATGGCATTGCACAGGACAACTATCAGACAGGCTCAGGGCTGCCATCAGAAATTCTGGGACCCAGGACTCGCAAATAGGCAGCGCCCCCCCCCAAAAAAAACAAAACAAACAAACAACAACACACTTCTCTCTCCCACTCACTCTCCCTCAACTTACTTATCATAGACTGGCCAGAGCTGTAGCAGCCTGGTCCTGTGTAGTTCCGCCCCTCCGTTTCATGTAGCCCCACCCCCTTTTCATGAACAAGATCTGGCACTGTCACAGGAGAGGGGAGAGTACGTTGCAAGCTTCTATTGAAAAGTCTCTGCCAAAATGGTCACCGCCTCAGAGGTGACAGTTAGTAAAGATATAGAGGAGTCTCCTCTAGTATCTTTAATAACTGTCTCCTCTGAGGCGGCAGCCATTTTTGGAGGAAGCTTGCAACGTCCTCTCCCACTCCTTTGACAGTGCCAGAACTTGGTAATGAAAAGTTGGTGGGGCATCACAGCGGGCGGATGGCGGCATGAGCGGCCCGGGCCCTCTCCTCTCTGTTAGATAGGCCGGGCCCGGGACATCTGTTCACCCCCCTGATGGCGGGCCTGGACAGGCTCTGGAATCAGGTCATACTGATCAACCTGTGGCAAGGCTTTGCATCCAAGCCAAACACAGTATAGCCAGCATGAGAGTGATCATTATAGACCATGTCCCAGCTCAGCTCAGGGGTGGTAACAGGGCAAAAAAATTGCTGCAATTAGAAAGCAGGTGGATATACACCTTAAATACCATTTCGATCCCAATTTTCCGAGAACAGGACCCACCCGAGTTTAGCAATACAAGCCGTAAACTGTGCCTAGCTCAGGGTTTCCTGCCAGACTCTGTTCCCAAAATGAGTCTGAACATCATCCACTGTCAGAGTCTCGCGGGTCTTGGAATTCTTAAAAGGCACTGCAGCCGGGACTCAGCACCATTTACGTCCAGGAACAAAAGCATGTTGTCAGCATAGTGTTACAGGGACATACTGTGCTACTGGGACATAGTCTTATTGAAGCATACTGTAATACTGTGCTACTGGGGCATACTCTAATACTGTGCTACTGGGACATAGTCTTATTGAAGCATACTGTAATACTGTGCTACTGGGGCATACTCTTACTGGGGCATACTGTAATACTGTGCTACTGGGGCATACTCTAATACTGTGCAACTGGGACATACTCTTACTGGGGCATACTGTAATACTGTGCTACTGGGGTATACTCTAATACTGTGCTACTGGGACATACTCTTACTGGGGCATACTGTAATACTGTGCTACTGGGGCATACTGTAATACTCTGCCACTGGGACATACTCTTACTGGGGCATACTGTAATACTGTGCTACTGGGGCATACTGTAATACTCTGCCACTGGGACATACTCTTACTGGGGCAAACTGTAATACTGTGCTACTGGGGCATACTCTAATACTGTGCCACTGGGACATACTCTTACTGGGGCATACTGTAATACTGTGCTACTGGGGCATACTATAATACTCTGCCACTGGGGCATACTGTAATACTGTGCTTCAGGGGCATACTGTAATACTCTGCTACTGAGACATACTCTTACTGGGGCATACTGTAATACTGTGCTGCTGGGGCAAACTGTGTAATACTGTGCTACTGGGACATACTCTTACTGGGGCATACTGTAATACTGTGCTACTGGAACATACTGTAATACTGTGCTACTGGGGCATACTGTTACTGGGACATACTGGACAGTACTACTGTGCAACTGGGGCACACTGATTTTATTAAAGTAATACACATATTGTGACACTGCAGATGGTACGTCTTTGTTGTACATAAAGGGGGTCCCCTGCCAATCTAGGGGGGTGCCCTGCACCAGTTATAGCAAAATATTTTATTTGAAAAAAAAAAATATATATATATATATATTATACATATATATATATATATATATATATATATATATATATATATATATATTTATATACTGTGGGGCAAAAAAGTATTTGGACAGCCAACGATTGTGCAAGTTGACCCACTTAAAACAATGAGAGAGGTCTGTAATTTCCATCATAGGTACACTTCAACTGTGAGAGACAGAATCTGAAAAAAACCCAGGAAAACACATTGTATGATTTTTAAACAATTTACTTGTATATTCTTGTGGAAAATAAATATTTGGACACCTACCAAGCAACAAGATTTCTGGCTCTCACAGACCTGTTACTTCTTCTTTAAGAAGCTCTTCTATCCCCCACTCATTACCTGTATTAATAGAACCTGTTTGAACTGGTTATCTGTATAAAAGACACCTGTCCATACCCTCAAACAGTCAAACTGCTACCTCTCCACCATGGCCAAGACCAGAGAGCTGTCTAAGGACACCATGGACAAAATTGTAGAGCTGCACATAGCTGGGATGAGCTACTTGACAATAGGCAAGCAGCTTGGTGAGAAGAGATCAACTGTTGGCGCAATTATAAAAAATTGGAAGAAATACAAGGTCACTGACAATCTCCCTCGACCTGGAGCTCCATGCAAGATCTCACCTCGTGGGGTATCAATGATCTAGAGATCGGTGAGGAATCAGCCCAGAACTACATGGGGGGACCTGGTCAATGACCTCAAGAGAGCTGGGGCCACAGTCACGAAGGTTACCATTAGTAACGCGCTACGTCGTCATGGATTAAAATCCTGCAGCGCCGGAAAGGTCCCCCTGCTTAAGCCAGCACATGTCCAGGCCCATCTAAAGTTTGCCAGTGACCATCTGGATGATCCAAAGGAGGATTGGGAGAATGTAATGTGGTCAGATGAGAGCAAAATCGAACTTTTTGGTATAAACTCCACTCGCCGTGTTTGGAGGGAGAAGAATGATGAATGGCATCCCAAGAACACCATACCCACTGTGAAGCATGGGGTGGAAACCTCTTGCTTTGGGGCTGCTTTTCTGCAAAGGGGACAGGACAACTGATCCGTATTAAGGAGATTTTGGGCAAAAACCTCCTTCCCTCAGTAAGAGCATTGAAGATGGAACGTGGCTGGGTTTTCCAGCACGACAATGACCTCAAACAAACCGTCCCCGGGAAACTAAGGAGTGGCTCCGTAAGAAGCATTTCAAGGTTCTTGAGTGGCCTAGTCAGTCTCCAGACCTCAACCCAATAGAAAATCTGTGGAGAGAGTGAAAGTCCATATTGCCCAGCGACAGCCCCAAAACATGACAGATCTAGAGAAGATCTGCATGGAAGAGTGGGCCAAAATACCTGCTTTAGTGTGTGCAAACCTGGTCAAGAACTACAGGAAACATTTGACCTCTGTAATTGCCAACCGAGGTTATATTACAAAGTATCGAGTTAAACTTTTTGATTGTCCAAATATTTATTTTCCGCAAGAACATACAAATAAATTGTTTAAAAATCATACAATGTGATTTCCTGTTTTGTTTTTTACAGATTGTGTCTCTTACAGTTGAAGTATACTTATGATGGAAATTACAGACCTCTCTCATCTTTTTTCAAGTGGGTCAACTTGCACAATCGGTGGCTGTCCAAATACTTTAGCCCCACTATATATAGATATATATATATATATATATATATATTATGCTAAATCCCAGTGTACTATACTACTTTATTTTTCAGTGACACTGGTGATCAGATCGCAGTGTAGTCAGTCATGCACTTATTGTGCGACACTATTGATGAAATTAAACCACAGTGTTCGATTACTATTTCTGACTCATACATACATGTATTGTGTGACACCGTGGGTGAAGGTGGTACCACAGTAATATATTTTATTTCCCATACATGTATGATGCAACACTGTTGGTGAAATGAAACCACAGTGTTTAATTATTATTCCTAGTGGGTGGGAGGGCCCAAGGACATTTGCATCTTGCACCTCTTTTCTTTGCATTATGTACTGTTTGGAGCATAGCTGACTGTTTGTTTGTTTTTTGCCTAGTTTATTAAACTGCCACCTTGTCGGGCACTGCAGTGCTACTCCTAGATGTGCCATGTTGGAAGTTTAAGTGCCACATGTTTGTGCCGCCCACTGCTGTCGCTTAGCTTAGTTATCAAGCTACCTTGCTGCAACCTTTAGGCCTAAAGTGGATGAAAACAATATTGTGAGCTGTGAGGTGGTCAAATTTTACAGGAAATGAGTGGACATTAATGTTATTGAGGTTAATATTACCGTATGAACAAAAACAGGCCAAAATCCTGTGATTTTAGCTGTTTTTATGATTTAAAAAAAATAAAATACAGACCCAAAAGGGCGGTTTTGGCAAAACCAATACAGATCTAAAACACAAAGGAGATACAGATCTAAAACACAAAACCAGAGAAAAGGCCGTTTGCACATCTCTTATATACTGTATCTGCGCGCGCGCGTGTGTGTGTGTGTGTGTGTGTGTGTGTGTGTAGAATGGGTTTCCCCTGGGATTAATTTTGTCGTGCAAGGCATGCGCCTTATGTCCCTATAGGAAAAATTATGTGTGTGTGGGGGAGGGGTTCCAATATTCATTCGGGCTCAGGGCACTAAAAAGTCTAGTCATGGCATTGCCCTTAAGCAGATGATAAAGAGGGCAGTGTCTCAGGAAAAGAAATGGACATAAATGTTATTGAGGTTAATATTACCGTATGAACAAAAACAGGCCAAAATCCTGTGATTTTAGCTGTTTTTATGATTTAAAAAAAAAAAAAAATACAGACCCAAAAGGGCGGTTTTGGCAAAACCAATACAGATCTAAAACACGAAGGAGATACAGATCTAAAACACAAAACCAGAGAAAAGGCCGTTTGCCCATCTCTTAGATACTGTATCTGCGTGTGTGTGTGTGTGTGTGTGTGTGTGTGTGTGTGTGTGTGTGTGTGTGTGTGTAGAATTGGTTTCCTCTGGGATTAATTTTGTCGTGCAAGGCATGCGCCTTATGTCCCTATAGGAAAAATTATGTGTGTGCGGGGGAGGGGGGGGGGTTCCAATATTCATTCGGGCTCAGGGAACTAAAAAGTCTAGTCATGGCATTGCCCTTAAGCAGATGATAAAGAGGGCAGTGTCTCAGGAAAATAAATGTTGGGACCTAATCTTACCTTACTTAATGTTTGCAGTTCGAGAGGTGCCCCAATCTTCTACAGGATTTAGGCCATTCGAACTCAGATACGGGAGACAGCCCAGAGGGATTGCTGAAAGAAGGGTGGGAAC
The DNA here is from genome assembly GCF_028390025.1 of Pseudophryne corroboree. Classification (NCBI taxonomy): domain Eukaryota; kingdom Metazoa; phylum Chordata; class Amphibia; order Anura; family Myobatrachidae; genus Pseudophryne; species Pseudophryne corroboree. The sequence goes on from NC_086444.1 coordinate 782,232,654, forward strand.
AACAGTCATGCCGAGAAACTTATATTGTCCAGTTTGTGTCCCAACTGTGACCATTTGAATCAAATTGCCCCATTTGTGAACAAGCATATAGATAGGGCTCACCAGCGACAGAAGCATAGTTATGACGTTACCGCAGTTAACCGGTCTTTTAATTTGGGAAACAAGGTACTGGTTCTTGTGTCCATGACCAAAAGCAAATTGTATGCCCAGTGGCAGGGCCATATGAGATCATAGAGGCAGTGGGACCTGTTAACTGTAGGGTTTGGCAGGAGGGTAGAAGGAAGGAGATACAACTTTACCATGTAAATCTATTAAAGCCTTGGAAAGAAAGTGTCCATCAACCATCTTTAGTGGTCTAAAAAAAAAAACAGACTGCCAGGTACTCTTTGAAGTCACGCGAAGTCCTAGCCAGAAACGTGAAGTGGTGAATTTAGCACGGTTTGAGGATGTGTTTTCTGTCACTTAGGGGAAGACCCAAATCATTCGGCATGATATTGATACTCCTTCCGGGGTGGAAAAAGCAGAGACCTTATCGCATACCTGAGGCAAAACAGGCATTGGTAAAATGGGAAGTGGAGGAAATGCTGCACTTGGGGGTTATAGAGGAATCTAATAGTGAGTGGAATATCCCATTGTTTTAGTACCTAAGCCTTCAGGGGCACCAATATTCTGTAATTACTTCCGCAAGTTAAACAATTCGAATATTATCCTTTGCCCCGGGTGGATGAGCTAGTGAACAATCTTGTGGTCTAAATAATTCCGCTGTATATGTATTCCGGTGGAAGTTTACAATGGATCTTATTTTGTGTTTGTAATAGATGGCGTATGAATATCATTCTGTATCTTTGGTTTCCTGCAGATGGTCAGTAAAAGAAGAATGCAAAACTCTCTGTGTCCTGGTTACATGAAAACCCTTATTGAAATATAAGTCACAAGGGTATATTCAATTAGCAGTGATAACGGACTTTTCACGCGAAAAGTCCCGTTTTCGCGCGAAAATCCGGACTTTTCCCGCAAAACGCAATTACAGCCTATTCAATTTTCCAGGAAAATTTATCGGTCATAAGTTTTTCACTAATTTCACTTCACCTACTCTGAAGGAGGTGAAAAGTTGGGAAAAGTCACTATTTTAAGGTAAAAATGTTTGGATATGGTACAGAACTCCTGGGACACCCCCCTTAATGACTAATTAGGCACGTTGAAGTTTTTAATTATTTTTAATTGGCCAATAATGACATGTCATTTTTGGGGTGAAAAAGTAAAAGTGATGGAAATTGGGGTTCAAGGTATGGGACAGGTATATTGGGGTGCTTTATGAGTGGGACAGGTGTTTTTTAGGCTTGCAGATGGGAGTAATCGGTCTGTTTCCACTTTTTTTTAAAGTACCTAAAATGACCCAAATATATACTTATACCCATTTTCATGTACCCCAAATTTAATGAGAGCATTTATTTTGCTCAAAAAAACTTGCTTTCTATCATTTTTTTGCATTTTTAAAAAAAATGCATATAACAGCCATTTCACACAATTTAGTCCCTAAAAACTCTCTAATGTGATCTCTAACACACTTCTCTTCTGTTTTCTTATGTTAGTTTAGCATCTTTTGGGGTACAGGCTGATTTCCCCATTTTCACCTGCACTTTTCACTGCAAGAATTTTCACGTGAAACCCGTTTGGAATTGAATAGGTCGAAAAATGGAGCGTTTTCGCTGCAATTTTTGCCCGATTGGCGCGAAAAATTTTCGGGCGAAAAATTGCCGCGAATTTGCGGATAATTGAATACCCTAGACAGACTTAACAAATCTGGCAAAAAACTTTGGCAGATTCCCGTAACTGAAGCCGATAAGGCAAAGACAGCTTTCTCTTCCCTAGAAGGTTTATTTCAATACAAAGTGCTTCCCTTTGGTCTGCATTGGACCCCAGCAACTTTCCAGAGAGCTACGGCCTCACAGGGAATATGCGCATTTGAATGATATTGTCATTTTTAGCACAGACTGGAAGTGACACCTTCCAAAGGAAGAGGCAGTGTTACAATCCCTACAAGCCCATGGGTTCACCGCTAACCCAGAAAAGTGTGCTATTCGGACGGTGGAGGCAAAATATTTGGAGTACATTGTGGGTAGAGGGCAAGTTAAACCTCAGCCCAGTAAGGTAGAAGAAGTCTTAATATGGCCTAATCCTACTGTAAATGTAAGACACAACATAGGACATACCTTGGTCTGGTGGGTTATTACCATAGAGTCATATGTGATTTTGCAACTAGAGTGGCTCCACTTACTGAGTAGAAATTAGCCGGTTCGGTTCCTCGGAATCCGAACCCCCCCGAACTTCAGCCTTTTTACACGGGTCCGAGGCAGACTCGGATCTTCCCGCCTTGCTCGGCTAACCCGAGCGCCCGAACGTCATCATCCCGCTGTCGGATTCTCGCGAGGCTCGTATTCTATCGCGAGACTCGGATTCTATATAAGGAGCCGCGCGTCGCCGCCATTTTCACACGTGCATTGAGATTGATAGGGAGAGGACGTGGCTGGCGTCCTCTCCGTTTATAGTTACTGTTAGTAGTTAGTTGATCTGATTGCTGCTTAGCTTATTGTGGGGAGGATTGGGGAGAGCTGTTAGGAGGAGTACAGTCAGTGCAGAGTTTTGCTAGTTTTTTTTAATCCGTTCTCTGCCTGAAAAAAACGCTTCATACCATATCTGTGCTCAGTCTCAGTGTGCTGCATGATATATCTATGTATATCTGACTGTGCTGAGTGCTCACTGCTCACACAGCTGAATTGTGGGGGAGACTGGGGTGCAGTTATAGCAGGAGTACAGTGCACACTTTTGCTGCCAGTGTGACTGACCAGTGACCACCAGTATATTGTCTGCCTGAAAAAGTTAAACACTCCTGTGGTGTTTTTTTTTTTTATTCTATAAACGCATTCTGCTGACAGTGTCCAGCAGGTCCGTCATTCATTATATTATATAAATATTTACCTGCAGTAGTGTTATATTTTTTTTGTTCATTTCTATCATCTTTATCATCTCTATATTAGCAGACGCAGTACGGTAGTCCACGGCTGTGGCTACCTCTGTGTCGTCAGTGCTCGTCCATAATTGTATAGCTACCTGTGGTGGGGTTTTTTTTTCTATCTTCTTCATACTAGTAGTTTAGGAGTCTGCTGACAGTGTCCAGCAGGTCCGTCATTATATTATATATATACCTGCAGTAGTGATATATATATATTTTTTATATCATTATCATCTCTATACTAGCAGACGCAGTACGGTAGTCCACGGCTGTAGCTACCTCTGTGTCGTCAGTGCTCGTCCATAATTGTATACCTACCTGTGGTGGGTTTTTTTTTTCTATCTTCTTCATACTAGTAGTTTAGGAGTCTGCAGACAGTGTCCAGCAGGTCCGTCATTATATTATATATATACCTGCAGTAGTGATATATATATATTTTTTATATCATTATCATCTCTATACTAGCAGACGCAGTACGGTAGTCCACGGCTGTAGCTACCTCTGTGTCGTCAGTGCTCGTCCATAATTGTATACCTACCTGTGGTGGGGTTTTTTTTTCTATCTTCTTCATACTAGTAGTTTAGGAGTCTGCTGACAGTGTCCAGCAGGTCCGTCATTATATTATATATATACCTGCAGTAGTGATATATATTTTTTATATCATTATCATCTCTATACTAGCAGACGCAGTACGGTAGTCCACGGCTGTAGCTACCTCTGTGTCGTCAGTGCTCGTCCATAATTGTATACCTACCTGTGGTGGTTTTTTTTTTTTCTATCTTCTTCATACTAGTAGTTTAGGAGTCTGCTGACAGTGTCCAGCAGGTCCGTCATTATATTATATATATACCTGCAGTAGTGATATATATATATTTTTTATATCATTATCATCTCTATACTAGCAGACGCAGTACGGTAGTCCACGGCTGTAGCTACCTCTGTGTCGTCAGTGTTCGTCCATAATTGTATACCTACCTGTGGTGGGTTTTTTTTTTCTATCTTCTTCATACTAGTAGTTTAGGAGTCTGCTGACAGTGTCCAGCAGGTCCGTCATTATATTATATATACCTGCAGTAATGATATATATATATTTTTTATATCATTATCATCTCTATACTAGCAGACGCAGTACGGTAGTCCACGGCTGTAGCTACCTCTGTGTCGTCAGTGCTCGTCCATAATTGTATACCTACCTGTGGTGGTTTTTTTTTCTATCTTCTTCATACTAGTAGTTTAGGAGTCTGCTGACAGTGTCCAGCAGGTCCGTCATTATATTATATATACCTGCAGTAGTGATATATATATATTTTTTATATCATTATCATCTCTATACTAGCAGACGCAGTACGGTAGTCCACGGCTGTAGCTACCTCTGTGTCGTCAGTGCTCGTCCATAATTGTATACCTACCTGTGGTGGGGTTTTTTTTTCTATCTTCTTCATACTAGTAGTTTAGGAGTCTGCTGACAGTGTCCAGCAGGTCCGTCATTATATTATATATATACCTGCAGTAGTTATATATATTTTTTTTTTATATCATTATCATCTCTATACTAGCAGACGCAGTACGGTAGTCCACGGCTGTAGCTACCTCTGTGTCGTCAGTGCTCGTCCATAATTGTATACCTACCTGTGGTGGGGTTTTTTTTTCTATCTTCTTTATACTAGTAGTTTAGGAGTCTGCTGACAGTGTCCAGCAGGTCCGTTATTATATTATATATATACCTGCAGTAGTGATAAATATATATTTTTTATATCATTATCATCTCTATACTAGCAGACGCAGTACGGTAGTCCACGGCTGTAGCTACCTCTGTGTCGTCAGTGCTTGTCCATAATTGTATACCTACCTGTGGTGGTTTTTTTTTTTTCTATCTTCTTCATACTAGTAGTTTAGGAGTCTGCTGACAGTGTCCAGCAGGTCCGTCATTATATTATATATATACCTGCAGTAGTGATATATATATATTTTTTATATCATTATCATCTCTATACTAGCAGACGCAGTACGGTAGTCCACGGCTGTTGCTACCTCTGTGTCGTCAGTCACTCGTCATCCATAAGTATACTAGTATCCATCCATCTCCATTGTTTACCTGAGGTGCCTTTTAGTTGTGCCTATTAAAATATGGAGAACAAAAATGTTGAGGTTCCAAAAATAGGGAAAGATCAAGATCCACTTCCCCTCGTGCTGAAGCTGCTGCCACTAGTCATGGCCGAGACGATGAAATTCCATCAACGTCGTCTGCCAAGGCCGATGCCCAATGTCATAGTACAGAGCATGTAAAATCCAAAACACAAAAGATCAGTAAAAAAAGGACTCAAAAATCTAAATTCAAATCGTCGGAGGAGAAGCGTAAACTTGCCAATATGCCATTTACCACACGGAGTGGCAAGGAACGGCTGAGGCCCTGGCCTATGTTCATGGCTAGTGGTTCAGCTTCACATGAGGATGGAAGCACTCAGCCTCTCGCTAGAAAAATGAAAAGACTTAAGCTGGCAAAAGCACAGCAAAGAACTGTGCGTTCTTCGAAATCACAAATCCACAAGGAGAGTCCAATTGTGTCGGTTGCGATGCCTGACCTTCCCAACACTGGACGTGAAGAGCATGCGCCTTCCACCATTTGCACGCCCCCTGCATGTGCTGGAAGGAGCACCCGCAGTCCAGTTCCTGATAGTCAGATTGAAGATGTCAGTGTTGAAGTACACCAGGATGAGGAGGATATGGGTGTTGCTGGCGCTGGGGAGGAAATTGACAAGGAGGATTCTGATGGTGAGGTGGTTTGTTTAAGTCAGGCACCCGGGGAGACACCTGTTGTCCGTGGGAGGAATATGGCCATTGACATGCCTGGTGAAAATACCAAAAAAATCAGCTCTTCGGTGTGGAAGTATTTCAACAGAAATGCGGACAACATTTGTCAAGCCGTGTGTTGCCTTTGTCAAGCTGTAATAAGTAGGGGTAAGGACGTTAACCACCTCGGAACATCCTCCCTTATACGTCACCTGCAGCGCATTCATCATAAGTCAGTGACAAGTTCAAAAACTTTGGGCGACAGCGGAAGCAGTCCACTGACCAGTAAATCCCTTCCTCTTGTAACCAAGCTCACGCAAACCACCCCACCAATTCCCTCAGTGTCAATTTCCTCCTTCCCCAGGAATGCCAATAGTCCTGCAGGCCATGTCACTGGCAATTCTGACGAGTCCTCTCCTGCCTGGGATTCCTCCGATGCATCCTTGCGTGTAACGCCTACTGCTGCTGGCGCTGCTGTTGTTGCTGCTGGGAGTCGATGGTCATCCCAGAGGGGAAGTCGTAAGACCACTTTTACTACTTCCACCAAGCAATTGACTGTCCAACAGTCCTTTGCGAGGAAGATGAAATATCACAGCAGTCATCCTACTGCAAAGCGGATAACTGAGGCCTTGGCATCCTGGGCGGTGAGAAACGTGGTTCCGGTATCCATCATTACTGCAGAGCCAAATATAGACTTGATTGAGGTACTGTGTCCCCGGTACCAAATACCATCTAGGTTCCATTTCTCTAGGCAGGCGATACCGAAAATGTACACAGACCTCAGAAAAAGACTCACCAGTGTCCTAAAAAATGCAGTTGTACCCAATGTCCACTTAACCACGGACATGTGGACAAGTGGAGCAGGGCAGACTCAGGACTATATGACTGTGACAGCCCACTGGGTAGATGTATTGACTCACGCCGCAAGAACAGCAGCGGCGGCACCAGTAGCAGCATCTCGCAAACGCCAACTCTTTCCTGGGCAGGCTACGCTTTGTATCACCGCTTTCCAGAATACGCAGACAGCTAAAAACCTCTTACGGCAACTGAGGAAGATCATCGCAGAATGGCTTACCCCAATTGGACTCTCCTGTGGATTTGTGGCATCGGACAACGCCAGCAATATTGTGTGTGCATTAAATATGGGCAAATTCCAGCACGTCCCATGTTTTGCACATACCTTGAATTTGGTGGTGCAGAATTATTTAAAAAACGAGAGGGGCGTGCAAGAGATGCTGTCGGTGGCCAGAAGAATTGCGGGACACTTTTGGCGTACAGGCACCACGTACAGGAGACTGGAGCAACACCAAAAACGCCTGAACCTGCCCTGCCATCATCTGAAGCAAGAAGTGGTAACGAGGTGGAATTCAACCCTCTATATGCTTCAGAGGTTGGAGGAGCAGCAAAAGGCCATTCAAGCCTATACAACTGAGCACGATATAGGAGGTGGAATGCACCTGTCTCAAGCGCAGTGGAGAATGATTTCAACGTTGTGCAAGGTTCTGCAACCTTTTGAACTTGCCAAACGTGAAGTCAGTTCAGACACTGCCAGCCTGAGTCAGGTCATTCCCCTCATCAGGCTTTTGCAGAAGAAGCTGGAGACATTGAAGGAGGAGCTAACACAGAGCGATTCCGCTAGGCATGTGGGACTTGTGGATGGAGCCCTTAATTCGCTTAACAAGGATTCACGGGTGGTCAATCTGTTGAAATCAGAGCACTACATTTTGGCCACCGTGCTCGATCCTAGATTTAAAACCTACCTTGGATCTCTCTTTCCGGCAGACACAAGTCTGCTGGGGTTCAAAGAACTGCTGGTGACAAAATTGTCAAGTCAAGCGGAACGCGACTTGTCAACATCTCCTCCTTCACATTCTCCCGCAACTGGGGGTGCGAGGAAAAGGCTCAGAATTCCGAGCCCACCCGCTGGCGGTGATGCAGGGCAGTCTGGAGCGACTGCTGATGCTGACATCTGGTCCGGACTGAAGGACCTGCCAACGATTACGGACATGTCGTCTACTGTCACTGCATATGATTCTCTCCCCATTGAAAGAATGGTGGAGGATTATATGAGTGACCGCATCCAAGTAGGCACGTCAGACAGTCCATACGTATACTGGCAGGAAAAAGAGGCAATTTGGAGGCCCTTGCACAAACTGGCTTTATTCTACCTAAGTTGCCCTCCCACAAGTGTGTACTCCGAAAGAGTGTTTAGTGCCGCCGCCCACCTTGTCAGCAATCGGCGTACGAGGTTACTTCCAGAAAATGTGGAGAAGATGATGTTCATTAAAATGAATTATAATCAATTCCTCCATGGAGACATTCACCAGCAGCAATTGCCTCCACAAAGTACACAGGGAGCTGTGATGGTGGATTCCAGTGGGGACGAATTGATAATCTGTGAGGAGGGGGATGTACACGGTGATGAATCGGAGGATGATGATGAGGTGGACATCTTGCCTCTGTAGAGCCAGTTTGTGCAAGGAGAGATTAATTGCTTCTTTTTTGGTGGGGGTCCAAACCAACCCGTCATTTCAGTCACAGTCGTGTGGCAGACCCTGTCACTGAAATGATGGGTTGGTTAAAGTGTGCATGTCCTGTTTATACAACATAAGGGTGGGTGGGAGGGCCCAAGGACAATTCCATCTTGCACCTCTTTTTTCTTTCATTTTTCTTTGCGTCATGTGCTGTTTGGGGAGTGTTTTTTGGAAGGGCCATCCTGCGTGACACTGCAGTGCCACTCCTAGATGGGCCAGGTGTTTGTGTCGGCCACTTGGGTCGCTGAGCTTAGTCACACAGCTACCTCATTGAGCCTCTTTTTTTCTTTGCGTCATGTGCTGTTTGGGGAGTATTTTTTGGAAGGGCCATCCTGCGTGACACTGCAGTGCCACTCCTAGATGGGCCAGGTGTTTGTGTCGGCCACTAGGGTCGCTTAGCTTACTCACACAGCTACCTCATTGCGCCTCTTTTTTTCTTTGCGTCATGTGCTGTTTGGGGAGTGTTTTTTGGAAGGGCCATCCTGCGTGACACTGCAGTGCCACTCCTAGATGGGCCAGGTGTTTGTGTCGGCCACTTGGGTCGCTGAGCTTAGTCATCCAGCGACCTCGGTGCAAATTTTAGGACTAAAAATAATATTGTGAGGTGTGAGGTGTTCAGAATAGACTGAAAATGAGAGGAAATTATGGTTATTGAGGTTAATAATACTTTGGGATCAAAATGACCCCCAAATTCTATGATTTAAGCTGTTTTTTAGGGTTTTTTGAAAAAAACACCCGAATCCAAAACACACCCGAATCCGACAAAAAAAATACGGTGAGGTTTTGCCAAAATGCGTTCGAACCCAAAACACGGCCACAGAACCGAACCCAAAACCAAAACACAAAACCCGAAAAATTTCCGGTGCACATCTCTATTACTGAGTGCTTTAAAAAACAGTCCCCAGACAAAATAATCTGGTCTAGGCCAACAGAAACTGTTTGACAAAATTTAAGGCAAGCGTTGTGCACAGAACCAGTTTTGCAAGCTCCTGATTTAAGGAAGCAATTTGTGTTGCAGATAGTGATGTGCACCGGACATTTTTCGGGTTTTGTGTTTCGGTTTTGGATTCGGTTCTGCGGCCGTGTTTTGGATTCGGACGCGTTTTGGGAAAACCTCCCTGAAATTTTTTTGTCAGATTCGGGTGTGTTTTGGATTCGGGTGTTTTTTATATAGAATACGAATCTCGCGAGAATCCGACAGCGGGATGATGATGTTCGGGCGCGCTGGGGTTAACCATGCAAGGCGGGAAGATTCGAGTCCGCCTCTGAACCGTGTAAAATGGGTGAAGTTCGGGGGGGGGGTTCGGATTCCGAGGAACCGAACCCGCTCATCACTAGTTGCAGACCAATGACTCTGAGACTGGGTTAGGGGCAGTTCTTACTTAGGAGGTAGATGGGGATGAAAAATCCATACTCTACCTTAGCCTGAAATTGTTAGTAAATCACAGGCAATGCCAGTACTATATTAGCCTAAGATATATATATATATATATATATATATATATTCAAATCCTCAAATGTAGTTAGGCTGTCATAATAGTTTATATGAGAAATAAATATAGTCAAATTAGATTTTAAAATGTTAACAATTAGTTTTACATGTTTGTCTGTACTGGGCAACCAATAAATAAAATAATAGGTTGTTACAACATGGCAGGAAGGGGTCAAACACACGGGGCGACTTGTGCTGTATGCTAAATGATCTAGGTTAGCACAGATCTCTCAGCACACACTGCTATACACACAGCGGCACACAGCGATGTGTGCTGAGCGATCTGTGCTAACCAGTGTTCTTTATGTACATGCTAACTAACTAGATTTTGCCTGCATGTGGTAAAGATCTGAGCAGGCGATGGCGATGCGCCATTGATATGGGGTGTACACAGATCGCTTAGAAAATAGGCAAAAATCACCCCATGTGTATGCCCCCTTAGTTTATTGTATGAATGATATAATGGAGCAAATGTAAAAATCTTTGGAGAGACATAAAGTGGAGAGAGAGAAAATACAACCAATTAGCTCCTAACAATGTAATTTTGCAGACACTGGGCCTAATTGAGCATGGAACGCTCCTGTGTGCGCACACTGTGAGATGCAAAAGCATCTCTCATCTGCGAATGCCTCTGCCTGATTGACAGGCAGAAACATTTGCAGGGCTGGTAGGGGACATCGCGGGAGTGTTTTCGGGGCACGGTCTGAAAGCAGGCATGTCCGGACCATTTGCGTGGCGGACTGCGGTGGCTGCGTGGCGTCACATGTAGCCGCTGAGACTCGAAGCCTGGCGGGCAGCCACCTGCCTTCACAGCTAGGCTGCGTTGGCAGAGGACTACCCTAAACATGCAATAGCATCGCCGCAGTGTGATGCTTTCGCATGTTTGCTGTAAGGGCTGGATCCGGCATGCAGAGCGGACTTGCCCTGTGCAGAGCATTACCCCACATGTCAGAGAAATGAATCATAGATGTGCTGTTTTCGCACATCTACGATCCATGCTGAATTAGGCCCACATTCTGTGACATGACAGTTAAGAGCTGTATTGGTTTCACTCTCCAAGGCAGTAGCAGCTCCTGCCACGGGCAAGCAGTACTTTTGCCCGGGGCGCCGCTGTCCCAGGGGCGCTGCCGCTGTGGCAAGAGCCGCTACTAACTAGGATGGCACCTGCGGGTTTGAAAAGGTCCTCTCCGCGAAGGGAATCTAGACGTGCAGTGAGGTAGCGTCTAGTTTCCCTTCGCGGAGAGGATCATTTGTGCAGCGCTATAGGAGAGACGTCATGACGTCTCTCCCATAGATCAGAGGAGCGGCGCCGGCGGCGGAGACAGTGCAGTGGTCGGGAACAGGAATGGGGCTGGTACAGAGGCGGAACTACCGCCAGTGCAACCAGTGCGCTGCACTGGGGCCCGCCTCTGTCCAGGGGCCCAAAGCATGTAATGAGTCAAACTGACTCATTACATGCCTCTGTGTGCTGCGGGCAACCGCTGCCCGCAGCACACAGCCGCCCGGAGAGGAGAGGAGCAGCGGTACGGGGAGAAGGAGGAGGAGGGAGGTGGAGGAGGGAGCCGCAGCAGCGCTTTACTACTGGTTGAGGCTCTGCTGCTGTTGCTGGCCCTCTGCTTCACTATAGGCTGTCTTCCGAGAACAGCCTATAGTGAAGCAGAGGGCCAGCAGCAGCAGCGCCTCCACCAATAACAAAGCGCTGCTGCGGCTCCCTCCTCCACCTCCCTCCTCCTCCTTCTCTCCTGCCCAGGAATCGTGAGTGACCAGAAGCTGCACCGAGGAGCCTGAGCCAGCGGAGAGGGTAAGTATAATTCATTCTTTCTTCCTTTCTTTTCTTTTCTTTCTTATCTTTCTTCTACAAAAAGGGGGACTGTCTGCCACAATGTGTAAAATGGGGGAATCTGCCTGCCACAATGTGTAAAAAGGGGGAATCTGCTTGCCGCAATGTGTAAAAAGGGGGAATCTGCTTGCCGCAATGTGTAAAAAGGGGGGATCTGCTTGCCGCAATGTGTAAAAAGGGGGAATCTGCTTGCCGCAATGTGTAAAAAGGGGGAATCAGCCTGCCGCAATGTGTAAAAAGGGGGAATCAGCCTGCCGCAATGTGTAAAAAGGGGGAATCTGCTTGCCGCAATGTGTAAAAAGGGGGAATCTGCCTGCCGCAATGTGTAAAAAGGGGGAATCTGCTTGCCGCAATGTGTAAAAAGCGGGAATCTGCCTGCCGCAATGTGTAAAAAGGGGGATGCTGACTGCCGCAATGTGTAAAAAAGGGGAATCTGCTTGCTGCAATGTGTAAAAAGGGTGAATCTGCCTGCCGCAATGTGTAAAAAGGGGGATGCTGTCTGCCGTAATGTGTAACAAGGGCACGCTGTCTGCCGTAATGTGTAACAAGTGCACGCTGTCTGCCGTAATGTGTAAAAAGGGGACGCTGTCTGCCGTTATGTGTAAAAAGGGTACGCTGTCTGCCGTTATGTGTAAAAAGGGCACGCTGTCTCCCGTTATGTGTAAAAAGTGTACGCTGTCTGCCGCTATGTGTAACAAGGGCACGCTGTCTGGCGTTATGTGTAAAAAGTGTACGCTGTCTGCTGCTATGTGTAACAAGGGCACGCTGTCTGCCGTTATGTGTAAAAAGGGTACGCTGTCTGCCGCTATGTTTAACAAGGGCACGCTGTCTGCCGTTATTTGTAAAAAGTGTACGCTGTCTGCCGCTATGTGTAACAAGGGCACGCTGTCTGCCGCTATGTGTAACAAGGGCACGCTGTCTGCCGTTATGTGTAAAAATGGCACGCTGTCTGCCGTTATGTGTAAAAAGTGCACTCTGTCTGCCGCTATGTGTAAAAAGGGCACGCTGTCTGCCGTTATGTTTAACAAGGGCACGCTGTCTGCCGTTATTTGTAAAAAGTGTACGCTGTCTGCCGCTATGTGTAACAAGGGCACGCTGTCTGCCGCTATGTGTAACAAGGGCACGCTGTCTGCCGTTATGTGTAAAAATGGCACGCTGTCTGCCGTTATGTGTAAAAAGTGCACTCTGTCTGCCGCTATGTGTAAAAAGGGCACGCTGTCTGCCGTTATGTGTAAAAAGGGGGACGCTGTCTGCCGTAATGTGTAAAAAGGGGACGCTGTTTGCTGTAATGTGTAAAAAGAGGAATCTGTCCGCCGTAAGATGTAAAAGAGTCTCTACCTGGTGTAGTGGTGCTACTGTGCGGCGTAATTTGAATAATGGAGACTACTGTGCACCGTTTTATGAATTGGTTTTATTTTGTGGCCACACCCCTTCCCTACAAAGCCACGCCACTATGTATTTTGGCGCGCGCCTACGGCGTGCACTGCCCCTGTTTTGCATGCAGTGGTGGGGCTCTGATGCCGTTTGTTGCACACAGTGCTAAAATGTCTAGTTACGGCACTGTTGCTAGGTATCCATTTCTCTGGCCCTGAGCAGGTCCCCCTCATCAGATCCTCTCCAGGGGTGAGGGGATGCACTTGGATGGGATGGGGGGCCCAAAGCATTTTGTCGCACCTGGGCTCACCGCTCGCTAGTTCCGCCACTGGGCTGGTAAGTATTTTTTATACAACTAATGGGGGCACAACTATTGGGGCCACAACTAATGGGGGCACAGCTGCAGGGGCACAACTAATGGGGCCACAACTATTGGGGGCACAGCTGCAGGGGGCACACTAAGGGGGGCACAACTACTGGGGCCACAACTAATGGGGGCACAGCTGCAGGGGGGCATAACAGCTACTGGGGGCACAGCTGCAGGGGTCACAACAGCTACTGGGGGCACAGCTGCAGGGGGCACAACACAGCTACTGTGGGCACAGCTCTACAGGGTGCCCAACACTACAGGGGGCAAAACTGACCATACCCCTTTCCTATGAAGCCACGCCCCAAAATTTTTATGCCCGCCTGCGGCGCGCACTAACCCTGTTTTGGTGTATCGGGGGGTGGGGCAATGGAAACTTTCACCCTGGGTGCCACATGGTCTAGAACCGGCCCTGCTCCAAGGCTTAGTACATCTCCCCCATAATCTTCATCTATTTATTGTTACTGTATGCCAGATGGCAAATGTGTATTACCTCCACAGCAGTTTCAGTATTATATAGGGCAGGGTCTTAAACATCCTCATTCTTTGGGACAGTGATGTAACTAGACATTTTGGCGCTGTGTGCAAGAAATAGCATCGGCACCCCCCCACCACCACCACCACCATATACAAACAAGGGCCAGAGTGCGCCACATGCGCAATGCCAAAAATATAGAGGTGTGGCTTCATGGGAAAGGGGCATGGCCACAAAGCTCCCTTTTGCACATCATGGCAGGCAGAACCCCCTTTTACACAGGATGGCAGGCAGAGCTCACTTTTACACATTACGGCAGGTAGAGTCCATTTTTACACAGCACGACAGGCAGAGTCTCCCTTTTACATGTTAAGAAGGCAAAATCCCCCGTTTTTACACATTCGGCAGGCAGAGTCCCCTATTTTACACATTAAGGCAGGCAGTCCCCATTTTTTACACATTATGGCAGGCAGTCCCCCTTTTAAGGGAGGGGAGAGAGAGAGAGAGAGAGAGAGAGAGAGAGAGAGAGAGAGAGAGAGAGAGAGAGAGTTATACTCACTTGTGACCTGCGATCCGGCATCCACGGCACGCATCTGCTGTGTTAATTCCAATGGCGCACATAAAGACAAGCAGTCAGGGTGAGTAAAAACATTGGAGCTGGTTTGTCACTCACATTTGTCAAAAAAGATGCTGTAAAAATTTTTTCTAATAAAATATTGTTTTCCATACAAATAAAAACACACCCACATGAGAAGCACTCTCCTTTCACAAGTGATGATAAAATATACATATGCAGTGCTGCTGACAAGTCAAAGGGGATGGAAAACTGCAGCGCTCCCGAGTCCCCTGCAGATGTGGCGGCGTTGGCGGGAGTCAGGCGCCGGCGGGAATCGGAGACCTGACTGTGCGTCAGTGTGGGGGGAGGGGAATGTGGCGCTCAGAGACCCTTCAGAAGTGTCGGCGGCGCTGGAGTCTATAGTGAGTGCTGACAGTGTGGCTGCAGCTGTGTGTGTGTGGAGGGGGGTGCTGGCGATGGTGCGCCTTCAGTGCATGTGCGCTGTGGGCAAGGCACCATCGGCACACACCTAGTTACAGCCCCATAGCCGGCCCTAGGCATAGGCAAACTAGGCAAATGTCTCGGGCATTTGGTATGCCTAGGGGCACAAGCAGATTCTGCTGATTAAAATTATATGCAGCATGCCTATATTCTGTGTGTGACTGCAGCTGTATCTGCATTACATTGTATTCCTGGAAATCAGTGTAACGTAGCATTTCATATGCAGATACAGTTGCACATAGAATGCCACATATCATTTTAATTAACAGAAGCTGCTTGTGCATCCTAGCCACATAGTAATGCAAATAAGAAGCATTTTCATAAAAGGGCACCCAGAGACTTCCGTTTCCGGCTGCATGCGGTGTGCAGCTTGAAAACGCTGCTCCGCTTAGGAACCCGCTCACCCGCTAATACGTAGCCGTTCTCGGCTACACACAGCGACCGCTACCCAGCTAATCACCCGCTCTCCCCGGATGGACAAGTACCTGGCTCCGGGAGCCTCACAGAAACCGCAGCCACCTCGTCAGGAGAAGCGTCGCGCCGATCCCAACATGGCGCCGGACGCGTCCTCGGCCCCGTCCACGCCAGCCTCCAAGAAGGTGGCTTCATCCCAGGAGCTCACAGACCTCCCTCAGGTACGCCGCAACCCGGACACTCCCGCTACGTATGGCGACATTGTGGACGCCATTAAATCCACGATGTCACCTTTATTATCCAAGGCTGTGGCTGACATCTCTCAGCAGCTGCAGCACCTTACTACTAGAGTCTCAGATTCTGAAAACCGCATAGGAGCGCTATGTCAGGATATGCATTTGGCACAATGTGATATTATTAAGCTGCAGAAAGAAAATTATCAATTATGGAACAAACTCGATGACGCTGAAAATCGTTCCCGTCGCAATAATATCAGGGTGGTGGGACTCCCTGAAAATGTTAAAGGTCCAGCATTGGCTTCTTTTGTTTCTGTAACCCTACCCAAGCTATTAGGCATTGAAGATGAATGTAAAGATTTGGTGGTGGAGAGAGTTCATCTAGTCGGCCCGCCTCCCAGCCCGAATGAATCACGCCCTAGGGTCACATTATTTCGATGTTTAAACTATCTTCACAAAGTGGCATTCTGGAGATCATCACGTAAGATCCAGAATCTTATGTGGGAAGGAAAACGACTACGCCTTTTCCAGGACTTCTCTGTGGAACTTTCACGTATACGAAAATCCTTTTCTCCTATCTCCTCGAAGCTAGTCTCCATGAATCGACGATTTGCCCTCATTTATCCGGCTAAGCTAAGGATCTTCATAAATGACACCCACTATGACTTCACGACACCTGAAGATGCACATGCCTTCCTATCTGATGGCCGCGAGGATTCCACTGCTGACATCACTGACACCCCTGCTTGAACTCTTGCCACCCCCAGAACTGTCTCTCTTTTGTTTAAACTCTGCTTTTCCTCATTTATTGTGTGATGCATATACATTTCCACCAGTTATTATTTTAGCCCCTCCCCCCCCCCTTTTTTTAGCCTATGTTTTCTTATAATCTCCCCCCTAATCTCGTATGACTCAGAGCTTATGGTTCTCCCCAATATTGATGTTTAGGTCCATTACGTCAGTCCTTTTTTACAAAGTCCCTAGGCACCTGTCATGCCCCGGTATCTACAGTTGTCTATTGCTATCCCTTTCTATGGGATAAGCCCACAGTTATATCTATTGTTACATTTGCGGAATGTCATTTATGTCCTTTGGACACCTGGCATGTTGACCGTGCTATTGTTGTTTTCTTGTATTCCCCATGTCTTGTCAATGCATGTTCCCCCCCCCCTTTTCTCTCCTCGTGTTTGTCCTCATTTAGGATCACCGCCATTTTGCTCCGACAGGGTCATGTCCAGCTGGACTGAATGTGCTCTCTTCCAGACACATATGACTGAGCTGAAGATAGGTTCCTTCAATGTTGGTGGCATCCACTCTCCGGCTAAACGCTGTAAGGTTTTATTATATTTACATAAACAGTCCATAGATATTGCATGTCTCCAAGAAAGAAAAAAAGCAATTGTTTCCCCAGCACCCTGAATGATAACTGTAACCAGATATAAATCCCACATGATAATAGAATTCAGAGATCTTCGTTACACATATTTGAGCAAATGTGTGGTTAAGCCCCAAAGCCGCATCAAGGCCTCTCTGTATATTTGGGGTCCCTAGCGCTATATCTAGGTGCAGGGTGTGGCACCCCAAAACACCAGAATGAGCCAGAAAGCCCAGTGTGGCATACCAATGTAAAAAACTATAGTGTTAATAAATTAGTATTTAGGAAGCCGAAGCTATAGAGAGGGTGATACAAACATGAAATGTAATTAAAATAGAGAAATAGTGTTAGAAAATTAATAAGTGAAAAGTGTTAATAGAATGTAAAGGTATGCCACACTAAAGCCATCCAGCCCAGCCAGTCCAGAGGCACCACACCTCACACCTCCATTACCCCAATCTGGGTCTAATATTAACCAGCAAGGAGCCACATGATAATGGCTCCTTACTAAAAACTTTTGAGCACCTGAATGATATCACTAAGCTAATTGAGCATCTACCAATATATATGTATGTCTCCAAGAAACACATCTTCTACCCCCTGAGATTTTGAAACTGCAAATGCTTAAATGGAAAATTCTGGCCCCCGCCCCCTATAACTCCAAATCCAGAGGAATTGTAATTTTAAGTTCCAAATCACTGCCTATAGAAATACTGTCCACTTATTCTGACCCTGACGGCAGGATATTGATAGTCTCTTTCTCATTATTTAACGCGACTTATACTCTTGGATCTATTTACGCACCCAATGTCTATTCTAGATCCTTCCTCCAGAAGCTCATTAAATTACTCCTCCCACATATGTCTGCCTCCATTATTCTCTGTGGCGACTTCAACCTGACTGCTTACCCTACTCTTGAAAGATCCTCCACGTGGAGACTGCATACCCCACCCCCCTCCCTGGGGATTCCTTCCTTGTTAAAAACTCTCCAATTAATAGACGTATGGAGGGCTCTACATCCAACCAAGAGAGAATTTACTTGTCTGTCTGCAGCGCACCACACTCTGTCTCGCATAGGTTTTATCTTTCCCTCTTCCTCTCTTTTTCCCCTAGTCCAAGATACAAACATACACCCTATCATACTCTCTGACCATGCACTTGTCACCTTCTCATTCTACACGAAGAAAGAGCTGTCCCCATATAGAACATGGAGATTCCCAGCCTATCTTCTTAGCTCCCTGACGTTTCGAGAACACTTAGATCAGGCATGGACTGATTTCCATACCCATAATAAGACTACTCTAGCTACAGACCCCTCACTCTATTGGATGACGGCCAAATCAGTACTGCGAGGTTCTATTCTAGCCTTTGAGGCTTCCTTGCGAAAAACAACTCTCTCACTCTTATACCACTCTCCAAGAATCATTGACCGACGCCTATGCTTCTTATGTCCAAACACCTACCACTACTACACGCTCCAAGTACCTCTCTGCCAAGTCCCTTCTTGAGGAATTACTTCAGTCCATGTCTGATGAGATGAATTTCTCCTCTCATTATCGCTTTCACAAATTCGGTAATAAGACGAGTAAATTACTCACCAACATCCTCAATGGCACTAGGGCACCGATGATTGTACACCCCCTCAAACTACAAAATGGCTCCTTCACTAATTCCAGTGCACAAATCTCTCAGGTTTTGACAGCCTTCTATACAGACATTTATGCCCCCCCTAACCCTACTCCTACCATCCCTCCTATAACTTCGCCTGTAATGGACAAACGTAAACTGGCCAATACCTGGTCACAACTCACATATCCACAATTGCCGACGGAGTTCGCAGACTCCCTCACAGCCCCTATTTCCACTCTTGAAATAAGCAAGGCTATTAAGTCACTCAAACCTGCCAAGGCTCCTGGTACTGATGGATTTTCTGGGGAATTCTACAGATTTTTCCTTGATAAATTAACCCCGGTTCTTGAATCGGTCTATAATCATATTTTGATTAACCAAAATATCCCTGCATATCTTAATTCAGCCATTATCAAAGTGATTCCTAAGCCGGGCAGGGACCCCTCCAATCCTGGCTCTTATCGCCCTATTTCACTACTGAATTGTGATTATAAAATCCTAACCAAGATTTTGGCGGAACGTCTTAACCCCCTCCTCCCCCATATAATCCATCAGGACCAGACCGGCTTTATTAAGGTGCAGACACTCAGGACGCAATGTCCGCAAAGTTATGGCGGCTACCCAAAAGCTAACCTTTGTGACGTCTACTGACTCCCCCAATCTTATTCTATTGATTGACGTCGAGAAGGCCTTCGATCTCGTCCATTGGCCACATCTATTTTACACTATGACCAAATTTAAAATCCCTTACCAATACATATCTTTCATTCGGACTTTATATACCAATTCCTCATCCCAAATTGCCTGTAATGGCTATTTATCCCCTCCCTTCCCGATCAAAAAAGGCACACGGCAAGGTTGTCCTCTCTCCCCCCTCCTCTTTGCCATTGCCCTAGAACCCCTAGCACTTGCTCTTCGGTCATCTACTGATTTCACAGGTATCCCCCTCACAAATACTGAATTGAAACTTTCTCTCTACGCAGATGACATTTTGCACTTTGTGTCCAATCCTTTAATCTCTATACCGGTAATCATAGACATTGTATCCTCCTTTGGACCCACTTCCGGGTACAAGATCAATGTTCACAAATCTGAAATTCTTCCTATCACTCCTTTAGCACCGTCCTTGGCCACTGACCCCACTTTAGCACAATTCACAATCCAGCCCTCCCATATCAAATATTTGGGTATCCTTATCACTCGAGATCCCCTTCAGATCTATAAGGCGAATTTCCTACCCCTATTCTCCAAAATTAAAACCCAACTAAATTCATGGACTAAACTCCCCCTGTCTCTACTAGGTAGAGCAGCTGTAATCAAAACTATAATTTTTCCTAAATTTTTTTACTGTCTCCAAATGATACCTTCCCCCCTACCAAAGTCGGATGTACAAATCTTAAATTCACTGATCTCCTCGTTTCTGTGGTCCGGCAAGAGACCCAGGATGCGACTATCTAAGCTAACACATCCGACTAGACTGGGGGGACTGGGCATCCCGGATTTCACCCTCTATCACTTGTCAATTCATTTTAGATATATCTCGGACTGGCTTTTCAATAAATCTACATACACAGATCGCTCTCTAGATGATGCTATTTTTTCCCAATTCTCACCTAGCGCTCTATTACATACGCCCCTGCGCCTCCTCCCACGCCACATTCTGAATCATATTTTATTTAGGGGGTCCTATGACGCCTGGATACATATAAATAAACTCCTGAATAGAAATCATGCAATCTCTCCTTACATCCCTCTCTGGGGCAACCCTAATTTTCCCCCTTCACTGCACAACTCCTCCTTCTCAAATTGGCACACAAAAGGACTAGACCTTGCCACCAAATTATTTGATCCTGGAGGGCGAATACTCACCTTTACCTTACTACAAGAGACTTATGATATCCCACACTCCAACTTCTACATGTACCTCCAAGCTCGACATTATGTTGACACCATTAAATCAGCTATCCTCTCATTCTCTCCCCAGACCCTTTACTCCCACTCTTCCTGACTTTACATAATGGGGCATATAAAACAGCCTTTCTATATAAATTAATTCTTGACACCACTGACAAAGATCCGCTTACCCCTCTCCTTACGTCTTGGTCCACGGACTGTCCGGAAGTTACTACTACCCAGGTGTTAACTTCTCATCATCATACCACCATGAAAATTCTCCAGTCAGCTTATCTCCAAGAAGTTCACTTTAAGACTTTACATCGACTCTATATTGCCCCGTCCCAGAGAAAATACATGCATTCCTCTGAGACGGGTGAATGCTGCAAATGCAAAATGATGAATGCTAAATATTTTCATGCTTCTGGTCATGCTCAAAAATACTCAAATTCTGGAGGAAGGTTCTAGTCTTTATCAACACGCTACTTTCTACCTCATTAGTTGCTGACCCTCTTGCATGCCTCTGCATGAATTTTAGAAATTGAACACTCCCGGCAGATACATCATCCATTATACCTCTACTCACAATCATACCGACCATGTCCAAAAAACTGATTTTAACACACTGGACAGTACGCTCAGCTCCGACCCTATACAAACTGAAGAATAGAATGCTGCAATTACTACTTTTTGACAGACGTTCATTGGCATTAGATCCCTCTCTTTCCTATGATACATTTGTCATGAAATGGAAGTATTATCTATGCACCCTTGATCTGACACAACAGCCCCTTTTGTTCTAGACCCCCCCCCACTTGATCAAGGTTTAACCCCTCTTTTTTTCCATACTTTTAATATTATCAGGATGATAGATGTCTATTTCTATTACTGAAACGAGAATTCTTCCTGAGTTCTTGTCACTAACGCCATCCACATTGAAGCTCTTTATCACTTTATCACATTTTTTAGCAGTTGGGCAAAACCATGTGCACTGCAGGGGAGGCAAATATAACATGTGCAGAGAGAGATAGATTTGGGTGTGGTGTGTTCAATCTGCAATCTAAATTGCAGTGTAAAAATAAAGCAGACAGTATTTACCCTGCACAGAAACAAAATAACCCACCCAAATCTAACTCTCTCTGCACATGTTATATTTGCCTCCCCTGCAGTGCACATGGTTTTGCCCAACTGCTAAAAAATTTCCTGCTGCGATCAACTTGGAATTACCCCCATTGTTCTGTTAACTTATCCTGATCTCTGTTTTGATTTTGATTGCCTCCCATTTTTCTGGATAATAGGCTCATGTCTCACTGTTTTTTGGTTAAAATCCCCCCAGCAATGTAAATCGATAGCTGGTTTACTCATCTATTATATAATGGCACATAATGTAAGGTGTTCTGATTGTGCTTCCCCTATTTGTGCATCCCTTCCTTTTCTTGTCTCGTCTTTGTCTGTCGTCCCCCCCCATGTTATTTTTTTGAGGTTTAACTTCTAAGTATTATAGTGGGTCTTTGACCTGTCATCCTCAGATCTTTTAAATTACTATATACTACTCTTCACTACGAGACCTGGTGAATACAACAGGGATTCCTGTATGGAATATCTCTTCTGTGTTATCTTTCTATTGCATTTATACTGTTACTGATTCTCTATATTTGAAATGTACAAAATCTTATTTCAATAAAAATGATTGAACCAAAAAAAGGGCACCCAACGTTAGCAGAGCTGCCAGCTGACTCACGCCAGGCATCTCCTGCTGCATGGCATATTGAGGCAGGATGTATGAGGAAACATCTGTATCCAAGCAGAGGCAGAGGTCAAAGTGTTAGCGGCCATGTGAGTGCTGTGTGGGTAATTCAGACCTGATCGTTGCAGCAAATTTGTTAGCAGTTGGGCAAAACCATGGGGGTCATTCCGAGTTGTTCACTCGCTATCCGTTTTTAGCAGCCGTGCAAACGCTATGCCGCTGCCCACTGGGAGTATATTTTAGCTTAGCAGAAGTGCGAATGAAAGGATTGCAGAGCGCCTACAAAATAATTTTATGCAGTTTCTGAGTAGTTTCAGACCTACTCAGCACTTGCGATCACTTCCGACTGTTCAGGTCCTGTTTTGACGTCACAAACAAGCCCTGCGTTTGGCCAGCCACGCCTGCGTTTTCCCTGGCACGCCTGCGTTTTTCCGCACACTCCCTGAAAATGGTCCGTTCACACCCAGAAATGCCCACTTCATGTCAATCACTCTGCGGCCAGTAGTGCAACTGAAAAGCTTCACTAGACCCTGTGTGAAACTATAGTTCTTTGTAATAGTACCATTTTTTTTCCTCATCGCTGCACAGCGAACGAATGCAGCTATCAACTCGGAATGACCACCCATGTGCACTGCAGGTGTGGCAGATATAACATGCAGGGAGAGTTAGATTTGGGTGGGTTATTTTGTTTCTGTGTAAGGTAAATACTGGCTGCTTTATTTTTACACTGCAATTTAGATTTCAGTTTGAACACACCCCACCCAACTCTAACTCTGCACATGTTATATCTGTCCCCCCTGCAGTGTATGTGGGGGTCATTCCGACCTGATCGCACGCTGCCATTTTTCGCAGCACAGCGATCAGGTCACTACTGCACATGCATATGCGTCGCAATATGCAAGCGCATCGTACGGGTATAGAGCGAATCATTGCTGAGCAATGGATTTAACGAAGAATACATTTGCACAGCCGATCGCAAGGAGATTGAAAGGAAGAAGGCGTTTATGGGTGTCAACTGACCGTTTTCTGGGAGTGTTTGGAAAAACGCAGGTGTGTTCAAGCGTTTGCAGGGCGGGTGTCAGACGTCAATTCCGGGACCAGACAGGCTGTAGTGATTGCAAGGGCTGAGTAAGTTCAGACCTACTCAGAAACTACACAAAATCTTTTTGCAGAGCTCGACCCCACAGCCGTTCGCACACTTGAAAAGAAAAAATACACTCCCCTATAGGCAGCGACTATCTGATCACAGCGCTGCAAAAAGTAGCTAGCGAGCGATTAAGTTGGAATGACCCCCCCATGGTTTTGCCCAACTGCTAACAAATTTGCTGCTACAATCAGGTCTGAATTACCCCCATGTGTGTGGTAGGTTGGTTGTGCAGTAGTGTTCGACATATGTGTAAAGGGCATTATGTGTTTCATGCATTAATAATGTGGGGCAAATGTGTAAGGGGCACTATGTGTGTCATTATGTGTATAAGTGCACTAATAAAGGGGGTAATTCAGAGTTGATCGCAACAGCAAATTTGTTAGCAGTTGGGCAAAACCATGGGGATGATTCTGAGTTGATCTTAGCCCTGAAAATTTTTGTAGGGCTATGATCATGACCATAGACATGCGGGGGGACGCCCAGCACAGGGCTATCCCGCCCCGCATGTCAGTGCCGCCCGCCCATGCAGAAGTGTAAAAGCATCGCATAGTGGCGATGCTTTTGCACTTTAGGAGTAGCTCCCGGCAAGCGCAGCTTTAGCGTGCTGGCCAGGAGCTACTCGTCGCTCCCCGGCCCACAGTGGCTGCATGTGACGTCATGCAGCCGCTGCAGCCCGCCCCCGCATGGTCCAGCCACGCCTGCATTGGCCAGACCGTACCCATGAAATGGCGGCCAAACACCACCGTTCCGCCCTCCCCGCCCAGCGACCGCTTCTGCCTGTCAATCATGCACAGATTTGACCCGATCACACCGCTGCAGGTGGGGCAGATACAATATGTGCAGAGAGAGTTAGATGTGGGTGGTTTATATTGTTTGTGCAGGGTAAATACTGCCTGCTTTATTTTCACACTGCAATTTAGATATCAGTTGGAACACACCCCACCCAAATCTAACTCTTTCTGCACTTTATATCTGCCCCCCATCAGTGCATATGGTTTTGCCCAACTGCTAACAAATTTGCTGCTGTGATCAACTCTGAATTAGGCCCAATGTGCAGCATATGTGAAAGGGACAGTATGTGTATAAGGGCATTAATAAAGGTTGGCATAATGTGTAAGGCACATTATGTTTATAAGGACATTAATAATGTGTGTCATGTGTGTAAGGGGCATTACTGTGTGGTATTATGTGTATAAATGCATTACTAATGTGTGGCATTATGTGTATAAGGTGCTCTACTGTGTGGCGTAACATATAGAAAGGGCACTACTGTGTGGTCTAATGTGAATAAAGAGCAATATGGTGTGGTGTAATGTGAATAAGGAGCAATTCAGTGTGATGTAATGTGAATAACGGGAACTACTGTAAGGAGTAATGTTTATAAGGTAACGTGGTATTACTGTGTGATGTAACGTGAATAAGGGACACTATTGCATGATATAATGTGAATAAAGTTGCACTACTGAGTGGCGTAATTTGAATTGGGAGTAAAATTGTGTGGCCATGCCCCTTCCCAGCAAGTTCACACACCTTTTTGGGCTGTACGCCGAATGTGCACACTTTTCCTATTTAAAATATAGGGGTGGGAACACCAAAATGAGGACTGCCATGGGTGAGGGGTGATGGTGCTGGGAAAGGGCTGCAGGGTCAAAGGTGGAACTAGTGGTGGTGCTAGGGGGCACTAG
Source organism: Pseudophryne corroboree (assembly GCF_028390025.1). Lineage (NCBI taxonomy): Eukaryota > Metazoa > Chordata > Amphibia > Anura > Myobatrachidae > Pseudophryne > Pseudophryne corroboree. The sequence continues at coordinate 782,257,722 of NC_086444.1, forward strand.
CCAAAATCTTGCCTAGGGCTCTGTATGGCCCTGCTTTGGGACAGATGTACTAAGCCTTGGAGAGTGATAAAGTGGAGACAGTCAATTAGTTCCTGTCAGTTTGTGAACACATTATGTAACATGCTGATACTTTATCTCTCTCCATTTTTAGTACATCTCCCCCCTTGTCCCTTAATTGCATTCTGCTAGTTGTTCCAAGTGTAGTGACTTTTCAAAAGACATTCCACTGGATATATTCCAAACAACATAATGATTAACTGTAGGCACAGGACTGCCAAGAAGCGTCCCGCCTGGACTGAGTTCTCAAGGTTATTAACTCTGTTTTTCTTGTTTGTTGTTCCAAGATTAAAATCTAATATTATTATTATTATTATTATTATTATTATTATTATCATCATCATTTTAAAAAAAATTAAAATTGTTTATATTTTATCTCTGTATGCTTAACTGGAGCTTAAGATGTTTTGTCCTTGCAAATATTTGTCTTGATGCCACATCTAATATGGTAATTCAATTCTAAAGTAAGAACTATACTTTCTATGTACTATAACCTATCTTAATAAATAACCATAATGACCAGTGGCGGCTCCAGATGTAACAAAATTAAAATACGGGAGCTACACCAACTGCCCCCGTCCTCCCCCCAATTTTGGACCTGACAAAATAACATGAAGACTAAGGGTACACTAGGAATGACTCTATGGGGCAGATGTACTAAGGATTGGAGAGTGATAAAGTGGAGAGAGATAAACTACTCACCAATCAGCTCCTGTAATTTTTCAAACACAACCTGTAAAATGGCAGTTAGGAGCTGATTGACTTGTATTTTATCTCTCTCCACTTTATCACGCTCCAAGGCTTAGTACATCTCCCCCTGTTGCATCAGTTAACACATACGTTAACAACACATTTACCTGACAAATCTAGGGGCCCATTTATCAATGAGTGATAAAACTCATTGTGAATGATGAAACTTATTGCATATGATAAATTGTGCTCCGGCCAATCTACTCCTAACCAGTGGCAGTTTTTACCTATGGGCTGCAAGGCTGCAGGCCTGCAGACACCCAGCTAAAATCTGTCAGTGAAGCCAGATGCTGTCCGGGAGACTCCACTGGCTTCACTGTGACTGGCAGTGACTTCCTATTGGAAGTATTACCTGCCAGTTACCGACACTACTAGCAATCCCATTGGGAGGTGTTTTCTTCCTCCGGGACTGCCAGACCGGGTTGCGATAGGCAGAGAGCTGGCTTCCTGTAGGTAGTCAGCTCCCTGCCTTGTCATCCCTAGCCAGTTTCTATAGACTGCAGCCAATGCAGTCCATAGAAGCCATGATTTTGTGCGTGCACAGTATCGTTACCGCAGCTGCGATACTTACAACATCCCGCCAATAGAAAGTGAGGCACACAGAGGAGAGAGCGGAGGGGCAGAGAGGACTTTAGACAGGTTTAGCTGGTGTTTTTATATGTGACAAGCTTGATAATTAATGGGTGCCTAAAAGCAATTGAATTGCTATGTTTAGCCCCCATTAATTAGCACTATGTAAAAAAAACAACTAAATCGCCCCAGTGATAGATATACATAGACAATACACAGCAATACATACTGTACTGTACACTAATATACAGGACAGTGCGAAATGTTGGTTATGGGAGACTGGCGGTCGGGATCGCAGTGGTCAGAATCAGTGATGAGCGGGTTCGGTTTCTCGGAAACCGAACCCTCCCGAACTTAACCCTTTTTACACGGGTCCGAGCCATACTCGGATTCTCCCGTATGGCTCGGGTAACCCGAGCGCGCCCGAACGTCATCATCCCGCTGTCGGATTCTCACGAGATTCGGATTCTATATAAGCAGCCGCGCGTCGCCGTCATTTTCACTCGAGCATTGCAAATGTTAGGGAGAGGACGTGGCTGGCGTCCTCTCCGTTATTGTTGAATTTGATTGTGCATTATTGCTTAATTCATTGTGGGGAGGACTGGGGAGCAGCTGTATAATATAGGAGGAGTACAGTGCAGAGTTTTGCTGATTAGTGACCACCAGTTATCCGTTCTCTGCCTGAAAAAAACGCTCCATATCTGTGCTCAGTGTGCTGCATATATATCTGTGCTCACACTGCTTAATTGTGGGGACTTGGGAGCAGCTGTATTATATAGCAGGAGTACAGTGCAGAGTTTTGCTGACAGTGACCACCAGTATACGTTGTCTGCCTGAAAAACACTCCATATCTGTGCTCAGTGTGCTGCTTTATTTTAATGTGGGGACTGGGGACCACCAGTATAATTAATATTATATAGGAGGAGTACAGTGCAGAGTTTTGCTGATAGTGACCACCATTATACGTTGTCTGCCTGAAAAACACTCCATATCTGTGCTCAGTGTGCTGCTTTATTGTGGGGACTGGGGAGTCGGGACCACCAGTATAATATTATATAGGAGGAGTACAGTGCAGAGTTTTGCTGACACAGTGACCACCAGTATACTATATATAGCAGTACGGTACGGAAGGCCACTGCTGTACCTACCTCTGTGTCGTCATTAAGTATACTATCCATCTACATTCTATACCTGTGGTGCATTTTAGTTTTGCAGTTTGCTGACACAGTGACCACCAGTATACTATATATAGCAGTACGTACCCACTGCTGTACCTACCTCTGTGTCGTCATTAAGTATACTATCCATCTACATTCTATACCTGTGGTGCATTTTAGTTTTGCAGTTTGCTGACACAGTGACCACCAGTATACTATATATAGCAGTACGGTACGGAAGGCCACTGCTGTACCTACCTCTGTGTCGTCATTAAGTATACTATCCATCTACATTCTATACCTGTGGTGCATTTTTGTTTTGCAGTTTGCTGACACAGTGACCACCAGTATACTATATATAGTAGTACGGTACGGAAGGCCACTGCTGTACCTACCTCTGTGTCGTCATTAAGTATACTATCCATCTACATTCTATACCTGTGGTGCATTTTAGTTGTGCGCAGTATATATAGTAGTAGACCATTGCTATTGATACTGCCATATAATTCCACACATTAAAATATGGAGAACAAAAATGTGGAGGTTAAAATAGGGAAAGATCAAGATCCACTTCCACCTCGTGCTGAAGCTGCTGCCACTAGTCATGGCCGAGACGATGAAATGCCATCAACATCGTCTGCTAAGGCCGATGCCCAATGTCATAGTAGAGAGCATGTAAAATCCAAAAAACAAAAGTTCAGTAAAATGACCCAAAAATCAAAATTAAAAGCGTCTGAGGAGAAGCGTAAACTTGCCAATATGCCATTTACGACACGGAGTGGCAAGGAACGGCTGAGGCCCTGGCCTATGTTCATGGCTAGTGGTTCAGCTTCACATGAGGATGGAAGCACTCATCCTCTCGCTAGAAAAATGAAAAGTCTTAAGATGGCAAAAGCACAGCAAAGAACTGTGCGTTCTTCTAAATCACAAATCCCCAAGGAGAGTCCAATTGTGTCGGTTGCGATGCCTGACCTTCCCAACAATGGACGGGAAGAGCTTGCGCCTTCCACCATTTGCACGCCCCCTGCAAGTGCTGGAAGGAGCACCCGCAGTCCAGTTCCTGATAGTCAAATTGAAGATGTCACTGTTGAAGTACACCAGGATGAGGATATGGGTGTTGCTGGCGCTGGGGAGGAAATTGACAAGGAGGATTCTGATGGTGAGGTGGTTTGTTTAAGTCAGGCACCCGGGGAGACACCTGTTGTCCGTGGGACGAATATTGCCATTGACATGCCTGGTCAAAATACAAAAAAAATCAGCTCTTCGGTGTGGAATTATTTCAACACAAATGCGGACAACAGGTGTCAAGCCGTGAAAACTTTGGGTGACAGCGGAAGCAGTCCACTGACCACTAAATCCCTTCCTCTTGTAACCAAGCTCCTGCAAACCACCCCACCAACTCCCTCAGTGTCAATTTCCTCCTTACCCAGGAAAGCCAATAGTCCTGCAGGCCATGTCACTGGCAAGTCTGACGAGTGCTCTCCTGCCTGGGATTCCTCCGATGCATCCTTGAGTGTAACGCCTACTGCTGCTGGCGCTGCTGTTGTAGCTGCTGGGAGTCGATCGTCATTCCAGAGGGGAAGTCGGAAGACCACTTGTACTACTTCCAGTAAGCAATTGACTGTCCAACAGTCCTTTGCGAGGAAGATGAAATATCACAGCAGTCATCCTGCTGCAAAGCAGATAACTCAGGCCTTGGCAGCCTGGGCGGTGAGAAACGTGGTTCCGGTATCCACCGTTAATTCAGAGGCAACTAGAGACTTGATTGAGGTACTGTGTCCCCGGTACCAAGTACCATCTAGGTTCCATTTCTCTAGGCAGGCGATACCGAAAATGTACACAGACCTCAGAAAAAGACTCACCAGTGTCCTAAAAAATGCAGTTGTACCCAATGTCCACTTAACCACGGACATGTGGACAAGTGGAGCAGGGCAGACTCAGGACTATATGACTGTGACAGCCCACTGGGTAGATGTATTGCCTCCCGCAGCAAGAACAGCAGCGGCGGCACCAGTAGCAGCATCTCGCAAACGCCAACTCGTTCCTAGGCAGGCTACGCTTTGCATCACCGCTTTCCAGAAGAGGCACACAGCTGACAACCTCTTACGGAAACTGAGGAAGATCATTGCAGAATGGATTACCCCAATTGGACTCTCCTGGGGATTTGTGACATCGGACAACGCCAGCAATATTGTGCGTGCATTACATCTGGGCAAATTCCAGCACGTCCCATGTTTTGCACATACATTGAATTTGGTGGAGCAGAATTATTTAAAAAACGAAAGGGGCGTGCAAGAGATGCTGTCGGTGGCCCGAAGAATTGCGGGCCACTTTCGGCATTCAGCCACCGCGTACAGAAGACTGGAGCACCTCCAAAAAATCCTGAACCTGCCCTGCCATCATCTGAAGCAAGAGGTGGTAACGAGGTGGAATTCAACCCTCTATATGCTTCAGAGGATGGAGGAGCAGCAAAAGGCCATTCAAGCCTATACATCTGGCCACGATATAGGAAAAGGAGGGGGAATGCACCTGACTCAAGCGCAGTGGAGAATGATTTCAACGTTGTGCAAGGTTCTGCAACCCTTTGAACTTGCCACACGTGAAGTCAGTTCAGACACTGCCAGCCTGAGTCAGGTCATTCCCCTCATCAGGCTTTTGCAGGAGAAGCTGGAGACATTGAAGGAGGAGCTAAAACAGAGCGATTCCGCTAGGCATGTGGGACTTGTGGATGGAGCCCTTAATTCGTTTAACCAGGATTCACGGGTGGTCAATCTGTTGAAATCAGAGCACTACATTTTGGCCACCGTGCTCGATCCTAGATTTAAAACCTACGTTGTATCTCTCTTTCCGGAGAGGTTCAAAGACCTGCTGGTGAGAAAATTGTCAAGTCAAGCGGAACGTGACCCGTCAACATCTCCTCCTACGCATTCTCCCGCAACTGGGGGTGCGAGGAAAAGGCTAAGAATTCCGAGCCCACCCGCTGGCGGTGATGCAGGGCAGTCTGGAGCGAGTGCTGACATCTGGTCCGGACTGAAGGACCTGCCAACGATTACTGACATGTCGTCTACTGTCACTTTATATGATTCTCTCACCATTGAAAGAATGGTGGAGGATTATATGAGTGACCGCATCCAAGTAGGCACGTCAGACAGTCCGTACGTATACTGGCAGGAAAAAGAGGCAATTTGGAGGCCCTTGCACAAACTGGCTTTATTCTACCTAAGTTGCGATCCCTCCAGTGTGTACTCCGAAAGAGTGTTTAGTGCAGCCGCTCACCTTGTCAGCAATCGGCGTACGAGGTTACTTCCAGAAAATGTGGAGAAGATGATGTTCATCAAAATGAATTCTAATCAATTCCTCCGTGGAGACATTCACCAGCAGCAATTGCCTCCACAAAGTACACAGGGACCTGAGATGGTGGATTCCAGTGGGGACGAATTAATAATCTGTGAGGAGGGGGATGTACACAGTGAAAGGGGTGAGGAATCGGAGGATGATGATGAGGTGGACATCTTGCCTCTGTAGAGCCAGTTTGTGCAAGGAGAGATTGATTGCTTCTTTTTTTGGTGGGGGCCCAAACCAACCAGTCATTTCAGTCACAGTCGTGTGGCAGACCCTGTCGCTGAAATGATGGGTTCGTTAAAGTGTGCATGTCCTGTTTATACAACATAAGGGTGGGTGGGAGGGCCCAAGGACAATTCCATCTTGCACCTCTTTTTTCTTTCATTTTTCTTTGCATCATGTGCTGTTTGGGGACAATTTTTTTGAAGTGCCATCCTGCCTGACACTGCAGTGCCACTCCTAGAAGGGCCTGGTGTTTGTGTCGGCCACTTGTGTCGCTTAGCTTATTCACACAGCGACCTTGGTGCGCCTCTTTTTTTCTTTGCATCATCTGCTGTTTGGGGACTAATTTTTTGAAGTGCCATCATGCCTGACACTGCAGTGCCACTCCTAGATGGGCCAGGTGTTTGTGTCTGCCACTTGTGTCGCTTAGCTTAGCCATCCAGCGACCTCGGTGCAAATTTTAGGACTAAAAATAATATTGTGAGGTGTGAGGTGTTCAGAATAGACTGGAAATGAGTGGAAATTATGGTTATTGAGGTTAATAATACTATGGGATCAAAATGACCCCCAAATTCTATGATTTAAGCTGTTTTTTAGGGTCTTTTGAAAAAAACACCCGAATCCAAAACACACCTGAATCCGACAAAAAAATTTCGGTGAGGGTTTGCCAAAATGCGTCCGAATCCAAAACACGGCCGCGGAACCGAATCCAAAACCAAAACACAAAACCCGAAAAATGTCCGGTGCACATCACTAGTCAGAATGCTGATACCGGGATCCCATCCATCAGAATGCCGGCAGAGGGGCAAGCGCAAAGAAGCACCTTGCGGGCTCGGTGGCTCGCCATAGTTTCTATTCCCACACTATGCTGGCATTCCGACTGCCGCCATTTTCACCAGTCGGGATCCCGATGTCGGCATTCTGACTGCCTGGATCCCCACCGCCGGAATAACAACTACATCCCAGTGAGAATACATGGAGAATAGATTATTTGGGATTCGGTCTTTAGGGTGACAGTAACTAGGTCGACACTATCTAGGTCGCCCACTATTGGTCGACAGGGTTTCTATGTCGACAGGGTTTCTAGGTCGACAGGGTCTCTAGGTCAACATGTTCTAGGTCGACAAGTCAAAAGGTCGACATGAGTATTTCACAATTTTTTTCTTTTTGTGAACCTTTTCATACTTAACGAACCACGTGGACTACAATTGGAAACGGTAACCTGCCCGAAGCATGGTGAGCGAACATGGTGCACTAATTGGGGTTCCCGGTCACTGTACAGAGAAAGCAATACCAAAAAACATTAAAAACTCATGTCGACTTTTTGACCTGTCGACCTAGGCCAATTCGACCTAAAGGCCCTGTCGACCTAGAGATCCTGTCATCCAATAGTGGTCGACCTAGACACTGTCGACCTAGTTACTATCTACCTTCCATACGACACCCAGATGATTTACATGGGGACAATGGGCTGGATGAGGGAAGGGGGGCATTGCAGTGGTGACTGGAGGGGTGAACACTAGGCAGGAGAAGGGGGTACACTATGCTGAATGAGGGGACAGGACACTGCAATTGGACTGGCTGGGTGGGTTCCAGCAGGGGGCAGTGGACTGAATGGGGAGGGAAGGGGTAGACACTGGGCTGGCTGGCTGGCTGGGTGACACTGGGATAGGTGGTCAGTAATATGGTGAGGGACATTGAGCTGGATAGGAAGTTGAGGAAGGAGAGGCAGTGAAACAGGGGTGGGAGTGTGAGGAGGGACGACACACCAGGCTGGAGAAGGGGGACACTGAGCTGCATGGGGGGAGGGGGGGTGTACCTTGTCTGGACTGGCTGGAGGGTTTTTAGGTGGGGGAGCAGTGAGATGGGTGCAGGGGGCTGGTTGGGGAGGGAATGGGGGAGACATTGGGCTGACAGGATGGGGGTCTGTAATGGTGGGGGACAGAGGTCTAGAGAAGCTGCAGACACTTGGTTGTTAAAGTAATGTTATCTCACACATCCTGAGCAGACCCTCCGCTCCGGCTGCTGCTGATGGGATCTAGCCGACTGTTCAGGAGGTGGCTGTCTCACGCTATCGGTACTGTGCAGTGCGGTGCGGAACAGTGTGGCCCGGTGGGGGGAGAAAAGACCCTAGTGTAGAACGCAGCCCCAGCAACAGGCAGTAGCACTACCCAGCCAGCGTCAGAGATTGAGCTTTGAGGAGAGGAGGCAGGTTTTCCCAGTCTCTCTCAAGTTCAGCTCGCCTCTGCTGCTCTGACTCTGGTGGGATCACATGATGATGCTGGGATCGGCTCCCGAGTAGCATTGGCCAGGGCACACATTTGACATAAATTATACTCAAAACTAGTGTTGACGTTTACCGCTAATCTGCGCCTGCCTATTGCCGGGCCCTCTGAGACCTGCCAGGCCCTAGGCGGCTGCTTATGATGCATAGCGGTAAATCCGCTACTGGTTTGTAGCTGATTGTCTGGAGCACAATTTATCATACACAATGAGTTTTATTATCCACAACTGGTTTTATCACTCTCAGATTAGAATTGACCACTTATAAACCTCTAACTGAAATCCAACATCTTTATTATGGACTGACTAAAAATGTCTGTGCAAACTATGGGGCATACTTGCCTACTCTTGAAAAGTAGTTTCAGGGAGATTATAGAAGCGCCGTTGAGGGGTGTGTCACATTCCACCCAAAGGGGCGTGTCTAGCTCCACCCATTGGCATATCTATTTCCACTCAGGAGTGTTTCCTGCAGAGGCAGGTGAAAAAAAACTATAGTACATAGAGCAGCATACCACAGAAGGTGCTATAGTATGCATATAGGCCCTCATTCCGAGTTGATCGCTCGCAAGGCGATTTTAGCAGAGTTACACACGCTAAGCCGCCGCCTACTGGGAGTGAATCTTAGCTTCTTAAAATTGCAACCGATGTATTCGCAATATTGCGATTACAAACTACTTAGCAGTTTCAGAGTAGCTTCAGACTTACTCGGCATCTGCGATCAGTTCAGTGCTTGTCGTTCCTGGTTTGACGTCACAAACACACCCAGCGTTCGCTCAGACACTCCCCCGTTTCTCCGGCCACTCCTGCGTTTTTTCCGGAAACGGTAGCGTTTTTATCCACACGCCCATAAAACGCCGTGTTTCCGCCCAGTAACACCCATTTCCTGTCAATCACACTACGATCGCCGGAGCGAAGAAAAAGCCGTGAGTAAAAATACTATCTTCATTGTTAAATTACTTGGCGCAGTCGCAGTGCGAATATTGCGCATGCGTACTAAGCGGAATTTCACTGCGATGCGATGAAAATTACCGAGCGAACGACTCGGAATGAGGGCCATAGTGAGTAGGGTACATATCACCCTGCATACCCTACTCACTATACACATATTATATCACCCTGCGGACCCTATTCCCTATATACATATTATATCACCCTGCGTACCCTACTCACTAAATTCCCTACTTACTATAGGGGGCAGTTGGGAGGCTCCTGCACTCGCTGCTCTGCTTAGCATGCACACAGCATCTATTCACTAGAGGCAGGGAGAGGGGGCATGCCAGCAGCTCACTGAAGCATGCCTCCTTAGTGACGAAAAGTGGTGTGTGTGTGTGTGTGTGTGGGGGGGGGGGGGGGGGGGCGTGACTTGCGATTGCTGCACTCCCACGAAGCCGCGCCCCTTTCCTGAGGCCACACACCCCTACGAAGCAACAATTTCCCTCCTTGTGCCACACCAAAGTTGGGAGGTATGCTATATACATATTATATAACCCTGCGTACCCTTCTCATTATGGCCCTCATTCCGAGTTGTTCGCTCGCTAGCTGCTTTTAGCAGCATTGCACACGCTAAGCCACCGCCCTCTGGGAGTGTATCTTAACTTAGCAGAAGTGCGAACGAAAGATTCGCAGAATTGCGAATAGAAAATTCTTAGCAGTTTGTGAGTAGCTCCAGACTTACTCAGCCATTGCGATCAGTTCAGTCAGTTTCGTTCCTGGTTTGACGTCACAAACACACCCAGCGTTCGCCCAGACACTCCCCCATTTCTTCAGACACTCCCGAGTTTTTCCCAGAAACGCCAGCGTTTTTTCGCACACGCCCAGAAAACGGCCAGTTTCAGCCCAGAAACACCCACTTCCTGTCAATCACAGTCCGATCACCAGAACGATGAAAAGTCCTCGTTATGCCGTGAGTAAAATACCTAACTTTTGTGTAAAATAACTAACCGCATGCGCTCTGCGAACCTTGCGCATGCGCAGTAAGCGACTAATCGCAATATAGCGAAAATCGGCAACAAGCGAACAACTCAGAATGACCACCTATATACATATTATATCACCCTGCGTAATCTACTCACTATGGGGGTCATTCCGAGTTGATCGCTAGCTGCCGTTGTTCGCAGCGCAGCGATCAGGCTAAAAATCGGCACGTCTGCGCATGCGTATGGTGCACACTGCACAAGCACTTACACAAAAGCCGATGCAGTTTCATACCATAGTATGAATTGGCATTATTTTGTGACCACGCCCCTTCCCCCACAAAGCCACGCCCCTATATATTTTTTCCTGCCTACGGCGCGCACTGCCCCTATCTTGCATAGGGGGGTGGGGGGGGCACCAATGCCGTTCATTGCACACAGCGCTAAAATGCCTAGTTATGGCACTGCTGTCATGCATTCACACAAATGCAAGGGGTCTCACTGGTCATGCACCAGCAGGAACACAGGGCATGGAGGAGTCAGCCCAGGAAACAGGACACTTCACCTGCACCCAGGGCCGGATTGGCCATACAGGTGACCGGGAACTTCCCCGGGAGGCCGGCAGCACTGTGGGGCTGATTTATGCAGCTGGCCCCGCCCCCAGTACTGAGTTACTTTCAATTATACCTTCAATTCTAGGCAGTTGGGAGGGGAGTCTTGCTGGCAGGTGCCCAAATATTGGTTAGGAAGAAGGAGCTCATCACCAGGCTTCCCACCAAGAGCCCAGCCCCAACAGAAGGACAGGAAATCCATCCAGCAGCACTGCAAAAGAACTGTGGCTCCTGGGGCTCTGTATGTTCATCCTCCAAGCTACTGCAGGCAATCTGACAATGGGCAAGACAGACCTTTAATGACCAGGTAAGAGGAGTGCGTACCCACACCGATGCTACAACAACAGTGTTAAAAAAAAAAGTGTTTTTATTATGGTTGGTTCTAAATCGGAATGGGAGAAGGGACCTTCTGACGTCACTAGGGGAGGAGACACGTCACCAGGGGGAGGAGCTACGGCCGAACAGGGTACCCGAAAAGTACGCTCGCCACCTGGTTACTAAAGGTAATAGTTGGTGGCGTGGATAGTAGAGGACCTATCCCGCTGGCCTAGCTCCTCCCCCTTGTGTCGTGCCTCCTCTCCCTGACGTAAAAGGTCCCTTAGGCCACTTGAATCTAGCATCAACCTTATTTTTATTGGTGTCAACATAATGAATGCAGGGCCGACACTTCCATTAGGTATCTTAGGGGCCTTGGGGCCTGAGAGGGCGGCCTGCTGTGGCTGCCTGGTGGAAAAATGAAGAATGTCTAATTCTCAATCAGGGGCAGGGCCCAAGTCTACGAGAAGGACAGTGCAACATAAGTCCCTCTACACTGGGCCATCTCCCAACCCTTTCCCCCGTAGCTTCTAATAGCCGCCACCCCCGGGCGCCCATAGCCTCCACTGCAGCCGTGACTGGTGTATCCCATTGTAGGTGGGCCTCACTCATCGCATGAGCAAGGAGCCCAGACCGTTCCCCCAGTGAGAGGAGGCCCAGGACACATTCAGCCTGACATCTGCCTGAAAATGGACCCACTAACAACCGCTCAGCCCAGCTTTCCGCTGGGTGGTGCCTAAACTTAACATTCTCCAGGTGTCGGGATTCCGGCGCCAATATTCCGACTGCTGGGATCCCGATAGCCAGTATCGTAACCGCACCCCTCCTTCAGAAAGCCTGTGATTTAGGTGCAGATCTTGTCTTGCTCAGTGCTACTCTGAGCACTTGTAGATCTGCATGCACATAGAAATAACTCAGAGGCATATACCAACACGGAGACATTTGAGAACAAGCACATACAAAAGCCTGTGTAATAACAGGGGCTTTGTGAACACACATGTCAAAGGAATACAGCAAATTTATATTTACACATGCATACACATATGTACACAATTATACATACATTATATAACCTTGTGCTTATCACTGTCTTATCACTTCTTTATCCCTTCTCCAGGCTTATTACATGTGCCCCTATATGTGGGCATCCTGTGCTTAATATTTCTAATATTCTCTTGCATATAAATCTTAAAAAAAATGTCTTTCTCTGACATAAAGTAAACCTCAGTCACATTATCATCACATACACTACAAATGTAAAATTGCTGGAAGAGTAGATGAATGCTGCATAGACATGAAATTATATAAGCGGCCTTTGGTTTGTGATGGGTTAATGAGAGAGCTTTTGTAGTTAGATTAGCCTCCCGCTTAGGGGGTTTGGTTTGTGTTTTGCATTAGCCTATCAGGGTGTGTAGGCTAGGTAACATTAAGGGGGTCAGTGGCAAACGCAGGATTTGCATAGGGGGGTTTCCAGAACTGGGCGGAGCCAATCACGGGGGTGGGGACTGAGGTGACCCAGTGTATGCTGGGTCCGTAAAACTAGTGTGTCTGTGTGTGTGTGTGTGTGTGTATATATATATATATATATATATATACATACATATATCTACACATATATATATAAATATATATATACACATACACGCACACATACATATACACATATACATAGCATATTAAACATGCATACATATATATATATATATATATATATGTACACACACATACAGTACACATATATATACACATATATATATATATATATCTATATATCATGTGTGTGTGTGTGTGTTTTTATATGTATGTATGTATATACATGTGTATATGTGTATGCATATGGATATATACAGATGTGTCCACTTACATCTTTGCTTTTTTACAAATTTGGCACAACATGCAAAACACGGCTAAGCTGTTTTTCACAAGTAGCGAGTGGATGAATTTTAAAAATTTTGTTTGCCATAATAGAATATGTATAAAGTAACATATTAAAGAAGCAAATTAAGAAAAATGACAGGGCATGGCTAAATCTCTGAGTCTATGGCATGCAAAACTGTGCCATACATGGCGGGATATACCAAAGATGTATGTGGACACATCTGTATGTACTATAATTAAAATAAAGTAAACTTTTATTGCACTTACAAGTGCCACTAGGAAGACAGCAGGATGCAGAGGACGCTAGACTGCCATTAATAATACTCATGCAGCTAAAAAAAAAAAAAAAAAAAAAAAAAATTTTTTTTTTAGTGGAGGGGGTTTCTGGGTGCTCGGAAACCCCCCCTGGGTGCGCCACTGGGGGTATATAGATAGGGAGACAGCAGCAGCACTTCCTCTTGGGTAACTGGAAATCAGCAGCTAAGTGGTCTCCCCTATTCCCTTTGCATTTCTGTCTTTTGCTGTACTTTCTTCTTTTCACCTTCTATCAGGGACGTGCAGTCAGGAGAGGCAGGGGAGGCAGTGCCTCCCCTGTCATTAATTATAACATTAAAACAATCTTTTTTATCTTAATGTAATAATTTTTCAGTTTAAATCTTGTTTAATTCGATTTTGGAGGCACTACGAACGGTGCCTCTCGCTGACAAGTATAAATGTCTGGAAGCAAGGGGAGGAAAGGGGGCTGGGCCAAGCAGAGGGCTGTAAAAGCCCATTAAAAAAATCAGTGTAAGCGGCACCAGTGTGAGTGCCTCAGCGCAGGGACGTGCTTTCAGCCCATATGAAAGCACGCCCCTGACACTGAAGGCAGATGTGATTGGGCACCAGATTCAGCACTGACAGTGGCTGTATCCAGTCACTGTCAGTGCCTTACAGGGAGGGAGAATGTCTGAGTCAAATACGAGGCGGATCCGGGGGCGGGGAAGGACGCGGCCATGTGCCCCCCTGTCATTTCTGGCGCTCTTAAAAAAAAAAAAAAAAAAACCACAGCAGTACCTGGCTTGAAAGAAGAAGCCAGCTTCGGTGCAGGTGGTGCAGTTCCCAGGTGCCCGCCACGTTGAAGGGGCTAATAGCAGCAGCAGCAGTACTCTACTAATTAGTCAGAGGAGGAGAGTCTTTTCCCTCCCCTCTCCTCCGCTCCTCCACCGTCCAGCAGCCACAAGTGGTATGCGCGCTGCCGAGGGGCTCACTGACCATCAGCCCCTGGTGCCTGACTCGCCCGTACAGCATAGGCGTTGCTATCAGAGGTAAAGGGGGTGCGGCTGTTACGGGGCCCCTGACCAGTCTTCTCAGAGCCCCTGCACCCAATAATGCTGCACCATGACTGGCCTGCTGTGAGTGATTGCCAACCGTGGGCCATGCTTGGCACACTACTCCTCCCACCATCAGTGACGGACTGCGGCAGGTTTCCCCTCCTGCCAGCTCCAGAGACAAACCGCGCTGGGCAGCCCCCCTGACAGTCCCACAGATGGATGGAGCCATGCAGCCCCACAGACAGGCCGCGCTGGGCACCCCCCCCCCCCGACAGCTGCACAGATCACAGATGTACCATGCTGGGTAGCCCCACAGAGACACACCGCGGCGGCCAGCTCCCTCCTGACAGCTTCACAGATGGACCACGCCGGGCAGCCCCCTCCTGACAGCAACTTGGCGAGAGGAGCCTATGGGGGTCATTCCGACCCATTCGCACGCAGCGGTTTATCGCTGCAGTGCGAACGGGTGTGGAATGCACATGCGAGGCGGCCACAGTGCGCGACGGTGCCCGGCAACAAGGATCGCCAGGATACGTTGTGTCTTGAGAAGGAAGCGGTCGCAGAGCGGACCGCAAAGAAGATGGACAGGAAGAAGGCGGACCTGGGCGTCACCACAGCGTTTCCAGCCGTTTTCGGGGAGTGGATTTGAAAACGCACGCATGTCCAAGAGAACGGAGGGCGGATGTCTCAGGTCAAAGCCGGCTTCAGCATCGCAGAGATTGTCGCACAGAGTAAGTAGGTATAGGGCTGGTCTACTTCTGCTTGAAATTTCTTTAGCTTAGCAGGGCTGCA
This sequence comes from Pseudophryne corroboree, assembly GCF_028390025.1. Taxonomy (NCBI): domain Eukaryota; kingdom Metazoa; phylum Chordata; class Amphibia; order Anura; family Myobatrachidae; genus Pseudophryne; species Pseudophryne corroboree. Next base: position 782,272,922 of record NC_086444.1, read on the forward strand.
CAAGCGATCGCAGCTCTGCTAAGCTAAAATACACTCTCCGATAGGCGTGTACTAGTTGATCGCAGCAGCAGCAAAAAGTTGCTGGCTGCGATCAACTCAGAATGACCACCTATGTCACTACCGCAGCCGAACTCTGAAGCCGCTGCCTGCATGACCAAGGGAGAGGCAAGTACTCAGAGCCCGGGGATGGTCCTATAGGGACGTTTCGGTCCCTATAGGACCATCATAAGGACCAGCTGCTGCTGGTCCTGATGATGGTCCTATAGGGACCGAAACGTCGACTCAATATGCACGTTTGAACTTTTCCTTATGGACTGTAATAAAAGATAAATTTTTTCACCTGGATTTTGAGTGCCTATCTACATTTTTGTATGTATGTATGTAATTTTTAACCCGGGCATCCAGTTACAGTGCCAGGATGCACTTGTGCCTTATTAATTGTTACATAGGATGTAGTAGGCTGCTTGCTGAGTTTAGGAGCCCCTGCCTTTCTCTCTCTTTCTTTGTCTCTCTCACTCTCTCCCTTTCACCCTCTCTCCCCAGTCACAATAACTCCCCCTACGTCCCGCTCCTCACAATCCCAACGGTCGGCATGCCAACCAACAGGGACTATTGTCCACGACACCCATAGAGTACAAGTAGATCCCACCACTGATCCCGCAGCGTGGGCTTGTTACACTCGCCCCCCTGCCCATGCACGCCGGCATTCCGCTGCTGGAATACGGGCGTCGGTATGCTGACCGCCGGTCATGCATACCACACCCGTGCAGAGAGAGTTAGATTAGGGTGGGGTGTGTTCAAACTGAAATCTAAATTGCAGTGTAAAAATAAAGCAGTCAGTATTTACCCTGCACAGAAACAATATAACTAGTGATGTGCACCGGAAATTTTTCGGGTTTTGTGTTTTGGTTTTGGATTCGGTTCCGCGGCCGTGTTTTGGATTCGGACACGTTTTGGCAAAACCTCCCTGAAAATTTTTTGTCGGATTCGGGTGTGTTTTGAATTCGGGTGTTTTTTTACAAAAAACACTCAAAAACAGTATAAATCATAGAATTTGGGGGTCATTTTGATACCATAGTATTATTAACCTCAATAACCATAATTTACACTCATTTTCAGTCTATTCTCAACACCTCACACCTCACAATATTATTTTTAGTCCTAAAATTTGCACAGAGGTCGCGGGATGGCTAAGCTAAGCGACACAAGTGACCGACACAAACACCTGGCCCATCTAGGAGTGGCACTGCAGTGTCGGGCAGGATGGCACTTCAAAAAAATTGTCCACAAACAGCACATGATGCAAAGAAAAAAAGAGGCGCACCAAGGTCGCTGTGTGACTAAGCTAAGCGACACAAGTGGCCGACACAAACACCTGGCCCATCTAGGAGTGGCACTACAGTGTCAGACAGGATGGCACTTGAAAAAAATTGTCCCCAAACAGCACATGATGCAAAGAAAAAAAGAGGTGCACCAAGGTCGCTGTGTGACTAAGCTAAGTGACCCAAGTGGCCGACACAAACACCTGGCCCATCTAGGAGTGGCACTGCAGTTTTCTAGCGAGAGGATGAGTGCTTCCATCCTCATGTGAATCTGAACCACTAGCCATGAACATAGGCCAGGGCCTCAGCCGTTCCTTGCCACTCCGTGCCGTAAATGGCATATTGGCAAGTTTACGCTTCTCATCAGACGCTTTAAATTTTGATTTTTGGGTCATTTTACTGAACTTTTGTTTTTTGGATTTTACATGCTCTCTACTATGACATTGGGCATCGGCCTTGGCAGACGACGTTGATGGCATTTCATCGTCTCGCCCATGACTAGTGGCAGCAGCTTCAGCACGAGGTGGAAGTGGATCTTGATCTTTCCCTATTTTAACCTCCACATTTTTGTTCTCCATTTTTTAATGTGTGGAATTATATGCCAGTATCAATAGCAATGGCCTACTACTATATATACTGCGCACAACTGAAATGCACCAAAGGTATGGATGGATAGTATGCTTGACGACACAGAGGTAGGTAGAGCAGTGGCCTTCCGTACCGTACTGCTATATATACTGGTGGTCACTGTCAGCAAAACTCTGCACTGTACTCCTCCTATATAATATGCTGGTGGTCCCCAGTCCCCACAATAAAGCAGTGTGAGCACAGATATATGCAGCACACTGAGCACAGATATGGAGTGTTTTTCAGGCAGACAACGTATACTGGTGGTCACTGGTCAGCAAAACTCTGCACTGTACTCCTCCTATATAATATACTGGTGGTCCCCAGTGCCCACAATAAAGCAGTGTGAGCACAGATATATGCAGCACACTGAGCACAGATATGGAGTGTTTTTCAGGCAGACAACGTATATACTGGTGGTCACTGTCAGCAAAACTCTGCACTGTACTCCTCCTATATAATACAGCTGCTCCCCATTCCCCACAATTAAGCAATAAGCACAAATATTATTAATAAACGGAGAGGACGCCAGCCACGTCCTCTCCCTAACATTTCCAATGCACGAGTGAAAATGGCGGCGACGCGCGGCTGCTTATTTAGAATCCGAATCTCGCGAGAATCCGACAGCGGGATGATGACGTTCGGGCACGCTCGGGTTAACCGAGCCATACGGGAGAATCCGAGTATGCCTCGGACCCGTGTAAAATGGGTGAAGTTCGGGGGGGTTCGGTTTCCGAGGAACCGAACCCGCTCATCACTAAATATAACCCACCCAAATCTAGCTCTCTCTGCACATGTTACATCTGCCCCACCTGCAGTGCACATGGTTTTGCTTATTAGAGAAAGATAGTGCTGCTGCAATCAAGTCTGAATTAGGCCATTAGTCGGACAATGCCAGTTAATGCACCTTAAGCCGTGTATTTAGTAGTGATGAGCGGGTTCAGTTTCCGAGAAACCGAACCCACCCGAGCTTTACCTTTTTTACACGGGTCCGAGCAGACTCGGATCCTTCCGCCTTGCTCGGCTAACCCGAGCGCGCCCGAACGTCATCATCCCGCTGTCGGATTCTCGCGAGATTCGGATCCTATATAAGCAGCCGCGCATCGCCGCCATTTTCACACGTGCATTGAGATTGATAGGGAGAGGACGTGGCTGGCGTCCTCTCCGTTTATATACGAGACAGTTGATCTGATTGCTTTGCTTGTTTATTTTCTATTGTGGGGAGGATTGGGGAGCAGCTGTTAGGAGGAGTACAGTGCAGAGTTTTGCTGATAGTGACCACCAGTTTTTTATCCGTTCTCTTCTCTGCCTGAAAAAAACGCTCCATACCATATCTGTGCTCAGTGTGCTGCATGATATATCTGTGCTGAGTGCTCACACTGCTTAATTGTGGGGACTGGGGAGCAGCTATAGCAGGAGTACAGTGCAGAGTTTTGCTGACAGTGACCACCAGTATACGTTTGTCTGCCTGAAAAACACTCCTGTGGCTTTTTTTTTTATACTAGTAGTTTAGCAGTTTGCTGACAGTGTCCACCAGGTCCATTATACTGTATATAGCAGTACGGTAGGCCACTGCTGTACCTACCTCTGTGTCGTCACTCGTCATCCATTAAGTATACTATCCATCCATCTACATTGTATACCTGTGGTGGCTTTTTTTTTTATACTAGTAGTTTAGCAGTCTGCTGACAGTGTCCACCAGGTCCATTATACTGTATATAGCAGTACGGTAGGCCACTGCTGTACCTACCTCTGTGTCGTCACACGTCATCCATAAAGTATACTATCCATCCATCTACATTGTATACATGTGGTGGCTTTTTTTTTATACTAGTAGTTTAGCAGTCTGCTGACAGTGTCCACCAGGTCCATTATACTGTATATAGCAGTACGGTAGGCCACTGCTGTACCTACCTCTGTGTCGTCACTCGTCATCCATAAAGTATACTATCCATCCATCTACATTGTATACCTGTGGTGGCTTTTTTTTATACTAGTAGTTTAGCAGTCTGCTGACAGTGTCCACCAGGTCCATTATACTGTATATAGCAGTACGGTAGGCCACTGCTGTACCTACCTCTGTGTCGTCACTCGTCATCCATTAAGTATACTATCCATCCATCTACATTGTATACCTGTGGTGGCTTTTTTTTTTATACTAGTAGTTTAGCAGTCTGCTGACAGTGTCCACCAGGTCCATTATACTGTATATAGCAGTACGGTAGGCCACTGCTGTACCTACCTCTGTGTCGTCACACGTCATCCATAAAGTATACTATCCATCCATCTACATTGTATACCTGTGGTGGCTTTTTTATACTAGTAGTTTAGCAGTCTGCTGACTGTGTCCACCAGGTCCATTATACTGTATATAGCAGTACGGTAGGCCACTGCTGTACCTACCTCTGTGTCGTCACTCGTCATCCATAAAGTATACTATCCATCCATCTACATTGTATACCTGTGGTGGCTTTTTTTATACTAGTAGTTTAGCAGTCTGCTGACAGTGTCCACCAGGTCCATTATACTGTATATAGCAGTATGGTAGGCCACTGCTGTACCTACCTCTGTGTCATCACTCGTCATCCATTAAGTATACTATCCATCCATCTACATTGTATACCTGTGGTGGCTTTTTTTTATACTAGTAGTTTAGCAATCTGCTGACAGTGTCCACCAGGTCCATTATACTGTATATAGCAGTACGGTAGGCCACTGCTGTACCTACCTCTGTGTCATCACTCGTCATCCATTAAGTATACTATCCATCCATCTACATTGTATACCTGTGGTGGCTTTTTTTTAATACTAGTAGTTTAGCAGTCTGCTGACAGTGTCCACCAGGTCCATTATACTGTATATAGCAGTATGGTAGGCCACTGCTGTACCTACCTCTGTGTCGTCACTCGTCATCCATAAAGTATACTATCCATCCATCTACATTGTATACCTGTGGTGGCTTTTTTTTATACTAGTAGTTTAGCAATCTGCTGACAGTGTCCACCAGGTCCATTATACTGTATATAGCAGTACGGTAGGCCACTGCTGTACCTACCTCTGTGTCATCACTCGTCATCCATTAAGTATACTATCCATCCATCTACATTGTATACCTGTGGTGGCTTTTTTTTTATACTAGTAGTTTAGCAGTCTGCTGACAGTGTCCACCAGGTCCATTATACTGTATATAGCAGTACGGTAGGCCACTGCTGTACCTACCTCTGTGTCGTCACTCGTCATCCATTAAGTATACTATCCATCCATCTACATTGTATAACTGTGGTGGCTTTTTATTTTTATACTAGTAGTTTAGCAGTCTGCTGACAGTGTCCACCAGGTCCATTATAGTGTATATAGCAGTACGGTAGGCCACTGCTGTACCTACCTCTGTGTCGTCACTCGTCATCCATAAAGTATACTATCCATCCATCTACATGGTATACCTGTGGTGGCTTTTTTTTATACTAGTAGTTTAGCAGTCTGCTGACAGTGTCCACCAGATCCATTATACTGTATATAGCAGTACGGTAGGCCACTGCTGTACCTACCTCTGTGTCATCACTCGTCATCCATTAAGTATACTATCCATCCATCTACATTGTATACCTGTGGTGGCTTTTTTTTTATACTAGTATTTTAGCAGTCTGCTGAGTGTCCACCAGGACCATTATACTGTATATAGCAGTACGGTAGGCCACTGCTGTACCTACCTCTGTGTCGTCACTCGTCATCCATTAAGTATACTATCCATCTACATTGTATACCTGTGGTGGCTTTTAGTTGTGCGCATTAAAATATGGAGAACAAAAATGTGGAGGTTAAAAAAATAGGGAAAGATCAAGATCCACTTCCACCTCGTGCTGAAGCTGCTGCCACTAGTCATGGCCGAGACGATGAAATGCCATCAACGTCGTCTGCCAAGGCCGATGCCCAATGTCATAGTACAGAGCATGTAAAATCCAAAACACAAAAGATCAGTAAAATGCCTCAAAAATCAAAATTAAAAGCGTCTGAGGAGAAGCGTAAACTTGCCAATATGCCATTTACGACATGGAGTGGTAAGGAGCGGCTGAGGCCCTGGCCTATGTTCATGGCTAGTGGTTCAGCTTCACATGAGGATGGAAGCACTCATCCTCTCGCTAGAAAAAATAAAAGACTTAAGCTGGCAAAAGCACAGCAAAGAACTGTGCGTTCTTCGAAATCACAAATCCCCAAGGAGAGTCCAATTGTGTCGGTTGCGATGCCTGACCTTCCCAACACTGGACGGGAAGAGCTTGCGCCTTCCACCATTTGCACGCCCCCTGCAAGTGCTGGAAGGACCACCCGCAGTCCAGTTCCTGATAGTCAAATTAAAGATGTCAGTGTTGAAGTACACCAGGATGAGGATATGGGTGTTGCTGGAGCTGGGGAGGAAATTGACAAGGAAGATTCTGATGGTGAGGTGGTTTGTTTAAGTCAGGCACCCGGGGAGACACCTGTTGTCTGTGGGAGGAATATGGCCATTGACATACCTGGTCAAAATACAAAAAAAATCAGCTCTTCGGTGTGGAATTATTTCAACACAAATGCGGACAACAGGTGTCAAGCTGTGTGTTGCCTTTGTCAAGCTGTAATAAGTAGGGGTAAGGACATTAACCACCTGGGAACATCCTCCCTTATACGTCACCTGCAGCGCATTCATCATAAGTCAGTGACAAGTTCAAAAACTTTGGGCAACAGCGGAAGCAGTCCACTGACCAGTAAATCCCTTCCTCTTGTAACCAAGCTCCTGCAAACCACACCACCAACTCCCTCAGTGTCAATTTCCTCCTTACCCAGGAAAGCCAATAGTCCTGCAGGCCACGTCACTGGCAAGTCTGACGAGTCCTCTCCTGCCTGGGATTCCTCCAATGCATCCTTGAGTGTAACGCCTACTGCTGCTGGCGCTGCTGTTGTTGCTGCTGGGAGTCGATCGTCATCCCAGAGGGGAAGTCGGAAGACCACTTGTACTACTTCCAGTAAGCAATTGACTGTACAACAGTCCTTTGCGAGGAAGATGAAATATCACAGCAGTCATCCTGCTGCAAAGCAGATAACTCAGGCCTTGGCAGCCTGGGCGGTGAGAAACGTGGTTCCGGTATCCATCGTTAATTCAGAGGCAACTATAGACTTGATTGAGGTACTGTGTCCCCGGTACCAAATTCCATCTAGGTTCCATTTCTCTAGGCAGGCGATACCGAAAATGTACACAGACCTCAGAAAAAGACTCACCAGTGTCCTAAAAAATGCAGTTGTACCCAATGTCCACTTAACCACGGACATGTGGACAAGTGGAGCAGGGCAGACTCAGGACTATATGACTGTGACAGCCCACTGGGTAGATGTATTGCCTCCCGCTGCAAGAACAGCAGCGGCGGCACCAGTAGCAGCATCTCGCAAACGCCAACTCGTTCCTAGGCAGGCTACGCTTTGTATCACCGCTTTCCAGAATACGCACACAGCTGAAAACCTCTTACGGCAACTGAGGAAGATCATCGCAGAATGGCTTACCCTAATTGGACTCTCCTGGGGATTTGTGACATCGGACAACGCCAGCAATATTGTGCGTGCATTACATCTGGGCAAATTCCAGCACGTCCCATGTTTTGCACATACCTTGAATTTGGTGGTGCAGAATAATTTAAAAAACGACAGGGGCGTGCAAGAGATGCTGTCGGTGGCCCGAAGAATTGCGGGCAACTTTCGGCGTTCAGGCACCGCGTACTGAAGACTGGAGCACCACCAAAAATACCTGAACCTGCCCTGTCATCATCTGAAGCAAGAGGTGGTAACGAGGTGGAATTCAACCCTCTATATGCTTCAGAGGATGGAGGAGCAGCAAAAGGCCATTCAAGCCAATACATCTGGCCACGATATAGGCAAAGGAGGTGGAATGCACCTGTCTCAAGCGCAGTGGAGAATGATTTCAACGTTGTGCAAGGTTCTGCAACCCTTTGAACTTGCCACACGTGAAGTCAGTTCAGACACTGCCAGCCTGAGTCAGGTCATTCCCCTCATCAGGCTTTTGCAGAAGACGCTGGAGACATTGAAGGAGGAGCTAAAACAGAGCGATTCCGCTAGGCATGTGGGACTTGTGGATGGAGCCCTTCATTCGCTTAACCAGGATTCACGGGTGGTCAATCTGTTGAAATCAGAGCACTACATTTTGGCCACCGTGCTCGATCCTAGATTTAAAACCTACGTTGTATCTCTCTTTCCGGCAGACACAAGTCTGCAGGGGTTTAAAGACCTGCTGGTGAGAAAATTGTCAAGTCAAGCGGAACGTGACCCGTCAACAGCTCCTCCTTCACATTCTCCCGCAACTGGGGCTGCGAGGAAAAGGCTAAGAATTCCGAGCCCACCCGCTGGCGGTGATGCAGGGCAGTCTGGAGCGAGTGCTGACATCTGGTCCGGACTGAAGGACCTGCCAACGATTACTGACATGTCGTCTACTGTCACTGCATATGATTCTCTCACCATTGAAAGAATGGTGGAGGATTATATGAGTGACCGCATCCAAGTAGGCACGTCAGACGTATACTGGCAGGAACAAGAGGCAATTTGGAGGCCCTTGCAGAAACTGGCTTTATTCTACCTAAGTTGCCCTCCCTCCAGTGTACTGCAGTGTCACTCCTAGATGGGCCAGGTGTTTGTGTCGGCCACTTGTGTCGCTGAGCTTAGTCACACAGCTACCTCATTGTGCCTCTTTTTTTCTTTGCATCATGTGCTGTTTGGGGACTATTTTTTTCAAGTGCCATCCTGTCTGACACTGCAGTGCCACTCCTAGATGGGCCAGGTGTTTGTGTCGGCCACTAGGTTCGCTTAGCTTAGTCACACAGCTACCTCATTGCGCCTCTTTTTTTTTCCTTTGCATCATGTGCTGTTTGGGGACTATTTTTTTCAAGTGCCATCCTGTCTGACACTGCAGTGCCACTTCTAGATGTGCCAGGTGTTTGTGTCGGCCACTAGGGTCGCTTAGCTTAGTCACACAGCTACCTCATTGCGCCTCTTTTTTTCTTTGCATCATGTGCTGTTTGGGGACTATTTTTTTCAAGTGCCATCCTGTCTGACACTGCAGTGCCACTCCTAGATGGGCCAGGTGTTTGTGTCGGCCACTTGTGTCGCTTAGCTTAGCCATCCAGCGACCTCGGTGCAAATTTTAGGACTAAAAATAATATTGTGAGGTGTGATGTGTTCAGAATAGACTGAAAATGAGTGGAAATTATGGTTATTGAGGTTAATAATACTATGGGATCAAAATGACCCCCAAATTCTATGATTTAAGCTGTTTTTTAGTGTTTTTTGAAAAAAACACCCGAATCCAAAACACACCCGAATCCGACAAAAAATTTCATGTGAGGTTTAGCCAAAACGCGTCCGAACCCAAAACACGGCCGCGGAACCGAACCCAGAACCAAAACACAAAACCCGAAAAATTTCCGGTGCACATCAGTAGTGTTTAGTCACAGAAACCAGAATGCCAGATGTTTGCACACGTGCTAAGGCAGAAAACAGCATCACAGCACTAGTTTAGTTGGATTCCTGCTGCCAACTCAGGAGGGGTGCGAGCAGAAATCCTCTATTGCGTTGAATTGAATCACCCCCATTATCCCTACAGATGAAGCCGTCTTTATCTTGGCTTTATCTTGGCTTTTTATGTACTAGGCGCGCCCGCCTGGGCGCAGCTAGTCACTGTGAGCATCTCCGTCTGGAGAGTGTCTCAGTCCGCTCCCCGACAGAGATGCTCTGAATGGGAAGCAGCTCGTGCACTCCCGGCGTGACTAGGTGGACGGATAGCCTAGTCATGCCGGGAGTGTACGCCTGCGACTAGGCAGGGTGAGATTAAGAAGGCTCCATCTGTATATCGTGGATTTGGAGTTAGATTTTAAATATATTTATTATATAGAGGTCACTATTATGCTAGTAGGCTTGTGTTTATTTATAGCTTTTTGACAAAGGATTTTTTTCTCTTAAACCACACCCACATTAGATAAACCATTGTTGCAAACGTTTTGTTGCACAAATTTTTCCGTTGCAGTTTACTGGTAGAAAAGCAGTTGCCACATGCTTGTGTTTGCCCCTCCCCCCCCAAAACTAAAAGTTGCCAGCCCCTGAGTTTCAGGGCATGTTAGTGTTCAGGGCATGTGATAGCCACCATGGCTTTTTTGTTGTCCAGATCTTCCATTAACTTAATAGTGCCGCACCCATGGCGAACCCTACACATTTTGTACACACACCAGCCAGTGCCTTACCAGCCACCGACCTCACCGCACGCCACTGCCTTCTATACTATCTAGGCCCTTGTCTGCTTTTCCAGTGCCCCATTTCTTGCTGTAGTGTGCCTATTGCTCTCATTCCGCGGCCCAGGCGCAATGCTCCCCCCACCCCCGCTGGCTTGCTGAAGCCGTCCACGCCCTGACCTCCACTGGTGGCCTAGGTTACCGTTTGCAGTCACCTCCGACGGCTTCGTCCACACTCCCTGGTTCCCCGCTTGCTGTCCTGCCCGCGGCCTCCGTCTCTGCAGCACCAGTTCCTTGCGGCGGGGCGCGCGGTGATTGTGCACCCGTCGGTCGGCTCCCCTGCGCTGTATTCGGCGGTGCCTGCGGCGCTGGCGGTCAGCCCTGTTATTCTCTCTCCTCTGGCTCTGTTTCATGTGGCAGCTACCGTGCCACCCGGGCCAGCCCCTGTTTCTCTGAGTGCACCTGTTGTGTTCCCCGCGGACGGCTCCGGCGGGCCCTCTTCGGCAGCGGGTCATACAGCGTTTCTGCCTGCTGCTGTGGGTGGCCCTACTGCTAGTGCTCATCCTGGGCACACATTAGGAACTGTGATGGCGCTTCCTGGTGGTCACATGAGCGTATTACGCTTTATGACCACACAGTCCGTGGTGTCTTCTAACATGGGCGTTCCTGGGCAACTGCTCATGGGCCCCGCCCCGGGTTTAGTTTATCAGAATTTTTTGACGGGTGGCATGCCTTCCCTCCAGCCTTTCCAGGGCCTTTCCGCTTACCGCTCCCCGTTTTTTCCGGCGGTTTTCCTTCCTGGGCAATCGGCGCCTCCGGCATGGCCGTATACTATTGCGCAGCCTGCAGGCCCCCAGGGTATTATGCAGGTTCGCCGCAGGTGGGATTTTACGCTCTTGCTGTGCCCCCATTTTACCAGCAGCCTGATAACCCTTTTCTCCTGCCCGGCGGTCCCTATCAGGTGGGGTGGCCTTCCTCTGCTTTTGGCGCTGGCCCATGGGCCCAGATTTCTGATGCACCTTCTAGCGCATCCCAGGCTCCTCCCCCTGTCCCTGCACTGCTTATGTTGCTTCGTCCCGCTCCGCTCGAGTTTTCCCCATGGGCGGCGGGTACGCCGGTGGTGGCCCCTACTGTAAACCAGGTGATTCACCTTTGCTCTCTCCCGAGGTGACTGGCAGTGGGGATCGTGGGTCTCCGATGTCGCTGCAAGTCCACGGTGGAAATCGTATGGCCGGCCCGGATGTGGCTTTCCCAGTCTCGGATGTCCTGGTTTCAGATGCAGTGTCGGATTCGAGTGCGGGTGCTGGACGAGGCGGCACAGCAGGTCCTTCGGTGTCGGTTCCAGCTAAGGATCTGCCGGCCATCCCCTCAGCTGATGGTGAGCGTGTTGTTTTTGATTCCTCCTCTGTGATTTCTTCTTCTGGTTCTGACACTAGCAGCAACCAGTCCAGCTCCCTCTCGCGCCCGTACAAGATGGACAGGCTGGTGGTTAGGGCAGTTAGGAAGGAACTGAGTGGCATTAGGCGCCTGCGTAAGGCCAGGAGCCTGCCCGAGGTGCCTGATTTCTTGGACATGATACATTGCGCTAACATGGCGGGATCCGCCAGTAAAAACTCCTTTCGCAACTTTCAACAATGGTTGCGTGGGTTCTTGATTTTTTCTCCCTGCTTCTTGAACACTAGGCCGGGGGAACACAAGAACATTGTTAGGTATTTGTTTTTGGTTAACGAAACCCTCATACAATATAAGGGTTCCGTTTGGCGGCGGTATGACACCAAATTCCGGGAAAAGCACGACGGGTCTAAGATCATGCCCTTCGGTTGTAAAGATGTAGAGGTTTGGTTGGAGGTCACCAACCAGGACAGGCAACTGGTTGAGGCCCCTTCCAAAAACGTTTTTTTCTGGTGGCAGGAAGGGCGCGGGGCCCCTGGGTAAGGGTAAGTGTTTCGCGTTTAATGATTCCAAGTGCAACAAGGGGGCGAAATGTCATTTTTGCCACTCCTGTCAAATTTGCAGAGCCCGTCACCCTGCCAAGGACTGTAAGTCCACGCCCAGCGGCCGCCGGGCCGGTCCTGGGGACCCCTCCACTAGTACTCGGTAAGGCCCCTTCGCCCATACTCGTTCCAGAGCTGTCAAAGTGGCTGGTGTGTTACCCACATTCTGCGGATTCCGGATTTTTGCTTGATGGTTTTCGTTTCGGTTTCCGGTTACCCATCCCCGACTCAGTCTTGGTAGTGTCCCGCAGGAATTTGCAGTCTGTTCTGGATTTGCCACATGTGGTTAGGCAGAAGGTGGATGCGGAAGTGAGATTGGGCCGGATATGCTGCACTTTTTCCTGTGTACCTTTGCCCGACTTGTGCATCTCCCCTTTGGGGGTGGTGCCCAAGAAGGTTCCGGGCAAGTTCCGTTTGATCCAACATTTGTCTTACCCCTGGGGCGGTTCCGTTAATGATGCCATCCCTGCGGAGTGTTGCAGGGTACGTTATCAACTCTTCGACGAAGCTCTTGAGCTGGTTCGGGGATTTGGTGAGTGTGCCCTGCTGGCTAAGTTAGACATCGAGTCAGCTTTCCGGCTCCTCCCTTTACATCCCGGTTACTTTAGGTTCATGGGTTTTAGGCTGGTTGGGTCCTACTACATTGACAAGTGCCTGCCCATGAGGTGCTCTGTCTCTTGTTTCAATTTTGAGAAATTCAGTAGTTTCTTTCACTGGTACGTTCAAGTGAGCACGGGTCACACCGGTATTGCTCACTATTTAGACGATTTTCTCGTTGTAGGCCCCAGAGATAGCGATGTTTGCTTGCGCGTCTTGCGGTCTGCATCTGTTTTGTTTGAGAGTTTGGGCGTTCCCATCGTGGAGGACAAGACCGAGGGCCCTGTGTGTTGCCTTTCTTATCTCGGTATTGAAATCGACATAACGGTTGGTTGTTGTCGTCTTCCCGATGACAAGATCCATAAGCTGTTGGCATTTATCAGGGATTGTTTAGGCAAGAGCAGGGTCAGGCTCCGTCTGGTTCAGTCCCTTTCAGGTTCCTTTAATTTCACATGTAGGATCATACCGATGGGCAGGGTTTTTTGCCGAAAGTTGGAGAGGGCCACCGCTGGGGTGTCCAAACCGCATCACATCATTCGCCTGTCTCAGGTAATTAAGGACGACCTTAGAACCTAGGCGTCATTTTTGAAACACTTTAATAGGGAGTTGTTGTGGCCACTTCCACTGGTGTACAGTCCCCACTTGCAGCTTTTTACTTATGCCGCGGGTTCCTCAGGTTTTGGTGCCTTTTTCCAGGGCGAATGGTGCATCGCTCCTTGGCCCCAGTCGTCGGTTGCACAGGGTTTCATGGCGAATTTGCTGTTGCTTGAATTGTTCCCAATCATTGTGGCAGTCGAATTGTGGTCGGCTCGGTTGGCTAACCAGATGATCATTTTTTGGTGCGACAATTTGGGGGTAGCTCATGCGGTGAATAATCAACGGTCCTTCTCCCCCCAGGCTTTGCATCTGATACTCCATATGGTTCTGACATGCTTGTGATTTAACATCAGCCTCACGGCCCGGCACGTCCCCGGGGTTGACAACGATATCGCGGATGCTTTATCGCGTTTCAACTTCTGGAGATTTCGGGAGTTAGCCCCGGGAGCCTCGGCTCTCGGTCTGACTTGTCCACATTCTATCTGGCAGATTGTAGAGCAGGCCTGAGGTCGTTGGCCGTAAAGTCCTTGGCGCCTTCTACCTCGCAGGCCTACTCGGCGGCCTGGAGGGATTGGGAGACCTACCAGACTTCTCATTTGGTGGCTGGTAAGTCTGTTGAGGATTGCTTCCTGGAGTACGTGTGGGGCCATTACGCGCAGGGCAAATCTAGGGCAGCTATGTCCAAAACTATTGCGAGTATGTCCTTTCACGCCAGGTTGCTGGGGACTGTTGATCCCACAAGGCCATTCATATTAGATAAGGCGCTGAGAGGGTGGGCCAAGGAGACCCCTTTGGTTGCAGACTCCCGCAGGCCCATTGACCCGCATCTGTTGCGCGATTTGTTGACTGCTGTTTCTGCAGTGACTGGGGACGAGTTGGAGGCATCTCTGTTTCGAGTGGCTTTTTCTTTTGCCTTTTTTGGTGCTTTTAGGATTAGCGAACTGGTGGCTGTTAACAAGTTTTCCTCTGACACGGGGCTTCTATTTAATGAGGTGGTACGCCGGTAAGGGGTTGTCCTGTGTAAGATTGCCCGGTCAAAGACGGATCAGCTGGGAAGGGGCAAGTGGGTTGCGCTGAAGGCATTCACTGAGGCCGCTTTGTGCCCCGTCCGTTTGTTGGAGGCTTATTTGCCCATTTTTGCTGCACGTGAACTCATTGCCTCTCACTCATTTCCAGTTCACTGCCATTTTTAAGAGTTGTTTGAAACATTTAGGACTTAATGTGGCGGACTACGGGACGCATTCCTTTCGGATTGGGGCGGCTACTTAGGCCGCCGCCAGCAGGCTTTCCCAGACGGCCATCCAGGACATGGGTCGGTGGAAGTCCGCTGTGTATAAGTCTTATGTACGTATTAATAAGTTGTGAGTTGCACCCATTGGCGTTCACCCAAAAATTTAGTTTGCTCGCCAGTTTAGGAACGGTTAGCGTTCCGGAACTGGGGGCGTGAAGGAATTTTTTGAAAATTTTTCCTCTTTGTGGACTAATTACAATTGGCTGTTCTACAGGTTCACCAAGGTTTTTTTTTTAAGTTTTCGCCTTCACTTGGGTCTGTTTTTCTCGTTCTGTTTGTTCATGTGATATTTATTGTGCCTACTAACAATTAGGTTACTTTCTTTTTCAGCTCATACATTTTCTTCTTCCCTGGTCTAGGTAGTGGGCCATTCATACATTTTCTGGGCGGAGCGTCACCCCTTAGCTGCTAGGGCCGCTGAATTGTTAGGCGTTCGCATGGTGCGGTGGCTGGGTGTTCGGGGTTTACGGTGGTCTGGGTTTTGTCCCTGTTGTTTAGCAGAGAGCGGTGCTGGGGTCGTCCAGACGTTGTTATTGTTCACTTAGGGGGTAACGACATTGGCCAGATGAAGGGTATTGAATTGACTTTCCAGGTTAGGGAGGATTT
The DNA here is from genome assembly GCF_028390025.1 of Pseudophryne corroboree. Taxonomy (NCBI): domain Eukaryota; kingdom Metazoa; phylum Chordata; class Amphibia; order Anura; family Myobatrachidae; genus Pseudophryne; species Pseudophryne corroboree. The sequence continues at coordinate 782,288,214 of NC_086444.1, forward strand.
GTGTCTTTTGCGGTCACGGTGGCCAGATGTTCATGTGGTGTGGTCTGACATTGTTCCTAGAACGCACTGGAGGGGTTCCGTCAGTCATTTAGCCGTTGACAAGGCACGGAAGAAGGTTAATTTTGCGGTTTCCAAGTTTGTTCAGGTGGACGGTGGTTTTGCGGTTCGGCGCCCATTGCTGTTGCCTGAGAATCCCTTGTATTTTAGGCAGGACGGGAGCCATTTGTCTGAGGCAGGCTTGGAGGTTTTTCTTCGGACTGTTTTTTCAGTCTGGTGTGGTTTAGGTGTGTAGTCTTCTTAATGTTGGATGGCGGGCTAAGGTTCTGTTAGGCCATTTATTCAAGGTGGTTAGAACCTGGCAGTGGCGGGAAGGCGCTTTTGACCAGTGGCCACATGGAGCATAAATGGTCTTTGAGGTGCAACTACCCTTTCCAAGGACGGCTAGTGAGTTCTGCCCGGACGAGGGGGCGAGGGCCATTTTCATAGGAAATGGTCACGCTATGCCATAGTAAAAGGTAGTGCTTGCCTTTTCAGGACAGGTTATGCTTTTGGCCGTATGAGGCGTTTAAGTCACCTCATATCATAAAAGTTGGGGCGTTTAAGTCGCCGCCATTGTTATATAGCATCAATTGGCTAGAGCTGGTCATCAAGCGTTTTCCTTGCCATCCCTTACCAGAAGGGTAATTCCACTTAATAAACCAATAATAGTACAAAGAATTAAGGTTCAAAAAGGGTTGAGATTACCTAAAGGATAAAAAAAGGGGCAGACTAGATGGGCCAAGTGGTTCTTATCTGCCGTCAAATTCTATGTTTCTATGTTACTATGTTTAGTATGGCTTAAAAAAGAATCCAATGCGTTTAAAAAAATGACTTTCTTTTGAACCTCTCTAGTTTTAGCATAAAATGATTCTTTACAGTGATTTTTTTTATTCTCTTCAGAGACTGTTGAATGTATGTCACAATTCATGCTTCTTTATGTTTGAAGGAGAAGTTGACTCCAGAACAGTGGTGTACACAGCTTTGCCGGTGTGGTAGTCAAAGGGAAGATTAGGGATTGGGGGTAATGATGTCCATTAAAGGCACTGGCATTAATTTTTTTCACCATCGGCAAGATACCATCAATGGTCAACCAATGCACTTGTGCAGATGACCTCCTGTGCATGCACATAGCAGGACTGGCAGTCACCATAGAAATTTAGCTGATACTGTAGTAAACATGTGCATATGTTAATCATCAATGGCTCACCAATAGTGGTTCATTCCTGATTGTGAAAACCACTCACTATCAGACCATCGATGAGTCCTATACATCAGTAGTCTATGGCAACTCCTAAATTGGGGCAGCTTAGAACTGTATAAAGAGATAACCATAAGACTTACCACCTGGTCATACAAATTCTGGTCCCGATTCATGATTTTCCTTATAACATGACGTGGACACTTTCACAATATTTTCTAGGACCGCGTTAACTTACTAACTCACTCCTGATAGGAGGGGAGGGCAGAATCTAGGAGACATGGCTTTGTTGCCACATTGAGTACATAGAAAGAGCTGAGGCTTCAATTACAAGCATTTTGAGCAAATATGGTCAGCTGCTACTTAACATATGAATACTAATTCCTATTTGGAAGTACTGTATCTGGCTTCAGGAAAAATACCTGATAAAACATGCACTGCATAATAACATATTTTCTTCTAGAAAACATATGATGAATAGCTTTATCTTCAATAGTTTCTTGTTACAAAGTGACCTAAAAGAGAGGAATATCAGCCAGTGGTGCTAAGGGGGGGAACGGGTACAAATTACCCGGGGCCAGGCTTGATGGAGGGCCAGGGCTGGGTCCGCTGCTCGCACGCTGACATCACCCTCCTTACCTGTCAGCTCCCACCCTGGGCTGCAGTGACTGCAAGGAGGCTGCCATCAAGCAGCAGCAGCCTCCTCTGTGTGGCGATGGGGCTTCAGGGGGCGCCTCACCTGATCTGCCCCTAGCTGGGGTGCACAACGGCGCTCCCCCATAGAGCACGCAGCGCCGCTTTGTGGCAACATAAATACTAGTTTTCATTATATTTATTAGGAAGGAGGCATGGTCACACCCCTTTCAATTAGAACATTACCTGGGCCCAGCCACAGTGTCTACAGCTTTGATCCCAGTCAATATTCTGGGTGTTTTGTTCCTGTAGTAAATTCACATATTACATTTATGTAGCTACTTCTTTATTTTTAGAGGTTTAGGTCTGGAGTGAACATGTAGATTGCAATGAACTTCACTGTGCATGATGGTGTGCTGAATAATTGATGAGCTGTAACATGGCATACTGGAGGGGTCTGTTCATCATCCAGAGGCGGAACTACCGCCAGTGCAACCAGTGCGTTGCACTGGGGCCCGCCTCTGTCAAGGGGCCCAAAGCATGTAATGAGTCAAACTGACTCATTACATGCCGCTGTGTGCTGCGGGCAACCGCTGTCCGCAGCACACAGCCGCCCGGAGAGGAGAGGAGCAGCGGTACGGGGAGAAGGAGGAGGAGGGAGGTGGAGGAGGGAGCTGCAGCAGCGCTTTACTACTGGTTGAGGCGCTGCTGCTGCTGCTGGCCCTCTGCTTCACTATAGGCTGTATTCCGAGAACAGCCGATAGTGAAGCAGAGGGCCAGTAGCAGCAGCGCCTCCACCAATAACACAGCGCTGCTGCGGCTCCCTTCTCCACCTCCCTCCTGCTCCTTCTCTCCTGCCCAGGAATCGTGAGTGACCAGAAGCTGCACCGAGGAGCCTGAGCCAGCAAGGAGGGTAAGTATAATTCATTCTTTCTTCCTTTCTTTTCTTTTCTTTCTTCTACAAAAAGGGGGAATCTGCCTGCCACAATGTGTAAAAAGGGGGAATCTGCTTGCCACAATGTGTAAAAAGGGGGAATCTGCCTGCCACAATGTGTAAAAAGGGGGAATCTGCTTGCCGCAATGTGTAAAAAGGGGGAATCTGCTTGCCGCAATGTGTAAAAAGGGGGAATCTGCCTGCCGCAATGTGTAAAAAGGGGGAATCAGCCTGCTGCAATGTGTAAAAAGGGGGAATCTGCTTGCCGCAATGTGTAAAAAGGGGGAATCTGCTTGCCGCAATGTGTAAAAAGGGGGAATCTGCCTGCCGCAATGTGTAAAAAGGGGGAATCTGCCTGCCGCAATGTGTAAAAAGCGGGAATCTGCTTGCTGCAATGTGTAAAAAGGGGGAATATGCCTGCCGCAATGTGTAAAAAGGGGGATGCTGTCTGCCGTAATGTGTAACAAGGGCACGCTGTCTGCCGTAATGTGTAACAAGGGCACGCTGTCTGCCGTAATGTGTAAAAAGGGGACGCTGTCTGCCGTTATGTGTAAAAAGGGCACGCTGTCTGCCGTTATGTGTAAAAAGTGTACGCTGTCTGCCGCTATGTGTAACAAGGGCACGCTGTCTGCCGTTATGTGTAAAAACTGTACGCTGTCTGCCGCTATGTTTAAAAAGGGCACGCTGTCTGGCGTTATGTGTAAAAAGTGTACGCTGTCTGCTGCTATGTGTAACAAGGGCCCGCTGTCTGCCGTTATGTGTAAAAAGGGTACGCTGTCTGCCGCTATGTTTAACAAGGGCACGCTGTCTGCTGTTATTTGTAAAAAGTGTACGCTGTCTGCCGCTATGTGTAACAAGGGCACGCTGTCTGCCTTTATGTGTAAAAAGTGCAAGCTGTCTGCCGCTATGTGTAAAAAGGGCACGCTGTCTGCCGTTATGTGTAAAAAGGGGGACGCTGTCTGCCGTAATGTGTAAAAAGGGGACGCTGTTTGCTGTAATGTGTAAAAAGAGTAATCTGTCCGCCGTAAGATGTAAAAGAGTCTCTACCTGGTGTAGTGGTGCTACTGTGCGGCGTAATTTGAATAATGGAGACTACTGTGCACTGTTTTATGAATTGGTATTATTTTGTGGCCACACCCCTTCCCCACAAAGCCTTGCCACTATGTATTTTGGCGCGCGCCTATGGCGCGCACTGCCCCTGTTTTGCATGCAGGGGTGGGGCTCCGATGCCGTTTCTTGCACACAGTGCTAAAATGTCTAGTTACGGCACTGTTGCTAGGTATCCATTTCTCTGGCCCTGAGCAGGTCCCCCTCACCAGATCCTCTCCATGGGTGAGGGGGTGGACTTGGATGGGATGGGGGGCCCAAAGCATTTTGTCGCACCTGGGCTCACCGCTCGCTAGTTCCGCCACTGTAATCATCACTAAAGTTATGTTTTTCACAGGGATGTGTGGTGAGCTAAATGGCTCAGGAGGCACTGGATAACCCCAGAGCCAGATTTACATGCAATATATGAGCCAAAGGGTACATCTGGGCATTATACACAGGTGCAGCATTATAAACTCCTGGAAATCTGGTGAGTTTTGTTTAGACATGTGTGGAAAGGATACACAGGTGAGGCACTGCCTCACCTGCCATAGACTTTTTACTCCAGAGTTTGGGCTATAAAAATTATTAGAATAATGCAAAAAAGATATTTCAACAAAATGATAATTTCATGTATTTTATTCAGTCAAAACTCTGGTTTAAACGTAAGTATGACAGGAAAGGCTCTGCCTCACCTGCCTCACCCCACCGCACGTCACTGTTTTTTCACATAGTTAAGATGCTTAATTGTAATTTCTATGTAACAGAACCATTTATTAAATTGTAATATATATAGGTTACAATTATCCCCCCATAGTTTCCACAGTCACCATACATACATTATAGGGGGCATAGAAATTAGGCCATTCATCAAGTTACAAAAAAACATCCTGAGATGGCATACAGCCCTTGAATGGTGCCAATCAAATACTCAGTGCATTCACCTGATTCTCTGCTGTTTTCTACTCATTATTCAACCCACAAAAACTTCAAAAAATACAAATGAAATGCGCTGGCAGTCAGAAATTTTCAATTTAAAACATCCATACAATATAAAAACATGAAAAATACAATATTGAAACACCGGCCAGTATTAAAATATACTGTACATTAAAACATCAAATTCATATTTATAATATGGCAGATATGTACAGTATAACCACTGGTGTTAATATTGCAGCAGAAAAAAGTCTCTCCATTGTATCTATATTTTAGCAGCAACATACTGTATATCAACTGATTTAAATATTGCAGCAGAACACAGTTTCTCATTAACGTATGTGTTATAGCAGCAGTATATATCAAGCTGGTCATAATACTGCAGCAGCAGAAATAATGATCTGTGTCTGATGCTGCATCTTTGCATGCAATCACCTGGATTTGTGACCCCACCATTGGGCATTTCAATACAAAACCTAGTGTGTGCAGCATCTTGACATAGCTGCTGCATACCCATGTGGTGGCGGCATACAGTAAGTGTCCATTTCTGAATCAGACCCTTACTCTACAACTTCTGGGGAGGTAAAATGTGAGGAATCTCCTCAATGTTGTTTTTCTTTTTTTTGTCAAATATAATTTTTTATTAGTATTTGACAAAATTACACAAGCATACAGTAGGACGGGGGAAAAGGGTTAAAAAATAAAAATGGGGAGGGAAAAAGGAAGGCAACGCATCAGGTACATTCAGTGCATCGAGAAAGATTGAACCATACAATATTACAATACCGGAGGGAACACAGTGTTCTTTGATTACAAGAATATAAGATTCAACCTGTGGCATGTCCATAAGTATTGTTAATTAAGTACATTATGCCAACAAACACATTTCCATTGAGCCACCTTTTAGCTAATAATTAGATGGATCGTCGTAGTGCGTAGTTGCTCCAATCCAGCGGTGCATGTATGCGGGTACGCTCGGGTACAGAGTACCCTTAAGAATTTGGCAGCGGGTACGCAGTAGCACCTTCCACACACTTTGCCATTACCACAATTATAATGTGCCACAAAGCAACAAGACCATGGTGCTTGGCAGCATGACAGCTCCTCAAACTTTGTCGGGGTTACTGGGAGGGCAACAGTGGCTGTATTTTCCTGTTATAATGGAGGCATTACTATATATTGTTATTAAATTGGGGGCATTACTATATATTGCTATTATACTGGAGGTAGCAGTATATATTTCTATTATACTGGAGGCATTACTATATATTTTTAGCCTTGCCTCCAGATTCCCCAAAAAAGGGTCTGTGTCGTGTGGCCACGCCGCTAGTGTCATGTAGCCACATTCAATATCAGCATGTGGCCACGCCCCCTCACAACACATGACCACGTCCATTATTCAGCACTCAGTACCACTAAGAAAATATTTCTACTTGCACCACTGCTCCAAGCAGAACATTTTGTTAAGAAGGGAGCCCTCGCCAGAGAACTAGAGTAAGGGGGGTACCTGCCATTTCAAATTCAAAGTGAGATTGAGCAGCAATTTTGACCTCAGTTAACAAAGGAATTAAAGTTGTATGCCAATTTCATGCTAGGAGAAGCTTTGCAGATACTAATATATAACCCATAACATGCCTGTCAGTGGGAGAAATAATTTCTGAAAGCAAATGTAGTATTGCTAATTTTGGGGTAGGAGTCAAGTTAAGTTCCAGTACTGTGGAAATGAGCCAGAAAACCTGGTTCCAAAAAATTTTAATTAAAGGACAAGACCATAATATATAATAAAGTGTACCCGCTATTCCACAGTTACGCCAACATTCATTAGATGTAGTGGGCCACATGTAGTGAAGGAGAGCGGGTGTTAAGTACTGTCTATGAAGAATTTTATAAAATTGTTCTATATGGAACATGCATTAACATAAAGTGAAACAAGTTCGGAATACTAATTGCCATTTGTCCTCTGATATGGTACAAGTGAGGTCTATTTCCCATTTACTACGTGAGGAAATTTTTGTAGATGTCTTTGAGCTAATTAAAGGTATAACGCCTCCACGTTTTGTTCTAGTAATCAAATCGAATAGGTATCTAGGTATAGGTAGCAGTTTATGGGAGGGTAGTGATACGCTCCTTAACCAGTGTCTTAACTGGATATATTTATAGATATATCTCTGTGAAATTGAGAACTTAGATTGAATTGGAGCGTACGAGAACAGGGTACCTGAATCCATTACATCCTTCAGCTGCACGATGCCCTGGGGTAACCAAGAACCAAAAGTTAAATCTGGGATCAAGCATGCTAAACCCTTTAGCATGAGCTCCACAGAAGGGAGGGAGATCTCTTCTATTTTGTGCACCAGGACAAACCAAGCTTTATGGGATACCTGCATTGTAGTGGAGTGGGCCTCAAGGTTTTTTCCCTCTGTAATGGGTAGCCATAAGATATCTAGTATCTCACCAGCACCTTATAAAATTTAGCCAGTAGGGAATTAGGCAATAAAATAGGGATGGTTGTAAATTATTATAACAATTTAGGGAGCAGAACCATTTTCAGGGCCACAATACGGCCCAACCATGAAATATTTAGCATCATCCAATCATTCGTCAAGCAAGATATTCTGTTTAATAAAGGGGGATAAATGCAGGAGATTAAAGCTTTCATTCCGAGTTGATCACTCGCTAGCTGCTTTTAGCAGCATTGCACACGCTTAGCAGAATAGCGAACGAAAGATTAGCAGAACTGCTACTAAATAATTCCCTGCAGTTTCTGAGTAGCTCCAGACCTACTTCTAGACTGCGATCACCTCAGTCTGTTTAGTTCCTGGTTTGACGTCACAAACACGCCCTGCGTTCGGCCAGCCACTCCCCCATTTCCCCAGCCACTCCTGGGCTTTTTCCTAGCACACTTGCGTTTTTTAGCACACTCCCTGAAAATGCCAAGTTGACGCCCAGAAACACCCACTTCCTGTCAATCACACTACGATCACTCGAGCGTTGAAAAAACATCGCTCGAGCTTGTGTAAATCTCCAAAGTTTTGTGTTAAATTACTAAGTGCATGCGCGCTGTGTACCATGCGCATGCGCATTTTCCACCTAATCGCTGCGTTGCAAAAAACGTCAACAAGCGAACAACTCAGAATGACCACCTAAGTCCGAAACGTTCAGGGAGATCTGGATTCCCAGATATTTAAGACTCCTATCTTGCCCGGCGTAATTGAAACTGAATTTCAGCTTGTCTAATAGGCTGGATGGGAAGTTGATAGGGAGGGCTTCTGTTTTAGAGCAATTCAGCTTGTAGAATGATACGGAGATGCTAGAGGGAAGCAACTGGGTTTGTGAGAGTTAACACTACATTGTCCGTAAAGAGGTAGATTTTGTAATGATTTTCAAATAGAATTAGGCCTTTTATCTCAGAGTTGGTTCTAATGCGTTCAGTGAGGGGTTCTATCGCAAGGGCAAAAACTAAGGGGGAGACAGAATGGGTTTGAATATAGAGCAGTGACTGAAGACAGGGCTCTGCCATGAATTCCAAATTTAATCAATACTACTTATAGGTAGCCCAAGTGCAGCCTATCGAATGCCTTCTCTGTATCCAACGAAAGCATCAGTAGAGGTTCAGTCGATGCAGAGAAGACATCTAGAATATTAATCACCCTCCTGGTATTATCCAGTGCCTGATGTCCTCGAACAAACCCCACCTGGTCCTGATGGATTAGGGATGGTAGTAAAGGCTTGAGTCTATTAGCTATAAGTTTACCATAGATTTTAACATCTGTACTAAGAAGAGCAATCGGACGGTAATTAGCTAAAGTAGGGGGACTCTTCCCTGGTTTGGGGAAAGCTACAATTCGTGTTTCAAGTGTTTCCCAGGGAAAAGTGCCTCTTGTAGAGGCTTCATCGAATACAGATGTCAGAAGCTGTGAAAGATCATCTATGGAACATTTATAAAATCTGTTAGAGTAATTATAAGGACCAGGTGCCTTGTCTGCCGGAAGATTGCCAATTACCTTCTTAATTTCCTCAGTAGTCCAGGGGGCTTCTAATGATTGGCGGGTATAAGCAGCTAAAGAAGGAAGATTAACGGCCTTTGGAAAAAGGTTTCGATTTCTTTGGCTGTGGGCTGTGGGGTCAGAGGATCCTTATTCAAGTTATATAGAGCAGAGTAATAGTCGGGGAAGGCATTAGCGATGTCTGACGGGTCCGATACTTTCACTCTCGAATTCGTAACTTCTCTAATACGTTCTTTAGCTATTTCACCTCTTAAATTTCTTGCCAGCAGTCTACCTGTTTTGTCACATTGAACATAACATTTCTCCTTAAGTTTATAGAGATTTTTGTGGACCTCGTTCAGGGTTAAAATGTTCCACACTTCTCTAGTTTTAAGAAGTTTACAGAGAACTTCTTAAACTCATCTTATTAAAAGGGGAAAACTTAGGTTTGGACCCTAGAACTCCTAAGTGGGGTTTTATATCTGTTTGGAGTTTAATCATTGTCCTGTGATGGCGTGCAGGGACTTGAATTCTAGTACCAAGTACCACAGCTTTCATTGCGCACCAATGATTAAATACTGGCAAAATCAATCCGTGAAAAGGACCTACGTACAGGGGAATAAAATGTATAGTCTCTACAGTTTGGGTTCCTAGCTCTCCATACATCATATCGATCATATTCGGCCAGAATTCACCTGAACGTTTTGGATCGATCTCCAGCAGCGGACGACCTATGAGGATTGTAGGGCCTCGACTTATCTAAATGTGAATCCAGCACTAAATTGAAATCTAATATTAATACTGCCCCAGAGCAGTTGGCTTGAATTACATAATTTTTTTTTCTGATAAACGGAATCTGTTTCTTATTAGGGGCATATACTACTGCCAATGTAACTTGTTTGTCTTCCAATTTACTGATGAGTATTAAGTAACGACCTTCAGAATCAGTTACCTGTTTCTCTAATATGAAGTTGCAAGCATGAGAAACGAGAAGGGCCACTGCCATCTTTATCTTAGGGTCATTAGATATAATAACAATGTGGGAACTTAATATTTGAAAATTGCAGAGCTGAAGAGGATATAAAATGAGTCTCCTATAGAGCTACAATATGGGCCTTGAGTTTGACAAAGGGGCACAATGCGAGTTTCCGTTTATTGGGCGAATTCAGCCCTTTTACATTTAATGATACAACATTAACCATTAGGCAATACGAAATATGGGCTGTTGAGATAAATAGACTTCACATGATTACATCTGTAAAAATATGTGTGCCAAGGTTAAAATTAAATAAATATATGGATTGGAAGAATGTTGAGAAAGTGTACCCAGAAATGTAACTTCAATAAAGTTTAAAAGAAGGCAAAAGGGATTATAAAACAAAAAAGGGAGAAATAGTACCTGAGAGGTACTACTTCCAATGAATACCAACTGCAGCGGCACATGTGGGAGTGTATGTGAGGCATCGGCCTCCACCACTCTCTTTAGGATCCGAACCTGAAAAAACAAAGAGTGAGCAACACAAAGTAAACACCAAATCTTACTTAATCGCTACTTGTAACTTTTGGTAACAAGAATTGACAATGTAACTTCACAATGTAAAAGTATCCTGACTGGTCAATAGGAATATTCACTACCCACCGCACTGTAAAATGCCTCGAAAAAACTTAAAATGCTATACACTGTTTATCATACAGTAGGTCCGTATAAATATCATATTGAAATATATCTACCCAAATTAACAATGTATTAGTTCATAGTCGACCAGTCATTGGTGATCTTGGGGCTCTTGGGAACTTTCGAAGAGATGTCTTCTAATTTCCAAGCAATTAAGAGTTGAGTACCTTCGCCAGGCGTATTCACAACTGTCATGGTGTCATTTTGATGAATGAGAAGCTTAGTTGGAAAACCCCATCTGTAGGGATTTTCGGCCTTCTGGAGGGCCCTAGTGACTGGTAGAAAGGGCCGGCAGAGGGCTAGTGTAGCAGCCGATAAATCACCGAAAATGTGAAGGTGTCCTAAAATTGGAGAAGCCGTTTCTGAAGACCTAGCTGCTCAGATCACCAATTATTTTATGTGGTAGTAATAGAATCGTATAATGGTGTCTCTAGGACAGTGTTTCCCAACCACGGTCCTCAAGGCACACTAACAGTCCTGGTTTTAGTGATATCCAGGCTTGAACACAGGTGACTTAATTAGTACCTCAGTTATTTTGATTTAACCATCTGTGCTGCAGCCTGGATATCACTAAAACCTGCACTGTTGGTGTGCCTTGAGGACCGTGGTTGGGAATGCCTGCTCTAGGAGCATCTGTTGGAGCAGCTCTGGCCTTAGGGAGGCAATGTATGCGGTCCAGGAGAAGGTCTTTGATAGGGACATGCGGAAGCAGCTTTTTAAAGATGTCCATGACGTAATCATCCAACTCAAAGTTGGGAATGGATTCGGAAATCCCAAGGACTTTAATGTTGCTACGGAGGACCTGTCCTCTAAGTCTCCGACCTTGCTATGTAGCAATGTCACATCCGCTTGTAGGTCCTCGTGTTGAGTTATAAGATTATTATGGGATCTAACTACGTCTTCAAATTTATTTTCAAGATGGTCGGTTAGTTGGCCGATATCATCAATAGACTGTTGGCAGGTTTGAAAAGCAGTTTTGAATTTTACAGAAATGTCAGTTTTAAATAAGGCAAGTAGTTGTCTCATGGAACCAATGGTCAGCGGAGCATCATCACCAAGGTCAACCATCGGAGCAGATGTTGTTGTCGTGGGTCAAAATGGACCTGTTAATGCTGAAAGTTGTTTTTTTTCACCAGAAGTAGTAGGTTTAAGACTGTGTGTGTGTGTGTGTGTGTGTGTGTGTGTGTGTGTGTGTTTGTGTGTGTGGGGTGAATGTTTAAAGAAACTCACTGGGGGAACATAAGAGTGTTCCTTTAGGAATTTGGGAGGCATGATGGCTTGAAGTAGGCAGCCACTCAAAAAAAAATAGAAAGAAAAGCTGGATTGGGTGTATATCCTTGCTGGTAAACCCTCAGTCCATATTTAATAACATAGAGAGTGGTTGAGAGGTATGGATGTATTCAAAGCATGGGTGAAGTCTCTATATATTATTGCATCCATGAAGGTTTGCTCTGTAAACTGGCTTAAACAGCTGCATTGCTGACCTACAGTATTGAGTAGATAGTAGTTATGTCCCAATGAAACAGGAAAAATAAATTGAGTAGCGCTGTCAGCTTTCTTGAGATCAGCTACATAAAATACAAGCAATTGGACACAGGAAGGAGCTCATGCACTGCAGGAACAGTTTAACAGTGTAATCCAAGTATGGGGAAAACAATAAGGGCAGTTTTATGTGGATTTATATAAAGACATATTTTATTTGCACTTCTTCCACTCCTCACAGACCCCACCTGAGTAGATGATAGCAATATCCCTCACAGTGGGTGATAGATGTGTGCTGTGAGCTCTGTACCAGACTAACCGGCTTCCAAGTAATTCTGGGGCTCATTGTCCAGGCGCAGCTTCACGTATAAGGCAGGTGAGGGGTACTGGTCACCGACCCACCAGTGACCAGGCACCACCAGGATACACCCTGCCAGCCAGCGCTGTGTCACCATAGGGAACGAGAATGAGCCGCAACTAAGACGGCCGCCTGAAGCTGAGATCAGCAGCTGCATCCACCACTAAGGAGCAGCTGGGAAAGAAGATGTGGTGCTGAATAAAGAGCCCCTGGGTAGAGATTAGGTGGTATAATCCACTGCAGAATGTCTTTAATAGAGATGCTACACGGTATACAATTATAAAGCTCAAGCAGAAGTCTTTCCCTTCGGACAGCACAGGCAAGCAAGGGTAGGCACTTACTTTTCCCTACAATTATTTAGGTGACAAGCAGATGTCCCTCTTGTTCTCCAAGAAGTCACCCTCCTCCAGGTGAAAGAAATAAACAAAACGGCTGGATAGCGCCTCAAATAATAAATATAATATAAATATATAATTGTTCTGTCACCTGCGCTGCCGTAAAACAGTGTGTGTGTGTTTGTTGTAGATATATAATGAACAGAAGAAACGGCTGCGCAAAAAGTGGAAGAACAATTAACAATACTTAATGGGGAATAATTAATAATAAGAGCTGACGTATAATGAAAAAAGGTTTATTATATTAATAACATTGATTAAGACACTTAAAGTCTGGATATAAAATTCAATAACAACATACAAGCAAAGTTTAAATGTATCAACACCTTGATCATGAGATATGTGAGCTGCAGATCTCAATCTACTTATTGAGAATAGGAACCACAGAGTCCGGGGTTAATTCATTGAGAGTGTCCACAGTTCCAAATAAACAGCCGATCAGGGTATGACTGATAATGAATGTCGTAGAGAATTTCACAGGCAGGTGGGTGACTGAATGAGTATAGATTAGATTACCTCTCCTAGGGCTGGTCCGTACCGAGCGTCCTCGGTATTGTGGTCCTGCGATGCCCAGTGTCCGTCTGCGCGGCAAGGAGATGAATGTGTGGTAACCAGGCAACCAGCGGTAAATGGTGCAGTTTCAGCCACGTTCTGAGGAAGAATGTCAGCAGCCGTGTGTGGGGCCGATGTATGGGGCCGGAGAGCCAGAGAGCTCTGCGGGCAACTCACTGCCTGATCAGTAACAGTTTCCACGATATGCTGAGAAGAATGACTGGCAGCCGTATATTGAGCCGAGATGTCAAGCCGGTGTGGAGCCGGAATGTCTGTGGCTCAGTAGGTATCTTGAGCCGAGATGTGAGGATGGTATGTAACCGGGATGTCTGTGGTTCAGTAGGCAGCTTGCTACCTGATAGGTAAAACGATCAAGGTGTGCAAAGAGGCGGGATCCTGATGCGTTTTGTCACAAATCATGTGACTTTGTCAAAGGTATGTCCAGCCTCAGGAGTAGTCAGTATTTAAAACATAAGTATAACAATCAACATGTGTCAGTAATTAAATGATTAATCAATCCAATATAAAAACAAATATACGTCAGCTCATGGGGAATTCACTGGCAAAGGAATTGTTCTATCAATAAGATAAAAAAGATCGGGCGCTTGTATGAGCTGTTGCTCAAAAAGCAGCTGCTATAAAATTGGGTAAGTCACCCCCAATGTACATACAACAAAGAAAAACAGCTAGCAGCGCTATATATGTGTATTAAAAAGTTAAAAAAGAAGGATTGAGTGCTAATATGTAATATAATTTAATCAATAATGATCACTAACACGGTAACAAGATACAGATAAAATAAACCAATTGTTAAAAATATTACTAAAAATTGAGGGGTCACAATAAGGGCTGCCTGCTTAATGTGTAGTCCGTTCCTAATAAATATAGACCGGATAGTGCACAAATGAATGGTTGTCCCTGGACTGACAGCGCAGTCTAGGGTTTTTTTTTATTATTTACCACAATTGGCCGCTGGAGGAAAGAGTCCCTTAAAGTTGTTATTGCGGGTCCTCACTGCATCGCGGTGTCTCCTTGTTTGCAGAAGAGTGGTAGTGGTTCTGTGGTAGAAAGTTCATGCAATCTTGAGCTAAGCACAATGTCCAGTCCTGGTCCGGATACAATTGGCAGCAGATTTCCAATGGATAGTGACCCCCAAATGGCTTGTTCCCTGACGCGTTTCGCTGCAGGTCCTGCAGCTTTTTCAAAGGTGTCGCTTAATTCTGTTCTGAGAATATGGTCCGTGAGGAGGATGGAATGATTATTGTGAATAATTTTCCTAATCTTTGAGGAGGAACTATTGAACTGGGACATGAAATGTGGTTGGTCATTATCAAAATTGCGCTTTTTTTCTTCCTCCTCCTTATAAGTCAGGAGGGCTGTTCTATCCAGAGAATCCACTCTTTCTCGAGCATTATTAATAAGCGACAAGGGATAACCTCTATTATAGAAAGAAAGAGAAAGCTCATCAGCCTGTGTTTTATAATTGTCAACATCACTACAATTACGTTTAATACGTCTCAATTGACCATAAGGGATATTGTTTATCCAAGGTTTGTAGTGTGAACTGTCCTAGTGTAGAAAGTTTAAAGTATCTACTTCTTTCCTGAAGGTTTTAGTAGAGATATGACCATCAATAATAGTAAGAGAGATATCCAAAAAGGAAACAGAGGATCTATTAACAGTGCTGGTGAAAAGTAAATTAAAAGTGTTGTCATTAAGGGTATTGGCAAAAGTGGAAAATAGTGAAATATCCCCATCAAAGATAAAAAAAAGATCATCTATGTAACGGCCATAGTAGACGAGGTCCGCGCCAAAGTCCCGCCCCCACACATGGGCCTCCTCAAAGGCACCCATGTATAGGTTGGCGAAGGTATTCAAAGCATGGGTGAAGCCTCTATATATTATTGCATCCATGAAGGTTTGCTCTGTAAACTGGCTTAAACAGCTGCGTTGCTGACCTACAGTATTGAGTAGATAGTAGTTATGTCCCAATGAAACAGGAAAAATAAATTGAATAGCGCTGTCAGCTTTCTTGAGATCAGCTACATAAAATACAAGCAATTGGACACAGGAAGGAGCTCATGCACTGCAGGAACAGTTTAACAGTGTAATCCAAGTATGGGGAAAACAATAAGGGCAGTTTTATGTGGATTTATATAAAGACATATTTTATTTGCACTTCTTCCACTCCTCACAGACCCCACCTGAGTAGATGATAGCAATATCCCTCACAGTGGGTGATAGATGTGTGCTGTGAGCTCTGTACCAGACTAACCGGCTTCCAAGTAATTCTGGGGCTCATTGTCCAGGCGCAGCTTCACGTATAAGGCAGGTGAGGGGTACTGGTCACCGACCCGCCAGTGACCAGGCACCACCAGGATACACCCTGCCAGCCAGCGCTGTGTCACCATAGGGAACGAGAAGGAGCCGCAACTAAGACGGCCGTCTGAAGCTGAGATCAGCAGCTGCATCCACCACTAAGGAGCAGCTGGGAAAGAAGATGTGGTGCTGAATAAAGAGCCCCTGGGTAGAGATTAGGTGGTATAATCCACTGCAGAATGTCTTTAATAGAGATGTTACACTGTGTACAATTATAAAGCTCAAGCAGAAGTCTTTCCCTTCGGACAGCACAGGCAAGCAAGGGTAGGCACTTACTTTTCCCTACAATTATTTAGGTGACAAGCAGATGTCCCTCTTGTTCTCCAAGTAGTCACCCTTCTCCGGGTAGAGACAGAAGGGTATAAAGATGCAGGTAGTCACAACATTTTGCCGCATTCGCGACTTCTGGGAGTCCTCATTGGCCTTTTCTCAAACTCCGGGCCACTGCTTCTCCCCTCTGTAGGCCGCACCACCGGAAGGAAACTGATTGTATTGCCAAAAACGCTCCTCGTGAATCACCGGTGACACACGGAGAGCAGGGAATGCTGTAGGGCTGCAAAAATATGTTAAAGGGGCTTTTTCAGCAAGCCCACAGGAGCTCTAGGAATATGCAGCCTCTGGAATCTCCTCAATGTTTAGTATAACTTTCAGCAAAAATTTTAGGTTGATGCCAAAGTTTTCTGTACTTAACTTATCACTATTGTAATAAAGGGCATACAGATTATATTATACTAAGTGAACTGGTTATTAAAGGTCACACAGATTAGTATGTAAGTACTGATATACAAGTTATGCACAAGTGTTCTTTGCCTGAGCGGCTGTGAAAAACTCCAGAGACCTGAATCCTCTCAAAAGGTCAGACCTAACCAGCCATCCAATGCTAAAAACACTTTGTGTTCTTTTATATATACACACACGTATATAATCCTTCTGCAGTGTTTTAGCAAAATCTAAAGGTCATTCACAGACCAAAGTATCAGACAAATTCCATTCTGGTTAATATCCCTCATTCCGAGTTGTTCGCTCGCAAGCTGCTTTTAGCAGCATTGTACACGCTAAGCCGCCGCCTACTGGGAGTGAATCTTAGCTTAGCAAAATTGCGAACGAAAGATTCTCAAAATTGCGATTAGAAATTTCTAAGCAGTTTCTGAGTAGCTCGATACTTACTCTGCCACTGCGATCAGTTCAGTCAGTGTTGTTCCTGGTTTGACGTCACAAACACACCCAGCGTTCGCCCAGACACTCCCCCGTTTCTCCAGCCACTCCCGCGTTTTTCCCAGAAACGTCAGCGTTTTTTCACACACACCCATAAAACGGCCAGTTTCCGCCCAGAAACACCCACTTCCTGTCAATCACACTCCGATCACCAGAACGAAGAAAAAACCTCGTAATGCCGTGAGTAAAATACCAAACTTCTTAGCAAATTTACTTGGCGCAGTTGCAGTGCGAACATTGCGCATGCGCAATTAGCGGAAAATCGCTGCGATGCGAAGAAAATTAACGAGCGAACAACTCGGAATGAGGCCCAATGTTACTGTTAATAGAGTGGATTGACACAGTCAGTTCCTACTACAGCACAGATTACGGCCCAGATTTATCAAGCCCTGGGGCCAAATGTAATAGAGTGAAGTCAAGTACTGACGGGAGAGATGTGTGCTGAGTAATCTTAACACAGACTGCTCAGGGGGGACGACGACGGGGGGCCGCTCACTTCACACAGCTTGCATGCAGGCTCAATCTAGCACCGGCGATAGCGATGCCACTCCTGGGGCAGCAGCCATATTTGTTAGGGGCAACCGCATACCCAGACTGCTGAGCTCCCCTGCTTGCCCGCTCGCTTGCTTCCCCTCTTGCTGGCCTGTCATAATACTCTGCTCGGGGAGGTGGAGTTTTGTTAAATGACGCATTGCATTGTGACGTCACAATGCAATTGCATCATTCCGTGAAACTCCGCCCCCCGAGCGGAGTACAATGACAGGCAGGGAGGGGGAGCTGTCAGGACAGGGGAAAAGTGCCACGGCAGGCTCCCCGTGCAGTGGCAAGGTCCGCCTGCTGCTAGAAATGGCACTGACTGACACAATCCTTGAGCTAGGAGATCTATAGGAGATCTGTATTATAATAATGCCGCACCCATCTTTTAAGGACACTACACAATTGGTGATATGTTTGAAAGATATTAAACATATCGTTCAAAAATTTACAATATATCATTCATATCTTTCCTTGTGTATACAACAATGATCAACGATGCGCATCCACGCAATTGTTAATCGTTGAACGATCATCATTTAAACATGCAAGCCAATTTGGACGATATCGATGTAATGTCATATTGTGCAAATGGGCCATAGATATCATCCAGTGCGTATGCTTAAAATCACTGATGAAAAATCCATTGCAAAATTGCCATGTGTGTAGGGCCCATAAGAACTGCTAATTGCTTACATGTTTTATGTACAGGTGTGAAATAGAGATACACCACTTAATATGTCTCTGTAGACCAAATGTGATATAACAGGTCACGGACATAAGCGCATACATCATTAAGAGTGATATATAACATTCTGATACCATGCGGACTACATACAGTAAATAAATATCAGTCTCTTTAATGGTGACATATGCTGCAATGTGAAGCCCACAAACTTTAACTAGGTACTAGTAGTCACAGAAATCAGTGTTCAGATGAGAATCATCATGCGGACTATGGGCCTAATTCAGATCTGAACGGTGCTGTGCGTTTTCGCTCAGCGGGCAATCATATACGAAGTGCACATGCGTATGCACAGCAATGCGCAGGTGCATCGGATGGTACAACGGGCTTCACCGGTCAGCGACGGGATGGTGCGAATGATCCATTCTCACGGGCATTTGCATGGAGATTGACAGGAAGAGGCCATTTGTGAGTGGCATCTGACCATTTTCAGGGTGTGTCCGGAAAAACGCAGGCGAGCTCAAGCGTCGATCATCAGGATTCTATCGCACAGGAAGAGTAAGTTCTGGGCTGTGCAGAGACTGCACAAAATCAGTTTGTGCAGCTCTGCTAACACATAGGATCACACACTTGCACAGCAAAAATACACTCCCCCTGTAGGCGGCGACTACCTGATCGCAGGGCAGAAAAAACACAGCCCAGCAATCAGATCTGAATTAGGCCCTATATAAAGGAACAGTATTGGGGTGAATACACACTACAATGACAGCTCCTCAATTTTAACTGAATATAACAGGTTACAGAAATCAGTGTTTGCTATAGGAGGAGGAATGCACTGCATATCGGTGCCGTTAGATGTGGGTACCCATTCGCTTCTCTGAATGAGTGCACTGTGTTGATCATGCTCGAAAGGATATCTACAATTGGATATTTAAGGGTATATTCAACTGATATCAGGTCCTTTCCGATGGAAAGGATCCGACATTTGAGTATTGTCGGATTTGTCCGTTCCCGACAATGCCAATCTGACTTTTTTTAAAGTCGGATTGGCATTGTCGGAAACGGGGCTAAAACCTGTTCGTTTCCGCCAATCCACATGTTTTCCACTGATCCACTTGTTGGAAAAATGGCAGCCAAATTGAATAGGTCAGACCAGTTTCTGAGCTAAAAAAGTCAGACACTGGCGTCTTTCCGACAAAACTGCAGTTCCGACTACAGTTTCACCCCTTAATGATATAGTTTCTGAAGATATACAGGGTGATTCAAAAGTCTCAGTACACCCTTTTGTTTCAAAAACTGTGCAGGAAATGGGAAAACTAAATACTCCAGTAAGGTATGGGTGAGGTGGGCAATCTTTCAGGGTGTGTACCAAACATAGGCACCATCTTGAAATTGGCCATATTGAATCTAAGTCAGTTTTTTATTAAATGGTAAGGGGGTAAGGGTATAACATGGCAAACAACATCAGAATTTGCTGGAAAGTTTATTGCTGCAAATAGATTTGAAATAGCAGTCATGGTTCAAAAGTTATAACACTTTTTGTTGTTGCAGGTAACTGAAGATTGCTTTGACAAAAGAGGAGAGAATTGAGGTCACTTTGATGTCAAACGTCGTGTGATGCATTATGGGCTCTTCACGAAGGATGCCAAAACCATTGTTGAGGTTGTCTCAAACGAACAGTCCCAGTTTCTCGGAATTTGGAAATTAGGCACCGGACAGTGTTATGTGACGTTGGAGGTCTTTCTGGGTGCCACTTGTCAAAATCTGCAGCTATGACACGGAAACTTAATTTTCCAGACATCAAAATGACCTCAATTCTCTCCTCTTTTGTAAAAGCCACCGTCAGTTACCTGCAACGAAAGAAGTGTTGTAACTTTTGAACCATAACTCGTATTTCAAATCTGTTTGCAGCAATCAACTTTTCAGCCGGCCAGCCGCCGACCGCCCTGGCCCAGGATGGGAAACGTTTGGCGATGTCACTCATAGAGCACGTTGCCTAATGTGTACCCACCTTTAGACAATATACAGTAGCAGCATATTTCTATTTAGACAGAGCTACTAAGACAGTGACCACAGGATTTGTGTAAATAAATTGAATAAACATTTTTTCCTTACATTGCACTTTCTCTTTTTCAATATTACACTGTTACTATATCAAATGTATTTTTAATATATACCAATAAAAGCTGAATTTTATAATCTTATTATCTGGTCTTGAGTGCACCTACGCACCAACTCCCACTTTAGAGACGATTGGATATAACTGTATATGTGAGAAGAGATTTGGTGTGATACAGGTTGAGTATCCCTTATCCAAAATGCTTGGGACCAGAGGTATTTTGGATATGGGATTTTTCCGTATTTTGGAATAATTGCATACCATAATGAGATATCATGGTGTTGGGACATAAATCTAAGCACAGAATGCATTTATGTTACATATACACCTTAAACACACAGCCTGAAGGTCATTGTAGCCAATATTTTTTGTAACTTTGTGCATTAAACAAAGTGTGTGTACATTCACACAATTCATGTATGTTTCAAATACACCTTGTACACACAGCCTGAAGGTCATTTAATACAATATTTTTAATAACTTTGTGTATTAAACAAAGTTTGTATACATTGAGCCATCAAAAAACAAAGGTTTCACTGTCTCACTCTCACTAAAAAAAGTCCGTATTTCGGAATATTCCGTATTTCGGAATATTTGGATATGGGATACTCAACCTGTATATAATATTGAATGACCTGGTTCGGTATTGATACTCTGTTTACATTTTAATATATGTTTTATATTTATACTGTATATTGTTCTGTGATCATTGAAATACCAGGTACCTGGCATTATTTTCTATTGTTTTTATATGATAAAATAAATTTTGTTATTTGCAACAAACTATGTTGTGTGAGGATTTCCCTTTCCCCTATCACCCTTCCTTTCCTTCTCCTCCCCCTTATCCTGTGCTGGATGGATAAGCACGTGAACATGGCTGAAGCATCTGCTAAAACTCTAAAACAATTATACAGTGCCATAACTAGACATTTTAGCGCTGTGTGCAAGAAACAGCATCGGCGCTCCCCCCCCCACCATATACAAAATAGGGACAGTGCACGCATCAAAAATATAGGGGTGTGGCTTCATGATGAAGCAGCGTGGCCACACAATAATACCAATTCATATTATGCTGCACAGTAGTCTCCATTATTCAAATTACGCCGCACAGCAGCAGCACTTACACACATTACACCAGGTAGAGCCCCTGTCACACATTACATCAGGTAGAGCCCTGTCATACATTACGCCAGGAAAATCCCCTGTCACACATTATGCCAGGTAGAGCCCCATTTTACACATTACTCGAGGTAGAGCCCCTATCACACATTCCGCCATGTACAGTCCCCTTTTACATATTATGGCAGGTAGAGTTCCCTTTTACACATTACATCAGGTAGAGTCCCCTTTTACACATTATACCAGGTAGAGTCATGAGAGAGATAGGTTTGGGAGGGAGAGTGAAAGAAAGAAAGTTGACAGGTAAAGAGACAGAGTGGTGTGTAGAAAACAGAAGGGTGGGAGGGGGAGAGAGAGAGAGAGGGGAGAGACTAACGCAGCGGTACCAATGTGATAATGGCTGGAATGCAGGCAGCCATGGCGGCAGTGGGGCGATGTCCCTCTGTTGGTGACGGCTGTAACTGTGGTACACTATGAAATCAGAGCTGCTGACTCTGCCGCCACTCCGTACTTCGAGCTTCCCCTTCCCGGCTCCCAGCATCCCCTGCAAGGCACCCTGAGGAGGTGCGGCTCTGGGCAATGCTGCAGCTGGCAGTGGCCAATCGTGGTGGATGCGGATGGT
This sequence comes from Pseudophryne corroboree, assembly GCF_028390025.1. Classification (NCBI taxonomy): domain Eukaryota; kingdom Metazoa; phylum Chordata; class Amphibia; order Anura; family Myobatrachidae; genus Pseudophryne; species Pseudophryne corroboree. The sequence goes on from NC_086444.1 coordinate 782,310,164, forward strand.
GTACCCACAGCAAAGCACCATCCACCCACACCTAGTTACGACCTGGGTGGGTGATGCATATTAAATCTCTATAAATCCCTCCAATAACTCTTTGGGAGCCTGGAGATAAGAGCATCCTCCTTTTGTTCTGGGATTCTGCAGTTAGGAAGACAGCTTTTCTTGTAGCTATTTTCCAGTTAGGAGAGGTTTGGAGCTGGAAGATCCATCATGCTTATTACTGGCGGGTTGGGCCATTACTGCCTGTGGCTTAGTGCAATGTAAACTCTGGTAGCAGTGGAGGGGGAATAGCATTAGAGGATTGGGCATTATTGCCCGTGGCTCACTGTCAGTTTAATCTCTGGAGAAGGGGAAAGAGGTGGGGGGTGTCCGGGCTGCACTGTAAGCTAATCGGCGTCGGGGGTGGGATCGGACATTGCTGCCCGCGACTTACAGTAAAATCTGTTTCGGCGGCGGGGGAGCGGGATAGGGCTTGCTGCCGGTGGCTCACAGTGACCTCTGTTCCGGTGGCGGGGGGTGGGATTGGGCATTACTGCCCGCGGCTCACAGTGGCCTCTGTTCAGGGTGCAGGCCGGAAGTCAGGCTGTACTGTAAGCTTCGGCAATGGGACTGGCATAACAGTAAATGCTGCAAGAGAAGCAATGCGCTGGAAGACAGAAAGAGCAGAGTGTAGCAAGCAACCACTGTAGCAGCTAACTACTGCGGACACATATTGTGGAAATTAGCTACGGGTGTTGCCAGCGGTACTGCACCCACAGTGCATGTGTGCTGTGTTCCAGGCACCGCTGGCACACACCTAGTTACGGCCCTGCAATTGTAGCATTAACTGGGAAAGGAACCCAGTTGTTCAGAACAGGGCTGGATTAAGGTCTGTGGGGGTCCCTTGGTAACAAACTTGTGGGGGCCACTGACTAAAGGGCAGGCTGCATCATAGCCTATTGATATGGCAATAATATTCTTAGAAATGCCAAAATATGTTAATATATATGTTATTATGGCTGTGATATATGCACATGCACATCACAACCATAATAATATTTTGGCCTTTATAAGAAAATTATTGATATTTTATATTCTTTTAAAAATAGACACTAATACTACGAGGAAGTGGAACTCACATGAATCATTAATTTGATTATATTCATTTGTGCTCTGCAGTCAGTGCACCGCACCAACACAATCGTTGGTAACTGAGTCAGTGTCAGTGACTAAAGAGCAGGCTACTCACAGGGGGGATTAGAGAACCCAGTCACACCAAGCAAGCTCCCACCACTGCCAGCGCTGCTGAGGTCATCTGAGGCTGTTACTAAAATGGCACCTTACTCAGCAGCTCTATCTGTTATTGGAGTTCTACATGCTAATTTGGAGAAAATGACACCAAAATTAAGTAAAAACTGAAGTCAATCTTTTCATTTGTCAACCTTTCGTGTGTCTACTTTTGACAATGACTCACTATGTCCCAGTGGGCCACCGGCAGCTCAGTGAAAGTGAGTGTCTCATGGGATTTGACTTTCTGTGAGACTGTGTGTGTGCAACACCTCAGCAGGTTACCATTCCCAATTGAAGTCCATGTGGATGGTAAAGTAGGAAAAACTATGTCGACATAATGCATGTCGACCATATGGTGTCAACCTATTGACTGTCGACCTAGTAACTGTCAACCTATCATCTGGATCCCACATCCAATACAAGTGAAAATTATCCACGTGAAAAGGCATTCCATATCCATGGCGTATATCAGTTTCATGAGGTGGCATTGTCGCCTCCCAGTTGCATCCCAAGAACACACTCTGAATGGAAAGAGTGGTCTGTAAAAAGATAGATCAATCCGCATGCACTCAAAATTTCCATCAATGTACAGTATGTATGCTTGGTCCAGCACATGTCCAGTTGGAAATCACTTTCTACAGTGCATGCTTGGTTGTCAGGTATCCGCAAGATCTGTTTGCATTTCTACTTGTATCTGAGAAAGAATCAGCTGTGAGGCTTGCTGTACAGTATGTCAACCTGACCTCTTCACTGTTCACAAGATCTACATCTCATCCACACTCATTACTCACTCCCATGCACAACTGCAGGACTTTTGTTGGGCTGCACCCACTCTGTGGAATGCCCTACTGCACAATAAGACTCTCCGCTAATCTCCAAACCTACAAGCTTTCCCTGAAAACTCACCTTTTCAGGCAAGCTTATAAAATTCCAGAACCACCCACATAAACTTCATAATCTTTCCTATCTAATTATTCCCCCACGGTATAGTTCACACATAAACTCAGTCCACATATCTTCTCTTCCTTCACTTTCCCTTCCTCCTGACCTCGGTTGATCATTTCTGTGTGGCTATATCATTCAGCCCACCGAGAACCTTTGCAATCTGGTGGACAACTATGCAATAGATAACACCTATCCCTGTGTATCAATTGCAAAAAAAAACCTCCTTAACAAGAAGAACAGGCGCTTGTTATAAAGTCGCTGCACCAAGTAGCTGCGGTAAATACAGGAGAGTCACTCCTGAGAAAACAAAGAAAAAAATACAGAAGGCAGCGCTGCTAATGAAGTGATTGGATTTGAACAATATTAAAAAGTATAACAATTTATTATATTAGATACAATAAAACCACTAAAAATGGCAATTTCTCTCCTCAGAATACATGATAAAAATGCATACACCAGATTCAATTGAATTCTCTGTATATCATTAGACCAATAAGTGTCTGTTCCTATATAATATGCCCAGGCAGGTAAGTCCACTAGTCCATAGAGGATATATTGTATCAGCACAGTTCAGTTTATAAATATTTACCGGTCACCAAATTAGAGGTGGAAAGGCTTCCATACATGAGAGTCCATGTTAGATTTGTGATGTCCTCATTAGAAATGGTGAATTGCTGGAGTTGTCCTCTTATTATTGGACAGCAGGCTGGTAGTTGATCCGGGATTGGTTCAGACACGTAGTGATGGTCACCAAGATAGAAGTGGTGTAGAGCAAAAGTGGTGTATAGCAGGGGGTTCTGACGCGTTTCGCTGCTCCCCAAGAAGTTTTGCAGCTTTATCAAAGGATACCATGTAGTATATGAGTGGGGTTTAAATACCCTTACTAATGAGGAGGATTAATGACACTTGTGCTAGTAATCAATCCAATCACTTCAAATAGAAATTAAAACACATTTATAATATAACGGAGGCAGACCTATTATGTATATTCATTCCATAAACCTTTTTGAATTGTAGTATTGTAATCCAGTGTATATATAAACCTTAGATTAGTTCACACTCTCAAATTGAAAACCATGTATAATACGTTTTTCAACCAATAGGTAACACTGTTTATTATGTGTTACCATGGTGACTAGAAGTTTAACGCCTCTATTGGCTACATAAATTGATAGACTGAGGATATAACCAATAGGGACTCAACCTGTTGATTGGTCAATAGCGGTCACATGACCGCAAATTGTAATGACACATTTCTTATTTACTCTGTCTCACCTCCCGGTCATGTGATGCACGCCGGTCATGCGGCCGGGTCACATGACTCAGCCCCGACACGCGACCGGGCTGTAAAGACACAGCTCAAGAGAATAAAAGGGACGGATCTTCATATATAAGTTGCGGAGATAAAGTGAACCCAGAGCCGGCGCAAACCGCTCAGCAGATCCTGCAAAGCAGGGAGGCTCCAGACCGAAGAGGCGCTCTCCCTGCTCTGCACTGCAGCCTGTTGTTGCTGGCGGCAGTGTGAAGAGCGGCTCTTGTTCACTTCTCTCCGGCTCCCTACCTCTTCTTTCCTACCCCTCCTTCCCTGCACCATCACCAGCGGCGCCAGCAGCTTGAAGTGCTCTGCCTCCACAGAGGAAATCTCATTTGCCGCTGCACCTGCCTCTCCTCTCACGGACGTCCTATAGCTGCTGCGCCCACACCATGTACTGTAAGTACAAGTAATATCCACTTGGCAGCGCTGTGCTGCTGTTATTATCAGCTCCCTGACTCTGCCCCCTTCTCCTGCTGCACCGCCCCGGGCTGGCCTATCTGCAGGGACCCTCAACAAGGAGCGCATTGCTGGCTACCACCCAGAGCCGGATAAAGAGGGTGGAACAAGGGTCATGTACCCTGGGCCCTCCGTTTTATAGGGCCCCCCTGTTGGATCTGCTCCCAGATAGCTCTAGCACGGGATGATAGAGCTAACACAGCAGCAGTAGTTGGGCAGAGGGAGGAGAGAGAACTCAAGGCCAATCACAGAGAGCTTTTCCCCGGAGTCCCGCCCCCTGCAAAGCACTGCTGGGAAGAAAACTAGTGGTGTGCATGTGGGCTGAGAGCTCTGCAGTGTGAGAGCAGAGGCAGCAGAGCCAGCCAGCCCATAGCAAAGTAACATTGGATAGAGGGGCAGCTAAGTACGCTGCTGGGGAGAGAGAGAAAACTCTGCAAGTAAGTGGCTGCTTTACCTGCTGCTGCCTAGGAACATCACACTGCCCACTGCTGCTGCTTCCAGTTATCTTGTCCTACTATTCACACACACACACACACACACACACACACACACACACACACACACACACATGTTGTGTGTACTTTACATGTGACTGTAAGTTGGTGGATGCTCTAACCCTCCCTCCCATCAGCCTATTGCTAGATTCAAGTGGCCTAAGGGACCTTTTATGCCAGGCGGAGGAGCCACGACACACGGAGGAGGAGCTAGGCCAGCGGGATAGTTCCTCTGCTATCCACGCCACCAACTATTACCTTTAGTAATCAGGTGGCGAGCGAAGGGGAGCGAGCCACCGAGCCCGAAGCATGGCGAGTGTACATTTCAGGTACCAAGTTCAGCCGTGGCTCTTCCCCCGGTGATGTCAGAGGTCCCTTACCCCACCCTAACCCTCCCTCCCCTAAGTCTATTCCCTAACCCTCCCTCTCCTCAGCCTATTCCCTAACCCTCCCCTCAGCCTATTCCCCAACCCTAACTCCCCTCCCCTCAGCCTATTACCTAACCCTCCCTCCCCTCAGCCTATTCCCTAATCCTCCCTCCCCTCAGCCTATTCCCTGACCCTCCCTCCCCTCAGCCTATTCCCTAACCCTCCCTCCCCTCAGCCTATTCCCTATCCTCCCTCCCCTCAGCCTATTCCCTAACCCTCCCTCCCCTCAGCCTATTCCCTAACCCTCCCTCCCCTCAGCCTATTCCCTAACCCTCCCTCCCCTCAGCCTATTCCCTAACCCTCCCTCCCCTCAGCCTATTCCCTAACCCTCCCTCCCCTCAGCCTATTCCCTAACCTTCCCTCCCCTCAGCCTATTCCCTAACCCTAACTTAGAGGTGACTAACAAGTGACTTGGACACCTGCGCACAGGTTCTTGTGTCATACTGATCACCTACTGCAGGACATGTGTGTAATAATGCACTGCAAAATGCAGTGACTGGAACTGCGCATCCTGTCCCAAGTGTAGCTGAGGGCATATCTGTATAGCTTAGTATTGGGTACAGTATACCCCATCCCCCTGCTGTGGTGCCCTGTATGTGCGGTGTTATACTCTGTTACTGCAGCTCAACAACATGCTCATGGACAGCGATACCGGCATCCCGATGTTTAAATCCCGACAGGGGAAGGTAAGTATGCTATCCCCTGCCCCCTACCCCTCCCTTCCCGCAGCCTAACCCTAACTTCCCCCCAAGTGCCTAACTCTAATCCCCCCCCCCCATCCCGGTGGAGCCTAGCCCCCCTTTCCCACAGTGTAACCTGAATAAGGTACACAACTATGTGGTACAATATGAATCATGGCCACTATGTATGGTGTAATGTGACTAAGATTGTGTTACTGTTAGAGATGAGCGGGTTCGGTTTCTCTGAATCCGAACCCGCCCGAACTTCATGTTTTTTTTCACGGGTCCGAGCGACTCGGATCTTCCCGCCTTGCTCGGTTAACCCGAGCGCGCCCGAACGTCATCATGACGCTGTCGGATTCTCGCGAGGCTCGGATTCTATCGCGAGACTCGGATTCTATATAAGGAGCCGCGCGTCACCGCCATTTTCACACGTGCATTGAGATTGATAGGGAGAGGACGTGGCTGGCGTCCTCTCCATTTAGATTATAAGAGAGAGAGATTTACTGGAGCTTAGGACTAGGAGGAGTACTGTAGAAGTGTAGAGAGTGCAGAGAGTTTACTAGTGAGTGACCACCAGACAGTGCAGTTTATTTAATATATCCGTTCTCTGCCTGAAAAAAGCGATACACACAGTGACTCAGTCACATACCATATCTGTGTGCACTGCTCAGGCTCAGCCCAGTGTGCTGCATCATCTATATATATTATATATCTGTCTGACTGCTCAGCTCACACAGCTTATAATTGTGGGGGAGACTGGGGAGCACTGCAGTGCCAGTTATAGGTTATAGCAGGAGCCAGGAGTACATAATATTATATTAAAATTAAACAGTGCACACTTTTGCTGCAGGAGTGCCACTGCCAGTGTGACTGACCAGTGACCTGACCACACTGACCACCAGTATAGTTAGTAGTATACTTATATTGTGATTGCCTGAAAAAGTTAAACACTCGTCGTGTGACTTCACTTGTGTGTTGTTTTTTTTTTTATTCTATAAAAATAAAACTCATTCTGCTGACAGACAGTGTCCAGCAGGTCCGTCATTATATAATATATAATATATACCTGTCCGGCTGCAGTAGTGATATATATATATATTTTTTATATCATTTATCATCCAGTCGCAGCAGACACAGTACGGTAGTTCACGGCTGTGGCTACCTCTGTGTCTGCACTCGGCAGGCAGTCCGTCCATAATTGTATACCACCTAACCGTGGTTTTTTTTTCTTCTTTATACATACATACTACTACGACATCTCTTTATCAACCAGTCTATATTAGCAGCAGACACAGTACAGTACGGTAGTTCACGGCTGTGGCTACCTCTGTGTCTGCACTCGGCAGGCAGTCCGTCCATAATTGTATACCACCTAACCGTGGTTTTTTTTTCTTTCTTCTTTATACATACATAGTTACATAGACATCTCTTTATCAACCAGTCTATATTAGCAGCAGACACAGTACAGTACGGTAGTTCACGTCTGTGGCTACCTCTGTGTCTGCACTCGGCAGGCAGTCCGTCCATAATTGTATACCACCTAACCGTGGTTTTTTTTTCTTTCTTCTTTATACATACATAGTTACATAGACATCTCTTTATCAACCAGTCTATATTAGCAGCAGACACAGTACAGTACGGTAGTTCACGGCTGTGGCTACCTCTGTGTCTGCACTCGGCAGGCAGTCCGTCCATAATTGTATACCACCTAACCGTGGTTTTTTTTTCTTTCTTCTTTATACATACATAGTTACATAGACATCTCTTTATCAACCAGTCTATATTAGCAGCAGACACAGTACAGTACGGTAGTTCACGGCTGTGGCTACCTCTGTGTCTGCACTCGGCAGGCAGTCCGTCCATAATTGTATACCACCTAACCGTGTTTTTTTTTTCTTTCTTCTTTATACATACATAGTTACATAGACATCTCTTTATCAACCAGTCTATATTAGCAGCAGACACAGTACAGTACGGTAGTTCACGGCTGTGGCTACCTCTGTGTCTGCACTCGGCAGGCAGTCCGTCCATAATTGTATACCACCTAACCGTGGTTTTTTTTTCTTTCTTCTTTATACATACATAGTTACATAGACATCTCTTTATCAACCAGTCTATATTAGCAGCAGACACAGTACAGTACGGTAGTTCACGGCAGTGGCTACCTCTGTGTCTGCACTCGGCAGGCAGTCCGTCCATAATTGTATACCACCTAACCGTGGTTTTTTTTTCTTTCTCCTTTATACATACATAGTTACATAGACATCTCTTTATCAACCAGTCTATATTAGCAGCAGACACAGTACAGTACGGTAGTTCACGGCTGTGGCTACCTCTGTGTCTGCACTCGGCAGGCAGTCCATAATTGTATACTAGTATCCATCTCCATTGTTTACCTGAGGTGCCTTTTAGTTGTGCCTATTAAAATATGGAGAACAAAAATGTTGAGGTTCCAAAATTAGGGAAAGATCAAGATCCACTTCCACCTCGTGCTGAAGCTGCTGCCACTAGTCATGGCCGAGACGATGAAATGCCAGCAACGTCGTCTGCCAAGGCCGATGCCCAAAGTCATAGTACAGAGCATGTCAAATCCAAAACACCAAATATCAGTAAAAAAAGGACTCCAAAACCTAAAATAAAATTGTCGGAGGAGAAGCGTAAACTTGCCAATATGCCATTTACCACACGGAGTGGCAAGGAACGGCTGAGGCCCTGGCCTATGTTCATGGCTAGTGGTTCAGCTTCACATGAGGATGGAAGCACTCAGCCTCTCGCTAGAAAACTGAAAAGACTCAAGCTGGCAAAAGCACCGCAAAGAACTGTGCGTTCTTCGAAATCCCAAATCCACAAGGAGAGTCCAATTGTGTCGGTTGCGATGCCTGACCTTCCCAACACTGGACGTGAAGAGCATGCGCCTTCCACCATTTGCACGCCCCCTGCAAGTGCTGGAAGGAGCACCCGCAGTCCAGTTCCTGATAGTCAAATTGAAGATGAAGATGTTGAAGTACACCAGGATGAGGAGGATATGGGTGTTGCTGGCGCTGGGGAGGAAATTGACCAGGAGGATTCTGATGGTGAGGTGGTTTGTTTAAGTCAGGCACCCGGGGAGACACCTGTTGTCCGTGGGAGGAATATGGCCGTTGACATGCCTGGTGAAAATACCAAAAAAATCAGCTCTTCAGTGTGGAGGTATTTCAACAGAAAAGCGGACAACAGGTGTCAAGCCGTGTGTTGCCTTTGTCAAGCTGTAATAAGTAGGGGTAAGGACGTTAACCACCTCGGAACATCCTCCCTTATACGTCACCTGCAGCGCATTCATAATAAGTCAGTGACAAGTTCAAAAACTTTGGGCGACAGCGGAAGCAGTCCACTGACCAGTAAATCCCTTCCTCTTGTAACCAAGCTCACGCAAACCACCCCACCAACTCCCTCAGTGTCAATTTCCTCCTTCCCCAGGAATGCCAATAGTCCTGCAGGCCATGTCACTGGCAATTCTGACGAGTCCTCTCCTGCCTGGGATTCCTCCGATGCATCCTTGCGTGTAACGCCTACTGCTGCTGGCGCTGCTGTTGTTGCTGCTGGGAGTCGATGGTCATCCCAGAGGGGAAGTCGTAAGCCCACTTGTACTACTTCCAGTAAGCAATTGACTGTCCAACAGTCCTTTGCGAGGAAGATGAAATATCACAGCAGTCATCCTGCTGCAAAGCGGATAACTGAGGCCTTGACAACTATGTTGGTGCTAGACGTGCGTCCGGTATCCGCCGTTAGTTCACAGGGAACTAGACAATTTATTGAGGCAGTGTGCCCCCGTTACCAAATACCATCTAGGTTCCACTTCTCTAGGCAGGCGATACCGAGAATGTACACGGACGTCAGAAAAAGACTCACCAGTGTCCTAAAAAATGCAGTTGTACCCAATGTCCACTTAACCACGGACATGTGGACAAGTGGAGCAGGGCAGGGTCAGGACTATATGACTGTGACAGCCCACTGGGTAGATGTATGGACTCCCGCCGCAAGAACAGCAGCGGCGGCACCAGTAGCAGCATCTCGCAAACGCCAACTCTTTCCTAGGCAGGCTACGCTTTGTATCACCGCTTTCCAGAATACGCACACAGCTGAAAACCTCTTACGGCAACTGGGGAAGATCATCGCGGAATGGCTTACCCCAATTGGACTCTCCTGTGGATTTGTGGCATCGGACAACGCCAGCAATATTGTGTGTGCATTAAATATGGGCAAATTCCAGCACGTCCCATGTTTTGCACATACCTTGAATTTGGTGGTGCAGAATTTTTTAAAAAACGACAGGGGCGTGCAAGAGATGCTGTCGGTGGCCAGAAGAATTGCGGGACACTTTCGGCGTACAGGCACCACGTACAGAAGACTGGAGCACCACCAAAAACTACTGAACCTGCCCTGCCATCATCTGAAGCAAGAAGTGGTAACGAGGTGGAATTCAACCCTCTATATGCTTCAGAGGTTGGAGGAGCAGCAAAAGGCCATTCAAGCCTATACAATTGAGCACGATATAGTAGGTGGAATGCACCTGTCTCAAGCGCAGTGGAGAATGATTTCAACGTTGTGCAAGGTTCTGATGCCCTTTGAACTTGCCACACGTGAAGTCAGTTCAGACACTGCCAGCCTGAGTCAGGTCATTCCCCTCATCAGGCTTTTGCAGAAGAAGCTGGAGACATTGAAGGAGGAGCTAACACGGAGCGATTCCGCTAGGCATGTGGGACTTGTGGATGGAGCCCTTAATTCGCTTAACAAGGATTCACGGGTGGTCAATCTGTTGAAATCAGAGCACTACATTTTGGCCACCGTGCTCGATCCTAGATTTAAAGCCTACCTTGGATCTCTCTTTCCGGCAGACACAAGTCTGCTGGGGTTGAAAGACCTGCTGGTGACAAAATTGTCAAGTCAAGCGGAACGCGACCTGTCAACATCTCCTCCTTCACATTCTCCCGCAACTGGGGGTGCGAGGAAAAGGCTCAGAATTCCGAGCCCACCCGCTGGCGGTGATGCAGGGCAGTCTGGAGCGACTGCTGATGCTGACATCTGGTCCGGACTGAAGGACCTGACAACGATTACGGACATGTCGTCTACTGTCACTGCATATGATTCTCTCAACATTGATAGAATGGTGGAGGATTATATGAGTGACCGCATCCAAGTAGGCACGTCACACAGTCCGTACTTATACTGGCAGGAAAAAGAGGCAATTTGGAGGCCCTTGCACAAACTGGCTTTATTCTACCTAAGTTGCCCTCCCACAAGTGTGTACTCCGAAAGAGTGTTTAGTGCCGCCGCTCACCTTGTCAGCAATCGGCGTACGAGGTTACATCCAGAAAATGTGGAGAAGATGATGTTCATGAAAATGAATTATAATCAATTCCTCCGCGGAGACATTGACCAGCAGCAATTGCCTCCACAAAGTACACAGGGAGCTGAGATGGTGGATTCCAGTGGGGACGAATTGATAATCTGTGAGGAGGGGGATGTACACCGTGATATATCGGAGGGTGATGATGAGGTGGATATCTTGCCTCTGTAGAGCCAGTTTGTGCAAGGAGAGATTAATTGCTTCTTTTTTGGGGGGGGTCCAAACCAACCCGTCATATCAGTCACAGTCGTGTGGCAGACCCTGTCACTGAAATGATGGGTTGGTTAAAGTGTGCATGTCCTGTTTTGTTTATACAACATAAGGGTGGGTGGGAGGGCCCAAGGACAATTCCATCTTGCACCTCTTTTTTCTTTTCTTTTTCTTTGCATCATGTGCTGATTGGGGAGGGTTTTTTGGAAGGGACATCCTGCGTGACACTGCAGTGCCACTCCTAAATGGGCCCGGTGTTTGTGTCGGCCACTAGGGTCGCTAATCTTACTCACACAGTCAGCTACCTCATTGCGCCTCTTTTTTTCTTTGCGTCATGTGCTGTTTGGGGAGGGTTTTTTGGAAGGGACATCCTGCGTGACACTGCAGTGCCACTCCTAGATGGGCCCGGTGTTTGTGTCGGCCACTAGGGTCGCTAATCTTACTCACACAGCTACCTCATTGCGCCTCTTTTTTTCTTTGCGTCATGTGCTGTTTGGGGAGGGTTTTTTGGAAGGGCCATCCTGCGTGACACTGCAGTGCCACTCCTAGATGGGCCCGGTGTTTGTGTCGGCCACTAGGGTCGCTAATCTTACTCACACAGCTACCTCATTGCGCCTCTTTTTTTCTTTGCGTCATGTGCTGTTTGGGGAGGGTTTTTTGGAAGGGCCATCCTGCGTGACACTGCAGTGCCACTCCTAGATGGGCCCGGTGTTTGTGTCGGCCACTAGGGTCGCTTATCTTACTCACACAGCGACCTCGGTGCAAATTGTAGGACTAAAAATAATATTGTGAGGTGTGAGGTATTCAGAATAGACTGAAAATGAGTGTAAATTATGGTTTTTGAGGTTAATAATACTTTGGGATCAAAATGACCCCCAAATTCTATGATTTAAGCTGTTTTTTAGTGTTTTTTGAAAAAAACACCCGAATCCAAAACACACCCGAATCCGACAAAAAAAATTCGGTGAGGTTTTGCCAAAACGCGTTCGAACCCAAAACACAGCCGCGGAACCGAACCCAAAACCAAAACACAAAACCCGAAAAATTTCAGGCGCTCATCTCTAGTTACTGTGAGACCATACCCCTTTTTGCAGCGTGCACCTATCCCTTTATTACGTATGGGAGGGCACAAATTTATCTGTTGCAGGTGGGCGCCGAACCCCCTAGCACCGGCCCTGAGTGAACCTGCTATTCAAACACAAAAGCTTTAATTCATAACATATAAATTTTGATTACGGTCACATGACCACTGATGTCACTGTGCAATGATTTATATCCATTTCCTGGTCACGTGACCCGCGCCGATCACATGACCAAGTCACACGTCCTGGCGCTAGTCCGTGACCAGGAGATGGGCCTCTTATAGAAGAGAAAAAGGAGAAGGAGGATTTTTATCATGTATTCTGAGGAGAGAAATTGCCATTTTTAGTGGTTTTATTGTTTCTAATATAATAAATTGTTATACTTTTTAATATTGTTCAAATCCAATCACTTCATTAGCAGCCCTGTGTATCAATGCCTATTTCCCTATAGATTGTAAGCTTGCGATCAGGGCCTTCCTACCTCTATGACTGTTATTACCCAGTTTTGTTTTGTAATTGTTTCCAATTGTAAAGTGCAACAGAATATGCTGGGCTATATAAGAAACTTTTAATAAATAAATAAATACATAAATCAATAAATACTGTAATATAAGCAGGAAAAGAGGCATACATTAAAAAAATGCACATTTACAGTATGTAAATATTTTCATTTCGATGCTAACAGCGTCTGCTGCAGCCGGGAAGCAGGGTGCAGGTAGGCGGCGGGCGCCTGCGGGGTGGCTGCGGCCGCGCCCCCAGGCCGCAGCTCCTTGGTATCAGGTACTGCTTGCCCGCACCAAGAACCGCTCCTGGACTTACTGCAGAACCGGCAAAGATGTAAACATCTGTAAGTATCCAAGCTGCTAAGGAGGTACAGTCATCCCACCAACATGGTGTGACCATCCACCATTTATCAGATGGCACAACATGTACCTGGTTATGCCTCCTAATACATGGTCCAATAGATTTTCCAGTCAGGGGTACAGTAATGTTTACTGTTACCAAGGACAAAGACTCAATTCAGCACCCCTTGCCCCCCCCCCCCCCCTCAACAGAAGATAATAGTCATCCTCCACCTATATGACCACCATATATGCAGAGAACATCACAGTGACCCCAGTACATTACATAGTGAGCATCACACTGACTGCCATATAATGCAGAGAACATCAAAGTGATTGCTATATAATACAGAGAACATCAGTGTCCACCATACAAAATAGAGAGCATACTGTAAGTGACTGCCAAACAATACAAAGAGTATTTTTGATCACATTTCCTTATCAAAAATGAAAACCTTCCTCAAAAAGTATTAACTACAGTAACTCAGCACCATAATAACAACTTCAGTAAAAGTAAATTATATAACTCAAACCTTTACAATAATTTAAATGGTTAATAAGCACCAACATCATTAAGGAATTCCATTCATGTAATTTAACCCAGTATTTATCTTCCTTAGTCACATAAAAAAAAAACTTAATCTTAATTAATCCTTTTAAAACATGAGTCCTTTTTTTTTCTATTACCTACCATAATCCATACACTCCCTCCCTCCTGTACACTAACTTAACTGTTGGAGTACTCATATACAGTAGGTCTTTGCTCAGGGAAACATGAAACAGTAGTAGCTCTGTCAGGCAGGTCCCACCAAACTTGCTGTCAGAGAGGAAGGGCCATACAGAGATAAGGGCCTTGCAGCCTATTGCTTCACTGCATGGCCCATGTGAGGGGGTAGGCTGACCTGCTCTCAGTCACTGATTCTGTGAATGTAGCAACTCATCCCCCCTTCCCACAGGCATTGCCTCCCTCTATCACCTGGGGCACATGACCTGTCTGCCCCTTTTACCTGGGCCCTTGTTCAGTTTACCTTTGCCGCAATAACATTAAACCCTTTCTCTACTTAACCTATGCTTGTATGTCCCATCTCTCTCTAGAGGCCAGATGTACTAAGCCTTGGAGAGTGATAAATTGCACAGTGATGAAGTGCCAAACAACCAGCTCATGTCATTTTTCAAACAAAGCCTGTAACATGACAGTTAGGAGCTGATTGGCTGGTACTTTATCAACGTGAAATGTATCACTTTTCAAGGCTTAGTACATCTCCTCCCTGGCATACAAATGTGAAGTATCCCCTCAATGTATGTACAGGGGACCACAGCAGAAACCTATAGGGCCTGCTTTCTTGTGAAATGTTTGATCAAATACTGTCACCAGCTAAGGGAAGACTGAATTCTAGTTGAGTGGGTTTAATTCTATCAAGACACAGGTATTTAAATAGGCCTGTTCTTAATATAGTAGTTGGGCAGGAAACATACAGTTGGATTGTAATTTAGCATCTGCTGGAGACAAAACAGAATTATAATAATTATTTTTAAACAATTTGAATCCATAGGTATTTATCAAAGTCAAATCCTGATTACTGTATAACTTTTGTAGAAAGGTTTAGTGATATGCTAAGTACACTATCTAGACAAACATTCGGATGCGTGACCATTGCACAAACAGGGACTGTAACGACATTGTATTCAAATACATATACTTTATTATGGAGTTGGTCCCCCTTTTGCAGATAAAACAGCTTCCACTCTTCTTTGAAGGCTTTCCACAAGATTTTGGAGTGTTTCTGTGGGAGTTAGGGCTCATTTATTCATTAGAGCATTTATGAGATGAGGCACTAATGTTGGACAAGTAGGCCTGGCTCGTAATCTCTGTTCCAGGCCACCCCAAAGGTGCTCAATGGGGTTGAGTTCAGAGCTCTGTGCAGGTCAGTCAAGTTCTTCCACACCGAACTCATCAAACCATAGGGGGATAATTCCAAGTTGATCACAGCAGGATTTTGGTTAGCAGTTGGGCAAAACCATGTGCACTGCAGGGGCGGCAGATATAACATGTGCAGAGAGAGTTAGATTTGGGTGTGGTGTGTTCAATCTGCAATCTAATTTGCAGTGTAAAAATAAAGCAGCCAGTATTTACCCTGCACAGAAACAAAATAACCCACCCAAATCTAACTCTTTCTGCACATGTTAAATCTGCCTCCCCTGCAGTGCACATGGTTTTGGCCAACTGCTAAAAAAATTTCCTGCTGCGATCAACTTGGAATTACCCCCCATGTCTTTATAGTCCTTACTTTGTGGACTGGGGTACAGTTATATTGGAATAGAAAAGGGCCTTCCTTCAAAGCATAGCATTGTCCAATATGTCTTGGTATGCTGAAGCATTAAGATTGCTTTTCACTGGAGATAAGGGGCCTAGCCCAAACCCTGAAAACAGCCCCATACCATTATCCCTCCTCCATCAAACTTCACAGTTGGCATAATGCAGTCAGTGCAGGTAAAGTTCTCTCAGCATCTGCCAAACCCAGACTCACCCATCAGACTGCCAGAGAGGTGTGATTCGTCACTCCCCTTACAAATTCTGAATTAGGAACAGGTAGGAGGTTTGACATTGTCTGCAAACTGTACACAGAAATCTTTTTTTTTTATTTTTATTTCTCTGAGGTACAATCCTACTATATTTATTGAAAGTATGTTAATTGGGGTAATGAGTTTCAATGAAAGCGCAATAGTGCAGATAACAGTAACCATCCCTGTTGGGTGGCTCATTCCAATAAGTACTCTATGTTCCCGTATTTGAGTACCTGTTCTTAGGCTGGTTTTGGGTAAGATATGTAGGATTTGTGTATATGTACAAATATGTGCGCTAAAACCCATTTTATAAAAATTGACCACAAGAGAACCCCTTAGATGCATCCAAAAACACTATGGACTTGATGCTGAGTTGGACACACATTAGAGCTGATTCCGAGGTGGGAACAAAGCAAAAAACATCTGGAACAAGCCAAGTTGTGATCTGTAGAGAGCATTTTTTGGTGGGGCAGACAGGGAAATGACTGGCTACTTCTTCATGTAGCCCACAAATGTTAGGCAGCTTTATTTCCACACTGCAATTTAGATTTCAGTTTGGACACAACCCTCCCAAATCTACAGCTCTCTGCAAATGTTGAATCTGTCCCACATGCAGTGCAACATGGATTTGCCCAGGTGAAAGTTATTATACATTGGGGGTAATTCAGATCCGATCGCTGCTGTGCATTTTCGCACAGTGGGTGATCAGGTCCAAACTGCGCATGCGTATGCACCGCAATGCGCAGGCACATTGGACCGCTACAACGGGCATCGCCAGTCAGCGACGGGATGGTGCGAAGGATCCATTTGCACGGGTATACGCAAGGTGATTGACAGGAAGAGGCAGTTTGTGGGTGGCAACTGACCATTTACAGGGAGTGTCCGGAAAAACACAGGCATCTCCAAGCGTTTTATGGGTGTCTGTCGACAGCTCCGGCCTCGGTCAGCCTGATGTGATCGCACTAGAAGAGTAAGTCCTGGGCTGCCAGAAACTGCACAAACAGATTTTTTGAAGCTCTGCTACACATAGGAACGCACACTTGCACAGCAAAAATACACTCCCCCTGTAGGCAGCGACTATCTGATTGTAGGACAGCAAAGAACGCAGCCCAGCGATCAGATCTGAATTACCCCCATTGTACATAATGTTGGCTAAAAAAAGCCATATGGAAAAAATAGAAGAGTTATCCACTGATGGTATGAATACTATATGTTCACAATTACGCAAACATGCCTTTAATGTACTCCTGCTGTATGTAAGACCGGTCCTTCTATCTCCTTTTCTCACCTCTGGCTAATACGTCTGAGAGAAACAGATGATAGTGTAACTATAAAACAAAGTATGGAGCTATACGTAAATCAGTTGAACTATTATATGTGAGTTGAAGCATAGTTATTGACTTAAACAAGCATTTTCTTTTAATGTTTGATAGGATTACTATTATATAAAACTAGGCGATTCATCGCGCCCTACGGGCGCTCTTCACACCGTCGTTAGGGGCTTCGCCCCGTTAACCTCTGCACGGCTTTGCCGCGGGTGGGGGAGGGGGCAGTTAGCCGGGGTGGTGCGGTTGGGGGTGGGTGGGTGTGAGGGTGCTACGGTTGCAGGGGCGGGTGGGGGAGGGGGTGGAGTGCCACGGGTGGTGGGTGGATGCGGTGGGTGCCGCGGGTGTTGGTGCTGCGGGTGGGGGAGAGGGTGGGAGTGCCGCGGGTGGGGTGCAAATGCGGTTGGTTGCCGCGGGTGTTGGTGCTACGGGTTGGGGGAGGGGGCGGGAGTTCCGCGGGTGGGTGGCGCGGGTGTTTGTGCTCTGGGTGGGGGAGGGGACGGGAGTGCCGCAAGTGGTGCGCGCGTTGGTGCAGCGGGTGGGGGAGGGGGGAGTGCCACGGGTGGTGGGTGGATGTGGTGGGTGCCGCGGGTGTTGGTGCTGCGGGTAGGGGAGGGGGTGGAGTGCCACGGGTGGTGGGTGGATGCGGTGGGTGCTGCGGGTAGGTGGCGCGGGTGTTGGTGCTGCGGGTGGGGGAGAGGGTGGGAGTGCAGCGGGTGGGGGGCGAATGCGGTAGGTTACCGCGGGTGTTGGTGCTACGGGTTGGGGGCGGGAGTTCCACGGGTGGGTGGCGCGGGTGTTTGTGCTCTGGGTGGGGGAGGGGACGGGAGTGCCGCGGGTGTTGGTGCAGCGGGTGGGGGAGGGGTGCCACGGGTGGTGGGTGGATGCGGTGGGTGCCGCGGGTGCTGGTGCTGCGGGTGGGGGAGGGGGTGGAGTGCCACGGGTGGTGGGTGGATGCGGTGGGTGCCGCGGGTAGGTGGCGCGGGTGTTGGTGCTGCGGGTGGGGGGCGAATGCAATTGGTTACCGCGGGTGTTGGTGCTGTGGGTGGGGGAGGGGGCAGAGTGCCACGGGTGGTGCAGGTGTTGGTGCTGCGGGTGGGGGAGGGGGTGGAGTGCCACGGGTGGTGGGTGGATGCGGTGGGTGCCGCGGGTGTTGGTGCTGCGGGTGGGGGAGAGGGTGGGAGTGCCGCGGGTGGGGGGCGAATGCAGTTGGTTACCGCGGGTGTTGGTGCTGTGGGTGGGGGAGGGGGCAGAGTGCCACGGGTGGTGCGGGTGTTGGTGCTGCGGGTGGGGGAGGTGGTGGAGTGCCACGGGTGGTGGGTGGATGCGGTGGGTGTCGCGGTTAGGTGCCGTGGGTGTCGGTGCTGCGGGTGGGGGAGAGGGTGGGTATGGGGGAGGGGCAGAGTTGCAGCGGGTGGGGGAGGGGCGGGGGGGTGCTGCAGGTGTGGGAGCTACGGGTGGGAGTGCCGTGGGTGGGAGCGGATGTGGGGGATGCGTTGGGTGCCGCTGGGGGGGGGGGCAGTGGGTGTTGGTGCTGTGGGTGGGGGAGGGGGCAGAGTGCCACGGGTGGTGCGGGTGTTGGTGCTGTGGGTGGGGGAGTGCCACGGGTGGTGGGTGGATGCGGTGGGTGCCGCGGGTCTTGGTGCTGCGGGTGGGGGAGAGGGTGGGAGTGCCGCGGGTGGGGGGCGAATGCGGTTGGTTGCCGCGGGTGTTGGTGCTACGGGTTGGGGGAGGGGGCGGGAGTTCCGTGGGTGGGTGGCGCAGGTGTTTGTGCTCTGGGTGGGGGAGGGGACGGGAGTGCCGTGGGTGGTGCG
The DNA here is from genome assembly GCF_028390025.1 of Pseudophryne corroboree. Classification (NCBI taxonomy): domain Eukaryota; kingdom Metazoa; phylum Chordata; class Amphibia; order Anura; family Myobatrachidae; genus Pseudophryne; species Pseudophryne corroboree. The sequence continues at coordinate 782,328,975 of NC_086444.1, forward strand.
GGTGTTGGTGCTGCGGGTGGGGGAGGGGTGCCACGGGTGGTGGGTGGATGCGGTGGGTGCCGCGGGTGTTGGTGCTGCGGGTGGGGGAGAGGGTGGGAGTGCCGCGGGTGGGGGGCGAATGCGGTTGGTTACCGCGAGTGTTGGTGCTACGGGTTGGGGGAGGGGGCGGGAGTTCCGCGGGTGTGTGGCGCGGGTGTTTGTGCTCTGGGTGGGGGAGGGGACGGGAGTGCCGCGGGTGTTGGTGCAGCGGGTGGGGGAGGGGGGGTGCCACGGGTGGTGGGTGGATGCGGTGGGTGCCGCGGGTGTTGGTGCTGCGGGTGGGGGAGGGGGTGGAGTGCCACGGGTGGTGGGTGGATGCGGTGGGTGCCGCGGGTAGGTGGCGCGGGTGTTGGGGCTGCGGGTGGGGGAGAGGGTGGGAGTGCCGCGGGTGGGGGGGCGAATGCGGTTGGTTGCCGCTGGTGTTGGTGCTACGGGTTGGGGGAGTGGGCGGGAGTTCCGCGGGTGGGTGGCGCGGGTGTTTGTGCTCTGGGTGGGGGAGGGGACGGGATTGCCGCGGGTGGTGCGCGTGTTGGTGCAGCGGGTGGGGGAGGGGGGGAGTGCCACGGGTGGTGGGTGGATGCGGTGGGTGCCGCGGGTGTTGGTGCTGCGGGAGGGGGTGGAGTGCCACGGGTGGTGGGTGGATGCGGTGGGTGCTGCGGGTAGGTGGCGCGGGTGTTGGTGCTGCGGGTGGGGGAGAGGGTGGGAGTGCAGTGGGTTGGGGGCGAATGCGGTTGGTTACCACGGGTGTTGGTGCTACGGGTGGGGGAGGGAGCGGGAGTTCCGCAGGTGGGTTGCGTGGGTGTTTGTGCTCTGGGTGGGGGAGGGGAAGGGAGTGCCGCGGGTGGTGGGTGGAGACGGTGGGTGTTTGTGCTACGGGTGGGGGAGGGGGCAGGAGCAGTGGCGCCACAACGTGGGTGCGGGGAGTGCGGCCCGCACCCGGGTGTTACCCTCTGAGGGGTGACACCAAAGTGCCGGCTCCTGTCACAGCGCAGAAGCCAGCACTGCAGATCCAGCAGTGTCCCCCGAACCACAACGTGCCGTAAACGGGGGTCGGGACGCGAAGCCACGCCCCCTTCCGCGAAGTCACGCCCCCTTTTCGCCCGCGACCGCAGCGGGTGTTAGAAAAGTGAATACTCTGGGCGGGAGTGCTGCGGATGTTGGTGCTGCGGGAGGGGGAGGGGACGGGAGTGCCGCGGGAGGGGGGCAGATGCGGGTGGTTGCAGCGGGCGGGAAGGAGGGGGGGGGGGGGGCGAGTCACTGTTCAGCATGTCTCCCTGATTCAGTGGCAGCCGCAAGATTGTGAGGCGGGTAATGTGAGTTCCGCTCACAGTCAGCGGCTGCGGTGTCACCACTCACCAGGGGCAGTACGGGGTGAAGGGAGACAGGGGACTGGGCGGAGATCGGGAGGGGACTGGGCGGAGAGAGGGAGGGGACTGTTCCTGGCCAGATCTGTGCCTGTGACTCCGCCCAGCGTTACGGCCAGCACAAAGTCACAGAGTTGGGCAAATATATAGGAGATGTAAACTGCAATTGACATATCCCACTGGAATTTTGATACATGGGGGTATATTTACTAAGGTCCCGATTTTGTCCGAGATGCCGTTTTTTCTTCAAAGTGTCATCTCGGTAATTTACTAAGCAGAAATCACGGCAGTGATGAGGCCATTCGTATTTTTTTGCAAGTCCAACAAAAAAAATACGAATGAATACACCATCGGTCAAAACGCGGCTGTTTAAGTATGAATCTCGGTCATTTACTAAGAAGTGCAAAGCAAAAAATAAAAAAACACTGCCGTGAAAAAATACAACTCGTAAAAAAGTGCTAAAAAAAAACAGACCTGCTTTTTTGAGCCGTGATTGGATAGGCATGCACGGATCCATGAGATCCGTGCATGTATATCAGTGGGAAGGGGTGGGAAAGTGTTAATTTGTTGAAAAAAAATTGCGTGGGGTCCCCCCTCCTAAGCATAACCAGCCTCGGGCTCTTTGAGCCGATCCTGGTTGCAGAAATATGGGAAAAAAAATGACAGGGGTTCCCCCATATTTAAGCAACCAGCATCGGGCTCTGCGCCTGGTCCTGGTTCCAAAAATACGGGGGACAAAAAGCGTAGGGGTCCCCCGTATTTTTAAAACCAGCACCGGGCTCCACTAGCTGGACAGATAATGCCACAGCCGGGGGTCACTTTTATACAGTGCCCTGCGGCCGTGGCATCAAATATCCAACTAGTCACCCCTGGCCGGGGTACCCTGGGGGAGTGGGGACCCCTTCAATCAAGGGGTCCCCCCCAGCCACCCAAGGGCCAGGGGTGAAGCCCGAGGCTGTCCCCCCCATCCAATGGGCTGCGGATGGGGGGCTGATAGCCTTTTTGTAAAAGTGTAAGATATTGTTTTTAGTAGCAGTACTACAAGGCCCAGCAAGCCTCCCCCACATGCTGGTACTTGGAGAACCACAAGTACCAACATGCGGCGGAAAAACGGGCCCGCTGGTACCTGTAGTACTACTACTAAAAAAATACCCAAAAAAAGACAATACACACACACCTTGAAAGTAAAGTTTTATTACATCCATCCACACAAACATACATACATACTTACCTTATGTTCACACGAGGGTCGGTCCTCTTCTCCAGTAGAATCCATGGGGTACCTGTTGAATAAATTATACTCACCTGATCCAGGGTACCAGGCTCCTCGGATAATCCTTTTGTAATCCACGTACTTGATTAAAAAAATAAAACGGATACCCGAGCCACGCACTGAAAGGGGACCCATGTTTTCACATGGGTCCCCTTTCCCCGAATGCCAGAAACCCACTCTGACTGATGTCTAAGTGGGTTTCTTCAACCAATCAGGGAGCGCCACGTTGTAGCACCCTCCTGATCGGCTGTGTGCTCCTGTACTGTCTGACAGGCGGCACACGGCAGTGTTACAATGTAGCGCCTATGCGCTCCATTGTAACCAATGGTGGGAACTTTGTGGTCAGCGGTGAGGTCACTTTCGGTCAACCGCTGAGCAGAAAGTTCCCACCATTGGTTACAATGGAGCGCATAGGCGCTACATTGTAACACTGCCGTGTGCCGCCTGTCAGACAGTACAGGAGCACACAGCCGATCAGGAGGGTGCTACAACGTGGCGCTCCCTGATTGGCTGAAGAAACCCACTTAGACATCAGTCAGAGTGGGTTTCTGGCATTCGGGGAAAGGGGACCCATGTGAAAACATGGGTCCCCTTTCAGTGCGTGGCTCGGGTCTCCGTTTTATTTTTTTAATCAAGTACGTGGATTACAAAAGGATTATCCGAGGAGCCTGGTACCCTGGATCTGGTGAGTATAATTTATTCAACAGGTACCCCATGGATTCTACTGGAGAAGAGGACCGACCCTTGTGTGAACATAAGGTAAGTATGTATGTATGTTTGTGTGGATGGATGTAATAAAACTTTACTTTCAAGGTGTGTGTGTGTTGTCTTTTTTTGGGTATTTTTTTAGTAGTAGTACTACAGGTACCAGCGGGCCCGGTTTTCCGCTGCATGCTGGTACTTGTGGTTCTCCAAGTACCAGCTTGCGGGGGAGGCTTGCTGGGACTTGTAGTACTGCTACTAAAAACAATATTCATAACTATCAACAAAGGCTATCAGCCCCCCATCCGCAGCCCATTGGATGGGGGGGACAGCCTCGGGCTTCACCCCTGGCCCTTGGGTGGCTGGGGGGGGGACCCCTTGATTGAATGGGTCCCCACTCCCCCAGGGTACCCCGGCCAGGGGTGACTAGTTGGATATTTGATGCCACGGCCGCAGGGCACGGTATAAAAGTGACCCCCGGCTGTGGCATTATCTGTCCAGCTAGTGGAGCCCGGTGCTGGTTTTAAAAATACGGGGGACCCCTACGCTTTTTGTCCCCCGTATTTTTGGAACCAGGACCAGGCGCAGAGCCCGATGCTGGTTGCTTAAATATGGGGGAACCCCTGTCCATTTTTTCCCCATATTTCTGCAACCAGGATCGGCTCAAAGAGCCCGAGGCTGGTTTGCCTTAGGAGGGGGGACCACACGCAATTTTTTTTTAACATTTAAACTTTTTTTTTTTTTTAAACAAAGTGCACAATGAAGCCCAGCACGGATCTCTCAGATCCGGCCGAGATTCATTGTATTAAAGTCGGCAGTGTTTTACAAGTCACTCACGTAAAACACTGCCTAAAAAAACGAATGACATCGACATCGGAAAACCCGAAAATGCAGAATACAGCAGCTTAGTAAATTAGTCGTAATAAATTCAAAAAGTTGCAGTTTTACACTTTCGATGTCATTCGTGATTATTCTCCCACCAAATCGGGAGAATTACGAATGTTAGTAAATATACCCCATGGAGAGAAGTTGGCTCTAGTCGATAATGATAACGGTAAGATTTCTTACCAAAGTTTAGAAATTATATAAAAAACTTATAAACTTGGTCATTGTTAACAAATAGAAAATTATAATGCTTAAAGGTCAATCAGAAAGTGATAAGTATGTCTATAAAACAAGTACATATTTTTTTAATGAAAGTTAGAGCAAGGTGAATAAATAAGAATTTACTTACCGGTAATTCTATTTCTCGTAGTCCGTAGTTGATGCTGGGGACTCCGTAAGGACCATGGGGAATAGCGGGCTCCACAGGAGACTGGGCACTCTAAAGAAAGATTTAGTACTATCTGGTGTGCACTGTCTCCTCCCTCTATGCCCCTCCTCCAGACCTCAGTTAAGGAAACTGTGCCCGGAAGAGCTGACATTACAAGGAAAGGATTTTGGAATCCCGGGTAAGACTCATACCAGCCACACCAATCACACCGTATAACTTGTGATAAACTTACCCAGTTAACAGTATGAATAACCAACAGAGCATCAACCAATGGATGCCAACATAACATAACCCTTTATTAAGCAATAACTATATACACGTATTGCAGAAAGTCCGCACTTGGGACGGGCGCCCAGCATCCACTACGGACTACGAGAAATAGAATTACCGGTAAGTAAATTCTTATTTTCTCTAACATCCTAGTGGATGCTGGGGACTCCGTAAGGACCATGGGGATTATACCAAAGCTCCCAAACGGGCGGGAGAGTGCGGATGACTCTGCAGCACCGAATGGGCAAACACCAAGTCCTCCTCAGCCAGGGTATCAAACTTGTAGAACTTTGCAAATGTGTTTGAACCCGACCAAGTAGCAGCTCGGCAAAGCTGTAATGCCGAGACCCCTCGGGCAGCCGCCCAAGAAGAGCCCACCTTCCTTGTGGAATGGGCTTTTATTGATTTTGGATGCGGCAATCCAGCCGCAGAATGAGCCTGCTGAATCGTGTTACAGATCCAGCGAGCAATGGTTTGCTTTGAAGCAGGAGCACCCAGCTTGTTGGATGCATACAGGATAAACAGCGAGTCAGTCTTCCTGACTCCAGTCGTCCTGGCAACATAGATCTTTAAAGCCCTGACTACATCAAGCAACTTGGAATCCCCCAAGTCACGAGTAGCCGCAGGCACCACAATGGGTTGGTTCAGATGAAAAGATGACCCCACCTTTTGCAGAAACTGCGGACGAGTTCGCAATTCTGCCCTGTCCATATGGTAAACCAGATAGGGGCTTTTACATGACAAAGCCGCCAATTCTGACACACGCCTAGCTGAGGCTAGGGCCAACAGCATGACCACTTTTCACGTGAGATACGTTAGCTCCACCGTCTTAAGTGGCTCAAACCAGTGGGATTTCAGGAAAGCCAAGATCACGTTAAGATCCCAAGGTGCCACTGGTGGCACAAAAGGAGGCTGAATATGCAGCACTCATTTAACAAACGTCTGAACCTCAGGCAGTGAAGCCAGTTCTTTTTGAAAGAAAATGGATAGGGCCGAAATCTGGACTTTAATGGACCCTAATTAAAGGCCCATAGTCACACCTGACTGTAGGAAGTGCAGGAATCGACTCAGCTGGAATTCCTCTGTAGGGGCCTTCCTGGCCTCACACCAAGCAACATATTTTCGCCATATACGGTGATAATGTTTTGCGGTCACGTCCTTCCTAGCCTTTATCAGCGTAGGAATAACTGCTTCCGGAATGCCCTTTTCTGCTAGGATCCGGTGTTCAACCGCCATGCCGTCAAATGCAGCCGCGGTAAGTCTTGGAACAGACAGGGCCCTTGTTGTAACAGGTCCTGTCTAAGAGGCAGAGGCCATGGGTCCTCTGTGAGCATTTATTGCAATTCCGGGTACCAAGTCCTTCTTGGCCAATCCGGAACAATGAGTATTGTTCTCACTCCTCTTTTTCTTACAATTCTCAGCACCTTTGGTATGAGAGGAAGAGGAGGAAACACGTAGACCGACTGGAACACCCACAGTGTTACTAGTGCGTCCACAGCTATCGCCTGAGGGTCCCTTGACCTGGCGCAATATCTTTTTAGCTTTTTGTTGAGACGGGACGCCATCATGTCCACTTGTGGCAGCTCCCATCGATTTGCAATCTGCGTGAAGACTTCTTGATGAAGACCCCACTCTCCCGGGTGGAGGTCGTGTCTGCTGAGGAAGTCTGCTTCCCAGTTGTCCACTCCCGGAATGAACACTGCTGACAGTGCTAGTACGTGATTCTCCGCCCACTGAAGAATCCTGGTGGCTTCTGCCATTGCCACCCTGCTTCTTGTGCCGCCCTGGCGGTTTACATGGGCCACTGCCGTGATGTTGTCTGACTGAATTAGCACTGGTTGGTTCCGAAGCAGAGGCTCTGCTTGACTCAGGGCGTTGTATATGGCCCTTAGTTCCAGGATATTGATGTGCAGACAAGTCTCCTGACTTGACCACAACCCTTGGAAGTTTCTTCCTTGAGTGACTGCCCCCCACCGTCGGAGGCTTGCATCCGTGGTCACCTGGACCCAGTCCTGTATGCCGAATCTACGGCCCTCGAGGAGGTGAGCACCTTGTAGCCACCACAGAAGACACACCCTGGGGTGATCATCCGATGCATCTGAAGATGCGATCCGGACCACTTGTCCAGCAGATCCCACTGAAAGATCCTTGCATGGAACCTGCCGAAGGGAATGGCTTCGTATGACGCCACCATCTTTCCCAGGACTCGCGTGCAGCGATGCACCGACACCTGTTTTGGCTTTAGGAGGTCTCTGACCAGAGTCACGAGCTCCTGAGCCTACTCCTCCGGGAGAAACACCTTCTTCTGGTCTGTGTCCAGAATCATGCCCAGGAAGGGCAGACGCGTCGCAGGAATCAGCTGCGACTTTGGAATGTTCAGAATCCAGCCGTGCTGACGCAACACTTCCTGAGAGTGTGCTACGCTGATCAGCAACTGCTCCCTGGACCTCGCCTTTATGAGGAGATCGTCCAAGTATGGGATAATTGTAACCCCTTGCTTCCGAAGGAGCACCATCATTTCCGCCATCACTTTGGTAAAAACTCTCGGTGCCGTGGACAGGCCAAACGGCAATGTCTGGAATTGGTAATGACAGTCCCGTACCACAAACCTGAGGTACTCCTGATGAGGCGGATAAATGGGGACGTGCAAGTAAGCATCCTTGATGTCCAGAGACACCATAAAATCACCTTCCTCCAGGCTTGTGAATTGCCTCCAACACTATCTCCCTTTCCATGGGGGAAGTTGGTAAGGCCGATTTTAGGTAACGGTGAGGGGGCATCACCTCGAATTCCAGCCTGTATCCCTGAGACACAATTTGTATAGCCCAAGGATCCACCTGTGAGCGAACCCACTGGTGGCTGAAAAGTCGGAGACGCGCCACCACGGCTCCGTCTGTGGAGCCCCAGCGTCATGCGGTGGATTTAGTGGAAGCCGGGGAAGACTTTTATTCCTGGGAACTAACTGCATGGTGCAGCTTTTTTCCTCTACCCCTGCCTCTGGCAAGAAAGGACGCACCTCTGACCTTCTTGCTCCTCTGAGAACGAAAGGACTGCATTTGGTAATACGGTGCTTTCTTAGGTTGTGGAGGGACATAAGGCAAGAAATTTGACTTCCCAGCCGTAGCTGTGGAAACTAGGTCCGAGAGACCGTCCCCAAACAATTCCTCACCCTTATAAGGTAAAACCTCCATGTGTTTTTTAGAGTCGGTATCCCCTGTCCATTGCTGAGTCCATAAGACCCTTCTGGCAGAAATGGACATTGCGTTAACTCTAGAGCCCAGCAGGCAAATGTCCCTCTGGGCATCCCGCATATATAGGACCGTGTCCTTGATATGTGCCAGGGTCAGTAGAACAGTGTCCCTGTCCAGGGTATCTAACTCCTCAGACAGAGAATCCGTCCATGCAGCTACCGCACTACACATCCAGGCCGAAGCAATTGCTGGCCTCAGCAGTGTGCCAGAATGTGTATAAACCGACTTCAGGATAGCTTCCTGCTTTCTATCCGCAGGATCCTTTAGGGCGGCCGTATCCGGAGACGGCAGGGCCACCTTCTTGGACAAGCGTGTCAACACCTTGTCTACCCTAGGGGAGGATTCCCAACGTAACCTGTCCGTTGGCGGGAAAGGATACGCCATAAGTAATCTCTTGGAAACTATCACCTTCCTGTCAGGGGAATCCCACGCTTTTTCACATAATTCATTTAATTCATGTGAAGGGGGAAAAGTCACTTCATGCTTTTTCTCCCCATACATATAAATCCTCTTGTCAGGGACAGGATTTTCCTCAGAAATGTGTAATACATCCTTCATTGCTACAATCATGTAGCGGATGGCTTTAGTCATTTTAGGCTGCAACTTTGCCTCATCGTCATCGACACTGGAGTCAGATTCCGTGTCGACATCTGTGTCAACTATCTGGGATAGTGTGCGCTTTTGAGACCCTGACAGCCTCTGCGCTGTAGGATCAGGCATGGGTTGAGACCCTGACTTTCCCCCGGTTACAGTTTTATCGAATCTGTTATGCAAGGAGTTTACATTATCATTTAACACCTTCCACATATCCATCCAATCAGGTGTCGGCACCGTCGGCGGCGACAACACACTCAGCTGCACTTGTTCTGCCTCCACGTATCCTTCCTCATCAAACATGTCGACACAGGTTTCGTACCGACACACCGCACACACACAGGGAATGCTCTGACTGAGGACAGGACCCCACAAAGGCTTTTGGGGAGACAGAGAGAGAGTATGCCAGCACACACCCCAGCGCTATATAACCCAGGGATTACACTGTACCTTAGTGTTTACCCTGTAGCTGCTGTTAATATATATATATACTGCGCCTAAATTTATGTGCCCCCCCTGTCTTTTTTACCCTTTAATGCACCTGTATACTGCAGGGGAGAGCCTGGGGAGCGTCCTTCCAGCGGAGCTGTGAAGAGAAAATGGCGCTGGTGTGCTGAGGAAGAAGGCCCCGCCCCCTCAGCGGCGGGCTTCTGTCCCGCTTTAATGTGTAAAAAATGGCGGGGGCTCGGGCATATATACAGTCCCAGACTGTATATATGCCTCTTTTTGCCAAAAAGGTACTTAATTGCTGCCCAGGGCGCCCCCCCCCCTGCGCCCTGCACCCTACAGTGACCGGAGTGTGCGGTGTGCTGTGGGAGCAATGGCGCACAGCTGCAGTGCTGTGCGCTACCTTAAGTGAAGACAGGAGTCTTCAGCCGCCGATTTCGATGTCTTCTTGCTTCTGCTGCTTCTGTTCTTCTGGCTCTGCGAGGGGGACGGCGTCGCGGCTTCGGGAACGGACGATCAAGGTTAGGTACCTGTGTTCGATCCCTCTGGAGCTAATGGTGTCCAGTAGCCTAAGAAGCGCTACCTAGCTGCCGTGAGTAGGTTTGCTTCTCTCCCCTCAGTCCCTCGTAGCAGAGAGTCTGTTGCCAGCAGAAGCTCTCTTAAAATAAAAAATCTAACAAAATACTTTCTTTTCTAGCAAGCTCAGGAGAGCCCACTAGGAGCACCCAGCTCGGCCGGGCACAGATTCTAACTGAGGTCTGGAGGAGGGGCATAGAGGGAGGAGCCAGTGCACACCAGATAGTACCTAATCTTTCTTTAGAGTGCCCAGTCTCCTGCGGAGCCCGCTATTCCCCATGGTCCTTACGGAGTCCCCAGCATCCACTAGGACGTTAGAGAAATTAATGAAATGTAATCTCTGTACTTTGACTATTTCAATCAGCTTCAAAGCATGTGATATTGGCAATGTGATGAAACAAGAAAAAGCACCAGAGGAACTGGTTTTGAGCTTTATTATAAATTATCAGTGTTAGCAATCCAAAATATTCAAGTGAGAATAATATCAAACTAAAATAGAATAGAATATGAAAATATTGTAAATGATAACTGAGTAAAAATGAATGAATAAATACATTATAAATCAAATCTACTCATGTGTAAAGAAAACATGAATCCAGGACTTGACAAATACCAGTTGCCAGGCAACTAAAATTTTGATCCCTTAAAAGAGATTTTGTTTAAACGTGAGGGGGCGGAGGGAGGCGGCCCAGCCGAGACTGAGAGAAGATGTGTTTGGCGTGAGCTTCCCAGCACTTGCCCTCCAGTGAGTCTGCACCTTGCCTTTCTACTTACCTACTGTATAGGTTTAGCATCCCTCAGAGGATCTCTTCTGCTCCACTCCCTGCACCGAGTCACTAGGTCCTAGTACTTGCTCACCTGTGTGTAATTCCCAGTCACCTGTGGCCCCATGAGAACTCCTCCAGTACTGCTGCAGCTGGTGGCATACTGTCAGTATTGTTGAAAAAAGATGTGTGCTACTGTGCACATTCCAGTCTTCCTGTTCTCCAGTGAGGCTTCATGCACTATCAGAAGATGGCCATTGAGATCTCTACTAAGCATGTGCAGAGGACATCTTGTCTTGAGACTGTGTTAGAGCATCACAGTGGAAGACACATCTCTTCCTCTTTCAGTAGCTCCAGACAGACCTGTGATTACCTGCAATCCACAACATTTCCAGTGATCCTGAACCATTACTTAGTGCCTACATACTGTACACTCAAAGGCTCGGGAGCTGCATGACACCCCGCTTGGCTGAAGCTCCGCTCCATGAGAACCAGTATGTAACAGGGGGTATAGTTGTACCTGCTATCATTAATCAACACCATTGGTTAAGTAACTGGGCTTTTCACAGATCTGCTGGTGTGTGACTATAGAACTCTGCAATATCAACAGCTGCACAAACAATGTTTCAAACTTGTGTAAAACTAGCTTTGTTTTCCATTTCCACTGGGACCTCTAGGGGTGGCTATAAAATCTGCACTTAGGTGTTATGAGAACCAAATAACTGATTTTCTGGCCTCACCCAAATCACTGGATCTATTTACTGCATGTACATACAGTAATTCATCTGAATTCCTATACTGCGCTCTAACATCCAGTGATAAATGTATTTATCTACCAAAGTGATCACCATTGTCATATAATGTTCCAGTCTTGTGCACCACTCAGTAATTGAGGGAACAAGTGGAAACTTCCAGTCGCACAGAATCACCACTTTAGAAGTGCTTAAAATAAATTTATGTCACAACAACAATCTCTTATATTGGTCATAGGTTCTCAGAATTAAATTTAGTAGCGAAAAAATAGGATTTTAATTACCTACCAGTAAATCCTTTTCTCGTAGTCCGTAGATTATATTGGGGATCTATTTAGTACCATGGGGAATAGACGGGTCCACTAAGAGCCATGGGCACTTTAAGAATTTGATAGTTATAGTGTGGGCTGGTTCCTCCCTCTATGCCCCTCCTACCAGACTCAGTCTAGGAAACTGTGCCCGAGGAGACGGACATACTTTGGGAGAAGGATATAAAAGGATAGTGGTGAGATTCCAAACCAGCACACAAAAACAAGAGGAAAGCCAAGCTAACCAAACTTGGAACAGGAACAGCAACGGCTGAACCAAACAACAATACTTAACCAAGTAACAGTGCAGGACGCACGTAGCACTTGGCGGGCGCCCAGTATCCTCTACGGACTACGAGAAAAGCTTTACCCGTAGGTAATTAAAATCCTATTTTCTCTTACGTCCTAGAGGATACTGGGGATCCATTTAGTACCATGGGGAAGTACCAAAGCTCCCAAACCAGGTGGGTGAGTGCTGAGGGTCCTGCAGAGCTGATTGACCAAACGGTAGGTCATCAGAGGCCAAGGTATCGAACTTGCAAAACTTTGCAAACATGTTTGAACCTGACCAAGTAGCAGTTTGGCAGAGCTGTAAATCCAAGACACCCCGGTCAGCCGCCCAAGAAGAACCCACGACCTCAGAGTGGGCCGGTACAGATTTTGGAACCGGTAATCCTGCCGTGGAATAAGCATGCTGTATAGTGATCCTGATTCAGCGTGCAACAGAATGCTTTGAAGCTGGACACCCAATCTTATTGGGATTGTAATAAACAAACAGCAAGTCAGATTTCCTGTGAGGAGCCATTCTCTTCACATACTGTACACCTTCAAAGCCCTCACAATATCCAAAGACTTTGAAGTAACAGAGGCGTCGGTCACAACCGGAAAAACAATTGGTTGGTTTATGTGAAACGCTGACATCACCTTAGGAAGAAATTGCTGACGAGTCCTGAGTTCATGGAAGATTAAATAGGGACTCTTGTGAGACAATGCCCCCAGTTCCGACACACATCTTGCAGAAGCCAAGGCCAACAGTGTGACAGTCTTCCACGTAAGAAATTTTACGTCTACCTCCTGTAAAGGTTCAAACCAGTCTGATTGGAGGAACTGCATCACCAAATTGAGATTCCAAGGTGCCGTGGGAGGTACAAAGGGAGGCTGGATGTGCAGAACCCCTTTCAAGAATGCCTGGACCTCAGGAAGAGATGCCAATTGTTTCTGAAAGAAAATGGACAAGGCCGATATCTGGACTTTTATCGAGCCCAGATGTAGGCCCACATCCACACCCGACTGCAGAAAAAGCAGGAAACGTTCCAGATGAAATTCTACAGCAGAATATTTTTTGCTCTCACACCAAGAGACGTATTTCTTCCAAATATGGTGGTAATGTTTAGACGTTACCCCCTTCCTGGCTTGGATCAAAGTCGGGATGACCTTGTCAGGAATCCCTCTTCTGGCTAGAATCAGCCGTTCAACCTCCATGCCATCAAACAAAGCCATGTCAAGTCTTGATAGACGAACGGACCCTGTTGCAGGAGATCCTCGCGAAGAGGTAGAGGCCGCGTACCAGGCCCTTCTTGGCCAATCCGGAGCAATGAGAATTGCTTGAACTTTTTCCCTTTTTATTCTTTTCAGAATTCTTGGGATCAGCAGAAGTGGAAGGAACATGTACAACATCTGATAGACCCATGGAGTTGTCTGAGCATCCACCACCACTGCCTGTGGGTCTATCGACCTGGAACAATACGCTTGAGTTTCTTCTTGAGACGAGAGGCCATAATATCGATTTGTGGACATCCCCATCGATGTGTCAAGCACCTGGACAGCTCCGGGTGCAGGTTGTGTCTGCTGAGTAAGTCTGCTTCCCAGTTGTCTACTCCCGGAATGAAGACCGCCAACAATACCACAGCGTGTTTTTCTGCCCAGAGGAGAATTCTTTATACCTCTGACATTGCTGTTCTGCTCTTCGTTCCTCCCTGTCAGTTAATGTACGTTACTGCCGTCACATTGTCCGACTGAACCTGAATGGCCCGATCTTGAAGAAGATATGAGGCCTGCAGAAGGGCATTGTATATAGCCCTGAGTTCCAAAATGTTGATTGGAAGGATGACTTCCTGACTTGACCATCTTCCTTGAAACTGCACCCCCTGGGTGACCACTCCCCAACCTCTGAGGGTTGCATCTGTGGTTAGCAGAATCCAAGTTTGAATCCCGAACCTTCGGCCCTCGACTAGGTGAGAAGTCTGTAGCCACCACAGAAGGGAGATCCTGGCTCTTGGCGACAGGCGGATCCTCTGGTGAATGTGAAGATGCGATCCGGACCATTTGTCCAACAGATCCAGCTGGAAGGGCCTCGCATGAAGCCTTCCATACTGAAGTGCCTCGTAAGAGGCCACCATCTTCCCCAGAAGGCGAATGCATACAGTAGATGCAATGATATCCAGGTTGACTTCAGGACATCCCTAACCATCGACTGGATTACCAATGCCTTTTCCAACGGAAGAAAAACTTTCTACGACTCTGTCCTATATCATTCCCAGAAATGGGAGCCTCCGAGTTGGCTCTAAATGAGATTTTAGATGATTTAGAATCCACTCGTGATCCAGGAGTAGTCTGGTTGTGAGACCAATGCCATCAAACAACCCTTCCCTGGACAGTGCATATATCAGAAGATCGTCCAGAATAATGTTCACTCCCTGCTTGAGAAGGAGAAACATCATCTCTGCCATCACCTTGTTGAACACCCTCGGTGCTGTGGAGAGACCAAATGGCAGGGCCCAGAACTGATAGAGACAGTCCTGTAGTGCAAAGCTTGGTGAGGTGGCCAGATCGGAATGTGAAGGTACGCATCCTTGATATCCAGAGACACTAGGAATTCCCCCTTCTCCAGACCTGAGATCACCGCTCTCAGAGACTCCATCTTGAATTTGAACACTCGTAAGTACGGGTTCAGTGATTTTAGATTCAAAATCGGTCTCACCGAAACGTGCGGTTTTGGTACCACAAACAAGTTGGAATAGTACCCTTGTTGCGCAGATGAGGTAGAACTGGAACAATGACCTGAGTCTGTACCAGTTTTTGAATGGCATCCTGTAAGGTTATACTTGCCTCTTGTGAAGCTGGTAAGCCTAATTTGAAGAATCTGTGAGGTGGGATTTCCTAAAACTCCAAACTGTATCCCTGGGAAATAAGATCTTTGACCCAGGGATCCTGGCATGATGTTGTCCAGATGTGACTGAAATTCTTTAGTCGGGCTCCCACCTAGCATTCTTCCAGGCCACGCGGTCCACCGTCATTCAAAAGGCTTTGAGGAAGCAGAACTGGAGCTCTGTTCCTGAGAACCGTCAGCTGCTGGTTTGCGTGGTTTACCTCTAGCGCCTCTGATGGCAGTAAAAAATCCTCTGACTTTGCCCTCAAATTTGGCAGTCCGAAAGGACTGTAGGGTGGGTCCTGAGTAGGTCTTCCTGGTTGGAGGAGCCGCAGAAGGAAGTTATTTGGACTTATCCGCAGTAGCTTTGGAGATCTATTTGTCCACTTCATCTCCAAATAAGGCCTCTCCTGTGAAGGGTAGGCCTTCCACGCCATTCCTGGAGTCTTTGTCCGCAGTCCACTGGCGTAACCACAAGCCCCTGCATGCTGACACTGCCATAGCAGTGGTGCATGCATTAAGCAAACCTACTTCTTTTATGGCTTCCACCATAAAGTTTGCAGAGTCCCGTATATGTTGCAGGAGTAACACGATCCCCCCCCCCCCCCCAGATTTGGAATCCAACCCTTCAATAAGATTACCCGACCATTTAAGTAATCCACGCACATGCTATAGTGGGTCTCGGAGCCACCCCAGCAGCTGTGTACTAGGATTTGATTGTAGTCTCAGTCTTACAATCAGCAGCGTCTTTCTGGGAGGCTGCACCAGGAACGGGTAACACAATTTTCCGTGACAACCTGGACACAGGTGCATCCACTATCAGTGGACTTTGCCATTTTTTCCTATCCTCAGGAGGAAAAGGAAAAGATGAGAGAAATATCTTATCAGGATTTACCAACGGTTCTTCAAACAGGGTATTTATTTCCTTTGACACAGGAAAAGTGACTGAGGACTAATTTTTTACATTAAAATAAGATTCCTCACACTCCACTATCACCTTATCAGGAATTTGTAGGACATCTCTGATAGCCTCTATAAGAGCCTGTATTCCCTGTGACAAAGCAGCATCCCTACCTTCTGAATACACCTCCCCTTCCTCCATGTCTGACCCCTCAACGTCAGAGTCACACTGCAGGATATGGGCCAGAGTTCATCTTTGTGGACAAATGGCAAGGAACCGAGACGCTTGTTTGCGGACTGAGTCTCTGTTCACAGTTGCTTCACTACAATGCCATCACACACTAGAGGTTGCAAACTACATCCTAGCCAGGATGCTCAGGCATCTGTACCATTGGGAGATTACCTTATAATGAGTTTTGACCTCCAGCAGATTTGCTAAACTGCAAAGAATATTGGGAAAAATCTCAGGCCAGCAATTTTTTTCCAATCAAACCTCTCAAGTCTCTCTCCCCAGTTCAGTGTTAATCTATTCCTGGTGGAAACTGGAGGTCGATCAAAGGCTTCTACAGTATGTGTTGGAGATAGAATGTTGTGGGGGGTGACTGGGTCAAGCATATTTATGCAAATGGCATAGATCCACAACTAATTGCCCCTCTTTAAGCAAGCCTGACACAAACTGTTTAAGTGCAAGGGGTTTCCAAATTTCCCCTGCTGGTGCCACAATTTAAAGGAAGAACGTGGGAGACCTAGGGGAAAGGATGGGTTCCCAAACAATGGAGTCAAAGAGGACAATAGGGAAGAAATAAAGAGTCGTTCCCTCTATTGTTTCCAGATTGTCAAGGTAGAAGCAAGCAAATGATTCCGTAACATAGGGATAAAGCTATGGCAAATCAAAGTTTACAGGTGGGACAAAAATCTCCTCAACGAACATCCATTGCTTACAGTACACTCATCAGGCCTAGACCATCCTAAGATTATGTAATACCACACAGTATTACATAAGAAAATTGGGTGCTGACATTCCCCCAGATGCCTATGCTTATATAGGATCTTGTACTAAAATCTATGTCTACAGCTAAAAAGTCTCTGACTGCCAATGGAGATTAGTAAAAAGGCACAAGGGATCACAAAGAAGCGTTTGCAGAAAGTACAGGAACCGTGGTAACATATTCATTTTAATCATTTTCATCCTACTCATTCAAAAGAGGGACTTGAAGTGCCACAACTGAAATTCAGTCTGGAGTTTAGTAAACTTGGGAGGAAAGTTGGATGTAAACATCTGCATAGGACTTATTATGAAGGAGAATCCCAAGGTACAGTATTTAAGATGAGCCAGTTGCCAAAAGAAAGGGGATGAAGCCCGGAGGCTTACAGCCATATCCTACAGGTGAAACTCAGAAAATTAGAATATAATGCAAAAGTTCATTTATTTCAGTAATTCAACTTAAAAGGTGAAACTAATATATTATATAGACTCATTACATGCAAAGTGAGATATTTCAAGCCTTTGTTTGTTATAATTTTGATGATTGTGGCTTACAATTTAAGAAAACCCCAAATCCCAAATCTCAGAAAATTAGAATATTACATAAAATCAATAAAAAAAGGATTTTAAATACAGAAATGTCGGCCCTCTGAAAAGTATAATCATGCATATGTACTCGGTACTTGGTTTGGGCCCCTTTTGTATGTATTACTGCCTCAATGCGGTGTGGCATGGATTCTATCAGCCTGTGGCACTGCTGAGGTGTTATGGAAGACCAAGATGCTTCAATAGCGGCCTTCAGCTCTTCTGCATTGTTCGGTCTCATGTCTCTCATCTTTCTTTTGGCATTGCCCATAGATTCTCTTTGGGGTTCAGGTCAGGCGAGTTTGCTGGCCAATCCAACACAGTAATCCCACGGTCATGGATCCAGGTTTTGGTACTTTTGGCAGTGTGGACAGGTGCCAAGTCCTGCTGGAAAATGAAGTCAGCATCTCCATAAAGCTTGTCTGCTGAAGGAAGCATGAAGTGCTCTAAAATGATCTGAGATTTTGGATTTGGGGTTTTCTTAATATGTAAGCTACAATCATCAAAATTATAATACATAAAGGCTTGAAATATCTCACTTTGCATGTAATGAGTCTATAATATATATTAGTTTCACCTTATAAATTGAATAACTGAAATAAACTAAATTTTGCACGATATTCTAATTTTCTGAGTTTCACCTGTAAGTCATATTTTTTAAAAATTGATGGTCACTTATTTATACAGTTAAATGAACTACACTAATGTTTAATGTACTAATTGCTTGCTGTTAAAATAGTTTTTTCCATACCAACGGCGGGATGTAATGGAGTCCGAGATCACCGGAGGGGTGGGATGCTGGCAGTTTCTTTAAAGGGGCAATCACTCACAAGGCATGTTTTTGCTTGTACTGTAATTGTTTGACCATTTAAAACAACGTCCAAGATAGGCTGGTATCTCACACCTCTGGTAATCTCGTACTCCATTACATTCCGCAGCAAATTGATTTTAGTTCTTGGTATATTTTGTACTGTAAAGCTGCAGAAAAGATGGTAACTTTATTACAGAGGCTTCCCGAGATACAAAATATCTATAGCTTTCACAATTTATTTGAACTCCCACCTTAACATCTCTAGATTTAGTCATAGCCATGCTTTTACAGCAACTGATTTGCATTTCAATTACTATTTTGTCTATACTGTAACAACTATGTTTTATGCCTCCAGTCATATGCTTAAACTTTCCAAGAGGCAGCATTAAGTTTTATGTATAGGGCAGAAATCTGTCTTTGTACCTTAAGAAAGTTTTACTCCAACACCCACCAGCTAGAAAGGGCATCTATGTTTTCCAGCAGTTTTTTCCTAGGTGTGGCAAAAAGGAGGCACGGTTTTGATGTAAGCCTAAATCCCAAAAGGAATTTGGCTCCTGCCAAAAAGGACTTGTACCCACAAGATGAAGACAGAAATTGGAATTCTAGTTCTACTGTACTTCATAGGAAAAAGAATTCAAGCATAGCGGGCGGGGGTTGGTAAGATGATGGAACAGAGTGGAGCAGGGCGGTAGGAGGTTAGGATGAGATCAGCAGCAGTCAGAGACCCAGAATTAAAGCGATTATGTAAGTGATCATTTTAGCTTTCAGAATTCACAGGGACAGGCTCCCACTGGAGCTTGTGTTGATGCAAGACTTTTGTTTTTAATACATTGACTCAATATTCGTCTATGACAAATTAAGGTAGAACGCTGCCAATGACGAATTAGCAGCTTTATGCTTTTTTTCAGTATATTTGTCACGATTGTGTCATGTATAAGTAAAGAAACACCTAGATAAAGCACATTGTAAAAATATGTATACAGTAGGTTTTCTTTTTCACATAGTGTTCAGCCTGATGTTAAATATATACGGTTAGGGCAGATTTAACAAGAAGTAATATTCTACTTGTTACTAAATCTTAAATATTGCTGTAACCAATCAGCTACTTAATGTCCTGTGTCTCAAAAAAGACAGGATCTGATTGGTTGAACACCATATAAGAATAGTAACGATGATAACAAGAATATCACTCTTGAAATCTGCCCCATAGTTCCTATTTAGATGAAAAATGAATGCACTTAGATAAAAGCAACCTTACCACAATACCACTTCTGGACTTCTATCTGAAATGGGTTGCGGACAAATAGAGGAAAAAAAATCCAGAATGTATTCCATATCAATACATTATTACTTTCTCTGTATAAAGCAGGCAAGGATGTTCAAACTGTTTATAAAATAGCAAAAGACGAAACAGTGATGACCATCTCTGAATCAAGCCCATAGTTTGCATTGTTAATCTGTGGTCTGATAAATACTGTAGTTCTAAGAAAAAATAAGAAATATCTGCAAGTAGAATATAACAATTTTTTTTATTGAAAGATAGGTGAGGTGACATTAAATGTAAAATATCAGCAAAAAATATTCCTTCAAAAATGAAATGGTTTCAATTTAAAAATTCCATTTGATTCTCCTCCGCTGTCTCCAATATGATTGTACACAACATAGATAACACCAGTGCAGGACGTTCTCTAGTTTAAAACATCAAAATTGTACGTATGCTGTTAATGAAACAAATAAAATAGTCAGAAATGTATACAGAATAAATGTTACATAGAAAATAGTAATAAGCATTTGTAACTTTCAGTATGAGTAGTTTTTAATTTACTAAACATTATCATTTACTAAAAAAAATTTAAATTAATTTTTGCAGTTTATGTCAACTTTGAGTAGATGATCTTTAAGGTGAAACAAAAATGAGTGATAGAAAAATGTATATTTTATGTTCAATAGTTGATATTTGAACATATTTTTATTTTCTCCACTACTGTGTACAAAAATTGAGACACATTTAATACTGGCTTGTTCTTCCTCATATTGGCCTCAGTTTTCCCCTACTTGTTTGCTTGTTTGTCTGTGTGTAGGATGTTATACCTCAACAAATCACTAAAGGGCCCTACACACTGGTCGATACCAGTGAAAAATAAGAATGATCTTGTTCATTAATGAACGAGATGCCGTTCATCTCTTTCAGTGTGTAGGCACCAGCGATGAACGATGCGCAGCCCCGCGCTCGTTCATCGCTGGTGCCAGCTCGTTTAAATCTCGTCCATATTAGCATGCAGTGCTATGGAGACGGGTGATGGGGGGAGTGAAGAAAATTCACTCACCACGTCACCTCCCCCCCCTCCCTGCCGCCAGGTCGCCCGTCTACCATATTGGCCATCGGGCAGTTCGGCGGTGGGTCGCTAGGTGTGTTATGCCCTTAAGATTCTGTTGTTAGCAGGGCTTAAAGTGGTACTGGAGAGGTGGTAGAACTCATTTGCTGGCAGCGCTGAGAGTCTGAGCATGCCCATATCTCCGGGAAAATGGCGCAGCGGTCATTTTCCCAGTGATTTCTCTACTGCCTGATGTGGCACTACTACTGTGGGCATTTTGTGTATAAGTGGCACTACTGTGTGGCCACTGGCTTATGTATAATAGGTGCAGCTGCACCCTTTGTTTTAATATTCAACCCTCTGGAGTCCCACGCCGACGTCAGCAGTGCTGTTTAATCACTGTGAAAATGGTGCAGCGAACAGTTCCACGGAGTTCTGAACATGCCCACCATAGCGCCCCTTATACACATCTCTGACTCTGTCACTCCAGCAGCTCACCACCTGAGTCCCTCCAGCAGCTCCATGTCCTGTATCCCTCCAGCAGCTTCCCCACTTCTCTTGTCCCACCAGCCCTTCTCATCTTGTCTTTAAGATGCACAGAGCCTGCTCCTCTTCATTGCTTCTCTTCAGTTCAGCAGCAGTGACCTGAGGAAGGGGGAGGTGGCTGCAGCTCATCAGTAACACTAGCACCGCCTGCATCATCTATTGATACAGGTGATGAACAGAGGCGTAACTTGGGTAGGGCGAGCAGGGCACGTGCCCTGGGCGCCGTGGCGGGCACAGCCAAGGGGGGCGCCCGAGCCGCCGTCCAGGACATCGCTCCCGCCCACGCACCCACAGCCGCCACCGCCTGCCTGCAGCCGCCACCACTGCCTGCACGTTTCGCCGGCGCCGCCGAGCAAGTCCCGCTGTGGTGCTCGGCGGCGTTACTTCATCAGCTCCTAGCCTCCTGTCCCTCCTGCCTGGCGGCAAGCAGAAGCTCAGGGAGCGTGACGCTGGCATCGCGGTCACGCTCCCTGAGCTTCTGCCTGCCGCCAGCCCTCACCGTCGTTGAGAGGTGAGGTGGTGGAAGAAGGGGAAGGGGGGGGGGGGGGGGAGGAGGAGGACGACGAAACTGATAGATGTCCCGGGACCCCCTGCTTCCTGGCTGACATCTCCTGCAGGGGAGGGCTGGCCTGGCTGCACCAGTTACAGGTGAAAAGTGATAATAATGGGTCATTATTACTGAGAATTACTATTCTGTACCATTGTACCAATGATGCTGTCATTACCACTCACACCTCCATGGCATGCTGCTCTGTGCAATCTGCTGCCCACGTTATATTGGGTCTGTTGTAATTGCACAGGTGCTGTAACCGCAGAGTGTCATTGTATCTATCCCTGCATGTCACAGAGCTATATGCATGCCCTATTCTGTATCTATAACTGCATGTAATTACACTGTTATATGCATACACTATTCTGTATCTGTCACTGCATGACACTGTTATAACTGATAACTGTTACTGTCATGACACTGTGCTATAATGTGAATTTCGGCTCATACCGTGTGCTATATTGTGAATGTCGGCTCATTCAGTGTGCTACAGTGTGAATTTTGGCTCATTCAGTGTGCTGTAATGTGAATTTCGGCTCATTCAGTGTGCAATAATGGGAATTTTGGCTCATTCAGTGTGCTTTAATGTGAATTTCAGCTCATTCTTTGTGCTATAATGTGAATTTCGGCTCATTCAGTGTGCTACAATGTGAATTTCGGCGCATTCAGTG
Organism: Pseudophryne corroboree; assembly: GCF_028390025.1. Classification (NCBI taxonomy): domain Eukaryota; kingdom Metazoa; phylum Chordata; class Amphibia; order Anura; family Myobatrachidae; genus Pseudophryne; species Pseudophryne corroboree. Next base: position 782,351,099 of record NC_086444.1, read on the forward strand.
TGCTATAATGTGACTTTCGGCTCATTCATTGTGCTATAATGTGAATTTCGGCTCATTCAGTGTGCTATAATGTGAATTTCGGCTCATTCAGTGTGCTATAATGTGAATTTCGGCTCATTCAGCATGCTATAATGTGAATTTCGGCTTATTCAGTGTGCTACAATGTGAATTTCTGCTCATACCGTGTGCTATAATGTGAATTTCGGCTCATTCATTGTGCTATAATGTGAATTTCAGCTCATTCAGTGTGCTATAATGTGAATTTCGGCTCATTCAGTGTGCTATAATGTGAATTTCAGCTCATTCAGTGTGCTATAATGTGAATTTCGGCTCATTCAGTGTGCTACAATGTGAATTTCGGCTCATTCTTTGTGCTATAATGCGAATTTCGGCTCATTCAGTGTGCTACAATGTGAATTTCGGCTCATTCAGTGTGCTACAATGTGAATTTCGGCTCATTCAGTGTGCTATAATGTGAATTTCGGCTCATTCAGTGTGCTATAATGTGAACTTCGGCTCATTCTGTGTGCTATAATGTGAACTTCGGCTCATTCTGTGTGCTATAATGTGAATTTCGGCTCATACCGTGTGCTATAATGTGAATTTCGGCTCATACCGCGTGTTAAAATGTGAATGGTCTAGTACTAAATAGTATAAGGATAGTATAAGGCCTAGTACTAGTATAACCAGTACTAGATAGTATAAGGGGTCCTACTACTCTGAAGGACACCCCCCCCTTTTGAGTGGTACTCACTTCAAAACTTCCACTTCGACCACTGCACCTACATCTATACATACACACCCTGACATCTTTATATACAGTGACACCTATTTGTGTAGGAGATGATGATGGTAAGGTGCATGTGGAATTATAAAGAATGTTCCCAGTATGACATGAAACACCTGGCATGTCATGTTGGCACATCCTACTTTCAGTGTCCACACCCCCTTCTGGCGTGTGGTCATGACCATTTTTTTTCAGAGTGTGCCAGTGGCGTGCGCACATACTTTCCTTTTTTTTTTTTTTTTTTTTTTTTTGGGGGGGGGGGGGGGTGCGCCATTATTGATCTTGCCCTGGGCTCCAAAAACCCTAGTTACGCCTCTGGTGATGGAGCAGCTTTTTTGGAATTAATCTGCAAGGAAATGGGGGAGGTGGAACTAGTTCCCTTTACCATTAAAGGTGGTAGGACTCAGTTCCACCTCGTTCCTCCCCACACACTTTAACCTCTGGTTGTTAGGAACTTTTTAGATACCTGGTCTCTGGATAAAAGAAACCACTGAAACAAACTGAGTGGGCTATTTATGAAGCAGTGATACAGTAACTACATTTTCTGGATTTCTCTTGTGGTCCTGTATTACAGATGACTGCATTCCCAAAGCACACTGTGGAGACTGTTGCGCAATTTAACAAGTAGTGGAAAGCAAAGCAAGGTAACACCTATATCTGGCAGTAGGGGACATGTAAAGCTGGGTAAACTCGGCTTCATCCTCACGGAGTCAAACTAGTGCGCTCATGCACATGTTATGGTTAAATTTCACCGATAGCACTAGGCTTCCAATGACGCAGAAAAATCCTATGTGGAGGTGTTGGGTAGAGACCCCAAAAGGCGGAATGGATTACTAATCATGGCACTACTAAAAACTGTATTTCATTAAAAATCCTAGAACAGGCCATCCTCCAAAACAGAGTGTCTGGGCAAGAAGAGATGTAGTAAAGTATGTCAGTGGTAACTCTAAAAGGACTTACAGTCTTCCATGACAGAGATGGGAGTAACTGTACAATTGACATCAACAACAGACATGCTTTATTAATTTTGGATGTTTTAGGGGTGGAGAGGTGAAAGCTCATTCAGTAGAAAAAACAAACTCGCATGCCTAAAAGCCCAACATTACCCAAAGACATTTGTGAGACATGACCACATATGGAGGAAGATTCTGCAGTCTGGGGAGACCAAAATTGGCCCATCATAGTGAAAGCACCCCCCTATAGTGAAGCTTAGTGATTTACAGGGATGCTTTCTTACTCAAAAATAGAGAAACCGGATGGATTTAGTTAGAATTATCATGCTTTCTATACAGGAGCAAATGAGTAAGGTGCCTGCTTCCAGTGTAATAGGTTGTGGGTTCTAATCTTGGGTATGACACCTGTAAAATAATAGTCAGAGAAATAATCAGCATTGTGACAACTGAACAGAGCTATGTAGTGTGTGGCTGCACACTACATAGATCTGCCAAGTTGCAATGGATTTGAATTAACAATTCTAAGTAGCTTCATATAATTAGAATTTGCAGACTGACTATGCAGGAGCAAATTGCTTAATCAGTAATGTGTCTGCCTTCCGTGTAACAGGTCATGGGTTCTAATCCTGTTTATGACTGATAAGAAATGTGTGATTTAAAATAAATGACAATGAAATGTAAATATATATTTTTTCAGAACACGCCCCACACACACACACACACACACACACACACACACACTATATATATATATATATATATATATATATAGATGTGTGTGTGTGTGTGTGTGTATATATACTGTGTGTGTATATATATATGTATATATATGTGTGTGTGTATATATATATGTGCATATACATAAATACATACTGTATATTTAACTATATATGGTGGGCACCAATATTTATCTTGCCTCCAGGTAACTGGGACGAACTTACGCAACTGACTGGGCTTAAAGATTTATCTTCTAAGAAGACCATGACCCAAAATACACATTAAAAACCAAACTATAGTGACTTAACACCAAAAAGGGTAATGTCCTCAAGTGAACCAGTCAAACCCAGATCTCAGTTGCTCTCCAGCTATGATCCCCTTCCAAACTGATGGAGCTTGAGCAATTTTGACATTAAGAATGGGCTCATATTCCGGTGACAAGATGTGCAACTAAAAAAATCTGAGAAAGCGCTGTTTCCTTAAACTGCTGCTTACAGGTATATAACCTTTATACTTACAGTGCATCCGGAAAGTATTCACAGCGCTTCACTTTTTCCACATTTTGTTATGTTACAGCATTATTCAAAAGTTTTTTTGAGACTTTTGCAAATAAAATAAAAAACTAAGAAATCACATGTACATAAGTATTCACAGCCTTTGCCATGAAGCTCAAAATTGAGCTCGGGTGCATTATGTTTCCACTGATCATCCTTGGAGTCCACCTGTGGTTGAATGTACATGATTTGGAAAGGCACACACCTGTCTCTATAAGGTCCCACACTTGACAGTGCATGTCTGAGCACAAACCAAGCGTGAAGTCAAAGGAATTGTCTGTAGACCTTCGAGACAGGATTGTCTCGAGGCACAAATCTGGGGAAGGGTACAGAAAAATAAATGCTGCTTTGAGCATAGTGGCCTCCATCTTCCGTAAATGGAAGAAGTTCGGAAACACCAGGACTCTTCCTAGAGCTGACCATCCATCTAAACTGGGGTGAAGGGCCCTAGTCAGGGAGGTGACCAAGAACCTGATGGTCACTCTGTCAGAGTTACAGAAATTTTCTGTGAAGAGAGGAGAACCTTCCAGAAGGACAACCATCTTTGCAGCAATCCACCAAACAGGCCTATATGGTAGAATGGCCAGATGGAAGCCACTCCTTAGTTAAAAGCACATGGCAGCTGGCCTGGAGTTTGCAAAATAGCACCTGAAGGGCTTTCAGACCATGAGAAACAATATTCTCTGGTCTGATGAGACAAAGATTGAACTCTTTGGTGTGAATTCCAGGTGTCATGTTTGGAGGAAACCAGGCACTGCTCATAACCAGGCCAATGCCATCCCTACAGTGAAGCATGGTGGTGGCAGCATCATGCTGTGGGGATGTTTTTCAGTGGCAGGAACTGGGAAACTAGTCAGGATAGAGGGAAAGATGAATGCAGCAATGTACAGAGACATCCTGGATGAAAACCTGCTCCAGAGCGCTCTTGACCTCAGACTGGGGTGACGGTTCATCTTTCAGCCGGAAAATGACCTTAAGCACACAGCCAAGATATAAAAGGAGTGGCTTCAGGAAAACTCTGTGAATGTCCTTGAGTGGCATAGTCAGAGCCCAGACTTGAATCCGATTGAACATCTCTGGAGAGATCTGAAAATGGCTGTGCACCGACACTTCCCATCAAACCTGATGGAGCTTGAGAGGTGCTGCAAAGAGGAATGTGCCAAACTGTCCAAAGATAGGTGTGCCAAGCTTGTGGCATCATATTCAAAAAGACTTGAGGCTGTGATTGCTGCCAAAGGTGCATCAACCAAGTATTGAGCAAAGGATGTGAATACTCATAGCCGTAACTAGGTGTGTGCGGAGGGGGCACCGCATATAGCGCTGCAAAGTAGGGGGCGCTGTTGGTGGCACTTGTCAATTATCTATTTTCATTGCTTTCACTTGCAGCTTTCTCCCTTTTTGAAGCATCTCCTGACCGCCCCTGTCTCCTATCCTGACCCCTACTATCGCTAATACCTATACAACATTCATGAACTTATCTTGAGATTTCTTTGTTATTCAGTCACACTGTTCTTTATTACATTTCAAGATACTGAGATACCCTGAATTCAAACCCATTTCCTGTGGCATTGCAGTCAGACAATATATTCACTGAGCTATCTACCCTTGCATAAAAAGGTGGATAATTCTCAGCTAGACGATTCTAACTATTTGAAGCTTACCTTGTACTTTGTGAAAAAATTATCAGCATAGTGTGTGTCTGCAAGAGATTGGATGTGTGGCTGCACACTACATAGATCTGCTCAAATGCAATGGCCTTTCTCTGGGATCAATCTTGTCATGCTCCTTCCCCATAAGGCATGCGCCTTATGTCCCTATTGGAAAAATGGGGGGAGGGGGCGCCAATTCTCTCTCTGGCACAGGGTACCAAAAAGTCTAGTTTCGGCTCTGTGAATACTTACAGTATGTACATGGTGATTTCTTAGTTTGTTATTTTTAATAAATTTGCAAAAATCTGAAAAAAACTTTTTTCACGTTGTCATTATGGGGTATTGTGTATAGAATTTTGAGGGAAAAAATTAATTTATTCCATGTTGGAATAAGGCTGTAACATAACAAAAATGTGGAAAAAGTGAAGCGCTGTGAATACTTTCCAGATGCACTGTATAATGGCCCTCATTCCGAGTCGTTCGCTCGGTATTTTTCATCGCATCGCAGTGAAAATTCGCTTAGTACGCATGCGCAATATTCGCACTGCGACTGCGCCAAGTAATTTTACAATGAAGATAGTATTTTTACTCACGGCTTTTTCATTGCTCCGGCGATCGTAGTGTGATTGACAGGAAATGGGTGTTACTGGGCGGAAACACGGCGTTTTAGGGGCGTGTGGATGAAAACGCTACCGTTTCCGGAAAAAACGCAGGAGTGGCCGGAGAAACGGGGGAGTGTCTGGGCGAACGCTGGGTGTGTTTGTGACGTCAAACCAGGAACGACAAGCACTGAACTGATCGCAGATGCCGAGTAAGTCTGAAGCTACTCTGAAACTGCTAAGAAGTTTGTTATCGCAATATTGCGAATACATCGTTCGCAATTTTAAGAAGCTAAGATTCACTCCCAGTAGGCGGCGGCTTAGCGTGTGTAACTCTGCTAAAATCGCCTTGCGACCGATCAACTCGGAATGAGGGCCAATGAGTACATTAGCACACATAAACTCTGTTTGCTTTTCTTGTTCTAGATGTTCCAGACCTAGAAACACAAACTCAAATTGGAGCTAAAAATGGTTCTTCCAAGTATAATCTTTGGTGGAAGAGGGGTGTAAATACTTATGCAATACTTTATATTTCGTTTTTAACAAATGATTGAAAACATTTTTGGGGGGCAGTTTATTGAGCACTTTATACTGATTATTTGCAATACCTAATTTATCTTCATATCTTCATATCTGTTATATCCACTGTACCCGTAATCTGACAAAATAGTTACTGGCATATATAAAGTAATATGTTATTATGCGGTAAGTATTATTATTATTATTATTATTATTTATATTTATAGGTATAATTTACCATATTCATGATTTTAATATATTTATATGTCTTACTAGTAAAGTGTATTTGTACAAATATGCAACAAGACTTGCATGCACTACAAAAAATATCATTAAACTATAGTCTAGTCGACTATAAACCTTCTCTCATTTCTTTGTTGCACAGTTGGGGCCCTTAACTAAAAAGTCTACTACCAAGTGGTACAGAAAGTCAGGATTTGAAATGTCCACCTCTCTATATTTATCTAGTTAGCCAGAAAATCTAATCATCCGCCAGAAAATCTAATCATCCAAAGTTCCTCACTGGTGTAAAAAAATGGTAAACTAATCGTAATAAAAAGTTGATTTACATTTTACTTATTTCAGGTTCCTGAAAAGTCAGACTTTCAGATATATTAATACTTTTCTATGTGTGATATAAACAGTTCAGTAATTCAGATACATTTATACTGTGGATAACCGCTTTCTGCTCCTAGTAAGGTATCCAGTACATGAACAACTGCAGCCTGACTGTAAATGGAAACATTCTGTGCAATTGTGTCTAAAATCCTTCCTGTTCATTTACTTTGTTTCCACAGGCTGCCAAACTTCTGTCTCTTCCTTGTTATTATGTTGCAGCTAAATTACAGTTATTTATACAAATGAGAATACTTTAATAACTGGCACTGTGGTATTAGTTGATATGTAAATACTTTTTTAGGAAGTAAATATATTGCTTAGGTCAACAAGGATTTATAATGCTTGCAAGAATCTGTACGTGCCAGTTACTTAGTTCCCAGTGATTTATATATTGACACAGCGAAAATTAAAATGCTCTATTCCCTAGCAGTTCCTGTATATGTTCTTCTTTCAGGATAATTTCCCTGCAACCAGTTGGCATGTATATATATTTTCTAAGTACTGTTTACTGTCTGTGCCACTGTTTGGCGAGATAAATATGTATATACTATATGAGTGACACTTCAAGGGCAACTTTTACAGTCTCCTATAAATATGAGTTCATCAGCCTGTAATAGCAGACTCTTATACAGTATATGGATATCCACATGTCTCAGTTTACTTATAGTACTACTGGATAGTGGATATCAACTATTTAGAATGACAGCCCTGCTTAAAAGTTAACGCTTTATTCTAGGCAACCTATACTGTGTAGCAGGGACATGCGGTGAGGTAAATGGCTGAGGAGGCATTGGCTTGTTCCAGAACCAGATTTGCACACAATATTACAGTATGAGTCCAAGGGTACATGTGGGCATTATACAAAGGTGCAGTTGTATATACTGCTGGAAATTTGGTGAACTTTGATCAGAGATGTGAGGAAAAGATAAACAGGGGAGGCACTGCCTCACATTCCATAGACTTTTTACTCCAGAGTTTTGACTATAAAAATTATTACAATAATATGAAGAAGATATTTATAATATATGTTCTGTATTTTTCCTATAATTTATATAGTCAAAATCAGGGCTGGAACAGGGCGGAACTGCGTTCTGTCACTTCTAATTGAAGGTCGAACCAGTTCTGCCTCCGCCCGGCAACTAGTACGGATCATTGGGTCCTGGGACTGTGCATTTGAAAGTTGGAAGTGGCTGCTAGCCAACAGTGCTGTAACTAGACATTCTAGCGCTGTGTGCAAGAAACCACATTAGCCCCCCCATCCCATATGTAAAATAGGGCGAGTGTGTGCGCGCCAAAATAGGGTCGTGGCTTCATGGGGAAGGGGTGTGGCCACAAAATAATACCAATTCATAATACCGGTTTGGGGCCCCCTCCCTCAAACAATCTATAGCATTATATTTTCATTCCTGATTCATGCCCTTATATTTGGCATTTTTCCTCCTTAAAGTAATGCACCTTACACCTCACACTGTAATGCCCCTTACACATTATGCCACACACAGTAATGCCCCTTACACCACACACAGTAATGCCCCTTACATATTATACAACACACACCGATACCCCTTATACATTACAAAACACATAGTAATGCTCCTTACACATTATGTCTCACACCGTTATGCCTTTTACACATTATGACACACATGGTGTAATGCCCATTATACATTATGCCACACATTGCAATGACCTTACACCTTATGACATACACTGTAATGCCTTACACATTATGCCACACATTGTAATACCATAGACGTGCGCAGCACATTTTATTAGGGGGTGCACCGTTGGAGGGGTGTGTCTAGCACCGCCTTTTGGGCGTGTCTATCACCATCTATTGATGGTCAATGCAATATAAAATATCCACCCTTGTACCAATCCTAATAATGCAGATGCATTGTCAGATGTTGCGGTGTGCACCAAACAAACACCCCTGATGGCACTCACTGCAATTACCACTGCTCCTCCTCAGCCTGGTCTGGGTCCCCCTCTCTTTCCCCTGCAAGCTGCAGCAGCTTACTTACAAGTCAGTCACTCACTGACACTGACAGTCGCAGACTAGTACTGCTGCTGCTGCTGGTAAAACGAGTGACGTGTCAACGCTGCTGCCGACCGCCTGCCAGTATTGAATTTGTCTTCCTAAGAGGAATGCTGGCTGCATGCTGCTCCTCATCAGTGGCTGGCTTTGGCATAGAATAGAAGGAGAGAGGTGGGCGTGTGGCGGGTGTGACGGGTGGGCGTGTGAGCAGCATGACATCATCACGTCACATCACGCAGTTTTTGTACATGGAGATGGAGCCGGGAGTTTGAAAGACGATGGCAGTGGCACCCTTGATTAACCCAGGCGTCCGGTCAGTAATGCAGTACTGACAGGGTGCAGCGCAGAGGAGACAGTAATCAGCTTGCTTGGCAATCGCTGCATCAGGCATGTGAGATCGGGGTGCCGGACAATAGGGGGTGCCTGTGCGCACCAGGCACCCCCCCTGCACACACCTATGTGTAATACCCAATACACCACACTCTGTAATGCCAATTACAAAACACACTGTAATGCCCTTTACATATTACGTCTCACACTGCAATGCCTTTTACACATTACGCCACATACCATTATGCCCCTTACACATTATGCCACACACTGTAATGCCCCTTAAACATTGTCTTACACCGCAATACCTTTTACACATTACACCACACAAATTAATGTCCATTACACATTGCGCACCGCACTGTAATGCCTATTACACACTGCATCTCACACCATCATGCCCCTTACACATGGCAGCCCCATACTTACCAGGAGGCATGTTGACCGAGAGAGAGGCATGCTGATAGAGAGAGAGAGGTATGGGGAGAAAGCGAGAGAGAGGAGAGGCATGGGGAGAGAGAGAGAGAAATAGAGGAGAGGCATTGGGGTAAAGATACATGAGGGAGGAACGGAGGGGGGAAAGAGACATGGGGAGGGAGGGAAAGAGACATGGGGAGGAGGGAAAGAGACATGGGGAGGAGGGAAAGAGACATGGGGAGGGGGCGAGAGGTGTGGGGAGGGGGAGAAAAAGGTATGGGGAGGGGGAGAAAGAGGCAGGGGGAGGGAAAGAAAGAGGCATGGGGAGTGAGAGAAAGAGGCATGGGGAGGGAGGGGGAGAAAGGGGCATGGGGAGGGAGGAGGAGAAAGAGGCATGGGGAGGGAGGAGGAGAAAGAGGCATGGGGAGGGAGAAAGGCATGGGGAGGGAGGGGAGAAAGAGGCATGGGGAGGGAGGGGGAGAAAGACGTATGGGGAGGAAGGGAGGGAGTAGGCATGGGGAGGGGTGGAGGGGGGTGGGGGGGAGGCATGGGGGGAAGAGGCATTGGGAGGGTAGGGAAGGGGAAAGAGGCATGTAAGAGAGAAAGCAAGGGAGGAGAACTGTTGAGAGAGATACATGGCAGCCTCATACTTACCAGCCTCGGTGCCCTTTGATGCAGCTCCCCCCACTTAATTGTATTGCTCATTGTCATGTGTTTCATGTGCCCAGCGCTGACCTGGCTGGCCACAGCAGACTGATTGTGGTGGTTTTAGCAGTCCCCACTCTCTCCCCCATATACTCTACAGTGCTGCAGTGCAGTGGATATTGTGGATGGGAGCTCCCGCGTCACACCGTTCACGTTCACCCCAGCTAAGCGATCCCCCGCCAGGGCCGACCAGCATGTTCCTGTCACTGCAGCAGCCAGTGATTACTGTGATTTCCTGTGCCCCTAGCATTCCGGGCATCCCCTGATCCTCTCCTGCAGCTAGCAGCCCAGCTACCTCCTGAGCAGGTCCCAGGCTGTAAGACAACGCTGAGCTGCAGTACCGTTCGGGGTTAAGTGCATATGATCAGTGGGGTGCTTGATTGTGTGCCCCGCATCTCCAGCCTAGTAAGCAGCAGTCCGCGCTCCTTCTGGGTATCGGGGCCATGGTCTGGCTCTTGACGCTGGCGAGGGGAGAAGGATGCGGAGGTAATACATGTAAGGATGCAGGGGAGAGGATGCCGGCACCTAGCTGCACCGCAGGCAGCAACAAACAGCCCTGTCAGGGGGGCAGCATCTGCTTAAATTGCTTAGCAGTGAATCAGCTACTGATGTGAGCGGCCCTGTGTTTGTGCCAGCGGATGCGCCCACAGTGCAGATGCACTGTGAGCAACGCACCGCTGGCACACACCTATTTACGGTCCTGCTAGCCAATCCCAGCTCGCAGACCAGCTGTCAATTAGAAGGGGAGGCTTTTTTAAAGGATAGCCTGAAAGGTTCCTAAAGCAATATCCGTGTTGAGTGCCTCATCATTTCATCCCAGGTCGCAACCTGGGTTGAAGCTGGAATTGACCCGGGATGCATGCAGTGTGAACAAGTAGGCCGTGCACCCGTTCTCTGCATAGGGGGAGGCAGCACTTGGAGATGATCATCTCCAAGCGCCGCCTCCTGTAGCATCGGCGATGATGTCACCAACCTGGCAATATGCCAGATCGGGCCGCAAGTCTGAAAGGGGTCTCAATCGGAGTCGCACCGGGGAAGCACCTGTGTACAAATTCCCGGGTGTGACCCGGCTCTGTAAGTCTGAAAGGGGTACTAGTGGCTGACTCCAGGGGCTTGATCCGTAGCCTCACACAGCTCTCCCTGGATGCTGAAAATGAGGACGCCCTTATGCTCTCACCATCATTACCACCACCACCTTCTGCCATTGTTTACAGCCCAAATAAGGTAGAGAGGCCAGCGGATAGGAGCATTGTATCGGGCATTTGGTAGCTACTGGGGTCCCTACGCTCTGCCCTGCTCTGGCTTCACAATCTAAACACTTCTACAGCTTAGCTTTTTTACTTGCAGCAGCACAGGCAGCAGGAAGGATGTGAGCACTCTAAGAGGGAACTGCAGTCTGCTTCCGGCAGGTACGGCAGCGCCTTATATACCCTCTCATTACTCTTACGCACAACCCCTTCTTGCCGCCTTTAGCACGTAGGGACCCCTCTGTAAGTGTGCACGTGAGGATCTAGAAGCTTCCCCAAAGCTAATAACCTCCAAACTGCTACCACACAATGCATACTCAAAATGTTTTAATTCATATATTTATAAATTCATTCATTTATGCACATTACTAATCAGCATTTATGCTGCATCTGTGTTTGACATTTTATTGTACTCTGTCAAAAAAAACTAATACCACTCACCATGTCCCCCACCCCCACCTACTCTTCATAGATGTTCCTGACCCTTTGTTGCTAATATTATGACAACGGGAGGCATTTGATATGCCGGCTGTCGGGATCCCAGCGCTCATTATACCAGCGCCGGAATCCCGATAGCCGACATACCGACAACCATTCTCCCTCTTGGGGTGTCCACGACACCCCTGGTGGGAGAATAAATAGCGTGGCATGCAAGGGGCTCTTTTGCGCTCACCCCGCTGCCTGTATATCGGCAGTTGGGATCCTGGCTCCGGTATGCTGGGCACCAGGATCCCAAGCGCCGGCATAACATAATACACCCTATGACAACAGTATGCTACTTTAAACTCACTTTTATAACAAATACATAAACATATATGTTTTTTTTGTATTATTAATATTACCTACCTCTCCCCGGATTGCAATAGGTCAAAACCTTTATTGATGTGTTCAAATTGTAAATTGTGGCTCACTAATCCATCCAAATTAAATTTATTTGCCATGTAGTCAGCAACCAGTCTGGGGACACACTCCTTACTTTTCCAACCTGATAAATACAGATCACGAATCTTGTTTAGTAAATGACATCACAAAAGTAGACACAGATAGATAGATATGCTTTGCTTTTCTCCCAGAATCAGTCTATCTATCTATCTATCTATCTATCTATCTATCTATCTATCTATCTATCTATCTATCTATCTATCTATCGGGGTCATTCCGAGTTGATCGCTCGCTAGCTACTTTTTGCAGCACTGCAATCAGATAATCGCTGCCTATGGGGAGTGTATTTTCGCTTTGCAAGTGTGTGAACGCTTTTGGAGCCCGGCGATACAAAAAAGTTTTGTGCAGTTTCTGAACTGCCCAGAACTTACTCAGCCGCTGTGATCACTTCAGTCTGTTCATGTCCGGAATTGACATCAGACACCCGCCCTGCAAACACTTGGACACGCCTGTGTTTTTCTAAACACTACCAGAAAACGGTCAGTTGACACCCACAAACTCCTTCTTCCTGTCAATCTCCTTGCGATCGGCTGTGCGAATGGATTCTTCGTTAAATCCTTCACTCAGCAACGATCTGCTCTGTACCCGTACGACGTGGCTGCGCATTGCGGTGCATACGCATGCACAGTTTTGCCGAATTTTGACCTGATCACACCGCAGTGAAAAAACCTAGCGTGCGATCAGGTCGGAATGACCCCCTATATGTGGTGCTTCTAGAGAAGAGGAGTCTAGCCAGCAGCAATGTAGATTCTGGGCACTAGGGTCACTAGGCACTGTGCATGAGCAGCTCTCCTCACCGACAGAATCCCAACAGCCAGGATATCATACTGAATCAGAATAAAGCTACATTAATGACTGAAGTATTTGAGGACTAGTTACCAGCCTGTCAAAATGATAGAACAACATAACAGTAATGACAGCACTGGAGGTTGTGCATGCCCTATTGGAGCAACACTTGAATTGCTCCATCAGGCACAAAACACTTGCATTCTCCCCATATAGATGAGGACAGAGCCGGATTAAGAAGGGGGAGGGGGGGAGGCCTGGGGGTAAGTACCCTGGGCCCCCCTTTCTAAAAGGGCCCCCTGCCATCCGCCACAAGTAGGATCTTTACCGATCCGATCTGTAGCGCTACCGAACCCAGCAGGCAAACTTGTAGCCGCCGGCGCCGGCCTAATAGAAGACAGGACAGGACAGCTGAGCGCAGCAGGAGGCAGAGGAAGTGGCCAGCCTGCTGCTCTTATAGATGCTGCTCCCTTCCCTGCTGAAGCTCTGCCAGGCACCCTCATGCAATGTCCCTGCTTCTGCCGGGCTGCCATGTCGGGTGCTCCCGGTTCTTATTTCTGCCGCTGCTGGGCTCCCACGTGGGGTGCACGCACGGTTCCTGCTGCCGCTCGAGCCACACAGTGCACCTACTGATGGGCTTTTAATATTAAATCAAAATCAAACATGTTCCTCTCCCACCCTTCACAACCCCCACTCACCCTGCATCCTCTCCCAACCTGCACACACCCCTCTCACCCTGCACCCCCCCTCACCCTGCCTCCTCTCTCAACCTGCAAACTGCCCTCTCACCCTGCATTCTCTCCCACTCTGCACACCCCCTCTCACCCAGCGTCCTCTCCCATCCTGCACACCCCCTCTTACCCTGCGTCCTCTCCCATCCTGCACACCCCCTCTCACCCAGCACAACCCCCTCTCACCCTGTGTCCTCTCAAACCCTGCACAACCCCCTCTCACCCTGCACCCCCCTCTCACCTGATGCCCCTCTCCCATCCTGTGTCCCCCCTCTTCCTCTTTCCCTCTCACCAATATGTCCTATTCACACCCTGCATCCCCGCTCTCACCTGGTGCCCCTCTCCCACCCTGCAACCCTCTCCCACCCAGTGTCCAAATCCCCAATATGTCCGTCTCCCACCCAGTGTCCCAATCCCCCACAATATTTCCGTCTCCCACCCAGCATCCCGCCCTTCCTCTGTCCCTCTCCCCATTATGTCCTCCCACCCTTCATTCCCCCCCACACTCACCAAATGCCCCAGTCCCACTCGGTCCTTCCTCCGCCATGTGTCCTCCCTCTCATCCAGTGGATCTTAAGGACATACCCTTTTTTCAACGCGCACGCCTTTGATGTGCGCATCAGTACACCCTGGACAGTGCACCTCTTTAAATTTTCCATACCTTCACTTCAAAATTCCCACTTTGACCACTGTATATGTACGTATATATATATATATATATATATATATATATTACAAGAAAAAGTATGCAGCAGCACTCAGAGACTCATTCCAAATAGAAAGAGTACAAACTGTATTTAATCCATCATAGAATCAGGTGACCAACGTTTTGGGGCCGTGGCGCCCCTTTGTCAAGGTGATACAAGTGCAAAGTGAAAACAACATACCTTATATGCAAAAAAGACCCGCAAACGGGACACACACCGGGGGAAGGGAGTGGGAGCAATCTCCGTCCCATACTCCTACGGCCGTGGTGATGTCAGCGCGTCCAAGTGTCATCTGCCATCACTTCCTGGAAACCGGAGCTCACTCGGTAGTCATAGCAACCGGTACTTGCTGGTAACCAGGCGTCGGATAGACGTGGGCGCAACTGTATAAATAACAAAGTGCAATACTGTGCAAATAGCAAATAAAGAAAAAATATATATGAAAAAACATATCTATGGGACACGCCATCTGTATAAGAGAACATGCTTAAACAATGTTGGCTGGGAAACAACCATAAATCTAAGGACAGGAACCAGGACTCAAATGGGCACATAATAACTAGAGGAGGCATAGAATACACGACTAATAATGAAAAGATGCCTGCTTATATATGGACGATTAGCCATATAAAATGTGTAAAATATGTATGTAACCTGTATTACCATCAATATACACTCTTAACCACTGTAACGTGACTACATGAACGTATAAACTAGTTACTGCAAACATAGCTATAGTAGAAATCAATCAATACATGTACTATGTGGCATTGGTGGCAAGACTGGCTGGAAAAACCACATAAATTAAAAAACATTGTAGATATTACTGAAAAACACTCCACAGATTTTTGTAATTGAGGCCCTTGGGTCGTATGGTATCCAAAGAATATATCCACCTGACCTTCATACGCAAGAGCTGACCACCATGATCGTCACCTCTTATGGATTTAGGGATATGGTCAATAATTAGAAAATTCAACTTGTGGAGAGAATGCTTCAACTCTGCATAGTGCTTCGCAACCGGTTGATCCGAGGATTTCCCAGTGATAGCGTATTTAACGGCCGATCTGTGCATGGCCATACAGAAATGGGATGTCAAATGAATGATGGGCAGAAATGATAGGTCTACCGGAGGGGGGGGGGGGTAGATCAGGCTCTTGTGGATTTTGGTGCCCAAAATCCACAAGAACCTGATCTGCCCCCACGGTAGACCTATCATTTCTGCCCATCAATCATTGTATCATCCCATTTCTGTATTTCTGGATAGCATTTTACAGCCGCTCAATTCAAAACAACCTAATTTTGTGAAAGATACTACCACTTTTCTGAATCACCTTTTCTCAACAACATACCGTATGGCACACTGATCTGTACCATTGATATATGTAGCTTGTATACAAGCATCCTCCATGCACAGGGCCAATGGCCATGAAGCAGTTTCTTATCAGTGAAAATTTGACTACATTTAACCTGGAGTTATTTCTCAAATTGATGGAACTCACTCTCACCAGAAACTATTTTCTGTTCGACAGGAAGTTTTTTGTCCAACCAGCGGGTGTGTCATGGGGAGCAACGTCTCCCCTTCCTTTGCCAACGTATTCATGATACAGGAGGAGCAAGAGATGTGTTTTGCCGATGCAGTCAGCAGCAGACATATCTTACATTACACGCGCTACATTGACGACGTGTTTATTCTCTGGACGGGAGGCCAAACACAGTACGATCAGCTGGTCACCAAAATAAACAGTAGAGATTCTCCCATAAAAATTACAGCGCAGAGTGATTCTATCTCTCTCAATTACCTGGATGTCAAAGTTATTATCGATAATAGGAGAATTCATACAGAGGTCTTTTAGAAACCGACCGATAAAAACACCCTGTTGCGAGCCAGCAGCCACCATCCAAGGGCGTTGAAGAAAGGCCTTCCTAGATCTCAATTGATGAGGGCCGCAAGAAATACAAGTGATCCATCTAAACTTGATCAAGCCTTGTCTGTTGTGGTGGACCGTTTTTTAGCCAGAGGCTATGATCCAAAGGAGCTTCTGAAACACAAACAGGAAATTGCCGACATACCTATAGAAAAATTACTATGCCAAAGGCCCAAACATCAGGAGCAGATATTACCGCTGGTTACCAAGTACAACACCTCAAGCCCCATTGTACCTAGAGCCCTCAAAGCCATGTGACAAATAGTGTCCTCAGATAAGAAGTTACCTACATTCAGGAATAAACGGCCCCTCACTTGCTACAAGAAGGGCAAAAGCATTAAAGATCATCTTGTACACCGACGTTACAGGATTTGAGGAACGTTACACATATAACTTTTTGACTAAACCTCCAGGCTGTTACAGATGCCTTGGGTGCAAGACGTGTACTAACATGCACCCTGGAGCTTCTTTCACTTCCATTGTCACAGGCAAATCGTTTACCATCAGACATGTGGTCACCTGCACCACCACCCATATTGTGTATCTGATCACCTGTCCCTGTAAGTTACAGTATGTGGGTAAGACGGTACGTAGTGCCCGCGAACGTTTGGCCATGCACAGATCGGCCGTTAAATACGCTATCACTGGGAAATCCTTGGATCAACCAGTCACGTAGCACTATGCAGAGTTGAAACATTCTCTCCACGAGTTGAATTTTCAAATTTTTGACCATATCCCTAAATCTATAAGAGGTGACGATCGTGGTGGTCAGCTCTTGCGTATGGAGGCCAGGTGGATATGTTCTTTGGATACCATACGACCCAATGGCCTCAATGACAAAATTCTGTGGCGTGTTTTTCAGTAATATCTACAATGTTTATTAATTTGTCTTTTTTCCAGCCGGTCTTGCCACCAATGCCACATGTATTGATTGGTTTACTATAGCTATGTCTGTAGTAACTCGTTTATACGTCCATGTAGTCATGTTACAGTGGTTAAGAGTGTATACTGATGGTAATACAGGTTACATACATATTTTACACAATTTATATGACTAATCGTCCATGTATATGTAGGCAAATTTTAATTATTAGTTGTGTATTCTATGCCTCCTCTAGTTATTATGTGCCCGTTTGAGTCCTGGTTCCTGTCCTTAGATTTATGGTTGTTTCCCAGCCAACATTGTTTAAGCATGTTCTCTTATACAGATGGCGTGTCCCATAGATATTTTTTTCATATATATTTTTTTCTTTATTTGCTATTTGCACAGTATTGCACTTTGTTATGTATACAGTTGCGCCCACGTCTATCCGACGCCTGGTTTCCAGCAAGCGCCGGTTGTTATGGCTACCGAGTGAGCTCCGGTTTCCAGGAAGTGATGGCAGATGACGCTTGGACGCGCTGACGTCACCACGGCCAGAGGAGTATGGGACAGAGATTGCCCCCACCCCCTTCCCCCGGCGTGTGTCCCGTTCGCGTGTGTTCCATTTCACTTTGCACTTGTATCACCTTGACAAAGGGGCGCCATGGCCCCGAAACGTTGGTCACCTGATTCTATGATGGATTAAATACAGTTTGCACTTTTTCTATTTGGAATGAGTCTCTGAGTGCCGCTGCATGCTTTTTCTTGTTTTATACCGATGATTCCAGAGGGCACCGGAGCATAGTGAAATAGGGTGAGTGCCGGTTCTAGTACTCTAATTTATATATATATATATATATATATATATATATATATATAATCTGCCTGCCTCTTTATTGGGGGCCCTATGGTCTGAAGTGCCCCGGGCCTCCCATAGCCTTAATTCGGCTCTGCATGAGGATCAGCTTTAGCCTTTTATTATATGGGATAATAGATAGCTTGATACAGAATGTAACTGCAGTCAACAATGCACATAAGACACACATCTTTACCTTCTTTTTAAAAATCGGATGCCCCAGAGTGAAATCTTGTTTTTACATGTGGGTGCTAAATAATGCACTCTCCTGCAGCCACTTATCAACATTCAGCAAGTAGCACCAATTTCTTTATTACCGCTTAATTTCTTGGGTGCGGATTATTAGATCTACACTAAAAAGATCTACAGTCAATAGGTCTACCACTAATCTTAGACATGCATTAGGTCAACAGGGTCAAAATGTCGACATAGAATAGGTAGTAAACAGTAGAAATGGTTTACAGGGTCAAAAGGTCGACATGTAAATGGTCAACACAAAAAAAGGTAGACTATTTGGGGGGGGGGGGGGGTATTGGGTGTTTTGTCACTTTTCGGCCACAAACAAGCCCCATTAGTGTACCACATACCCTCGTGCCTCGCTCTGCTAACGCTATGCTCGGCACAGGTTATTATTCCCAACTGTAGTCCATGTCGATGGCTAAGAATGAAAAAGCTCAACATTTTTTTAGAAAATACCAACAACTTGTGTTGACCATTGTCATGTGAACATTTTTACCATGTCGTCCTTTTGAGACTGTCAACCTTTTGATCTATCTATTACATGTCAACCGTTTGACCTTGTCGATGTAATGCATGTCTACCATTAGTGGTCGACCTATTGACTGTAGACCTTTTTAGTGTAGATCTATAGACCGGATACCCAATTTCTTCTATCAATCAGTGTAAGCTTCGCACCCATACAGTTGCTGCAAACTGGATCCCCAAATCCATGTGCTTACCCATAGAACAGGTGCTTGCAGTGGTGCAAGTAGAAATATTTTCTTAGTGGTACTGAGTGCCGAAAAATGGGCGAGGTCATGTGTTGTGAGGGGGCGTGGAAACATGCCACAAGTGGCGTCGCGACACTACAAAGCCCCTTTTCTTTGCACTCTGGAGGCAAGGCTAGAAATATATAGTACTACCTCCAGTATAAAAGAAATATATAGTAATGCCCCCAGTATAATAAATATATATAGTAATGCCCCCACTGTAATAACAATATATAATAATGCCTCCATTATAACAGGAAAATATAGTGTAGTAGTGCCTCTGGTATAATAGAAATATATAGTAGTGTCCACATTACAATAGAAATATGTAGTTATACCCCAATAATAATAGACATATATAGTAGTGTCCACATTATATTAGAAATTAATGCTCCAAGCAAGAGACGCTGCGGGAAAGTGCAATCAGGCTCCTCTCTTCACGCCAGCCACAGCCGCTAGAGGAGGAAGTGTGATGTGATGTCATGACATCACCGTTACACTCCCAGTAACCCTGACAAACTGGGAAGTGCTGTCATGCTGCCAAGTACCATGGTGTTGTTTGTGGCGCATTATAATTGTGGTAATGGCGGTCACGGGTAGAAGTGTGTGGCAGGTGGTACCGAATACCCGCTGCCATATTCTTAAGGGTACTCCGTACCCGAGCGTATCCGCATGCTTGCACCACTGGGTGCTTGACACTTTGCACAGTCCAAAGTGAGCCTTAGAGGCAGAAAGTAATCTGAGAAAAGATGATACTGCAGCTACTAAGTTATTCTTTTGGTGGAATGAATGAATGGTTGGTTCATGCAAGAAAAAGTACTAATAAACCTCAGTGACATCTACAGAGAAATGGTTTTACCAGGTTTGTTTGTTTTTCCAGCCTTGCTCCTATTTGTTTATGTACTCGCTGGCAGCCAGTGTTATATGACAGAAAGCAAAGGTCTGGGCAGTGCCAGGGTTTATAGATCACATTCACACACAATTTCTCCTTGTATTGCTGTATAAAACCAAATGTGTTATTGAAATATAACTCCAATCTCCACAAATAAGCCAGCTTTAAACTGATATCCTTGAGAGTACGCTTCTGCCAAGTAGTCATCTGATACATGTTATAACATATGAAAAGTAGATTACTTTCGGTAATACAGTACTTTTGGAGAACGAGGGAGGAGAGGTAAACGTCACCATAAACTGAGGTTAAACAAGGCTCAAACATAAGCATGATAGGTCCATATGAAACACTCAATCTAAATTTGTTTACAAATATATTGTATTAAACGTCTGTCAGACTTCATCATTTATCTCTATAGCTTTTTCAGATTTTACTGGAGATGTTTCTCCAGCTGAAAATCCCCCAAGCGCAGGGGCAAATGCAGGATTTACTCGGAGGGGTTTCCGTGTGTGTGTGTGTGTGTGTGTGTGTGTGTGTGTGTGTGTGTGTGTATATAAAATATATACAGTATGTGTGTGTATATATATATATATATATATATATATATATATATATATATATATTGGACAAGGAGCTGTGGCACTCGTACGGACTTCTTAGATGCTCAAATAAACGGGCGCAGCACGCCTCCTCTTAGTTAACGTTTCAGTTTTATTTTTCAAAACTTTCGTCAGAACAATGTGCATAAATAAAAACCTTACCTTTATACCTGTACACCCGTGAAGACACCCACATGGAGACGAACAGACTGTTGGACGCAGGGTTGGTGACGTCACGCTCCCGCGACGTGCGCTCTTGTGCGCATGTGCCAATCCCTCCGCTACCTAGCAACAAGTATAGATACAATGTGAAAATAACCATCACCATGACAACATGCTAACAAGCCGCAATAGCTGCATACAAATAAGCTATATAAATATTATTAAGCGATCAATTATTAAATCACTACTATAAGAAAGATTTAGTGTGCAGTTTAGGCATAATTCGGGCAGAGGAAAAGCAAGCTTATTGTTTTAAACAGGACAAGCAATCACATAAAGCAACTGAAGTTCAATTGTTCATTTAATCCTTTCGGTGCCACCGTATCCAAGAAATGGATCCATTTTGCTTCCAATTGTAGGAGTTTCTTGCCTCTGTCTCCTCCTCTTACATTAGCAGGGACATGATCTATTAATTTGTACCGCAAGGTAGCCAAACTGTGTCGATATAATTTAAAATGTCTGGCCACAGGTTGTTCTGAATCAGAACCTTCCAAAGCATGTCTAATTGACATTCTATGTGTTGCCATTCTTTCTCGCAGTGTACAAGTAGTCTTTCCAATATACATCAGCCCACATGGGCAACGTATGTAGTAAATGACGAATTTGCTGGTGCAAGACAGGATATGTTTAATGTTTATTTTTTTACCGGTGTGTGGATGATTAAAGGAGTTTCCAGGTTCCAGGTAACTGCAGGTTGTGCAACCTGTGCATTTATAGCAACCAGGTTTTCTTGATAGAAAATTCATTTTTGGTAATGATTGTAGACGTGTGATATCATTGACCACTAAGAGATCTTTAAGATTCTTTCTTCTGGAAAAGCTAGGCATAATTTTGTAGCCTTTGAAGCCCTTCAACTCCGGATCAAGGGTGACTATAGGCCACAAGTCTTTGGCCGTACTGACGTTGTATACACTATCCTGTTGGTATTGTTGTACAAATGTTATTGATTTTTTGTCAGATTTATTTTTGGATTTTGGTTCCATAAGTTTACTTCTTGACTTTGCTAGAGCTTTGTTTTTGGCGTGAACCAGATTATCATACCTGTAACCTTTTTGTAGAAACATCTGTAACATCTCATCAATGGCAGCTTCTGCTTTCTCATCAGTGTCAGTTATTCTCCGGGCCCTCAAGAACTGAGAGTATGGTATCCCCCCTATGCACGCTGGGGGGTGCTGACTAGAAGCATGCAGGTATGTATTGCGGTCCGTGGGTTTCTTGTAAAGATCAGTAGAAAGTAGGTTGTCTTCAAGCGTAACTTTGACGTCCAGAAAATTGACCGTTGTGTCACTGATGTCATAAGTAAATTTGATGTTTATGTCTCTGGTGTTGATTTTTATAATGGCTTGACAAAAAATCAATAACATTTGTACAACAATACCAACAGGATAGTGTATACAACGTCAGTACGGCCAAAGACTTGTGGCCTATAGTCACCCTTGATCCGGAGTTGAAGGGCTTCAAAGGCTACAAAATTATGCCTAGCTTTTCCAGAAGAAAGAATCTTAAAGATCTCTTAGTGGTCAATGATATCACACGTCTACAATCATTACCAAAAATGAATTTTCTATCAAGAAAACCTGGTTGCTATAAATGCACAGGTTGCACAACCTGCAGTTACCTGGAACCTGGAAACTCCTTTAATCATCCACACACCGGTAAAAAAATAAACATTAAACATATCCTGTCTTGCACCAGCAAATTCGTCATTTACTACATACGTTGCCCATGTGGGCTGATGTATATTGGAAAGACTACTTGTACACTGCGAGAAAGAATGGCAACACATAGAATGTCAATTAGACATGCTTTGGAAGGTTCTGATTCAGAACAACCTGTGGCCAGACATTTTAAATTATATCGACACAGTTTGGCTACCTTGCGGTACAAATTAATAGATCATGTCCCTGCTAATGTAAGAGGAGGAGACAGAGGCAAGAAACTCCTACAATTGGAAGCAAAATGGATCCATTTCTTGGATACGGTGGCACCGAAAGGATTAAATGAACAATTGAACTTCAGTTGCTTTATGTGATTGCTTGTCCTGTTTAAAACAATAAGCTTGCTTTTCCTCTGCCCGAATTATGCCTAAACTGCACACTAAATCTTTCTTATAGTAGTGATTTAATAATTGATCGCTTAATAATATTTATATAGCTTATTTGTATGCAGCTATTGCGGCTTGTTAGCATGTTGTCATGGTGATGGTTATTTTCACATTGTATCTATACTTGTTGCTAGGTAGCGGAGGGATTGGCACATGCGCACAAGAGCGCACGTCGCGGGAGCGTGACGTCACCAACCCTGCGTCCAACAGTCTGTTCGTCTCCATGTGGGTGTCTTCACGGGTGTACAGGTATAAAGGTAAGGTTTTTATTTATGCACATTGTTCTGACGAAAGTTTTGAAAAATAAAACTGAAACGTTAACTAAGAGGAGGCGTGCTGCGCCCGTTTATTTGAGCATCTAAGAAGTCCGTACGAGTGCCACAGCTCCTTGTCCAACATATCACCTTGCTGCAGAAGCACTGTATTGGAGGCACCGCGGCACTTTTAAGGATCCAGAGACTGAGTGCCGGCAACACAGATTTGTATATATATATATATATATATAAGAAATAGTGCGTCACCCCAAAGAAAGAATTCTCACTTCGGCTCCAGCTATAATATAAACGTTTCAATGCTGTTTATTAAAGTGGCAATTTAATCAATGCCACTTTAATAAATGATATTGAAACATTGAGGGCACCCAGCATTTTACTTGTTTATGTGGCCGTGCAGGACAAATGCATGTATGTATTTTATATATATATATATATATATATATATATATATATAAAACAAAAAAACAAAAGTGAAAAAAGGCGCCTCCTAGTGCAATAATGATAACGTAATGAACCTCCACCAATAAGAAAGCACCCTAAGAGTTGGAGGTGTACCGTAATAAGTGGTCTTAAACCACCTTTAAGCAGCGTTTGGTGATCCAAATCCTCCTCGGTTCTGATATTTTATTTCCCAGATGTACAGGTCATTTAGATGTCAAAAGCTTCAATTCTCCGGAGCGCAGTCCCGTCTCCTGTACAGTCCAACCTGACATTTTTTTTTATTTACACATATTTGTTTTCCGTTTTGTTTTGTTTTTTTACACACAGCACACACACCTTCATACATACACACACCACACACACACACACACACACACACACACTCACAAGCAAACACATACACAATCACGCACACAAAACATACATACATACATACACATTCACACACAAACTTCAACCTTACATATTTATACAGTACATACCAGTCAGGGGCTTAGAGAACAGGCGGGCGGCACTATGAGGGTGGAGGGAGCTGCTGTGGTGGAGTATGCGCAGCCAGCAGCTCCCCACAGGCTTTCTCTTTGCAGAGAGCTACGGAGCTCTCTGATACTGCAGCTCCGCAATCGCAGTCACGGCTTTTATTTAGACAGAGACACAGCTTTCTCCATCTTTAAAATGAAATGTTCGGCTCAGGGGGGGTTTCCAGGTACTTGTCCAGGTAACCTCTAGCACTAAACCCAGCAAGGTGGCAATGGATTCAGTTATACTGCATAGATTATGGAGAGCAGGGGACCTGTGGGCAGACTCCATGGGGTATATTTACAAAGATTTGTGTTTTTGCCGTTTTGAAGGGTGTTTGAACTCAAATGGTATCGGGTGCATTTTACTGCAACTTTTTGAATCCTGATACGATCATTCACTAAGCTGCCAACTTTTCCCAATTCGTATTTTCCGATGTCGATGTGATTCGTAATGTTAGGCAGTGTTTTACGGGAGTGATGAGTAAAACACTGCCTGACAAAACACAAGTAATCCCGGCCGGATCTGTGAGATCCGTGCAGGGCTTCATTGTGTACCTTAAAAAGGTGTTTAAAGTCGTTAAAAATCAGAAAAAAATTGCGTGGGGTCCCCCCTCCTAAGCACAACCAGCCTCGGGCTCTTTGAGCCGGTCCTGGTTGACAAAATATGGGGAAAAACATGACAGGGGTTCCCCCATATTTCATCAACCAGCACCGGGCTCTGCACCTGGTCCTGGTTCCAAAAATACGGGGGACAAAAAGCGTAGGGGTCCCCCGTATTTTTGAAACCAGCACCGGGCTCCACTAGCCAGGTACATAATGCCACAGCCGGGGGACACTTTTATACTGGTCCCTGCGGCCCTGGCATTACATACCCAACTAGTCACCCCTGGCCGAGGTACCCTGGAGGAGTGGGAACCCATTAAATCAAGGGGTCCCCCCCTCCAGCCACCCAAGGGACAGGGGTGAAGCCCGAGGCTGTCCCCCCCATCCAAGGGCGGCGGATGGGGGGATGATAGCCATGTGTAAAAAATTTGAATATTGTTTTTAGTAGCAGTACTACAAGTCCCAGCAAGCCTCCCCCGCAAGCTGGTACTTGGAGTACCACAAGTACCAGCATGTGGTGGAAAACCTGGCCCGCTGGTACCTGTAGTACTACTACTAAAAAAATACCCCAAAAAAAACAGGACACACACACCGTGAAAGTATAAGTTTATTACATACATGCAATCCTCCATACATACATACTTACCTATGTTCCCACGAGGCTCGATCCTCTTCTCCATGTAGAATCCTTGGGGAACCTGTGAAAAAAATTATACTCACATAATCCAGTGTAGATTGTGTCCAAAGTATAATCCACGTACTTGGCAAAACAAAACAATGGAAACCCGACCACGCACTGAAAGGGGTCCCATGTTTACACATGGGACCCCTTTCCCCGACTGACAGGACCCCCCCTGACTCCTGTCAAAGAGAGTCCCTTCAGCCAATCAGGGAGCGCCACGTCATGGCACTCTCCTGATTGGCTGTGTGCTCTTGTAGTGTCTGTGAGGCAGCACACGGCAGAGATACAATGTAGCGCCAGGTTCATATGTCTACGTGTCACCTGGTCCAAAACGGACCTATCATATCGCGCTCAGTGTATGTTACCAGTTGAGCTAATGATACGGACCACCAACACTGGATCCACCTGAATTCCCCGGTACTGATTGGACTCTCTGCCTCCATTTGGACACTATTATCCCCACTGGAACCTGGAACCACCCCTGCTGCTATTCGGATCTTCATCTGCAAAACTGAGATCCATGGGGACAGTTTCCTTAAGGACTGGGTAAATACTGACATCTAAAGTGAACCAAAGTTTATTGAGGAGTGAGCCCTAACCGGAGAGTGTGCATACCAGCCATTCTAATTGAGATCCAAGTGGCCCTAATCAAAATCACCCACTTTTATTCCCTGCTGTAGGAATATACAAAGAAAGTGTGTTTATGTGACTTTTTAATATTTTTTTTTAATGCATATTAAAATTATGTGATTTTTTATTTTAAAATTATATCGTCCCTTATTGGTTTTACAGCCGGCGCCAGTTCACACATCTTTTTATTATTGTTTATCTATTTGGGAGTTGACCTCCCCCTTACTGGCTGCCGCTGACAGCGCACTCATACACTTTTTTCTTTTTGTGTTAGTTGGATACATGTCTGGTTCCTTTGTGCAATATATTCATCTCTGTGCTATGTTTGCCCATTAAAATTGTGCGTGCATACATCTTTATAAAAAATAACACATCATTTATGCAGCAGGGTACACTGTGTTCCACAGGGAAAACATTGGGTGTAGAGTGGATCTTGATCCAGAGAGGCACCAACAGGCTAAAGCTTTAGGCTGTCCCAGGATGCTTGGGGTGCCTCCTCTATAACCCTGCCTCCAGGCACCGTGAGCTCAGCTTTTCACTTTTTGCTGCAGCAGCAGGTCAACTAACAGGAGGGCTGCACTGGGCTCCGTAGTACCAGGCGGTAAGGCCCAGCATAAGGCCCAGCATAGGGGAGTTGGCACTTGACCTGTAGCCCCTCCCCGGCCCAGGGTGACATCTACTGCAGATTTTCCCACCCTGGAGCTGCTTTCCAATCTCCCTCACTCTCTGACTGAGATGCTGGGTGCCATCTTAGGAATGCGTACAGAGCTGTGACTTTACAAACACTTGAGTAGTCTACATGTCTCTGTATAGACAGCGTTAGTTAAGAAAAAGTGTACCAATTACAGGATATATTGTACGAGTATTCTGATATATACCTCCGGTCTTGGACCGCGCTGTGTTTTATATATATATATTGTGACAAGGATCACAAACACAGGGACTCAGATGAACACTTTTGGTGTTTATTTTGAACAGCAGGTCACCAAATAGCAGGTTAAATTCATATGCACTCAGTATTACAGGCAGTAGCATACAGGAAATCTCAGCATAGCAGACTCTTGATAGGCTCTAGTGGTCCCTAGTCTAGCCCACACAACCTGGCTTATCACTTGGGTAGCTATTCCACTGTCAAGAGCAAGATGACTCTGCCCTGGAAACCCTTATATCAGGAAATCCCAGGTGCTGCTGATCACACACCTGGGATCTGCTGCCGCTTCCAAAACCTGGTCTGGATCCTCCACATTACTTTCACATGGAAAAATGCTGTCTCTGCCACACTCCTCCCCCCTTAGCTTCAACCACCCTGGTGAAGCTATACTATTTTCAGGTGAGCTATCTGCCTCGCCCACCCCTACCTGTGTCATCCGCCCAGGTACACAGCCTTCCACTACCTTCCAGAGATCACCCACCTTGTCTTCTTCCTCCTCCCCTAGCTTTGCCATAGGGTTGCTTGGAGGAACAGGACCTACAAAACCTCATGGAAAGGGCATCAGCATTGAGGTGCTGTTTCCCCAGACAATGCTTCACCTCAAACTTTAATGGCTGCAAAGCCAAAAACCAATGGGTCACACAAGCATTCACCTCTTTGTTTGTATGCATCCACTGTAAGGGTGCGTGGTCTGTGACCAACAAAAACTTTCGTCCGAATAAATAATACCTTAATGACTCAACTGCCCATTTAATGGCCAAGCACTCCTGATCTACAGTTGAGTACTTGCACTCCCTTGGCAATAATTTACAGCTAAGGTAGAGGATGGGCTTCTCCTCTCCATCTACCTCTTGGGATAGGACTGCTCCTAATCCTGTCCCAGAGGCATCCGTTTGTAACACAAATTGCTTTTTAAAGTCAGGAGCTTGCAAGACAGGCTCAGTACACAAAGCTTGTCTTAAATCCTGCCAAGCAGTTTCCACTGGTCTAGACCACATTATCTTGTCTGGGAATTGTTTTTTAAGACATTCGGTTAGTGGAGCCGCTCTAGCGACGAAATCTCAAATGAACCTGCAATAATATCCGACCGAACCGAGAAATGTCCTAAATTGTGATTTACATTTGTGTCTAGACCAGGTGAGGACTGCTTCTACCTTACTAGGCTGAGGTTTAACCTGTCCTCTGCCCACAATGTACCCCAAATACTTGACCTCAATCATACCAATGGCACATTTCTCAGGGTTGGCGGTAAACCCGTGTGCCCGTATAGACTGTAAAACAGCTTCTACCTTTGGTAGGTGTGACTCCCAGTCAGAGCTGAAAATAACAATGTCATCTAAATATGCAGCCACATATTCCCTGTGGGGCTGCAGCAACTTATTCATAGCTCTCTGGAAGGTTGCTGGGGCACCATGCAAACCAAATGGGAGCATTTTATATTGGAATAAGCATTCTGGGGTAGAGAAGGCTGTTTTTGCCTTAGCAGCTTCTGTTAACAGAATCTGCCAATAACCCTTTTTCAAATCAAATGTAGTGAGATATTGACTATTGGCTACATTTTCTACCAAATCATCAACCCAGGGCATAGGGTAAGAATCAAACCGGGACACTTGATTTAATTTACGGAAGTCACTGCAGAACCGTAAGGCACCTGAAGGCTTCGGTACTAGGACAATTGGATTATTCCACTCCCTGGTGGATTCCTTTATAACCCTTAGGCCTACCATCTCTTCCACCTCCTGCTTTACCGCTGCCTGCTTTGCTTCAGGAATGCGATATGGCCTCTGTTTAATGACCACCCCGGGTGGAGTCACATCATCATGTTGGATAATCTGTGTCTTTCCCGGAATGGCAGAAAACACATCTTGGAAGTGTTTTGCCAAGTTCACCACTTCCCGTTTCTGTTCAGGAGTAAGTGTGACTTTTTAGCTACCAAAGTGGGCCGATTGGCAATTTCCTTCCAGGGTTTTAACAGGTTTACATGGTAGACTTGTAACTCCCTCCTTCTACCCTCCTGTCGGACCCTGTAATTGACCAGTACCACTGCCTCTATGATCTCATAAGGGCCCCGCCATTGTGCATACATCTTGCTTTCTGTGGTGGGCACCAGCACTAACACTTTGTCTCCCGGATTAAAGGACCAGTTGACTGAGGTGACGTCATACCTCTGTTTCTGACGTTGTTGGGCCCTTTCCATGTGTTCATTCAGTAGTGGCGTAATCTGCCTTAGACGGCCATATAACTGGGCCTCAAACTGAACGATGTTAGGGTCCTGGCATGGTTGTTTTTCCCACCCTTCTTTTAAGAGATCTTGAATCCCTCTGGGCTGTCTCCCATAGAGGAGCTCAAAGGGACTAAACCCTGTAGAGGATTGGGGTACCTCTCTAACCGCAAACATCAAGTAAGGTAGGGGCAGATCCCAATCTCGTTTTTCTTGTGACACTGCCCTCTTTATCATTTGCTTAAGGGTTTTATTAAATCTTTCTACCATGCCATCTGTTTGCGGCTGGTACACCAAGGTGGCAATCCTGTTTACGTTTAACAACCGACATAAATTTTTCATGAGTTTAGACACGAAAGGTGTACCTTGGTCCGTTAAGACCTCTTTCGGTATTACTAAGCGGGTATCAGTAGCGCACGCAGGGGGGGTTTCTAAGTCCCCAGAAACCCCTCCTGATAGAGCAAAATACTGTTTTCAGAGACAGAGTCAGCCGAGTCTCTGTCTCAATAGAAACCGTGATCGCGACCGCGATCACAGTAGCTGCTACAGTAGGGAGCTCTGGTAATCTGAGCTATCTGCACAGAATATACCAGGGAGCTGTTATGCATTCTCACATACTCAGCGATGGCAGCTCCCTGTGTGATCCATCCTATCATCTACAGTGACCCGGCCACCAGTCTCCTCCTCTCAGCCAGGGGTACTGTATACGTGTCTCAGCCAGGGGTATGTGTGTGTCTGTGTGTGTTTACATGTATGTATAGTGTGTGTGTGGTATATTATGTATGTGTGTGTGTGTGTGTCATATATAGATAGTTATTTTATACATATACGCACATATATGTGAGATATATATATATATATATATATATATATATGTATCTATATATATATAAATATATATATATCTATATATAATGTATGACTGTGTGAATGCACATGCAATCCATTTTATCTGCACTCTTTATTGTAAAGTCCTGTGCGTGCTATACATTGTCTGTATACATCTATTAATGCGAAAGCCCTCACTGACTGACTGACTGACTGATCACTAAGGGGGATATTTACTAAGCAGTGATAAGAGCAGAGAAGTGAGCCAGTGGAGAAATTGCCCCATCAACCAATCAGCAGCTCTGTATCATTTTACAGTATGCAAATTATAGATGTTACTTCAGTGCTGAGTGGTTGCCATGGGCAACTTCTCCACTGGCTCACTTCTCCGCACTTATCACTGCTTAGTAAATGTCCCCCTCAATCTCTTACTTCCCGATATGTTAGGAAGATGAAATGTAACACAAGTGTTCTGCAGGTGGTAAATAGGAACACTACAGTACGTAATGAGAATTGTAATAAATCTCCCCTACGGGTATAAAAAAGGGTTGACATAATGACACCACAACCGATGCGTGGCTTGCGTTGCGTGAACGATAACGCCCAAACGGACAATCGGATCAAGATGTGGATTGCACCTCCAATGTGTAGAATTTAATAAATTACAAAAATGGTCCTGTCACTTTTTACCGTATCTGCTACAGGGTGCTCCTCTGGTAACGCCAAGAACCATGGATTAATATTTATTTACATTAAGACATCTCAAATTTACTTGTCTATAGATTTACCTAATTATTAACACTCATTTATATTTACAACCATGCAAATCAGAAACTCCCGTGCAAATAACGGGTAGAACAGCTAGTGTCTATATATAAAATAAGGAAACCCCCCCAAGTAAATCCTGCATTTGCCCCTGGGTATACATGGTTAGTAGTTCTCTGGCAATAGTGCCAGATTTCATATTGCGCAGGGGTACAGGCTCTGGGTACATGGTGGCATAATCAACTACCACCAATATGTATTGGTGCCCTCGAGCAGATTTTTCCACTGGCCCTATCAGATCCATACCAATCCGCTCAAAAGGTATGGAAATGATAAGGAGGGGTACCAGTGGAGCTCTAAACTCTGGCCGTGGGGCTGTCCTCTGGCAGACTGGGCATTCCTGACAATACCTCTTGACGGAAGCATAGATGCAGGGCCAAAAGAACCATAACTGGATGCATTGGAGTGTTTTCTCCTCCCCTAGATGGCCACCCCACAAATGCATATGGGCAGCTTCTAATACCAACCGCTCCAGTTTTCGGGGAACCAAGAGCTGATCTACCTTTTTCCCTTGTAAAGTAGCAACACAATATAGCAAATAATTTTTCAAAACAAAATATGGTACACCCTCTGATGGTAAAGCATCAACTACCCTGCCATTAACTACGTTAACAGTCTCAAAGGCGTGTACCAAATTGCTGTCATCGTGTTGATCTCTCCCAAAGTCCTGCAGTGATATCTTCTCACCAACTGGGTTCCAATGGGCCTTGGACTTAGTCTCTTGGGGTGGTTTGAGACCATCTCTCCCAGATGCTTAACTTTGGAAGTCTCTGGTCTCTGGCTTCTGAGTTGTTTTGGTGGTTGATGGTTTGTTGGTAGCATGCCAGCTAACCAGATCCTGCAGCAATGGAAAGTCCCAGCCCAGGATCAGCGGATACGGGGGTCTGGAGCTCACCGTCGCTACCACCTTTAACGACCAGGGACGTGCAGTCAGGGGAGGCAGGGGATACATAGAAGATACTTATGACACAGGTTCTGTGTCACAAGTATCTGCTATCCTATATATTATTTAAAACAAGTTAAATAAAAGTTTTAAACGTGTTCGGAGGCACCGCTCTCGGTGCCTCCTGCTGTCAAAATATAATGGCCGGAAATGGGGGGGGGCGGCAAACATTGGGCAGTATAAGCCCATTAAAAAAGCCAGATAAGCGGCACCCATAGAAGTGCCTCTGTGACAGGGGCGTGCTTTCAGCACATATGAAAGCACGCCCCTGCCACTAACACTGATGTGATTGGGCAGTGAGAAGAGCTGGACTGGCTGCCCGTCACCAAATCATCCCCCATTCCTGGGCTGGCTGACGCGAGCATCACCCCCCCCCCCCCCCCCTGATCTTATACCAGCGGCGGCCGATAAATAACTCCCCACGCTCCCCCTGCTGGATTTTACAGCCAATCATGTGCAGGGAGAGCAGGGCTGCAGCGGAGGTCCTAGACCCCTGCCAGGGCCGCCCACCGCGGCCTACTTTCACATAGACAGCGCCAGTGCTCAGGGCCGCGGACTCTAGGGCACTGGCAGCGGGCAGCGCACCTAGAGTTTGCGGCAATGTGGCCACTGTAGTGTTCAGGTTCCGGACAGGAGGAAGAGGAGGAACCGCGTTCTTAGCTCCTCCCCCCAGAGTCAATAATGCAGCCTGTGTGGTACTGGCCAGCCGGAGGGGAGGAGGGGCCTCTCAGCTCCTCCCCCATACTCCCTAATGCTGCCCGTGTGGGACTCCCCAGCTAGAGGGGGGAGGAGGGGTCGATCTCCCAGCTTCTCCCCTATAACATACTTCTCCATGTCCCCTGACGTCCCGAGCGCCAAAATGACCATGGGAGGGAAGCAAAGGCGCTGACCATTTCTATGTGCAGCAGCAGCACATGATTGTCCACGCCACAGAGGCCAGGTAGGAGAAACAAAATCCTGGAGTTGTACAAGTGGCAAGTGCTGTTCAGCATCTCTTTATCTGTCCATTGCCACGCCCCTTCTCTCTCTCTTTCTATCTATCTCCCCCTCAGCTCCCACTCTCTCTTGCCCCCTCTCTCTCTCCATCCCTCTGCCCTCTCTCTCTTGTGCACTCTCTCTTCCTTGGCCCCCATATCTCTCTATCCACCCCCCTCTCTCTCTCTCTTTCTCTCTATTCTACACCCTCCATCTCCCACTTCACTGACTCTCCCTCTTGCCTTATTCCCCCATTTGTAACTGCTTGTAGTCCCTTTTCCTTGCATTAACTAGTTCTGATTTGGGTGTAGCATGAGTTTCCGGCGGCCGGGTCCCCGGCGGGCAGCATACCGGCGTCGGGATCACGACCACCGGCTTGCCAAAAGCGGGGCGAGCGCAAAAAATTAGCCCCGCTTTTCTCCCAAGAGGAAGGAAAGGTGTCAGTATGCCGGTTGTCGGGATTCCGGCACCGGTATACTGTGCGCCAGGATCCCAACAACTGGTATACTGAATACCACCCTTCTGATTTTTACTTACATACTGGTTTATTGCTATATTTGGTGGTCTCCCCCTATTCCTCCTCTCTCTCTCTCATCTCTCCAGTCACCCCCTATTCCTCCTCTCTGCCATCTCCCTCAATTCCTCTCTCACTCCCATCTCCCCCATTTCTCCTCTCTCCTGTTTCCCCGCTATTTCTCCTCTTTACCATATACCCCTATTTCTTCTCTCTCTCTCTCTCTCTCTCTCTCTCTCTCTGATCTCCCTCTATTCCTTCTCTCTTCCTTCTCCCCCTATTCCTTCTCTCTTCCTTCTTCCCCTATTCCTCTCTCGCTGTCTGCCGTCTCCCCCATTCCTCCCATCTCCATCTATGTTGTCTCCCCCCTATTCCTCCTCTCTCTCCCATTTCCCTCTATTCCTTCTCTCTCTTCCTACTCCCTCTATTCCTTCTCTCTGTCTGCCCTCTCCCCCATTCCTCCTCTCTCCCTTTGCATTGTCTCCCCCTATTCCTCCACTCTCTCCTGTCTCCCCATTCCTCACATCTGCAAACTTCTCTCTCTTCCATCTCCCCATATTCCTCCTCTCCTTTTCCCATAAATGTATAAAAATTGACAATATATTAGCCTCCTGCTAATCACAAGTTTGATGAGCAGGCAGGCTGTGGGCATTGGCGGTGGCGTTGCCAGTAGCGGACACTGGCTCGATAGCTGTAAGAGTCAACAACGGTACTCGAAGGAAATTATGGCTGCAATGCCTCACCAGCCACTGACCTCACCGCACGCCACTGTTAACGACCGACCTTGAACGTTTAGGGTTA
This sequence comes from Pseudophryne corroboree, assembly GCF_028390025.1. Taxonomy (NCBI): domain Eukaryota; kingdom Metazoa; phylum Chordata; class Amphibia; order Anura; family Myobatrachidae; genus Pseudophryne; species Pseudophryne corroboree. The sequence continues at coordinate 782,385,040 of NC_086444.1, forward strand.
AGTAGACACGTGGGTACTCCTCCACATCGCCATGGACGCACAACACCCTGACAGGAGGCTGGACCTTGTCAGCTTCCAGAGGAACCACGTTGGCCGCGACAATGGTGAGCTCACTGGCGGTATCCACTAGGGCCCAAATCTCCCGGTTTTCCACCTGTACCTGCACCCAGAAAAGGGAGGACTCTGCTTGGGATACCCCTGCCGCCGTCATGCTGACCAACGGCTGAGCCGTTTTCCCCACACTGCAATCCATCAGCTCGCCCTGTTTCGGGCAGTCCCACCGCACATGACCAGGCTCGCCGCACTCAAAGCACACCAAGGGAGGCAGAGCCTTTGGTTTAACTACTGGGACATGAGTTCTGGGTTTAGGTGGTGGCCCGTATCCTGACCTGGCTTTATTCAGCTTTCCCAGCATCAGGTATCACTCAATCACCACTGTCAACTCCTCAAATGTCTGGGGATTAGCCTGAAGGGCCCACTGCTGCACCGAGCGGTGTAACACCTGCATAGCCTGGTCCAGTGCGACTACTTCCTAAATCTGTACTGCAGAGTTTTTATCTGGCTGCAACCAGGCCCTTGCTAGTTGGGCTAGTTTGGCCAGCTGAATCCTGGGAGGCTCAGAGCACTCCAGCCACCAGTCATGGAATTCTTGGGCTTTGCTGGGCCCGGTCACTCCAATCCTATCCAGTATAGCCTTTTTCAGGCCAGGATAGGAGCGTGCCTAAACCACAGTCATGTCCACATATGCCCGCTGTGCCTCCCCTGTTAAACAGGGAGCCAGCCTGTCAGACCATTCCTCCGCAGGCCATCCCAACCGCGTGGCCGTGTGCTCAAACATGCAAAGGAATGCCTCTATATCATCCGCTGGGGTGAGCGTTGGTAGCCTTTCCCGCTCTGGCTCAGATTTTTGAAGCGCTTTTAACTCATCGCACAACATTTGAATTTGAGTTTGCTGTCTTTCAGCCTGGGTTCGTTGCCCCTCATGTAACATCTGAATCTGGGTTTGTAGCCCCTCAAGGAACATTTGAATCTTTGTTTGTTGCCCAGCTGCAAGTTCAGCAAATTGTTTTAGTACCTCCTCCATACTGCTCTGTGTGGCCCCTTTAAGGACAAATCTCGGAGGTTTAATATACTGTGCCAGGCTTATCAAACAGTCCAAGCCAATACCTGCCTGTTTTGCTGGCTATTTAACACATAACAGCAAACAGTCTGACTATAATGCTATGGCCCTTTAAGGCTGCCACTTGCACTGCATAACCAGAGAGGAAGTAAAGAAAAGGGAAAACTTGCAGTTTAAACACCGGTATGCCATTGCTTACCAAAAGTTTCTGCTGTACACCGTGTCCTTGCTCACATTCTCCACCACTTGTGACAAGGATCACAAACACGGGGACTCTGATTAACAGTTTCGGTGTTTATTTTGAACAGCGGGTCACCACAGAGCAAGTTAAATCCATATGCTGTTGGTATTAAAGGCAGTAGCATACAGGCACTCTCAGCATAGCAGACTCTTGATAGGCTGTGTTGTGTGGGTTAGACTAGGGACCACTGGAGCCTATCACTTGGGTAGCTATTCCACCGTCAAGAGCAAGGTGACTCTGCCCTGGAAACCTTTAAATCAGGAAATCCCAGGTGCTGCCGATTCCACACCTGGGATTCTGCTACTGCTTCCAAAACCTGGTATGGTTCCTCCACATTACTTTCACATGGAAAAAAGCTGTCTCTGCCACAATATATATATATATATATATATATATATACACATACATATATGTATATATACTGTGTGTGTATATATATATATATATATATATATATATATATATATATTATATATAGGGTACAGAATATAGTGATAGATTCTCTGAGAAACACTGAAAGTGAAACCTCGCAGCAGAAACAGGCACACACGGTCACATTGGCAATGCAGATAATTATTAGTATGACAATAAAACTGCACTGGACTAGTATATGTACATATATACTGTATGTATATATATATATATATATATATATCATCTGCATTGCCAATGTGACCGTGTGTGCCTGTTTCTGCTGCGAGGTTTCACTTTCAGTGTTTCTCAAAAAATCTATCACTATAGTCTGTACCCTAAGGACTAGGTGCGTCAGGGTCATTTATATAGTACCTCACAGTATTTACCTATTACGTGTATTCTACTGTGTACTCAGTCACATAATACTGGAATTAATCGTAGGTGTTGTGTACTGGGGACTCAGTCACATACTAACGACTTTATTCTGCCTGGCATTATCGTACGAATACGCTCCTGTACCATGCAGTGTATGCACCACAGATTTACCAGAGGGGGAAACTGTGTATGATGGTCTGTGTACTGTGTGTCATACATTCCCTAGTCAGTCTGCATCTCCTGTACCCTATCAGGAGCCACTCAGGGCTGCATTCTCAAACCTACTGGGTACTTAGTGGAACGCTTAATGCCCCCTATGGGATCACGTGTGCCTTTACAGCCTCAAATGTCCCTGTGATGAATCCACCTTGTGCGGATAATTTAACCAGTTGCAGCAGTTGATTCATTCTTTGGTTAAACAAAAATCTACCCCAGGTCATCCAAGCGGGCTGCTTCCTCCTCTCAATCCCCAACTCTCTCAGATGTTTCATCTGAAGAGAAGGGTACTGTTTTGTCAGACACTGAATCAGACGTTTCTGCCGAGGACTGAATTACAAAATGATGTCTCTGCTCTAGTGGTTGCTATTAAGCAAATCCTATAAATCACTGATGATGAGGAATCCATTACTGTCACTAAGAAAACAGATATGTTTTTAAAAAAGCAGAAGGTGATTAAAAATCTATTACCCCATTCTGACCATTTGGTGGACATCAGGCAGGAACCCTGGGCTAATCCAGGAAAGAAGTTCCCTCTCTCTAAATGGGCCTTGGCTCGCTATCCTCTCCCTGCAGAATTATGTAACAAGTGGAAAAATTCACCGCCGGTGGATTCTCAGGTCACCCGCCTAGTGGTGTCATCCACTCTGCCTGTCACCACTGTCACTTCACTGAAAGATCCAACAGATAAGCATGTGGAGGGATGCCTGAAATCTATTTACTCCCTTATGGGTGCTGTACATAGACCCACTAATGCTGACCTCTTGGGTTGCTAAAAGTTATTGAAGCATAGGTTCAGGCAATAGAGGTTGAGCTGCCCGAGGATATATCTGTCAATGCTAGACAATACCGGTCTCACATTACCACCGCCTCTGAGGCGTCCTCCTAGGTGGGTGTGTTGGCAGCCAAGGCGACATCTAACGTCTGTCCTGGCTCGTCATATTCTGTGATTGAGGTCATGAAAGGTAGACCTAGACTACAAAAAACCTTGGAGGTACTCCCTTTTTAAGGGAGACATTTTATTTGGAGAAGACCTAAATAAAATAGTGTCTGAACTGGCGGCTGCTGATACTGCCTTCCTCCCAAATACTAATCCTTCTACATAGAAGACAAAAGGTACCACCTTCCGTTCCTTTTGGCCTCAAGGGAAAGCAACAGGTCAGGCATACCCGAGACAATCTCGTGCTCCCAAAACCACTAAGTCCAAGACAGAGCAGTCCTGGGTGGCCCATCAGCCTGCTTCTAAACAAGACAAGCCTGCCACATGACGGCGCGGACCTCCTCCTGGGGGACACCAGGGTGGGAGGCAGACTATTGCAGTTCACCCAGGTCTGGTTAAAGACTACTTCAGATGCATGGGTGTGAGAAATTGTCTCTCACGGGTACGCAGTCTCGCTAAAGAGACATCCCCCTCACCAGTATTGCACCATAGTTTATCCCTTCGGATCCGTTAAAGGCGCAATCTGTGCAGCGGGTTGTGAGTTCTCTCCTGGTTACAGGAGTGGTAGTGTCGGTACCTGTTTCCCTGAGAGGCAGTGGCTACCCTGTTTCTAGTTCCGAAACCAAATGGGTCCTTCCGGCCTATTCTCAACCCCAATTCTCCAAACAAGTTTGTGAGAGTGTCCAATATAGAAATGCTAAGCTCAATTTTACAGGCTATAGAACCCGGAGACTATCTGGTATCCCTGGATATACAGGATGCGTATCTGCATATACCTATTGCCAAGTCACATCTGCAGTTTATGCGGTTTGCTGTTGGCAACCTACACTATCAGTTCCAGTCTCTGCCATTTGGACTGGCCACAGCTCCTCGGATTTTCACCAAGGTCATGTCCTTAATGACGGCGCATCTCTGTCGTCAGGGAATCAGGATCCTGCTGTATCTAGATGATCTGCTGATCCTGGCAAGCTGTCCTCCTCAGGTTATCTACAACTGAAGGTAAGCTTCCTACAAGCCCACGGGTGGCTCACCAACTGGAAGAAATCCTCGCTGGTCCCAGCTCAGAGCATGGTGCACCTGGGAGAACTCCCGGACACACACAGTCAATGTCTGTTCCTGTCTCCGGAGAAAGTCCTGAAACTTCAGGACAGGATAAGATACTTCCTTTCCTGCAACAGAGTTTTGTTACACTCGGCAATGCACGTACTTGGCCTAATGGTGTCGACATTCGACATAGTGGAGTACGTTCAATTTCATTCCCACCCTCTGCAGAGGTTAATCCTTGCCATGTGGGATGGCCTGCCTCATTGGATCAGGTCTCACATGATCGCTTTGACTCCAGAGGTTTGGCTATCGCTGACCTGGTGACTTCAGGACCAGCAACTGACATGGGGTCATCCCTTCTGGTTCCCCGACTGGATCCTGTTGACAACAGATGCCAGTCTGTGGGGATAGGGTGTGCTTTTGGAGCAACACTCTCTCTAGGGTCGCTGGACAAGAGTAGAACCACCCCTTCTGATAAACATTCTGGAGTTGCAGGGTGGTGTTCATTGCATTTAACTCTCGCCCTGCCTCTACTACAGAATAACCCTGTTCAAGTACGGTCAGACTACGCCACCACGGTGGCAAACATACATCATCAAGGCGACACTTGGAGTTCGTTGGCTATATTTGATGGAAGTGTAAAAAAAACATTGTAGGGTGGAACGCCATCTGCCAGCGATGTCAGTAATGTTCATTCCGGGCATCCTAAACTGGGAATCAGACTTCCTCAGTCATCTGGACATGCATGCCGGTGAGTGGAGTCTTCATCCGGAAGTCTTTCAACTCCTAGTGGACATGTGGGGCCTACCAAACGTAGACCTGATGGCGTCCCGCCACAATCACAAAGTTCCAGTCTTTGGATCAAGGACCAGGGATCCTCAAGCAGCGTTCGTTGATGCACTAGCCACTCCATGGAACTTTCGGATGCCATACATGTTCCCTACAGTGTCACTCCTGCCCAGGGTCCTGCGGAAGTTCAAGCAAGAAGGAGGAATACTTATTCAAGTTGCTCCGGCGTTGCCAAGACGGCATTGGTTCTTAGACCTGCATCCTCTTCTACTTCCTCAACGCCCAGACCTCCTCATACAGGGCCCGTGTTTCTATCCAGACTTGGCCAGATTGGTTTTGACGGCGGGGCTCTTGAAGCATCACTCCTGAAGGCCAAAGGATTCTCTGAGGCGGTCATACAAACTATGCTGAAAGCCGGTAAGCCAGCATCTGCCCGGATTTCTTACAGGGTATGGAATTCTTACTTCACCTAGTGTGCTGATAAGAATTTTGATGCCTACAGATTCAAAACTTCTAGAATCCTGGCTTTTCTACAACAAGACCTGGATTAAGGTCTTTGTCTGGCCTCCCTCAAGGTTCATATATATGTCTTGTCGGTATTGTTTCAGAAAAACATTGCGTCTATTCCTGACATTCATACATTCACTCAGGGCATGTTAAGAATTCAGCTTCCCTATGTCCCTTTTCTGGCTCCATCGGATCTGTCTGTTGTTCTGAATGCCCTGCAAGAGTCTTCATTTGAACCTCTTGAGATGGTGGACATAAAATGGCTAACAGCCAAGGTCCTTTTTATACTGACTATTGCCTCTGCTAGATGGGTGTCGGACTTTAGCGCATTGTCCTGTCATCCACCCTATCTGATATTTCATCATAACCAGGCAGTTCTTAGAATTCGCCCTGGTTATTTACCTAAGGTGGTGTCATCATTTCACCTTATCCAAGAGATTGTGGTCCTGGGCCTTTATCTCTTGTGACTTATCTCCCAAAGAGCAGTCTTTGGATGTGGTAAGGGCTCTCCGTATATATGTGAAGAGGACTGCCTCTATCAGGAGGTCAGATACCCCCTTTTTTTGTACTATATGGTTTCCACAAACGTGGCAGACCTGCGATTAAGCAAACCTTGGCCAGATAGATTAGAATGGTGACTGCACAAGCCTATGCGCAGGCTGGACTCAGCTCCTGTTGACATTAGAGCCCATTCTACTCGGTCTGTTGGACCATCGTGGGCGGCCCGCTGTGGCAACAATTATGCAAGGCGGCTACATGGTCCTCAGTGAACACGTTCGTTAGGTTCTATGCTATTGATAATTCTGCCTCCCAGGATGCTTCCTTTGGACGCCGGGTTCTCATACCCGCTAAGGCGCGTCCCCTCCCTTGAGGAACTGCTTTAGGATATCACCCGATGTTTTTCCTGTGGAACACAGTGTACTCTGCAGCAGAAAAGGAGAGTTATGGTAGCCTTACCATGGTTAAATCTCTTTCTGTGAGGTACACTGGGTTCCACAGGGCACCCACCCTGACGCACCTATCTTCTATGGGTTTGTATGACATTAGCCGCTAGCCCCTTCTCTTGTCATGAGAATTTGGTTCTATGTGACTAACAACTGCCTTCTCTTTTACCTGCTCCTGCATTGGACTGGTTAACAAAACTGAGCTCACAGTGCCTGGAGTCAGTGTTATAGAGGAGGCCTCCTTATGCATCCTCGGACAGCCTAAATCTTTAACCTGTTGGTGCCTCTCTGGATCAAGATCCACTCTACACCCAATGTTTACCCTGTGGAACCCAGTGTACCTCACAGAAAGAGAGTTAACCATGGTAAGTCTACCATAACTCTCCTTTTCCTCACTCCAGTGACCTAGAGGTGGACTAGTGGTACACAGGCGCAAGCAAGCTTAAGCCAAGTATAGTAGTGTTCATGTAGTTAAAACCCAGTTAACCATGGAAACATCAGCAGATACAACATTTTGGAGGCAAATTTCATGCAGATACAGAAACACTGTTACAATACTACACAATAGTGACAATTATAGCCAACAACACTATCTAGCAGCTTCTGATTGCCTTACCCCGGAGAGTGCTATTAGTGGCTATATAATATGAAATTGTGAACATCTACTCATATTACTTAATTAACATTACATTTTTAAAGAAGAAAACATTTCAATTTAACATTTTATAATTGCTATCATTTGTACAGTATGCAGTATTTAATTAGATTTTATATTGAAAATGCAACTTTAGCATTAAATCATAACTGCAGATAACATTATTATATTGTGTACAAATATGGTAATGCAACTTTAGGGTTTGCTACTAACAATGCTACGCCACAACTTTACTCATTTAGAACACTGTGTGCATGTACAGTAAATACACATTTTGTGTGTTTTTTCCATATGTACCCTATCTGTTCAAATGTGATAAAGTCACTGGTGAATTTAAGGGTGAGGGCGCCCCTAGGCACAACAGTAACGGCCACCCCCGGCCTGCTTAATTTTATTATTTTTATTGATTATAAGCCCTCATTTGATGCTACCCAATTTAATAGAATAATTAAAAAAAGTCACTATGACATTTTAATTATGTATGCATATTTACTAATTAGGACAGTTTACAGGGGCAGTATGTGCATGTCCTACCCGCTTGCACTCCATTCAAGATGGCATATGGTACAGTACAGTGGAAATATTCTGCAGTTACTGGTACTTTTTAGGCTGAAAGTACCAACACAAGCACCCAAGTGCTGCCATTAAACAAGTGCCACCCCTAGCCATGTGCCGCACATGGCTAATGGGAAACTAACCACTGGATAAGGTACAGGTTTGCCTTTAAAAAATTGGTGCTGAAATCTTGCTACTACCCACATTTCCCAGGTGGTTGCATTCAGTCAATATTGTGGCACCTGAAGCTAGTTTTTCAGCAACAACCCCCCCTTCCCCTTTAACTATAGAGATCTATGGCAACACTGGTCGCCACTTCCCAGTTCTGAACAAATAATAATGAAAAGCAGCTGGTCATAGCAATATTATTATTATTTTTCCAGTAGAAATGCATAACACATAAGAAAATAAAAAAACAACATTATAAAATTCCTGTGAGGATTTAAAAAACAGCCTGACTTTTTTTTTTATTCTACTGTACTAGAGCCAGGACTAAATGCTTTTTTCGTGTACCCAGGTATAAATACAAATAATAAAACCAACAAAAGTGGTCTACTTCCTCATACAGTATAGTAAACATTTTTGTGCCTTGTGTATCAAATTATACCTCCAAAAATGCTGCCTTTCCATGTGCGTCCTGTAAACAACAGATATGGATCAAAAGTGATGTGTGCATTTGGAGGAGCTCCACCTATGATGACACTGGTTCCATATCCTTGGTGAGTGCACTCAAGGGCTGCTTTCTGGGTCAAGAGAAAATAAAATGGAAATTAGGACTTTCTTGTAATCTAGAGTTTGTTGTGATAATCTCAGTAGAGTTGGGCATTAGATAATATCATATACATCAGGGGAACAACTGTCGCAGAACTGGGGAATAAACAGGTAGGTAACTCCAAAATGTAACAAACTGTGGCTTATTTTCCCTTTTCACCGTAAGATCTCCCCCTTCTTCTTTTTACCCTATCTTGGGAATCAGACAATAGATGTGGCATTAGAAATTTATCACATACTGTATATATCCATTAAACACTGACAAACACTAACAGATGCATTAAAGTGCATTATCTATTCATATACTCATTTATGTAAGTATATATTTTTTTGCTCATGTCATTTGATTCATAATCCTGTCTTCTTTTCAATTAGCACTTATTTTTTACCTCAGGATACCTTTCTCCTCCCAAAATTAGGGCACGTCACTCATCTATCCACTGCAAAGTTGCAATGATGCCAGACTGTATGAATGAAAATATTATTATTACCAGTTATTTAAATAGTGCACACATATTCCGCAGCGCTTTACAGAGCAGATTTGGCCATTCACATCAGTCCCTTCCCCAGTGGAGCTTATATATTCTATATTCCCTACAACATGTACAACATTCTATATTCCCTACATGTACACGCAGACACATTCATGTTAGGGTTCATTTTGCCGAAAGCCGATTACTCTACCAGTACATTTTTGTATTGTGGGAGGACACCGGAGTACCTGGAGGAAACCTACGCAAGCACAGGGAGAATATACAAACTCTACACAGTTTGGGCCATGGTGGGAATCGAACCCATGACCTCAGTGCTGTGAGGAAGTAATGCTAATTATTAGTGGCATTAGTTTCTTACCCTGAGGGATGGGTTGAAAAGCATACTTTGGAGATAATGAATAGATAAATGAGCAATTTAAAATCAGAGCTGCCAGAGTTGAAACAACATGACATACTGTATACCTTAATTTTGTGAGAAGAAAGGTATAATTATAATAATAATAATAATTTTATTTATATAGCGCTCTTTCTCCAACAGGACTCAAGGCGCTTTACAGATATCAAAAACAATGCACATGATTCAGAGGATTTGAGTAATACAACAATAGACAAGCAACACAGACATAAAAAAAAAACCTTAAGCACACAGAAAGCATAATGCAGGATTGGTGTAGGCATTTTGGGTAATAACTTCCAAGGGTTGTGTATTCAACCCTCACAAGATATCCAGGTGCGGCAGCCATCTTGGGCGCTCAGCGTAGGATTACCCAGGGTGGAATAGTCCACCCCTAGAAGTGATGACACAAAATGGGGGTGATTTCAGAGTCCTACAGTTCAGAGTAGGGTTCCATCAAAACCATCAGGCCTATGTATTTTTTTCATCCCATCCACAAGTGTACCATATGGGGCAGCCATGTTGGGCGCACTTTGAAGGTTACACTGTGGGAGGTGAGCCATACAAGGGCCAAGTTCATATATGGGAAGACTGATGCTTGTGTAGTAGTATGATGTACCCTGCATGTAGGGCACAATGGAAAGGGGTGCAATCAGTGGAGGTAAACATTAAAGGAAAAACACATGGTGGGGTGGAAGCGAGCAATGAAGAAAAAAAAAAAGACACAATAGCAGGCAACTAGTGGCAGAAGTAGGATTGAGATAACATTATTTTGATCAGATCTTAGTACAAGAGGGTAGGAGAATGTGGGGGGAATACTGAGAAGCAATGGGGATGCCCCTGCTGAGCCTGGTGCTGTGCCCCCACAGTTCCCTGTTCATCTTGATGGTTAGGCCCAGGGGCAGACTTGATGTTCTCAGACAGAGAGGTGGTAAGCCTGGTCTTGGTGTTCTCATGCTTGAGGCGAGGAGAGGCCACATAAAGTTCCAGAGTTTTTGTGGTTGTAATGCAGTCCTTCTGTTAATTTGTAAGTTTGTTTGCCTTCTGTTTTCCTTCTGTTTAACATAGGTATAACACTGCTGTTGTTTTGAGCTGCCACTTGATAACTAGCCACTTCATAAAATAGCCACTGCAGCGTCCTAATAGGCCTGGCGTCCTATGCTATACTGAGTAAATAAGTCTACAAACACATGTCCTTTCTGATTACAACCTCCTCCCCCACACAGCAACCCTCCCACCAAAAGGTGTTAATCAACTACCAAATGTGAGGTTTGTAAACCCCAGTCAATCACTATAAGTTTTTGCACACTACAGATATTAATCCACTTAAAACAATTTTCTAAACATGCAATGTAATGTGCAATGGTCTGCAATAATTACCAAGTAGATCTTTACTAAAAGAGTAGCAATGGTCTGCAATAATTACCAAGTAGATCTTTACTAAAAGAGTAGCAATGGTCTGCAATAATTACCAAGTAGATCTTTACTAAAAGAGTAGCAATGGTCTGCAATAATTACCAAGTAGATCTTTACTAAAAGAGTAGCAATGGTCTGCAATAATTACCAAGTAGATCTTTACTAAAAGAGTAGCAATGGTCTGCAATAATTACCAAGTAGATCTTTACTAAAAGAGTAGCAATGGTCTGCAATAATTACCAAGTAAATCTTTACTAAAAGAGTAGCAATGGTCTGCAATAATTACCAAGTAGATCTTTACTAAAAGAGTAGCAATGGTCTGCAATACTTACCTGTTGACGAGAAGGAGAGACAGGAGTCAATTTTGAATATCAGTTGAAGATGTAACTAATGACACACAGGTATAACACTGCTGTTGTTTTGAGCTGCCACTTGATAACTAGCCACTTCATAAAATAGCCACTGCAGCGTCCTAATAGGCCTGGCGTCCTATGCTATACTCCTGTCTAGCATACCCCTGTCTCCTCCCACATGGTGCCCCAGGCACTGCACCTCCGTTATTTCCATCTGGCAACTGTCTGCCCTAACTGTCAGACCTGCCCTCCATTCCTCCTCGGTTGACCTATGACTCGGGAAACCTACCCCGTCATCTAGGCCTACTCTTTCCTCCTCGTCCGTTACCTGTGCCACAGTGATGGTGGCCAGACCACCAGCCTCTGGATCCTGTGTGGCATCCACTACAGGGAGGCTGTGTGTCTTCCCCGATCTACTGCGCATAGGCAGGGGACCTGCTATGTCCTCAGCAACTTGCTGTAAAGGTTCTCCTATGGGCAGAGGCCCAGAGAGTATCACTGGTATCATGAGGTAATAAAAGTAGTAACTGTAAGGAAGGCTGAAGCACTGCAACAGAGAGGATGTCATTAAAGTTCAGCTGATATAATATATTTAACATGTTCAAGAATAAAATAAAAAGGAAAGACGAAAATATAATTAATAACAAAGCACAATTTGATAAACTTATAAAATTATGTTACAGATATAATTGAAAGGTGTAATGAAACAGTAAAGTAATTAGAAGAATCAACTTAATAATTATAATGTCCATGTACTATATAAAACAATAGAGATGATAATAATATAAGCATTTACGAAGGGAGAAACTGTATTTAATCGCTACAGGGGATCCTACTGTATATTTAATTTGTCACATATACATTAGGTAATGTGATAAAAAGGAGATTTATGGTAGACTTACCATGGTTAAATATCTTTCTGCGAGGTACACTGGGTTCCACAGGGAATACATCGGGGTGTAGAGAAGGATCTTGATCCAGAGGCACCAACAGGCTAAAGCTTTAGAATGTCCCAGGATGCATTGCGGGGCTATAACCCCACCTCCAGGCACTGTGAGCTCAGTTTTGTTAACCAGTCCAATGCAGAAGCAGGTAGAAGAGAAGGTAGATGTTAGTCACATAGAACCACATTCTCACGACAAGAGAAGGGACTAGTGGCTAATGCCATACAAACCCATAGAAGCTAAGCGTGTCAGGATGGGCGCCCTGTGGAACCCAGTGTACCTCGTAGAAAGAGATTTAACTATGGTAAGTCTACCATAAATCTCCTTTTCTGCAGCGGGGTACACTGTGTTCCACAGGGAATACATCGGGGATGTCCTAAAGCAGTTCCTCAAGGGAGGGGACGCGCCTTAGTGGGTATAAGAACCCGGCGTCCAAAGGAAGCATCCTGGGAGGCGGAAGTATCAAAGGCATAGAACCTAAGGACCACTGAGGACCACGTAGCCGCTTAGCACAAGTGTTCTGCGGACGCGCCGCGGTGGGCCGCCCAAGAAGGTCCAACAGACCGAGTAGAATGGGCTTTAATAGCAGTAGGAGCTGGGATCCCAGCCTGTGCATAAGCTTGTGCAATCACCATTCTAATTCATCTGGCCAAGGTTTGCTTATTCGCAGGCCAGCCACGTTTATGGAAATCAACTAATACAAAAAGGGCATCTGACCTCCTAATAGAGGCAGCCCTCTCCACATATCTACGAAGAGCCATTACCACATCCAAAGACCGCTCTTTGGAAGACAAGTCAGAAAAGATGAAGACCGTAACCACAATCTCTTGGTTAAGGTGAAACGATGACACCACCATAAGAAAATAACCGGGGCGAGTTCGGAGAACTGCTCGGTCATGATGAAATATCAAAAAGGCTGGACAACAGGACAAAGCGCCTAAGTCCCTTCTGGCAGAAGTAATAGCCAATAAGAAAAGGACCTTAGCCTTAAGCCATTTAAGGTCCATAGACTCAAGAGGTTCAAATGGAGACTCTTGCAGGGCATTCAGGCAAATCAGACAAATCCCATGGAGCCACAGGAGGGCCATAGGGAGGCTGAAACTGCAGTACACCCACAGTGAATGTATGAATGTCAGGCGTAGATTCAATTTTTCTCTGAAACCACACAGACAAGGCATATATGTGAACCTTGAGGGAGGCCAGACGAAGTCTTAAATCCAGGCCTTGTTGCAAAAAAAGCCAGAAGTCTGGAAGTACTAAATTTGTAAGCATCGTAATTCAAAGCAGCATACCAGGTGAAGTATGAATTCAAGACCCTATAATAAATCCGTGCAGAAGCCGGTTTGCGGGCTTTTAGCATAGTTTGGATAACTGCCTCGGAGAATCCTTTGGCCCTCAGCAGTGAAGCTTCAAGAGCCATGCCATCAAAGCCAGTCTGGCCAGATCCGGGTAGAAACAAGGGCCCTGAACGAGCAGGTCTGGGCTTTGAGGAAGAAAGAAGAGGACGCTCTATCGATAGACCCTGCAGGTCTGAGAACCAATGCCGTCTGGGCCACGCAGGAGCGACTAGAAGTAGTATTCCTCCTTTTTGTTTGAACTTCCGTAGTACCCTGGGCAGAAGTAACTCTGGAGGGAACACGTAGGCAAGCCGAAAGTTCCATGAAATTGCCAATGCGTCCACGAACGCTGCTTGAGGATCCCTTGTCCTTGATCCGAAGACCGGAACTTTTTGATTGTGTCGAGACGCCATGAGGTCTACATCTGGTAGACCCCACTTGTCTACTAGGAGTTGAAAGACTTCCTGGTGAAGACTCCACTCTCTGGAGTGCATGTCCTGACAACTGAGGAAATCCGCTTCCCAGTTGAGGACTCCCGGAATGAACACTGCCGATATTGCTAGCAGATGGCATTCCGCCTAACAAAGGATTTTTGACACTTCCATCATTGCCATGCGGTTGTGAGTGCCGCCTTGACACCATGGTGGCGTTGTCTGATTGTACTTGAACAGGCCTGTTCTGTATCAGAGGCAGGGTAAGAGTCAAAGCATTGAACACTGACTGCAATTCCAGAATGTTTATCGGGAGGAGAGATTCCTCCTTGGTCCACCGACCTGGAGAGAGTGTTGCTCCAGCACCATGCCCCAACCCCTTAGACTGGCGTCCATAGTCAGTAGGACCCAGTTGGGGATCCAGAAGGGACGGCCCCTGCTCAACTGCTGGTCCTGCAGCCACCAGGTCAGTGACAGACGAACCTCCGGAGTCAAGGATATCATTTGAGACCTGATCCGATGAGGCAGGCCATCCCAGTTGGAAAATATTAACCGCTGTAGAGGGCGGGAATGAAATTGAGCATACTCTACCATGTCAAAAGTCGACACCATGAGGCCTAGTACTTGCATCGCTGAGTGTATTGACACTCTTGGGCGAGAGAGGAAGTATCTGATACTGTCCTGGAGTTTCAGGACTTTCACTGGAGACAGAAAAAGTCTTTGGCTGTGTGTGTCCAGCAGTGGACCCAGGTGCACCATGCTCCGAACAGGGACCAGTGAGGACTTCTTCCAATTGACGAGCCACCCGTTGGCTTGTAGGAAGTGTACCATCAGTTGCAGATGACTGAGGAGGACATCGTGGTAGTTCGCCAGGATCAGCAAGTTGTCCAGATATGACAGGATCCTGACTCCCAGGCAACGGAGATTAGCCTGGAATTGATAGTGAAGGTTGCCAATAGCAAACTGCAGATATTGCTGATGCGATATGTCAATAGGTATACGCAGGTAAGCATCTCGTATATCCAGGGATACCATATAATCTCCGGGTTCTATGTCCAGTACAATTGAGCGCAGTGTTTCCATATGGATCTTGGACACTCTCACAAACTTGTACAGTGATTTGAAGTTGGGTATAGGCCGGAAAGACCCATTGGGGTTCGGGGCTAGAAACAGGGTCGAGTAGTATCCTCTGCCTCTCTGGGACAGAGGTACCGGCACTACCACTCCTGTACCCAGGAGGGAACGCACAACCATTTGTAGAGCTTGCTCCTTTAACTGATCTAAAGGGATAACCATTGTGCAGAACTGGGGAGGGGGACGTCTCTTGAAAGAGACTGCGTAACCAAGAGAGACCACTTCTCTCACCCATACTTCTGAAGTGGTCTTTAACCAGACCTGGGTGAATCGTAGAAGTTGGCCTCCCACCCTGGGACCCCCAGGGAGAGGCCTGTCCCATCATGCAGAAGGCTTGTCGTGAGAAGCAGGCTGACAAGCAGCCCAGGATTTTTAAGCCTTGGGCTTAGTGGTTTTTGGGAGCACAAGATAATCGCGGGTATGCCTGACCTTCGCTTTCCCTTAAGGCCAAAAGCATGGAAAAGTGGTACCTTTTGACTTCTGTGCAGAAGGAGTAGCATTTGGGAGAAAGGCAGTCATAGTATCCGCCGATTCAGACCCAATTTTCAATTAGGTCTTCCCTAATAAGATGTTACCAGTAAAAGGGGAATACCTCCAAGGACTTTTGTAGTCCAGTTCCACCTTCCATGACTTCAACCACAGGATATGGCGAGCCAGGACAGACATATTTGATGCCTTGGCAGCCAACACACCCGCCTCAGGGGACGCCTCCTGGTGTAAAAGAGGTGGCAGTGGTAATTGTGAGACAGGGAATGTCTGGCCTTGTCAGGTATATCCTCGGGCAGCTCTTCCTCTAATGCCTGATCCAGTCATCAATCTATTTTGTAGCCCCAAGAAGACGCAATGGTGGTCTATGTACAACACCTGTAAGGGAGTAATAGACTTCAGGCATCCCTCCACATGCTTATCTGTCAGTTCCTACAGTGAGGGGACAGTGGTGACAGGCAGAGTGGACAACACCTGAGATGGGTGACACAGTTTACTAGCAGTGAATTACCCACTTGTTATATAATTCTGCAAGGAGAGGATATCGAGCTAATGCCCGTTGTAGACAGGGGGAATATCTTCCCTGGATTAGACCAGGGGTCTTGTCGGATGTCCACTTAATGGTAAGATTGTGGTAACAGAGTTTTAATTACCCTCTGACGTGTGCTTAACCACAGTAGTGGAATCCTCATCATCAGTGATTTGTAGGATTTGCTTACTAGTAACCACAAGGGCAGTGGTATCCTTTAGCAATGGAAAATCCTTGTCAGAAACACCTAATATAGGGACTGACAGGACAGCATGTTCCCCCACTCGTCAGATAAAATATCTGAGAGATTATTGGATAGGGAGGAGGAAGCAGCCCGCTTAGATGACCCAGAGACACGAGAGTGACCTGGAATAGGGTTTTGTCTGACCAAGGAATGAGTCATACGCTACAACCTGTGAGGCAAAATTTTCCAGCCCAAAGCGGAGTAATCATAGGGACATTAGTGACTGTAATGTTACAGGTGGTTCCATAGGTGGCATAAAGCGTTCAACTAGAGTACCCAGTAGGTTTGAGAACGCAGCCCAGGTTGGCTCCTGATTGATTACAGGAGCTGCGGACTGACTTGGAGATGTATGAGACATAGTACACAGAACATCACACAAAAACTTTCCCCTCAGGTAAATCAGTTGTGCAAGCTCTGCAAGATGCAAGAGCGTCGCAGATTTACTGCCCTACATGTTAAACATTATACACAAATGGGACAGAGAGCGGTTAGAGACCGGATGTATATATCAGAATACTCACATAATATATTGTGGCACAGGTACACTTGCTCTTAACTAACGCTGTCTTAATATTAGTGATGAGCGGGTTCGGTTCCTCGGAATCCGACCCGCCCGAACTTCACCTTTTTTTTACACGGGTCCGAGCGACTCGGATCCTCCCGCCTTGCTCGGTTAACCCGAGCGCGCCCGAACGTCATCATCCCGCTGTCGGATTCTCGCGAGACTCGGATTCTATATAAGGAGCCGCGCGTCGCCGCCATTTTCACACGTGCATTGAGATTGATAGGGAGAGGACGTGGCTGGCGTCCTCTCCGTAATAGAAAAGACTAAGAGTGACATTGTTATAATTGTGGGGAGGATTGGGGACGGGGAGCAGCTGTTAGGGAGTACAGTGCAGGGTTTTGATTATACCACCAGTGATTTTAATCCTTTGTTTCTCTGCCTGAAAAAAAAAACGCTCCACCATATCTGTGGCTGTGCTCACTCAGTATGCTGCACTGCTGCATGATATATCTGTGCTGAGTGCACTGCTCTGCTCACACTGCCTAATTGTGGGGACTGGGGAGCAGTTATAGCAGGAGTACAGTGCACAGTTTTGCTGACAGTGACCACCAGTCCAGTATACGTTTGTCTGCCTGAAAAACACTGTGGTGTTTTTTTTTTTTCTCTTCATGCTAGTTTGTTTAGCAGTCTGCTGACAGTGTCCACCAGGTCTGTTATACAGTATATTTTATATATAAGCACTAAGCAGCAGTACGGTAGGCCACGGCTGTACCTACCTCTGTGTCGTCAGTGCACTCGTCGTCCATAAGTATAAGTAATACTATACTATCCATCTACATTGTATACCTGTGGTGTTTTTTTTTTTTCTTTCTTCATACTAGTTTAGCAGTCTGCTGACAGTGTCCACCAGGTCCGTTATACAGTATATATTATATATATAAGCACTAAGCAGCAGTACGGTAGGCCACGGCTGTACCTACCTCTGTGTCGTCAGTGCACTTGTCATCCATAAGTATAAGTAATACTATACTATCCATCCATCTACATTGTATACCTGTGGTGTTTTTTTTTTCTTTCTTCATACTAGTTTAGCAGTCTGCTGACAGTGTCCACCAGGTCCGTTATACAGTATATTATATATATAAGCACTAAGCAGCAGTACGGTAGGCCACGGCTGTACCTACCTCTGTGTCGTCAGTGCACTCGTCGTCCATAAGTATAACTAATACTATACTATCCATCCATCTACATTGTATACCTGTGGTGTTTTTTTTTTCTTTCTTCATACTAGTTTAGCAGTCTGCTGACAGTGTCCACCAGGTCCGTTATACAGTATATTATATATACAAGCACTAAGCAGCAGTACGGTAGGCCACGGCTGTACCTACCTCTGTGTCGTCAGTGCACTCGTCGTCCATAAGTATAAGTAATACTATACTATCCATCCATCTACATTGTATACCTGTGGTGTTTTTTTTTTCTTTCTTCATACTAGTTTAGCAGTCTGCTGACAGTGTCCACCAGGTCCGTTATACAGTATATTATATATATAAGCACTAAGCAGCAGTACGGTTGGCCACGGCTGTACCTACCTCTGTGTCGTCAGTGCACTCGTCGTCCATAAGTATAAGTAATACTATACTATCCATCCATCTACATTGTATACCTGTGGTGTTTTTTTTTCTTTCTTCATACTAGTTTAGCAGTCTGCTGACAGTGTCCACCAGGTCCGTTACACAGTATATTATATATATAAGCACTAAGCAGCAGTACGGTAGGCCACGGCTGTACCTACCTCTGTGTCGTCAGTGCACTCGTCGTCCATAAGTATAAGTAATACTATACTATCCATCCATCTACATTGTATACCTGTGGTGTTTTTTTTTTTTCTTTCTTCATACTAGTTTAGCAGTCTGCTGACAGTGTCCACCAGGTCCGTTATACAGTATATTATATATATAAGCACTAAGCAGCAGTACGGTAGGCCACGGCTGTACCTACCTCTGTGTCGTCAGTGCACTAGTCGTCCATAAGTATAAGTAATACTATACTATCCATCCATCTACATTGTATACCTGTGGTGGCTTTTAGTTGTGTGCAAAATATGGAGAACAAAAATGTGGAGGTTAAAAAAATAGGGAAAGATCAAGATCCACTTCCACCTCGTGCTGAAGCTGCTGCCACTAGTCATGGCCGAGACAATGAAATGCCATCAACGTCGTCTGCCAAGGCCGATGCCCAATGTCATAGTACAGAGCATGTAAAATCCAAAACACAAAAGATCAGTAAAAAAATGACCCAAAAATCAAAATTAAAAGCGTCTGAGGAGAAGCGTAAACTTGCCAATATGCCATTTACGACACGGAGTGGCAAGGAACGGCTGAGGCCCTGGCCTATGTTCATGGCTAGTGGTTCAGCTTCACATGAGGATGGAAGCACTTATCCTCTCGCTAGAAAAAAGAAAAGACTTGCGGCAAAAGCACAGCAAAGAACTGTGCGTTCTTCGAAATCACAAATCCCAAAGGAGAGTCCAATTGTGTCGGTTGCGATGCCTGACCTTCCCAACATTGGACGGGAAGAGCTTGCGCCTTCCACCATTTGCACGCCCCCTGCAAGTGTTGAAAGGAGCACCCGCAGTCCAGTTCCTGATAGTGAAATTGAAGATGTCAGTGTTGAAGTACACCAGGATGAGGATATGGGTGTTGCTGGCGCTGGGGAGGAAATTGACAAGGAGGATTCTGATGGTGAGGTGGTTTGTTTAAGTCAGGCACCCGGGGAGACACCTGTTGTCCGTGGGACGAATATGGCCATTGACATGCCTGGTGAAAATACCAAAAAAATCAGCTCTTCAGTGTGGAAGTATTTTAACAGAAATGCGGACAACAGGTGTCAAGCCGTGTGTTGCCTTTGTCAAGCTGTAATAAGTAGGGGTAAGGACGTTAACCACCTCAGAACATCCTCCC
The DNA here is from genome assembly GCF_028390025.1 of Pseudophryne corroboree. Lineage (NCBI taxonomy): Eukaryota > Metazoa > Chordata > Amphibia > Anura > Myobatrachidae > Pseudophryne > Pseudophryne corroboree. Next base: position 782,404,841 of record NC_086444.1, read on the forward strand.
TTATACGTCACCTGCAGCGCATTCATAATAAGTCAGTGACAAGTTCAAAAACTTTGGGCGACAGCGGAAGCAGTCCACTGACCAGTAAATCCCTTCCTCTTGTAACCAAGCTCGCGCAAACCACACCACCAACTCCCTCAGTGTCAATTTCCTCCTTACCCAGGAAAGCCAATAGTCCTGCAAGCCATGTCACTGGCAAGTCTGACGAGTCCTCTCATGCCTGGGACTCCTCCGATGCATCCTTGAGTGTAACGCCTACTGCTGCTGGCGCTGCTGTTGTTGCTGCTGGGAGTCGATCGTCATCCCAGAGGGGAAGTCGGAAGACCACTTGTACTACTTCCAGTAAGCAATTGACTGTCTAACAGTCCTTTGCGAGGAAGAAGAAATATCACAGCAGTCATCCTGTTGCAAAGCGGATAACTGAGGCCTTGACAACTATGTTGGTGTTAGACGTGCGTCCGGTATCCGCCGTTAGTTCACAGGGAACTAGACAATTTCTTGAGGTAGTGTGCCCCTGTTACCAAATACCATCTAGGTTCCACTTCTCTAGGCAGGCGATACCGAGAATGTACACGGACGTCAGAAAAAGACTCACCAGTGTCCTAAAAAATGCAGTTGTACCCAATGTCCACTTAACCACGGACATGTGGACAAGTGGAGCAGGGCAGACTCAGGACTACATGACTGTGACAGCACACTGGGTAGATGTATTGCCTCCCGCTGCAAGAACAGCAGCGGCGGCACCAGTAGCAGCATCTCGCAAACGCCAACTCGTTCCTAGGCAGGCTACGCTTTGTATCACCGCTTTCCAGAATACGCACACAGCTGAAAACCTCTTACGGCAACTGAGGAAGATCATCGCAGAATGGCTTACCCCAATTGGACTCTCCTGGGGATTTGTGGCATCGGACAACGCCAGCAATATTGTGCGTGCATTACATCTGGGCAAATTCCAGCACGTCCCATGTTTTGCACATACATTGAATTTGGTGGTGCAGAATTATTTAAAAAACGACTGGGGCGTGCAAGAGATGCTGTCGGTGGCCAGAAGAATTGCGGGCCACTTTCGGCGTACAGGCACCGCATACAGAAGACTGGAGCACCACCAAAAACACCTGAACCTGCCCTGCCATCATCTGAAGCAAGAGGTGGTAACGAGTTGGAATTCAACCCTCTATATGCTTCAGAGGATGGAGTAGCAGCAAAAGGCCATTCAAGCCTATACATCTGGCCACGATATAGGCAAAGGAGGTGGAATGCACCTGTCTCAAGCGCAGTGGAGAATGATTTCAACGTTGTGCAAGGTTCTGCAACCTCTTGAACTTGCCACACGTGAAGTCAGTTCAGACACTGCCAGCCTGAGTCAGGTCATTCCCCTCATCAGGCTTTTGCAGAAGAAGCTGGAGGCATTGAAGGAGGAGCTAAAACAGAGCGATTCCGCTAGGCATGTGGGACTTGTGGATGGAGCCCTTCATTCGCTTAACCAGGATTCACGTGTGGTCAATCTGTTGAAATCAGAGCACTACATTTTGGCCACCGTGCTCGATCCTAGATTTAAAACCTACGTTGGATCTCTCTTTCCGTCAGACACAAGTCTGCAGAGGTTCAAAGAACTGCTGGTGAGAAAATTGTCAAGTCAAGCGGAACGCGACCCGTCAACATCTCCTCCTTCACATTCTCCCGCAACTGGGGGTGCGAGGAAAAGGCTACGAATTCCGAGCCCACCCGCTAGCGGTGATGCAGGGCAGTCTGGAGCGACTGCTGATGCTGACATCTGGTCCGGACTGAAGGACCTGCCAACGATTACTGACATGTCGTCTACTGTCACTGCATAGGATTCTCTCACCATTGAAAGAATGGTGGAGGATTATATGAGTGACCGCATCCAAGTAGGCACGTCAGACAGTCCGTACGTATACTGGCAGGAAAAAGAGGCAATTTGGAGGCCCTTGCACAAACTGGCTTTATTCTACCTAAGTTGCCCTCCCTCCAGTGTGTACTCCGAAAGAGTGTTTAGTGCCGCCGCTCACCTTGTCAGCAATCGGCGTGCGAGGTTACTTCCAGAAAATGTGGAGAATCTTCCGGTGGGCGGGCCATCCAGCATGGCTGCTTTTTAGCTGAGCTCCAGCCTGTAGGTGGATAATCCACCAACATCTCCTGCTATCCGGCACCAATCATATTGATAAACCCTCTTCAAGAACCCCTATAACAGAGGGAGCCTGGAAAGATCCTGCAGGAGTAGGAGCGTGACTGTATGCCCCCGAAGTTTGGCTCTCAAGGAGACGGCCTATATGACCGCCGGTGTGACGACTGGCGCGAAAACTGGAGGCCAGGTAACACTCATCCCCACTCGCTCACACGGGGTTCACACGTTACCTATAGCCCTATGGAGATGTCCCATGCGGTGGGAGAGAGTGCGGAGGTTCTGTGACCTGCTGACGGAGCTGTGGCCTCGGCTCCCTGCTGCTCGCTGGCCCTTGCCGCCACAGGACGCGAGTGAAGGCCCCCACAACAAGCCGTTGTGTGACGTCGCCCCGGCGGTGATCTCGGGTGTGGTGGACTTGACCCGACTCCCCCCCGCTTGGGCTCCAGCGATCGAGGACGGGAATAGAAGATGGGACGGGCTTCGGCTGACGGCGGTGCGGCGCTGACACGGAGAAGGCCCTGTGAGCAGAGGATGCTGGGCCGGCTCCCCCCCCCGCTTCTGCTTCCGAGGCTGTACGGCGGTGCGGGGAGACGTGAGAGGAGCGGTGGATCAAGATTGAACGGGAGGCGCGGAGGACACTGGCCGGGCTCCCTCTCTGTGGTGAGATCAGCGCTGAGGTGTCCGAGGACGGAGCTGGGCGACACGGCGCAGAGCGAAGCTGCTGTAGGGCGCTGACGGAGGATCCCAGGAGGCATATATCGGAAGGGGCTGAGAGAAGGCCTGCTGCGCGGTGGTCTATTGGGCTCCCTATCCTGCCCTCTGGTCCTGACACACTGAAGTGGGGAACGCCATACTGAGTGAGAGAGGCTGCTTGGGGTCTTGCTGGTCGCTGGACACAGACTGAGTGGTCATACTACCGGACTGCATTGTTACAGGACAGGTTTATATAGCCCCCCTTTACAAAGAGTGATATAGGCCAAATATACACCCCTTTCTAGCCTCTCCTGTGCCTATCTCCAGTGGATTACGCGGTCTCTCCCTCCATCATGGGCTCGCCTGTCTGGGGATGCGAGAATCCAGACTTCTCTTTTATTCTTCCTTCTGTTCCCTGCTAAACTCTCCCCTTTACTTCTCTCCTTTTTTCTTTCCCTATCTACCCACCATCAACACTGTACGTATTAAGTAGATCAGTAACTGCCTCAAGTGACACTGGTATAACAGATTAGTGGAGCCTCTGCTATCCCTGTGCAAGAACTCTTGAGGTTAGATCGCCACCTGGTGGCTACCTAAGGTTAGGGCGCCTACCTGGTTATATTAATCTACTGTCACCCCCTACAAAACTCCTTATTTGGGGAAATTTGAAATATATCTCACAATATCTGTTTTATTACTGTTTTTACCTGTCATCTGCCTTAATCTAGAGGTTCCAGGGTGCACCGCCTCGGTAAGGCTTTTGTTTTTATAGCTTATCGAGTTGATGTCCATTACCTACATCTGTACTATGGGTATAGGAATGTTTACTTAAATTTTGCAGTTATTTTTTTTTTTGCTGAGTAGCTCTGACATAGCATCTGACTTGAACCTTTACGTGAGGTGTCTTATTATCATATATTGTAGGGTGTTGATATAGGAGTCACTAGCTTATTACAGTTAACGGTCTACGGACCGGGGGATGGACAAATTCGTCCATAAAACTCCAGCGGTTAGATCTTCTGAGTAAATCCAAAAACATGGCGGTGAAACCTAACCCCCCTTCGCTCCCAGAGACGGGGAACTCCCGTGACCAAATCCTGGAAGTGGAGGCGCTTCCTGGTCAACCCTCGCTGATACATATGGCCCAAGAGCTCTCCCGGCTCCTCATGCCCCAAATTGACAAAAAACTTGAGAACATCCCTTTAATTGATAAAAGGCTTGAACAGATACAGACACTACTTGATTCGACACTTGCAAAAATTGACCATAACACCTCACGGATCACCTCACTAGAACAGCGGGTTAGCGATGGGGAGGATCAGATACATACACTTCAGCGCTCGACTGACACTCAGGATTCCTCTCTTCAAACCTTACAGGCGAAAAAGATGAGCTTGAGAACAGGGACAGAAGATCGAATCTACGATTCGTGGGCATCCCCGAATCAGTTAGGGACAGACAATTGTCAGATTTTGTAACGACTGATATATTTTGGGCCTTGGGAATCACAGATGCCCCATTTTTATCACACATTGAAAGGGTGCATAGAATTGGTCCTGTCCGACCGGATGTTGAAAATAAGCCTAGGCCCGTCATTGCGAAATTCATGGACTTTCGTATGAAGGAACATGTGCTGCGCTCTTATCGCAAGCTCCCGCAAATGGTAGTGCAGGGAAAACGTATTTTAATTTTTCAAGATTTCTCGGCCTCGGTGGCACAGAAGAGAAGGGAGTTCTCGGATGTTTGTAAAATACTACATGAGAATAATACCAGATTTGCATTGATGTATCCCGCCAAATTACGCATCCATGACAATGGTCGCACATTGATTTTTGTTGATCCCGCCACTGCACACTCCCATGTTACACATATGTTGAACCCAGTGAATCCACCACAACAAGACTAAATATTATGTGGTTAAGTACTTTGTGTCAGAGTCGGTATAAATCCTATTTGAGAGAGACATTGGGTCTCTTTACATGCTACTCAGCTTAAATTCTAATGTTATATATTTTTCCGATAGGCTTCTCGCCAGTGCTACCGGAGGGTTTAGCACTCGCGTGGTCTTTAGTATGGTTTGGAAAAATTGGAAAATGTTATGTGAAGCAATATGTGGGGTTTTTTTTTTGTTTTTTTGTTTTTTTTTGTTGTTCTGCCCGTGCCGTGCCTTCCTCGCCCGATCTGTTCCTGGGCTCAATGACATTGTGTGGTCTTATTCGTTCCTCTCCGCTCGCTGGGAAGGAGGGGGACGACGACGTGACATGATTTTCTCGTTGGAGTGTCACCCTAGGGTGGGGGTAGGTTGATGGTCAATGACGGATCCTAGGATAGGGACCTCTAACGCAGATTCTTGTTTTAAACTTTTGTCCTGGAACGTGGGCGGCCTTAACTCCCCGATAAAACGTAAGCGGGTTGTCACACACCTGAAGCGGTTTAGACCTCAAATTATATTTCTCCAAGAAACCCACTGGATGGTGGGCGCCTCCTCTGCTCTTCGGGCACCGTGGTTGGATAGCTGTGTTTCTGCAGATAACACGAGGAAGACTAGGGGGGTGGCGATTCTATTTAGCAAACACCTACACTATACTGTTTTAAACTCTGTAGCTGACCCGGGGGACATTATTTAATTTTGGACGTAGAAATTTGGGGTAACAAATACACACTGGTTAACGTATATGCACCGAATGGCGAGACAGCTGCTTTCTTCCGAGAAATTAGCTCTCAACTGCTGCAACGTGATAATTCTCAGCTTTTCCTGGCAGGTGACTGGAACACAGTTGATGATCCCACTATTGACAAACTCCCTGTCCCGCGCACTTCCGGTTCCCCTTCTTGGACACATCTCGAAACACTGAAAACATCCCTTCAATTTACTGATATTTGGCGTCTCCTCAATCCCTCTGACAGATCATTTACTTTCTTTTCCGGGGTTCATAGCTCTTGGTCCAGAATTGACTCCATATTGGTTGCAGATTCCCTAGTGATGCGAGTCATAAAAGCTGATATACACAACATTCTGATATCGGACCACGCTCCTGTGACATTAATGCTGCAAAGAACTCTTCAAGCAGGGGGCTCTAGGATTTGGAGATTTCCAAGCTATCTCTATAACTGTGACGATTTTAGAAAATTTCTGATAACAAGTTGGGCCAATTATTTAGACGATAATTTGGAGCATTGGGACCGCCCAAACATTCTTTGTGGGGCGGCAAAAGCAGTCTTAAGGGGTCAAATTATTGAGTATGTTCATAGATTGAAAAAGAAAAACTTTGCGATCTATACCACCTTACATTCAGAATTAACTGATGCAATGCAAAGCCATCTTACCCTACAGACTGATGAGTCCTTGCGGCTTTATTTACAGGCTAAACAGCTCTTAAACGATCACTTACTAGCGCAAGCAAAACGTGATGTGGTATTCTCTTCCCACAAATACTACAGATGGGGTAATAAATCCGGTAGACTACTGGCAACCATGGCTAGGAAAAAAACGACACGCAAATTCATAACAGCTGTTAGACATCGCACCTCGGGACAACTCCTTACCAATTCCCCAGACATATTAGGCCACTTTGAATCTTACTTTGCGGACCTATACTCTGATCTCCCCTTCAACGAATCCACCCACACCACACTCCTACCAGACACTCTATTACCGCCAATCATGACCGCACAGTCGGATATACTAGTGAGAGCTATTACTGAAGAAGAATTGATCTCGGCAATGTCCAAACTTAAGTTACACAAATCTCCAGGCCCTGACGGCCTCTCTAATGAATTTTACAAAATCCTCCAGCCCCATGTGGTTCCGACTCTGCTGGAAGTATTCAACAGTCTTTTACAACATCGTTCCCCCTTTCACCATTTCACGACAGCACATACTATTTTAATCCCTAAACCTGCGCATGACCCACAATTGGTGACCTCTTATAGGCCTATTACGTTGCTAAACACCGACATAAAACTATTTACTAAGATTCTAGCAGACCGGCTGCAAGTTATTCTCCCCCACACTTTAACTAACCACCAACTTGGCTTTGTTCGCAATACTCATTCGGTTAAAGGAATTAGGGCGGCGATCGCGGCAGTTGTAGCTTCTGCTCATTCGCCCCAATTCAGAAATATACTCCTCAGTTTAGACACCACCAAGGCCTTCGACACAGTACTCTGGCCCCATCTATTTAAAGTCCTGGAACGTAGACTGTTCCATCAAGACTTCATTGAAACTATTCGATACCTATATGATTCTCCCTCGACTTCCCTTTTGCTTAATGGCTATTTGAGCAACCCGGTGGTGATGCATCGCGGCACGCGGCAGGGTTGCCCCTTATCTCCCCTGCTCTTCAACCTGGCCATAGATCCCTTACACCGCTTGCTGTTAAATGATAATCAGTTTCAAGGAATCCAGATTGGTCGCAGAAATCTAAAACTTACTGCTTTTGCCGATGATCTTCTGCTATATATCTCTGATCCGGAGGCTTCATTGACACATATATTTAATCTACTACAGGCCTATGGTCAAGTTTCAGGCTTTAACGTTAACTGGGCAAAATCGGTGGCACTCAGACTGGGAAGTGGTTCATTTTTGAGGCAGGGGGCGATGAATCTACCATTACAATGGAGTTCGGATCACATAACATATTTAGGGATTCGAATATCGAGAAAGCCTGAGCGATTATATGCCCTAAATTTTACCTCGGCCATCCGAACAATTGAAACAGAACTTGAGACTTGGAAATCTATGCCTTTATCATACTTGGGGAGGGCTAGCTTGATCAAAATGATATTATTCCCCCGTCTGATGTACTTCATTAAAGCCATGCCACACACACTTTTACCTAAAGACGTTCAACGTCTCAATTTTCTCTTTAGAAAGTTCATCTGGCAGGGAGGGAGACCGCGTATAGCGCTAATCAAACTACAGCAGACTGTAGGGAATGGGGGAATTAACTTCCCCAATATCTTCTGGTACTCCCAGGCGGCCCAACTACGTTACCTACATGACTGGATACAGGACGATAACACATACACAAATACAGACATAGATAGAGAATTTATACAGGAGGGGGATCTCATTACATTTCTACATCTGCATGATCGGGAGGTGTCCGAGGAGCTGAGGGGAAACCCCTTACTGTGGAACGTAAAAAAACTATGGAAGGAAATGCGACATAAACTAAATCTAAATGCCCACAAATCATTACACCTTCCGTTTGTGGTTAATCCTGACTTCAAAGAGGGTCAGGCACACTACCCGTTTACTATATGGAGGCTGGGGGGGGTGTCCAGGATCGGTGATTTGGTGGACATGCGGGGCTCGAGGCCGCTCACGTTCCAGGAAGCCACTACTAAATACCCAACTCTGAGGGCCTTTCCTGTGGCCTTTCTTCTGGCTCAACACTATATTTCATCCACTATCAGATGTTTTTCACCTGGGGATTGGGATAACCCGATGGATAGAATGTTGAAACAAACCCCTTGGGTTAAGAAAGCAATCTCGAATGCGTATAGGGGACTTTCGGAACGTCCTAGACTACTCGAGGGGTCAGGGAGGGGTTATGTCTTGGAGAGACTGTCTCCCGAACGTTGAAATTATTGACCTACTGGCGGCACATGTTAAAACCTGCAAATTATTTCCCTCTTCTAGATATATAGAAATGTCTCTCAATATTTTGCATCAGACTTATCTATCGCCCCATAGACGACACTTGATAGGACTTGCTGATACACATACTTGTTGGAAATGTGGCACTCCTCAGGCAGATATGTTTCACTGTCTGTGGACATGTCCCTTAACCAGACAGTTTTGGATTCAGATACGAAACTACTTGACGGCCAATCTGGTAAATTATTGGAGGTTGTCTCCGGAGTGGGCGCTCTTTGGTATTATACCACCGAATCAGCGCCTCTCTTTGGGCAGTAAAAAACTGTTGCTGGCAGTTAGTTTGGCGGCTAGAAAAGCCATCCTGCAGGTGTGGATAGCGAAGGATCCACCAACCCTATCATTATATAAAGCCAAATTATTCTACCTTTTTAGGATGGAATGGATAAGTGTCCTGCTGGAAAAAGACACCAAGATACACAATTTCTTTGAGGTTTGGGAGAGTTATATAATGACCCTGTCAACAGCAGTTAGGAAACAACTCCACGACTCGTTGTCCAACACAGAATGGTTTCTAACTAGAATGGCTGCGGGGGATCCGCCGATTGTACTTTAAAAGTTAATTGACGAACAGAGCACTGTGGGCGGGTTGGGGGGGAAATCGGGTACGGCACGGGTATTGCACACATGTGAATATATATGTATGTGTATATCTTCTTTATTTTTTCTTATTGTAATTTCTCTTTTTATTATATTTGAAAGTACAAATACGGGTCAGTTGACTGAGTTGAATTTCAGATCAGTAAGACAGATGATCTTCAGAGGTCTTGTTGCTTATAATTGTGATGCTGTTGATTGCTTATAACAGATATATCCCTTGATTAAGGGCTCAAATGTACTCTTCTTGTTCTATTTTCTTATAATACCCTTCTATCAAAGATTTGAAACATATTGAACATCTATGTATGTATAACATGTATTGCTTCAATAAAAAATTTATGTTAAAAAAAAAGAAAATGTGGAGAAGATGATGTTCATTAAAATGAATTCTAATCAATTCCTCCTTGGAGACATTCACCAGCAGCAATTGCCTCCAGAAAGTACACGGGGATCTGAGATGGTGGATTTCAGTGGGGACGAATTAATAATCTGTGAGGAGGGGGATGTACACAGTGAAAGGGGTGATGAATCGGACGATGATGATGAGGTGGACATCTTGCCTCTGTAGAGCCAGTTTGTGCAAGGAGAGATTGCTTCTTTTTTGATGGGGGCCCAAACCAACCAGTCATTTCAGTCACAGTCGTGTGGCAGACCCTGTCGCTGAAATGATGGGTTGGTTAAAGTGTGCATGTCCTGTTTATACAACATTAGGGTCTGTGGGAGGGCCCAAGGACAATTCCATCTTGCACATATTCTTTCTTTCATTTTTCTTTGCGTCATGTGCTGTTTGGGGAGTATTTTTTGGAAGGGCCATCCTGCCTGACACTGCAGTGCCACTCCTAGATGGGCCAGGTGTTTGTGTCGGCCACTAGGGTCGCTTAGCTTACTCACACAGCTACCTCATTGCGCCTCTTTTTTTTCTTCTTTGCATCATGTGCTGTTTGGGGAGTATTTTTTGGAAGGGCCATCCTGCCTGACACTGCAGTGCCACTTCTAGATGGGCCAGGTGTTTGTGTCGGCCACTAGGGTCGCTTAGCTTACTCACACAGCTACCTCATTGCGCCTCTTTTTTTTTCTTCTTTGCGTCATGTGCTGTTTGGGGAGTATTTTTTGGAAGGGCCATCCTGCGTGACACTGCAGTGCCACTCCTAGATGGGCCAGGAGTTTGTGTCGGCCACTAGGGTCGCTTAGCTTACTCACACAGCTACCTCATTGCGCCTCTTTTTTTTCTTCTTTGCGTCATGTGCTGTTTGGGGAGTATTTTTTGGAAGGGCCATCCTGCCTGACACTGCAGTGCCACTCCTAGATGGGCCAGGTGTTTGTGTCGGCCACTAGGGTCGCTTAGCTTACTCACACAGCTACCTCATTGCGCCTCTTTTTTTCTTTGCGTCATGTGCTGTTTGGGGAGTATTTTTTGGAAGGGCCATCCTGCCTGACACTGCAGTGCCACTCCTAGATGGGCCAGGTGTTTGTGTCGGCCACTTGGGTTGCTTAGCTTAGCCATCCAGCGACCTCAGTGCAAATTTTAGGACTAAAAATAATATTGTGAGGTGTGAGGTGTTCAGAATAGAATGAAAATGAGTGTAAATTATGGTTATTGAGGTTAATAATACTATGGGATCAAAATGACCCCCAAATTCAATGATTTAAGCTGTTTTTTAGGGTTTTTTGAAAAAAACACCCGAATCCAAAACACACCCGAATCCGACAAAAAAAATTCGGTGAGGTTTTGCCAAAACGCGTTCGAACCCAAAAACACGGCCGCGGAACCGCACCCAAAACCAAAACACAAAACCCGAAAAATTTCCGGTGCACATCACTACTTAATATCGACATGCAGAATACTTAAGTGTCTATAAAATCACAGCGCTGATGAATCAGGTGGATTTACAGAGGAGACCTTGCCCTGCAGTCCCAGAGCTACTGTGAGAAGATGGCAACGAGAGTCTCAGTCAGGGAGTCAGGGAGTGTGTAAGGCAGCTCCAGGGCGGGAACACCAGCAGCAGATGGCGCCCGGAGCTGGGGGAGGGGCTACAGGTCAAGCACCTTTTCCCCTATGTTGGTCCTCACCACCGCGTACTATGGAGCCTTAATAAAGTGGATATTCTACTAACCGACCTGTGCTCCCATGCCCTGGTGGATATAGTGGGGTCACTGCTCTGTCACACCGTCCTTGCCAGCGTCTCTGTCCATCTCCTTAGACCATGACCGGAACGCGATTAATGGCGGGCCCGCCTGGGGGACCCTCTTACCTCCTCCCTTACTGTAGTAGCAGCCACGCGATCCAGGAGAGCGTCTGCGGTGGTGTGCCTAGGAACCGGAGTGCCACCGCCGCAAGTACCCGGGAACAGAGCCAGCGGGAGTATGCGATGCCACTGGGGAGGTGATAGAGCTGCAGCACAGTATGTCACACTGACATATGAAGTGCTGCAGCCCTTGAAGTCTTCTAAAAAGCTTTTTTAGGGCTGCCTAGCGCAGCCCCCATTAAGTGACCTGCTGCTGCAGGCACCAACCACAAACTGAGCTCACAGTGACTGGAGGCGGGGTTTATAGAGAAGGCCCCGGAATGCATCCTGGGACAGTCTAAAGCTTTAGCCTGTTGGTGCCTCTGGATCAAGATCCATCTCTACACCCAGATGTATTCCCTGTGGAACACAGTGTACCCCACTGCAGAAAGAGTTTCACACAAAAATAAATTATGTAACTTACCAAAAAACTGGGGGGAATTCAACTGTGAGCGATGGGGATACATTGTTATTTCCGCAGTGTTTAAACACAGGCAACAGCAGTCCGATTCGCACTCTGCATCCGGCTGATTCGCTCCCCTTTCACTCAAAAGTGCTAGTTACCCTATGAGGTGGTAAACACATTTGAGCAAGATCCCGCTGCTGTAAAGTGCAGCAGCTTTTGTGCGAATTCGGCCGAACAAGTCACCAACAATTGAATCTCCCCAAAAAACCTATAACAGATTTTTAACACATCACATAGATACTTACAGTAAAAAATATTTTGAGTAATACGTAATAGGTAACAAAATGTTTTTCAGGTTTCTATGACTAAGGGGCGTATTCTATATAGAAACTGAAGTTTCTGCATACTTTTATATATTAGTGCTATGTACTAATATATAAACCTCCTGCATAAGGCTAATTAGCGCTGCAGATTGCAGTCCCCTTTTTTTTCAATGGGGACTATAATCTGACCCCTATGTACTACTACAATCTGACCCCTATGGAGGCATAGTAGCAATAGAGAGATCTTTCGATCCTACTCTTGCAGCTTTTGTCCAGTGCTGGCTCTGATTCCGGAAACTGACACTGTGCGCACTGTCAGATTCCTTTGGTGAAATCTGACACTGCATGTGCATGGTGCCAGTTTCCAGAATGCGTATGGGTACTGCGTCAGCTTTCAGAATGTGCACAGTGTCAGTTTACAGAATATGCATGTGCACAGTGTCAGTTTCTGGAATGCGCATGTGGACAGTGTCAGTTTCCAGAATGTGCGTGCGCACTGTGTCAGTTTCCGGAATGTGCATGTGTACAATGTCAGTTTCTGGAATGCGCACAGTGTCAGTACCCAGAATGCGCATGCGTACAGTGTCAGTTTCCAGAATGCACATGCGCGCAGTATCAGTTTCCAGAATGAGCATGCGCACAGTGTCAGTTTCTGGAATGCACACAGTGTCGGTTTCCAGAACGCGCATGCAGTGTCAGTTTCTGGAAAGTGTATGTACACAGTGTCAGTTCCCATAATGCGCATGTGCACAGTGTCAGTTTCCAGAATGCGCATGCACAAAGTATCAGTTTCCAGAATGCACATTCTGGAAACTGACACTGTGCACATGCGCATGCTGGAAACTGACACTGTGCACATGCGCATTCTGGAAACTGACACTGTGCACATGCGCAATCCGTAAGTTAACACTTAGCTTACAGAATGTGCATGTGCACAGTGTCAGTTTCCAGAATACACTCAGTGTCAGTTTGTGGAATGTGCACACACACACTGTAATTTTCCAGAACGCGCATGCGCACAGTGTTAGCTTACAGAATGTGCATGTGCACAGTGTCAGTTTCCAGCATGCGCACGGTGTCAGTTTATGGAATGTACTTATGATCATTATCGTTTTCATCCGAAAGCAGACAGATTTCACTGAACCTGTGTGTTTTTGGGTGAAAAGGTTGTGGGGTTTTTTTTTCCGGAAAATGAGGTAGCCTGCTGCCATTTTAGTGATCACAGCAGCTTCGTGTGACGTAACGCAGCCACCCCGATCATGCCCCCCAATCACACTGCCACGCCCCCGTTTCTACATTGCTGTCCCGCAACCCTCCGTCTCCACCTTGGAAATGAAGCGTTGCCGGCCCCCGCCCCGCCCATGGCTCTGCCTGATTGACAGGCAGAGGCAATTGCATTTTCTGTGGGGCACCGCAGAAAATGCGGGTGCATGCGCAGCACGGGCCCTGCACATGCGTCCGCATCTTCTTAGCAGATTTTGTGGTTGGAACGCGTATTGCAATCCAACCTGAATAAGGCCCAAAGGGGGTCCTTCCGACCTGTTCGCAAGCAGCGGTTTATCACTGCGGTGCGAACGGGTGCGGAATGCACATGCGCGGTGGACGCAGAGCGCGTGTGTAACATTGCCGCCGGGTTACGTCGCGACTTACAAAGGAAGAGGTTGCAGAGCCGACTGCAAAGAAGATTGACAGGAAGGAGGCATGCCAGGGCAGATCCGGAACGTTTGGAGCCGTTTTCGGGGAGTGGTGAGTAAAACGCAGGCGAGTCCAGAAGAACGGAGGGCGGATGTCTGACGTCAAAGCCGGCTCCAGCATCGCAGGGATCGTCGCACAGGGTAAGTATGTATAGGGCTAGTCTTTTGCTTGAATTTTTTTTAGCTTAGCAGGGCTGCACAAGCGATCGCAGCCCTGCTAAGCTAAAATACACTCCCCCATAGGCGTGTACTAGTTGATCGCAGCAGCAGCAAAAAGTTGCTGGCTGCAATCAACTCAGAATGACCACCAAAGTGCAGTATAAAAACATGTGCAGACCATAATTATGTTAAATTAATATATGATTTGTTAGCACTGATAATAAGATGAACAATAATTTGTATCAGTACAAAGGTAACAAGCAGTCACTGTGAAGATCACTCTCCAAGTCAGATAAGTGCTCCAATCTTCAGAGCAATTACACAGTCTGTCTGCACCCTGTACACAGTGGGCCTAATTCAGACCTGATCGCTAGCAGGAGATTTTTGCAGCGCTGCGATCAGTCACTGCCTATAGGGTGAGTATATTTTAGCTGTGCAAGTGTGCGAACGCATGTGTAGCAGAGCTGTACAAACAGATCTTGTGCAGTCTCTGCGCAGCCCAGGACTTACTCAGCCGCTGTGATCACTTCAGCCTGTCCGGGAACCCTCCCTGCGAACGCTTGGGAATGCCTGCATTTCTCCAACCACTCCCTGAAAACGGTCAGTTTCCACCCACAAACGCCTTCTTCCTGTCAATCTCCTTGCGAATGGCCGTGCAGTGTAGACCTGATCGCAGCTGTACAAAATCGCAGCCTACAGTAGCGATCAGGTCTGAATTAGGCCCTGTGAGCTATTTTCAGCTCATGGTGTACTTTCTTCTAGGGGATCAGAAGCAGTGGCATGCTGGGCCGGGAGACAGGGTGCCACCTGGCCCACTACAATTTTCAGCTATAAGGCCGCTGGCTGGCTGCAGTTGCATGCATGCATCATAGGAGAGAGAATTGACAGCATAGGAAAGGAATGGGTTAAACATCTTGTGAGGGGTGGACCTAGCTGGAAGGAAAGTACAGCCCTTTGGGAAAAGGGGAGGGTTAGTATATATAGGGAAGGATAGGCATCTTGTCTCTCTCTTGTTGGTGAAATTGCCTTGTTTGAATTGGTTTAGGTGCACTCACCTCCATCGACTTATTGGCCGCTTGACCACCCGTCCGGGAAGGCAGCGGCAGGGCACCCAGGAGTGGTGGGTAGTCACTGTGGGGGTGGAGTTGTCACCTATTACCGGTTTTTGATAGTTGTAGTAAAATTAGGATGGTTTCGAATTTTTAGTATTTTACGGTTAATTTAGGTTAGTAGAGCCGTTCTTTTTGCTGCCACCATATGCCGGCTGTATCGGCATCTTAACAAAGTTTTCATTTACAGGTTTGCTATGGTTAGGGTCAAATAAATAGCTAGCAATTTTTCTGCCAAATTCAAGTCTCCGTGTCTTTATTTATTGGGTTTAGAGGTAACGAATGCTTTACTTGGAATGAACGGGTCCACCAAATGTCACTAGGATGTTTATGCCTTTTGGCCTGAAGACGAGCAGAAAAAGCTCCCCAGCTGCTCAAATTGTATCATAAATTCAATCAGAGCAGCCATGTAGTGTCTTTTATCTGTCTCCTGGCTGCCTGTCCCCTTGGGTTGCCAGTGAAATGAGTTGTGACAGGAGGTTTACGGAAATCCCACTGTGGGGGGCGGCGATGATGATATCACTGTCAGTACATTACTGGCCAGCCCCCTCTGCTGCTTTAGCCTGCCACACTGACCACTTCCTGCTCCTGATTCACAGGACTATGGAGGGAAGGGGGTGAAGCCTAATGCCGTGAAGCACCCGTCCTCATCAGAGATCTGATGCTGTAGCCTGTGACCAGAGGTTAAAGTGAGCCGGAACGGGGTGGAACTGCGTTCTGTCAGTTCCATTTGAAGCCAGAACACAATTCCGCCTCCTCCGGCTCACCTAACCCAGAGAAGTCGGGCGCCCGCTGAGATTTTGTTACCAGCGAGCGCCCAGTTTCTTCCTCTCAGTTGCAGTCGGAGCTCACTCCTGATCTCCGGCTTCCGGCTCAGGCTGCATGCGGCACTATCTCCCATAGATCCGAAGAGTGGGCAGCCAGGCGGAGGGCAGCAGCGGTCCAGAAGCAGGAGCGGGGCTGGTGAGTATAGTGTTTTTTTTATTTTTTTTTATTTTGTATGTGTGTAAGCGGCACTACTAGGGGGCACAATGGCTGGGGGCACATCTACTGGGTGGCACAATGGCTGGGGGCACATCTGCTGGGGCACAATGGCTGGTTGCACATCTACTGGTGGCATAACCTCTGACTGAGGGCACATCTATTGGGTGCACATCTACTGGGTTACGTCTACTGGGGCACAACTACTAACGTCTGACTGGGGGCATAACTACTGACTGGGGGCATAACTATGGGGGTCATAACTACTGGGGCATATCTACTGGGGGCCTAACTACCGACTGGGGCATTAATACTGGGGGCAACACTACACGGGGCATTACCACTGGGGGCATTACTACTGGGGGCACTACTGAGGGCATTGCATAGGGGGCACTTTATATGGGGCATCAGTCCTGGGGACATAAGGGGCAATATTGCTGAGGGCATTGTATAAGGGGCATTATTGCTGTGGGCATTATGTGTATTTGGGGTGCTATTACAGTGGGCTTTGTGTATAAAAGGCACTAATGTGTGGTGTAACGTTAATAAGATTGTGCTACCGTGCAGCATAATTTGAATTGGGGATACTATTGGGTGACCACGCCCCTTTCTTTTTGAGACGATGACCCTTTTTGGGGCGCACGCCTGGGGCACGCACAATCCCTTTATTTCATGGCTGTGGTGGAGGGGGGGGGGTGAGTTCCGCCACCTCTCTAGGACCACTTCAAGCACTGCTTGTGACAGGTAGTGATGGTCTCTCCAGCTCTTGATGCCTTCTGCCAGTCCAGCTTAGCTGCACCCGCAGGAGTCCCGGTGCCATCTTGCCCATCACATCGGCTGCGTGTGATGTCACGAAGATGCCGCGATCACGCCCACGACACGCCCCCGATCGTGCCGCCCCGCCCACCATTCTTGCTGCCCCGCCCCTGCAACAATCCGTCTCCTCCCTGGAAATGTAGCGACACCCGCCCCCCACCCACCCCGCCTCTACCTGATTGACAGGCCCCAACCCCGCAGAAAGTGCGGCCACATGCGTAAAAATTCCGGTTGGATCGCGATTTGCGATCCAACCTGAATTAGCCCCATAACGTGCAGAGAGAGTTAGATTTGGGTGTGGTGCAGTTAAACTTAAATCTAAATTGCAGTGTAAAAATAAAGCAGCCAGTATTTACCCTGCACAGAAACAATATAACCCACCGAAATCTAACGCTCTCTGAAATGTTATATATGCCCCCCCTGCACATGGTTTTGTTGCTGCGATCAGATCTAAATTAGGCCCTTTGTCTCTCCCTCTTTCTCTCCCTGACATGCTCTCTTAAATTCACTCCCCATCCTCTCTCTCTCTTACTGACACTCTCTCCCGCTTGCTCCTCCTCCCTCTCTCCCATCTCTTTCTCTCCCTGACACACACACTCTGTCTCTTGCTCCCCTCTCTCTCTCTCTCTCTCTCTCTTCCTGGACGAAATGCAGCAAGCTTAAATATGTGGCCAAACCTCCGAAAATACAATTTCCGGAGGTTTTACGCACATCACATATGCACCAAGCCTCAGAATGCAATAGATTCCAGGGCTTGGATATGTCAAGCAATGCCACCTTCAGATATTGTTGCCTAGAAGAAGCCTATGGTCTTCTTTCGCACTGCCCCTTCTGAGAGGGATCCAACTGGATCCCTCCCTGACACACTCTCTCCGTCCCCACTCTCTCTTTCTCTCATTCTCTCTCTCAGCTTGACACCATCTCTCTCTCTCTCTCCCTGGCACCCTCTCTTACTCTCACTCTGACACCCTCTCTTTTTCTCTCCGACACCTTCTCTCTCACACCCGCTCTCCCTCCCTCTCTCTGTCTCCCTCCATGACACTCTCTCACACCTGCTTCTCCTCCCTCTATCACCCATAAAGGGTATGAATGAAATATATACTGCAATGGGCACTGAAAACAAACGTTTATGCATAAATAAACAGATACACAATGGTCCAGATGCAATGTATGTTCTAATACTGTGACCATATTATCCCAGATGCAGTGAATGATTTAATACTCTGCCCATATCTCAGAAGCAATGTGTGGTACAGTACTGTAACCACAATAACCCAGATGCAGTGCATGGTCAAAGGGCTGCAATCAGAAATTGTGGGGCCAAGGACTGACAAAATAGACAGGGCTCCCTGCCTCCTCCCCCCCCCCCCCCCCTCCTTCATTATGATTCCCATGGGGAGGAGGGAGAGAGTGAGAGAAGAAAGAGAAGGAATGGAGGGAAACGGTAGAGAGTAACAGAGGGAATAGGCGGGAGAGAGGACTCGCAGGGACGTGCAGTCAGGAGAGGCAGGGGAGGCAGTAGCTCCCCTGTCATTAATGATTACAATAATACAAAGAAGATACTTATGATAAGTATATGCTTTATATTACTGTAATCATTGTTACAGTGCTAAAGCAGGTTTAAATGAGTTTCGGAGGCACCAAGTGCGGTGCCTACCGAAACCAATGATAAAGGGACAGAAACGGGGCCAAACAATGGGCAGTAAAAGGTACATTTTAAAAAAGCGCTCTAAGCGGCACTAGTATGATTGCCTCAGTGACAGGGGCGTGCTTGCAGTCTATGTGAAAGCCCACCCCTGTCACTGAGGCAGAAATGATTGGGCACCAGGTTCAGAGCTCTCCCTGGTCCAGCCCCCCACTTCACTGGGACTCCTTATTGTCCACCCCGAGAGAGGCCCCTGCTGCTCCTGCTCACCTCTCACTGCCGCTGGAAGCCAGGGGTAGCCGTTTTCACTGCCGCCAGGATTGGCCATTCCAGGTAAGCGCCGCCGGCATCACAATTAGGGGGGGCGCCACAGCCAGACATACAGTACTCATGAGCCTCCACTACCATCGGCTGCTCCGCCCCGCTGCTGTACTAGCAGCGCGGACAAAGAGCCAGCCGATGTCATCTCCCGGTGTCCGTGCTGAACGCTGCTGTATATTGACCATGGGCTGCCTAGCGCTCTGTGTTTCAGAGCTCCGGGCACCCCATGGTCTGTACACAGCAGTGCTCAGCATGGAGAAGTGTGCACGGTGAAGAAGGGGGGGTGGGGGCATTGCTCCATGTCCAGGGGGTAAAAGGGGTTGGGCGGGGGGAGATTACCTTATATGTGTCTATGTGCTGGGGTATAAGGGGAGGAAGGGTGGTTGGTAGTTGCTACGTGTGTGCCAGGGAATAAGGGGAGGGGGATGGCTTATTACTGCATATATGCCGGGTGTAAGGGGAGGGGGGTGTATACTGTGTGTGTGCCAGGGTATAAGGGGAGGGGGCTATATACTGTGTGTGCGCCAGGGTATAAGAGAGGGGGGTAAGTACTGCGTGTGTGCCAGGGTGTAAGGGGAGGGGGGGTGATTACTGCATCTGTGCCAGGGTATAAGGGGAGGGGGGGTGATTACTGCCTCTGTGCCGGGGGTATAAGAGGCCTGCAGCTGTAATCCCACTTCCATACTTCCAGGCAGACTCTCTACTGCTGTCTTTAACCCCGGGCATCTCTGCTGCCCAGACTTCGCAGGCATTGGCGGCACTGCCTATAAAATGCAGGAAGCTGCACCTTATTGGTACCTGAGATGCAGCACGCCGATGTGTTGGAGCGCTGCACTTACTGTGACATCCATGGTCTCAGCTGAAGGCACGTCTGAAAGTGCTCGTGGGACTTATTTGAGAGGCTTTGAAGGGCTTGCCGCCTGCTATATGGAGCGCGCACATGTGCTGAATTCAGATCGGTTTGGAAATGTCAAAAAGTTCATGGTAAAGGTCTGAGTAGGCTCTCAGGGGTAAACTTACTACGATGGGAGGTTTTTTTAGAACTGGTGATGTTGCCAATAGCAACCAATCAGGTTCTACTTAACATTTATCTAACTGCTTCTAGAAGATATTAGATAGAATCTGAATTGATTGCTATGAGCAACATCAACAGTTCTAAAAAAAACTCCCACCTTAGTAAATTTACCCCTTAGTGGTGGGAGCATAGGAGCAGCATTGCGTCCCAGTTCGGCCACTCCTGAACTCTCTGAACTGTTCTCTGTCATCACTGCTGCGGGGGCAGCCTGGCTGCAGCTGTGCATTCCTGCCACATGTTAGGAGAAATGACTGTAGGCTGTATGTTACCTGAGGTCATAGGGCACCCTCCCTGTCCAGGCCCAGGACTGTAGTCCCAGAAGTCCACCATGATGGCGGCCCTGCAGGTTCTAATACTGTGCCCATGATATCTCAGATGCAATGTGTGGTACACTACTGAGAACCTAATAGGCAGGGGCAGGCTGCCAACTTTTAATTTAAAAAAAATATGAATATGGCATAAAATAATATATTCTACTTCAGATACACCAACAATTGTAAAGCAAAATAGTGATCACCATAAACTCTTAATATAAAAAATCAATCATTCACAAATATTTTTACAAGTGTAATAAATTTAGAACCCAGATCCTGGATGGGCAATAAGACTCCCCCGGTCATAAACCCGGTAATCAGTACATCACGAGGACAGCTCCCACTATGTGTGTTGTGCACAGTAGGTGTAACATACACGCATCTGCCGCAATGACAGGAATGAAGATGACCAGGAGTGAGGGTTGTAAGCATAATGGGGCTGGAACATGAGGGATGGTAGGAGGTGGGGACAGGAGGGGCGGCACACACACACACATGCTAGTAAAGCTACCAGGTTCGTCTCCTACCCTGCTGTATGCCTCATTCCCGACACAGAGAGGACCTCTGTCCTCTCCTGCTGGTCTGTCCCATCTCTGCAGTGGGAGCACATGTGCCGCATTGATGGAAACAGGACAAACATTTGCAGCTGGACCAGTGAAGAGGTGTGAGTGTGTGTATGTGTATATGTGTATATATGTATATTATATACACACACACACACACACATATATATATATATATATATATATATATATCTATACTGATGCCGGGATCCCGATGTGGAAAAGACCGAAAGGGGTGAGTGGGAGGTGTTCTCCCCAATCCCCTAACCCTAACCATCCCCTCCCACAGACTTACCCTAAACTCCCCCCTTAATGCCTAACCCTAACCACCTCCTTGAGGTGCCTAATCCTAATTTTCCAGCACCGCTGCCTAAACCTAACCCTCCCTACCCTGCAACCTGACCCTAATCCTCCCATGGAGTACCTAACCCTAACCATCCCTCCTTGCAGCCTAACCCTAACTTACCCCCCTCCCACAGCCTTAGCCTATTCCCTCTGCCTGGTGCCTAAACCTAACACACCTCTCCTGGCGCTAAAGCTAAGCAGCCGTGTATACTTATGGTCGGGATGCTGGTTGTCGGGATTCCAGCTGTCGGCCTCCTGGCCCTTTACGTAGTTCCAGTGTAAGTATTCTAAAGGATGTTGGGATTCGGCGTCGGTATAATGGCTGCTGGGAACCCAACAGCCGGCATTGTGACTGCATCCCCTTGATATAACTTGCTGTTTGACATTGTATTTTGGGCAGCTGTGTGTACTGTGTGTGTGTTGGAGTGGTCGGGATAGGGTGGGGAGGACATTTGAAGGGGGAGAGAGAGAGAGAGAGAGAGAGAGTATAATTTTTTAGAGGTGAGAACACCCCAATTCCCGGCGCAAATGACCAATATATAATAAATAGGAGATTAATTAGTTAATTAATTCAAACATCAGCTGCAAACACTAGAGGAATGGCAAAATCCCTAAAAAAAAACAGAGGAAAATATAGAAAAGAATAGTGTATTGCGCTAGATGTACTAATTGGTAATTACAAACATACCCAAGAATCAATGCGTATAAGACGCAATTATACACGAGATGAGGATTTTGCTGAACAATCTACAATTATGATTAATAATTTTGTTAGAAGAGGTTACCCCCAGAAATTGTTAGAAGAGGCACTATTGTCTGTTATATCATCTAAACAGTCAGATCCCCACACTGTAACATCTAGGAATGATGATCCTCCTGGACCATGTGTGGACACGGATTTTTTGATCTCGAAAGGTGAACCATTTTCATTAGAAGAGATGTCATTTATATCCAAGTATAATTCCAAATCAAGCGAGATTAGGAAGATTAGGAATAATAAGAATTTACTTACCGATAATTCTATTTCTCGTAGTCCGTAGTGGATGCTGGGACTTCCGTAAGGACCATGGGGAATAGCGGCTCCGCAGGAGACTGGGCACAAAAAGTAAAAGCTTTAGACTAGCTGGTGTGCACTGGCTCCTCCCCCTATGACCCTCCTCCAAGCCTCAGTTAGGATACTGTGCCCGGACGAGCGTGCATAATAAGGAAGGATTTTGAATCCCGGGTAAGACTCATACCAGCCACACCAATCACACCGTACAACCTGTGATCTGAACCCAGTTAACAGTATGATAAACGTAGGAGCCTCTGAAAAGATGGCTCACAACAATAAACAACCCGATTTTTTTGTAACAATAACTATATACAAGTATTGCAGACAATCCGCACTTGGGATGGGCGCCCAGCATCCACTACGGACTACGAGAAATAGAATTATCGGTAAGTAAATTCTTATTTTCTCTGACGTCCTAGTGGATGCTGGGACTTCCGTAAGGACCATGGGGATTATACCAAAGCTCCCAAACGGGCGGGAGAGTGCGGATGACTCTGCAGCACCGAATGAGAGAACTCCAGGTCCTCCTCAGCCAGGGTATCGAATTTGTAAAATTTTGCAAACGTGTTTGCCCCTGACCAAGTAGCTGCTCGGCAAAGTTGTAAAGCCGAGACCCCTCGGGCAGCCGCCCAAGATGAGCCCACTTTTCTTGTGGAATGGGCTTTAACAGATTTTGGCTGTGGCAGTCCTGCCACAGAATGTGCAAGCTGAATTGTACTACAAATCCAACGAGCAATTGTCTGCTTAGAAGCAGGAGCACCCAGCTTGTTGGGTGCATACAGGATAAACAGCGAGTCAGATTTTCTGACTCCAGCCGTCCTGGAAACATATATTTTCAGGGCCCTGACTACGTCCAACAACTTGGAGTCCTCCAAGTCCCTAGTAGCCGCAGGCACCACAATAGGTTGGTTCATGTGAAACGCTGAAACCACCTTAGGGAGAAATTGAGGACGAGTCCTCAATTCTGCCCTGTCTGAATGAAAAATTAGGTAAGGGCTTTTATATGACAAAGCCGCCATTTCTGAGACACGCCTGGCTGAAACCAGAGCTAACAGCATGACCACCTTCCATGTGAGATATTTTAATTCCACAGTGGTGAGTGGTTCAAACCAATGTGATTTTAGGAACCCTAAAACTACATTGAGATCCCAAGGTGCCACTGGTGGCACAAAAGGAGGCTGTATATGCAGTACCCCCTTGACAAACGTCTGAACTTCAGGCAATGAAGCCAGTTCTTTCTGGAAGAAGATCGACAGGGCCGAAATTTGAACCTTAATGGATCCTAATTTTAGGCCCATAGACAGTCCTGCTTGCAGGAAATGCAGGAAACGACCCAGTTGAAATTCCTCTGTGGGGGCCTTCTTAGCCTCACACCAGGAAACATATTTTCGCCAAATGCGGTGATAATGTTTCGCGGTTACATCCTTCCTGGCTTTGATCAGGGTAGGGATGACTTCATCTGGAATGCCTTTTTCCATCAGGATCCGGCGTTCAACCGCCATGCCGTCAAACGCAGCCGCGGTAAGTCTTGGAACAGACAAGGTCCCTGCTGGAGCAGGTCCTTTCTTAGAGGTAGAGGCCACGGGTCCTCCGTGAGCATCTCTTGCAGTTCCGGGTACCAAGTTCTTCTTGGCCAATCCGGAGCCACGAGTATTGTCTTCACTCCTCTCCTTCTTATGATTCTCAGTACTTTTGGAATGAGAGGCAGAGGAGGGAACACATACACCGACTGGTATACCCACGGTGTTACCAGAGCGTCCACCGCTATTGCCTGAGGGTCCCTTGACCTGGCGCAATATCTGTCCAGTTTTTTGTTGAGACGGGACGCCATCATGTCCACCTTTGGTTTTTCCCAACGGTTTACAATCACTTGAAAAACTTCTGGGTGAAGTCCCCACTCCCCCGGGTGGAGGTCGTGTCTGCTGAGGAAGTCTGCTTCCCAGTTGTCCACTCCCGGAATGAACACTGCTGACAGTGCCACCACATGATTTTCCACCCAGCGAAGAATCCTTGCAGCTTCTGCCATTGCCCTCCTGCTTCTTGTGCCGCCCTGTCTGTTGACGTGGGCGACTGCCGTGATGTTGTCCGATTGGATCAATACCGACTGACCCTGAAGCAGAGGCCTTGCTTGACTTAGGGCATTGTAAATGGCCCTTAGTTCCAGGATATTTATGTGAAGAGACGTTTCCATGCTTGACCACAAGCCCTGGAAATTTCTTCCCTGTGTGACTGCTCCCCAGCCTCTCAGGCTGGCATCGGTGGTCACCAGCATCCAATCCTGAATGCCGAATCTGCGTTCCTCTAGAAGATGAGCACTCTGTAACCACCACAGGAGAGACACCCTTGTCCTTGGAGATAGGGTTATCCGCTGATGCATCTGAAGATGCGATCCGGACCATTTGTCCAGCAGATCCCACTGAAAAGTTCTTGCATGGAATCTTCCGAATGGAATCGCTTCGTAAGAAGCCACCATTTTTCCCAGGACTCTCGTGCATTGATGCACTGACACTTGGCCTGGTTTTAGGAGTTTCCTGACTAGCTCGGATAACTCCCTGGCCTTCTCCTCCGGGAGAAACACCTTTTTCTGGACTGTGTCCAGAATCATCCCCAGGAACAGTAGACGTGTTGTTGGAATCAGCTGTGATTTTGGGATATTTAGGATCCACCCGTGCTGACGTAGCACTACCTGAGATAGTGCTACTCCGACCTCTAACTGTTCCTTGGACCTTGCCCTTATCAGGAGATCGTCCAAGTAAGGGATAATTAAGACGCCTTTTCTTCGAAGAAGAATCATCATTTCGGCCATTACCTTGGTAAAGACCCGTGGTGCCGTGGACAATCCAAACGGCAGCGTCTGAAACTGATAATGACAGTTTTGTACCACAAACCTGAGGTACCCTTGGTGAGAAGGGTAGATTGGGACATGGAGATAAGCATCTTTGATGTCTAGAGATACCATATAGTCCCCTTCTTCCAGGTTCGCTATCACTGCTCTGAGTGACTCCATCTTGAATTTGAACCTTTTTATGTAAGTGTTCAAGGATTTTAGATTTAAAATTGGTCTCACCGAGCCGTCCGGCTTCGGTACCACAAACAGCGTGGAATAATACCCCTTTCCCTGTTGTAGGAGGGGTACCTTGATTATCACCTGCTGGGAATACAGCTTGTGAATAGCTTCCACTACCGCCTCCCTGTCGGAGGGAGACGTTGGTAGAGCAGACTTCAGGAACCGGCGAGGGGGAGACGTCTCGAATTCCAATTTGTACCCCTGTGATACTACCTGCAGGATCCAGGGGTCCACTTGCGAGTGAGCCCACTGCGCGCTGAAATTCTTGAGACGGCCCCCCACCGTGCCTGAGTCCGCTTGTAGAGCCCCAGCGTCATGCTGAAGACTTGGCAGAAGCGGGGGAGGGCTTCTGCTCCTGGGAAGAGGCTGCCTGGTGCAGTCTTTTTCCCCTTCCTCTGCCCCGGGGCAGAAATGAGTGGCCTTTTGCCCGCTTGCCCTTATGGGAACGAAAGGACTGAGTTTGAAAAGACGGTGTCTTTTTCTGCTGCGGTGTCTTTTTCTGCTGAGAGGTGACCTGGGGTAAAAAGGTGGATTTTCCAGCCGTTGCTGTGGCCACCAGGTCCGATAGACCGACCCCAAATAACTCCTCCCCTTTATACGGCAATACTTCCATATGTCGTTTGGAATCCGCATCACCTGACCACTGTCGCGTCCATAACGCTCTTCTGGCAGAAATGGACATCGCACTCACTCTAGATGCCAGGGTGCAAATATCCCTCTGTGCATCTCGCATATATAGTAATGCATCCTTTAAATGCTCTATTGTTAATAATATACTGTCCCTATCCAGGGTATCAATATTTTCAGTCAGGGAATCCGACCAAGCCACTCCAGCACTGCACATCCAGGCTGAGGCGATTGCTGGTCGCAGTATAACACCAGTATGTGTGTATATACCTTTTAGGATATTTTCCAGCCTTCTATCAGCTGGTTCCTTAAGGGCGGCCATATCGGGAGACGGTAACGCCACTTGTTTTGATAAGCGTGTGAGCGCCTTATCTACCCTAGGAGGTGTTTCCCAACGCGCCCTAACCTCTGGCGGGAAAGGGTATAGTGCCAATAATTTATTAGAAATCAGCAGTTTTTTATCAGGGGAAAACCACGCTTTATCACACACCTCATTTAATTCATCTGATTCAGGAAAAACTACTGGTAGTTTTTTCACACCCCACATAATACCCTTTTTTGTGGTACTTGTAGTGTCAGAAATATTCAATGCCTCCTTCATTGCCGTGATCATGTAACGTGTGGCCCTACTGGACATTACGTTTGTCTCCTCACCGTCGACACTGGATTCAGTATCCGTGTCTGGGTCTGTGTCGACCATCTGAGGTAACGGGCGTTTTAGCGCCCCCGACGGTGTCTGAGACGCCTGAACAGGCACTAATTGATTTGCCGGCTGTCTCATGTCGTCAACAGTTTTTTGCAAAGTGCTGACACTGTCACGTAATTCTTTAAATACGACCATCCAGTCAGGTGTCGACTCCCTAGGGGGTGACATCACTAACACAGGCAATTGCTCTGCTTCCACATCATTTTCCTCCTCATACATGTCGACACAATCGTACCGACACCCAGCACACACACAGGGAATGCTCTGAAAGAGGACAGGACCCCACGAGCCCTTTGGGGAGACAGAGGGAGAGTTTGCCAGCACACACCAGAGCGCTATATATATATATACAGGGATAACCTTATGTAAGTGTTACTCCCTTTATAGCTGCTGTTTTATATTAGCTGCCAATAGTGCCCCCCCTCTCTTGTTTTACCCTGATTCTTGTAGCAGGACTGCAGGGGAGAGTCAGGGAGCCGTCCTTCCAGCGGAGCTGTGAAAGAAAATGGCGCTTGTGTGCTGAGGAGAAAGGCTCCGCCCCCTTCACGGCGGCCTTTTCTCCCGCTTTTTTTAGGAAAACTGGCAGGGGTTAAATGCATCCATATAGCCCAGGAGCTATATGTGATGCATTTCTTTAGCCATATAAGGTTTTTATATTGTTCTATTGCGTCTCAGGGCGCTCCCCCCCAGCGCCCTGCACCCTCAGTGACCGGAGTGTGAAGTGTGCTGAGAGCAATGGCGCACAGCTGCAGTGCTGTGCGCTACCTTATCTGAAGACAGGAACGTCTTCTGCCGCCGATTTCTCCGGACCTCTTCGCTCTTCTGGCTCTGTAAGGGGGCCGGCGGCGCGGCTCCGGGACCCATCCAGGCTGAACCTGTGATCGTCCCTCTGGAGCTAATGTCCAGTAGCCAAGAAGCCCAATCCACTCTGCACGCAGGTGAGTTTGCTTCTTCTCCCCTTAGTCCCACGATGCAGTGAGCCTGTTGCCAGCAGGACTCACTGAAAATAAAAAACCTATTTAAACTTTTACTTCTAAGCAGCTCAGGAGAGCCACCTAGCATGCACCCTTCTCGTTCGGGCACAAAAATCTAACTGAGGCTTGGAGGAGGGTCATAGGGGGAGGAGCCAGTGCACACCAGCTAGTCTAAAGCTTTTACTTTTTGTGCCCAGTCTCCTGCGGAGCCGCTATTCCCCATGGTCCTTACGGAAGTCCCAGCATCCACTAGGACGTCAGAGAAATAAATTTTGGAATATTGAAACAGGATCCGATACTAAATAAATGTATTGGTGTTAAACCTAGGATCACATATAAGAAAAACATCAATTTGAAGAATATACTAGCGCCAAGTGTTCTTAGAACTGTTAAAGTTAAAGATAATCAGTGTAATTTTTGGCTCCCTAAGAGACCTCTAGGAAGCTATAGGTGTAATAAATCCATTTGCCTCACCTGTGGTCATATGAACAATGGTGTAGCAAATGTTATTTCAACCAGTGGTGGGGGGATTTTTCCTATCAAACAATATTTAAATTGTGAATCCAACTATTCTGTGTATGTCCTGCAATGCCGCTGCCAACTGCAATATGTTGGCAGGACAATTAGGTCAATTAAAAGCCGTTTTAGGGAACACAGATGTAACATTATAAATAAGTCTATGAATGATAGTGTTTCAAGACATTTCGTTAGATATCATAATGGGGATCCCAAGGGATTGTCTTTAACGGTGGTTGAGCAATTCTGTAACACCAGGAGGGGTGGGAATAGATTTCGACAGCTATGTATTGGTGAATCAACTTGGGTTTTTAAGTTGGATACTCTGAGCCCTAGAGGGTTGAATGAGGCTATTGATGATACGTGTTTAGATTAGATAGGTCCACTGGGTATAGGGGATAAACATCAGGTATGGGAATGTTAATATCGATGGTAGCATACATTTTGCAGTATTAATATTAAGAACATTGTCACTCTGTATATTAAGGTTACTAACGGTATAATGCCAGTAAGATTATCGTTAATATATTTATGTTCTATATAAAGATTATAAATAATTACTATTACTATATAGATACATTGCTTGCAATTTAATAATTGGAGTCGAATGACTGACTACTCTAAACTCTACTCTAATTATCTGCC
Source organism: Pseudophryne corroboree (assembly GCF_028390025.1). Lineage (NCBI taxonomy): Eukaryota > Metazoa > Chordata > Amphibia > Anura > Myobatrachidae > Pseudophryne > Pseudophryne corroboree. The sequence goes on from NC_086444.1 coordinate 782,433,567, forward strand.
TATTTACCTTATTTACTGTTTTATCTTATTTATTCATGTGTGTGTATTTGTACATATATGTATGGTTATCAGCCTTTCATAGATAATTCTTATGGGACTTGCTTTGTATCGTCTAATATTACTATTATAACCTGTACAAGTATGAGTATATTTTATTAAGTATCTAGATCACAGCACACTGGTGTTCTTAATTTCAATTAAAGGCGGTCCGTATGGAGAGATAAAAGAGAGCTCAGGGAGAGTAATCCCTATAGTCTGTCAAAGTCAGAAAAATATCTCTATGCACACTACCATATTTGCACCTCACACAGGTCCGTGCTGCGCATGCGTACGCTCTCCCGTACGTGCGCATACTCACAGTCGCGGGCACCCGCAGGCGCACGGTATGCGTATTTACGGTAGAGTTTATGTGATCATAGCGTGCGACTCAATCGTTACATATTTTCACTATATAATGTATTTTGTAGATCATGGTCCCTTTGATAGATTCTGAAAGTTTGGTTAATATAGAATGTTCGTGAACAGAGAAATCCCTCTTTGTTTGATACGAAGGGTCAGACAGGAGTAATACAGTGGTGTTTAGTACCCATCGGAAGAGTATTTAATTAGCAATATTCCGGTGTTGGTTTGAAGCGGATTAATCGCTCGTGCGAATAGTTATGGACATAAGAAGTTTATGAACATTTACTGTATTTGCACTTACTTATCCATGCGGCGGGAAACCCAGTTTCCCTCCCACCTGAGCTGTTGGAAATAGTCACGGCCCACCTGTATGAATCAACCTATGACCTTTTGTTATGATGCGAGGAGGAATTCCTGTGTCCAATGAACAATGAGATTGTAGGGACCATTGAATTGCATTGTGTGTGGGGCATAAATAGACAGGCCGATCACATCCAGCTCTCACTCTTCAACGGTTATCATTGCTGAAAATCGGGAGCTGGATGTCCAGAGGCGCATGCGATCGTTTCCTTTGTGCGTAAGTTTTTCTCCGCAACTATATTGATCTTCTTGTTATTGTGGGCCAATCTCTCTCTCTCTCTCTTCTCCTCTTTCTCTCTTATTTGCCCTTAAATAGCAATTGTATTATATTTCCTGTGTAGTTATCTGGTTAGGTAGTCTATGTTATATTGTAGTGTATGATTTGTATTTGTATTAATTCTTTTGCAAGTATATCATTCAAAATATATATATATTAGGCGTTGGACCCTAAGCCCAGGTATCTGTGTATTTCTTATAGTGTTAAGTATTCTCAGAGCGTCGGTGACGCTAGAACAGCTTTAAAGGTAATAAGGTTATACTGTGTTGCATTTACACTCTATCATTACACTAAGGTTTTACTGCACAATGCACTGTTTAGGGTTTAGATACAAAGGTTTAACATTGTGAGCGTCAGCGCCGCTGGTGATCTCCTCGTGGTCCCGAGCGTCCGCTACGCTATAGCGAATCATTAAGTTAGTCAGCAGCCAATAGCGTGCCTGCCTGTGATCTCTTGGCCGTGAGCGAACGTGACGCTTGAGCGTCTCGACTACGGCTAAGCGATTGTTACGCAACGAGCGTACCCTTACGGTACTTCATACGTAAATAGCGTACAGTGTTCTTAGACCTCATAAAGGGTTTTATATAAGATAAATATTTAGCTTTATCAATTGCGGGCTCGCCCGTCCTTCACATATCTGCACTAGGTAATTTCAGCAGACATTATCCAGCAGCAAAGGGCGGGAGATCATATTCCTCGTAGTGCTGTTTGGATAAGCGTCTGCTTCTCTTAGTAAAGGGTGCTGAAGGAATCCGGGAACCGGAGGTAAGAACAACACGCTAGTCTCTTTTAAAACGGTTTATTTTTCTGTCTTGCGTACACACGCACGCATATCTGCATTTCTTTTCATTCGTGTATTTTCATATATCACTCTCCTGTTTGCTATTGTATAATTGATAAACGTGCTAAGAGAGATTTGCCGCTATTTCATAGTTTAAGAGTAAAAAGGTAATATAGTTAAAGTATAGACAAACACAGCTGTGCCTGAGAGACAAGGCGAAGTCAGTGTGGTGCGCGGTAGATGATAAAGGATCATCTACATTGATAAACGTATAAATTGTGTTACGGTGGATCTTTGCTTTACGTACACGTGTCTCTAACAAAGGACTGAGACTTTCGTACGCAACCCAAGGGCCGACGCACGCAGCGTATATTACGCAACGGAGCGTACGGGTACGCCCACGTAACTCAAATCACAAGTGTTAATTTTTTTTCAACGCGATAAATAGCGCAACGCGGTAAATAACGCAAGGCGATAAATCGCGCAAATCTATTTTAACATTCGAAATTTAAATTAACAGATCCTTCTCCTAATTGGTAACACATCTGGTCTAAAGAAAATTTCTGCGCAGAAATAGAAATAGAAACAAAAGTGTATATGTGGTGAGTGAGTGTTTGTTTTTACAATTTTTGAGGTTGAACCACAAGAAAAGTCGAGTTCTCGTGAGGTACATACGTGTAAGTGACGTACATGGTGGCTAGGGAGGCATCCCTGGTTAAAACATACAATTTGAGCATTAGAGTGTAGCAGACCAGGAGGTCATACTGTAACAGACCAGGAGGTCATAGCAGACCAGCAGGTTCAGGTACAGCAGACAAGGAAGTCCGCTATACAGTCCACAGGCACAACACCTAAAAGGGTTGGTGCAACACCCATATAGGCCATACAAGCTCTGGCTGAAGGAATTCGCAGCCGTAATTTTCGATTCCGTTGGTCGCTCAGTACATAAGATTAGTTGCTTATGTGCTGAACGATTGTACCGCACGTAATTGTGTGCATTAGTAAACCTGACCGGTACTATTTGTGTACGAAGGTCATAAACGCTATTTGTACATTCTAACGTGATTTGTGTAATTTTTTTTATTTTAAGGGAAGTTCGCTGGTCACTCAGGAACTATCCAACAACCGATACTTGCTGGGGAACGCGCCCCAGTAAATAAAGGTTCACAGGGGCCCTAGGTTGGGTACAACAGCTCTGGATACAGTGATTGTGTTACTGGCCTACGTGGGCGAGAAGTGAGTGGAGTACTCGGTAAACTTCACCGCCAGCCTGCCCCGGGCATCTTGGTTTTTGTAAGGGTTCGCTGAAGAAAAGCAACACCTGCAAGTTATGGGGGCCAGTTGTTCAGGTAGGGGGCGATCAACCTCGGTTCGGGTTGATTTAGTAAACCGACCAATCGGGTCGGCCAGGTATGTAATGTGTGAAAAATACGGTTCACACATAGAGGTTTTATGTGATGAATGGGAAAGAATGACTGTACTGGACGGGGAGAAATTCCCAATAATAGGTAGCTTTAGCCCAGAAGTGTTACTAAATCTAAGGAGAAGGATAGGTCTTATTGAACCAGCAAAGAGACGGATCAAACATTATGATTGTTTAAAGTTATGGCAACAGGAAAGTGAAATGCAAAAAGAGCTAACTGACATACCTGACTCTCATCTTGGGAGGAGAGATGTGGCAATGGAAAGGATTATGGTTGCGGAGAAAGGCACAATGTTGAACAATAAAAACGCACTTAGCAACTGTAGTATAGATGATAAGAATAAGTGTAATAAACATAACAATGATAATTGTAATGCTGTTAAATGTACAACTATTAACCCGTGCAAGTTGCACCCCATGTCAAACTTCCCTCAGGAATACGAGCAAGAAAGTGAACTCAACACGATGTCGGCACCTCTTCCAGCAGCCATCACACAAGACATCCAGGTGGACGCGACCAAATCGGTAAAGGCAATAATCAAACCCCCTAACGGAGGGTCAGGTGAGGTCGTGTCCACAGGTACGTACAATGTTTTATATCAAGCACAAACAAATGTACCCCATATTGTAAGACCAAAACAAGGTGATGTAATTGAGTTTAGTCCTGTCAGGGTGATCACAGTCCCCAATGGGAAGACTGACGATCAGGGAACCATTCCCGTCCAGGACAGTGCAATGTGCTGTCCCTGGTCCCGGACCGAATTGAGATCAATTATGTCCGAATTTCCCGATCCACGGAAAAATCTAGTCGCATGTCAAAGGTTCATTAAAGAACTAGGAAACTCAACAGAACCCACCAACCCAAACTGGAGAAATATCTCGGTGGCCGCATTAAGAGAGGCCGCTATTGATATTGATCAAAATATCACCAGATACAGAGAGTCACAAAGTGATAAATTAATGGCCGCAAGAATACAGGCCCTTAACCACAAGACCACTCCAGCATAAGCCCCAAACCCCTGCGAGAAATTTAAATGTGGAAGTCTGTTACAATTGTCATAAAAAGGGACACTTTGCGAGAGATTGTAGATCAAGAGAAATACAAAAGTCATATCAATCCCCTAGACAACAACATAACCATGATATCCAAGGAAGCAGGGAAGCACAGGGAAAGTGGTTGATGGTGATGAGCATCCGAGCGTTTGAGGAGGCATCAAATCAACCAAAACCTCAGGTCACTGACACTTGGAAGAAGCCCTGGGTTTGTTATCTTTGTAAAAGAGAAGGGCATTATGCCAGCAACTGTAATAGCACACATAAAGTCAGACCCCCTAGACATGAAAATGAGCATAAATATGACACACCAAATTACAAACAGGGACCATATAGGAAGAATTTTGAGCCACACCCATAATGTGCAATCAGGAAAGGTGATCATTAGGACTGATGGTAAGCCTGAGGTAATAGTTAATGAATTGGGAGGTCATTCCCTGAAGACACAGGAATGACCAGGTGAAACGTTGTAAATGTATTTGTGAAAAAAAAATTTTTTTTTCTCTTTCTCTCTCTCTATCCCCATCTCTGACGATTATTGGTAGGATTCAAACATTGCATATATACTTGGTCTTTGCAGAAGTCTACCAAACCCCAGCATGACCTATCCGCACCAATGTATTCTGGCCAGATACAGACAATGGAATATGGAAGTGCGGGGGGGGGGGGGGGGGACTGCGCAAGGAAACCATTAGACATGTAGATATGACAGCCTGATGATCTGACAATGTTTTAAAATGTTTTAAAATGTTTGAAAACTGTTTGTTTGAAAAATGTTTTTTTTCCTGTTGTTGTTTATTGATGTGTTATGTTATATATATACATATATGAATTGTTCTCTCTCTTTTGTTTTTTTTGCTGTTGTTGTTTTCTCTCTCTCTTCTCACTCATGCTTTCATGTTTTAAAGATGGTATGTCACACCTCAGTTAGGCAAATGGTAATGCAAGATTTTTTGCTCCTTACAGAAAGATCGCTGGTTTGGAGGGAATATTGCATCACCAGAATGTTCGTTTGGAAGACTGAGAGACAGCACCTTTGAGAAAACAGCAGAACAAGAAGAACAACAAGACGAGAGAACTAATTATCGTAACAAGTTTCTCTCCCCCTCAAACTGATTTTCTGTACCCCGTTACAAATTTCTTCTTTTCTCCTCCTGTAAGATGGACTTGCCCCAAGAGACTGTGATATGGATTTTTCCTGTTGACCATGATGTTGACCCGAGCAGTCTGTGTCGGTGAGAGTACCAGTGAGGTCGAGAAAGGACCCAGAAAGGTTCCAATGACTGAGACGGAGGTGTAAATTTCCAATAGCAACACAACCACCAAGCAAAAGGCGAGTACCGGAAACGATCTAGCAGCCATGTTATTTGTAAACATTTGTTAGCTGAAAAGAAAACTGTATCTGTAGGCTCTGTGATAATGTAGTTGAGGATGGGTGCATCAAGAAATGTCAGTCCAGTTTTAATATCCACATGGACCGGCATCCATTGAGTGACTATCACTCCTTAGTGGGTAGTGTATTAAATCAAACAGATTGTTGGGTATGCTCTCAAGTACCTCAAGGTCATAGCAAATCAGGGCTAGTACCATTTCCTTTAACGGTAGGGGAGGTACTTGAGCTAAAGGGTGGGAGACCGGTGGACAGGAGGTTTAATATCTCTAGTCCTCCTAGTTTGAAGCTCCACCAATATCATGTGGATAGACCCCTAGTATGTTTTAACATCTCCAATCCCCGAAAGCCGGGAAATTGGGAAGTGTCATGGAGTAACCAAACCATGACCTTTTCATATAGAACCGATAGAATGCCTACAGATACAGAGCTCATACGCCACATAGCCGATAGTGGAAAATATTTCCGATATAGGTATACCCTAGGAAGTAGGATTACGAGAGTTGGAGAGGTATCACTAGGATACAGTGCACAGATCGTACAAACTGATAGGTGTACTAAACAGATGGGAGAATTAGGGTTAGGAGAGTTCACATGGAAAATGTGTAACATGGTAATCACATATTCCGTCCCATATGTTCTCCCCGATGATGCATATTTCATATGCGGGAGAAAGGCGTATGAGCGGCTTGCCCCAAACTCTGAAGGATTGTGTTATATTGGAAAAGTACTACCTGAGGTAATGAGTCTAAGGAGTGAGGAAACTGTAATTTCAACGGATTTGATTTATGACCCAACTGTAGAAACAATGATGTGATGAAAATGCGATTATACGGTCCGTTTCTTTCACCTGTTTTTCCGTTTCCTCCAAGGTAAAAAGACCCACTTGGACGAGGAATTTGGTGAGCCGATATACAGACAACAGATGGATTAAAGAAGAAGTTTTGACAACCTGATACACAGATTTTTGATGAACTATGCCATGGATCCCCAGTTTCCCTAGAAATTTTAAAATTACGCTAGCCCAACACTTTTGTAAATCTATGGACATTGACAGCTTTTGCTCGCACCTTATGGGCAAAAGCACAAAGAAGACTGCATTCAACAGACACCAAACAAGACCTCAATCGACGAATGTACATTTACCTGACATAGAATACCACCGCATTTACCGTAATTATGTCTTTTCTTCATTTCTACAACCCTCAGGTAATGACACACATAGTCGATAGGGAATACAGGCACAGATATCAGCAATCACATAGCTCCCCCATTCATGTATCATCAACTAAAATGTGCTCCCCCATTTTGTTACAACCAAAGCCGAAAAGAGCTCGGTAAAGTTTGACAGCCCATCCACAGACCCGTACCACGGGATAAGAAGGAATTCAAATGTATACTTCGCAATACCTCGAAGCTTGATTTAAAACACGTACGGCACGATGATACATGACCCCCAAGCACGGATTCATACACACATGCTTCTGCTATCTCACTAGGTCATACCCTTTTCCTACCTTCTCCTCTCCTCCCCTACCCAACCATGTAAATGTATTAACCCCTGACATATATTTTTCTCTTTTTGAAATGTTTTAGAAGGTGGCAGTTATTGTTGACTGCCAAAGGGTGGACTGTCAAAGTCAGAAAAATATCTCTATGCACACTACCATATTTGCACCTCACACAGGTCCGTGCTGCGCATGCGTACGCTCTCCCGTACGTGCGCATACTCACAGTCGCGGGCACCCGCAGGCGCACGGTATGCATATTTACGGTAGAGTTTATGTGATCGTAGCGTGCGACTCAATCGTTACATATTTTCACTATATAATGTATTTTGTAGATCATGGTCCCTTTGATAGATTCTGAAAGTTTGGTTAATATAGAATGTTCGTGAACAGAGAAATCCCTCTTTGTTTGATACGAAGGGTCAGACAGGAGTAATACAGTGGTGTTTAGTACCCATCGGAAGAGTATTTAATTAGCAATATTCCGGTGTTGGTTTGAAGCGGATTAATCGCTCGTGCGAATAGTTATGGACATAAGAAGTTTATGAACATTTACTGTATTTGCACTTACTTATCCATGCGGCGGGAAACCCAGTTTCCCTCCCACCTGAGCTGTTGGAAATAGTCATGGCCCACCTGTATGAATCAACCTATGACCTTTTGTTATGATGCGAGGAGGAATTCCTGTGTCCAATGAACAATGAGATTGTAGGGACCATTGAATTGCATTGTGTGTGGGGCATAAATAGACAGGCCGATCACATCCAGCTCTCACTCTTCAACGGTTATCATTGCTGAAAATCGGGAGCTGGATGTCCAGAGGCGCATGCGATCGTTTCCTTTGTGCGTAAGTTTTTCTCCGCAACTATATTGATCTTCTTGTTATTGTGGGCCAATCTCTCTCTCTCTCTTCTCCTCTTTCTCTCTTATTTGCCCTTAAATAGCAATTGTATTATATTTCCTGTGTAGTTATCTGGTTAGGTAGTCTATGTTATATTGTAGTGTATGATTTGTATTTGTATTAATTCTTTTGCAAGTATATTATTCAAAATATATATATATATTAGGCGTTGGACCCTAAGCCCAGGTATCTGTGTATTTCTTATAGTGTTAAGTATTCTCAGAGCGTTGGTGACGCTAGAACAGCTTTAAAGGTAATAAGGTTATACTGTGTTGCATTTACACTCTATCATTACACTAAGGTTTTACTGCACAATGCACTGTTTAGGGTTTAGATACAAAGGTTTAACATTGTGAGCGTCAGCGCCGCTGGTGATCTCCTCGTGGTCCCGAGCGTCCGCTACGCTATAGCGAATCATTAAGTTAGTCAGCAGCCAATAGCGTGCCTGCCTGTGATCTCTTGGCCGTGAGCGAACGTGACGCTTGAGCGTCTCGACTACGGCTAAGCGATAGTTACGCAACGAGCGTACCCTTACGGTACTTCATACGTAAATAGCGTACAGTGTTCTTAGACCTCATAAAGGGTTTTATATAAGATAAATATTTAGCTTTATCAAGTCTTGAGGAAGTCCCGATTTGTGACGGGATGAAACGCGTTGACGTCATCTCTCCGAGTTCCACCCACTGACGAAATCACAAACAGAATCATCTGATCGAGCGTACCTGATTGAGCGCTCCAGCCAGCTGTCACAATCTAAGTGGCAGCCGAGTGCTACTACTAGCCCGCCAGCACAGCGACAAGATCCGTATCACGTACATCAGCGGCGGTGCTCATTGCCATACATGCCACAAGGACAATCTCCGAGAACTCTGCTGTAGTACTGGACACTTCCCGCTGGATCGGGTAATTACTACTACAGCGTATTCCCTGCACTGGGACGCTAGTAGCAGGAGGAAAGGAGAAACGGTATTACTATTTTCTTATAGGCATCGGCTATTGTTGCAGTATTTGTTGCACTTTATTAACAGACCAGGCGGGTTTGTTTAGTGACTCAAAGACATAGCTATAAGTGAATGGCAGCACTAATTATTATAGTCAGTGCGCTCTCTATCAGTGTGGTGGTAATATATGAATTGTTTTTAACCAATCGCGCATATAGGTTTAATTTTGTGTCATGTTTGTGGTAATTTTATTAAGTTCAATTATATAATTCAAACAAGCAACTTCCCTTAATTATTTGAGAGAGAGAGTATGAAAGAGAAGCAGAGCAAGAGGGGAGGAGGGTTCCGGTATGAATGGTCGACCATGTTATGGTCGACAGTCATTAGGTCGACCACTATTGGTCGACATTGACATGGTCGACATGGACACATGGTCGACACATGAAAATGGTCGACACATGAAAGGTCGACATATGAAAAGGTCGACATATGAAAAGGTCGACATGAGTTTTTTTTACTTTTTTTGGTGTCGTTTTTTGCGTAAAGTGACTGGGAACTCCAATTAGTGCACCACTTCGCTCGCCATGCTTCGGGCATGGTGCCTTCTCTCCGCTACCGCTTCGCTCGGCACACTTTACCGTTCCAATCGTAGTCCATGTGGATCGTAAAGTATGGAAAAGTTCCCAAAAGAAAAAAAAGTTAAAAAACTCATGTCGACCTTTTCATGTGTCGACCTTTCATGTGTCGACAATTTTCATGTGTCGACCATGTGTCCATGTCAACCATGTCAATGTCGACCAATAGTGGTCGACCTAATGACTGTCGACCATAACATGGTCGACCATGTGAACGGATACCGGGGAGGAGATGATGCCGATGGGAGGGAAGGAACACATAGAAGCAGGAGGTGAGACGCTGGCTAAGTAAGGAGACTGGTGAGAAGGGAGGGGCCTGCTCATAGAGAGAAACTAACTAGCCAGCCAATGATTGTGCTGGGGCAGGGCCGAGCAGTCTGCCTTGCACGAGGAAGCAGGCTATAAAGGAGTCGGCGATCTGTGTCCTGTAGCAACAGCACCAATTCAGCACCCGGCAGTTACACCCTTGTACAGCGTGGATGTGACTGACAGCCAGACTATAAGCAGAGAATGCTGGCAGGATACTTTAATTGTGTTATAATGAAACACGATCAGAGTGTCTCTCTTCTTAAAGCCTAGCCATCAGATCTATCTGTGTGCAGTGTGCGCTGGCAGCCCTTATTGCAGACATAAGTACTGGCCCGGGGGGGTGGGGGGGGGGGCAGATGGCACCCTGTCCCCTGGTCCAGCTCGTCACTTCTAATAGTCCAGATGCAACACATGGTATAATACCATTATCAAACAGAGTAAAAACTAGTCATTTCACTCCAAATTCAACAGTGAAAAGTAATTACTGAGATCAAATAGAGGTGTAAGGTTATTGAAGCTTAAGAAAATATATATATATTATATATATAAATTTGTTTGAATTGCGCACTCACCAATTGATGAATAAAAAGTTCTTTATTGATAGGCAAAATACTCACAAAAAACTACATAGCAGAAAGTGCATATGTGCAAAGTCGACGTTTCGGTCCACTAAGGACCTTCATCAGGACAGGCAACAGGACATCCTTGAAGCAGCTCAGCAAAAAGCAGTATGAACTGTGTTCCGTAGCCTGAGGATATTTAATAGTGATGAGCGGGTTCGGATCCTTGGGATCCGAACCCGCCCGAACTTTACCTTTTTTTTGCACAGGTCCGAGCAACTCGGATCCTCCCGCCTTGCTCGGTTAACCCGAGCGCGCCCGAACGTCATCATCCCGCGGTCGGATTCTCGCGAGATTCGTATTCTATATAAGGAGCCGCGCGTCGCCGCCATTTTTCATTCGTGCATTGGAGATGATCGTGAGAGGACGTGGCTGGCGTCCTCTCAGTTTCTATGTTCAGTGGGCTGCAAATTGTGCTGCAAATATCTGTGCTCAGTGTGCTGCAAATATATGTGCTCAGTGTGCTGCAAGTGAAAATATCTACGTTCTCTGCCTGAAAAACGCTCCATATCGGACTGTGCTCAGTGTGCTGCAAATATCTGTGCTCAGTGTGCTAATTGCTTTATTGTGGGGACTGGGGACCAGCAGTATTATATAGTAGGAGGACAGTGCAGAGTTTTGCTGACCAGTGACCACCAGTATTACACGTTCTCAGCCTGAAAAACGCTCCATATCTGTGCTGCATTGTAGTATATATATATACTAGTAGGAGGACAGTGCAGAATTTTGCTGACCACCAGTATAACTATATACAGTATATATATAGCAGTGCGGTACAGTAGTCCACTGCTCTACCTACCTCTGTGTCGTCAAGTATACTATCCATCCATACCTGTGGTGCATTTCAGTTTTGCACAGTTTGCTGACCACCAGTATATACTATATAGCAGTACGGTACAGAAGGCCACTGCTCTACCTACCTCTGTGTCGTCAAGTATACTATCCATCCATACCTGTGGTGCATTTCAGTTTTGCACAGTTTGCTGACCACCAGTATATACTATATATCAGTACGGTACAGAAGGCCACTGCTCTACCTACCTCTGTCGTCAAGTATACTATCCATCCACACCTGTGGTGCATTTCAGTTTTGCACAGCTTGCTGACCACCAGTATAACTATATATATAGCAGTACGGTACAGAAGTCCACTGCTCTACCTACCTCTGTGTCGTCAAGTATACTATCCATCCATACCTGTGGTGCATTTCAGTTTTGCACAGTTTGCTGACCACCAGTATATACTATATATCAGTACGGTACAGAAGGCCACTGCTCTACCTACCTCTGTCGTCAAGTATACTATCCATCCATACCTGTGGTGCATTTCAGTTTTGCACAGTTTGCTGACCACCAGTATAACTATATATATAGCAGTACGGTACAGTAGTCCACTGCTCTACCTACCTCTGTATTGTCAAGTATACTATCCATCCATACCTGTGGTGCATTTCAGTTTTGCACAGTTTGCTGACCACCAGTATAACTATATATATAGCAGTACGGTACAGTAGTCCACTGCTCTACCTACCTCTGTATTGTCAAGTATACTATCCATCCATACCTGTGGTGCATTTCAGTTTTGCACAGTTTGCTGACCACCAGTATATACTATATAGCAGTACGGTACAGAAGGCCACTGCTCTACCTACCTCTGTGTCGTCAAGTATACTATCCCATCCATACCTGTGGTCAGTGGCGGAACTAGCGAGCGGTAGGCCCATGTGCGACAAAATGCTTTGGGCCCCCCCCATCTAAGTCCACCGCCTCACCCCTGGAGAGGATCTGGTGAGGGGGACCTGCTTAGGGCCAGAGAAATGGATACCTAGCAACAGTGCCATAATTAGTAATTTTAGGGCAGTGTGCAAGAAATGGCATCGGATCCCCACCCCTCTATTTAAAATAGGGGCAGTGCGTGCCACAGGAGCGCGGGAAAAAAATAGGGGGGTGGCTTCATGGGTAAGGGGGTGTGGCCACAAAATAATACCAATTCATATAACGGTGCACAGTAGTCTCCATTATTCAAATTACGCCGCACGGTAGTACCACTACACCAGGTAGAGACCCTTTTACACATTACTGCAGACAGCGTCCCCTTTTTACACATTACGACAGAGTGTGCCCTTTTTACACATTACGATAGACAGCGTCCCCTTTTTTACACAGTACGGCAGACAGCGTCCCTTTTTTACACATTACGGCAGACAGCATCCCCTTTTTACACATTACGACAGACCGCGTCCCCTTTTTTACACATTACGACAGACAGTCCCCTTTTTTACACATTACGGCAGACAGCGTCCCATTTTTTGCACATTACAGCAGACAGCGTCCCATTTATTACACATTACGGCAGACAGCGTCCCATTTATTACACATTACGGCAGACAGCATCCCATTTTTTGCATATTACGGCAGACAGCGTCCCATTTATTATACATTACGGCAGACAGCGTCCCATGTTTTGCACATTACGGCAGACAGCGTCCCATTTTTTGCATATTACGGCAGACAGCGTCCCATTTATTATACATTACGGCAGACAGCGTCCCATTTTTTGCACATTACGGCAAACAGGATAGATAGATAGATAGATAGATAGATAGATAGAATAGGTATACTTACCGTTTCCGCTGGCTCAGGCTCCTCGTGCAGCTTCTGTTCTGGCAGGGGAGAAGAAGGAGGAGGAGGGGGGATTGAGGAGGGAGCCGCAGCAGCCCTATGTCATTGGTAGAAGCGCTGCTGCAGCTGGACCTCTCCTTTACCATAGGCTACCCTCCGCCGCTGTGAATGCTGGGATGCGATGCGCATCCCAGCATTCAAAGCGGCGGAGGGCAACCTATGGTAAAGGAGAGGGCCAGCAGCAGCAGCGCTTCTACCAATTACACAGCGCTGCTGCGGCTCCATCCTCCATCCCCCCTCCTCCTCCTCCCCCCCTGTAGCCGGTGCGCGCATAATCTCCTCGGCGGCGGAACACAGCGGCAGCCAGGCGGCATGTAATGAGTCAGTTTGACTCATTACATGGCGTTCTGGCTGCGGGCCCCTTGACAGTTGCGTGCCCCAGTGCAAGGCACTGCCTGCACTGGCGCTAGTTCCGCCTCTGCCTGTGGTGCATTTCAGTTTTGCACAGTTTGCTGACCACCAGTATATACTATATAGCAGTATGGTACAGAAGGCCACTGCTCTACCTACCTCTGTGTCGTCAAGTATACTATCCATCCATACCTGTGGTGCATTTCAGTTTTGCACAGTTTGCTGACCACCAGTATAACTATATATATAGCAGTACGGTACAGTAGTCCACTGCTCTACCTACCTCTGTATCGTCAAGTATACTATCCATCCATACCTGTGGTGCATTTCAGTTTTGCACAGTTTGCTGACCACCAGTATATACTATATAGCAGTACGGTACAGAAGGCCACTGCTCTACCTACCTCTGTGTCGTCAAGTATACTATCCATCCATACCTGTGGTGCATTTCAGTTTTGCACAGTTTGCTGACCACCAGTATATACTATATATCAGTGCGGTACAGAAGGCCACTGCTCTACCTACCTCTGTTGTCAAGTATACTATCCATCCATACTTGTGGTGCATTTCAGTTTTGCACAGTTTGCTGACCACCAGTATAACTATATATCTAGCAGTACGGTACAGTAGTCCACTGCTCTACCTACCTCTGTATCGTCAAGTATACTATCCATCCATACCTGTGGTGCATTTCAGTTTTGCACAGTTTGCTGACCACCAGTATAGCTATATATATAGCAGTACGGTACAGTAGTCCACTGCTCTACCTACCTCTGTGTCGTCAAGTATACTATCCCATCCAAACCTGTGGTCAGTGGTGGAACTAGTGAGCGGTAGGCCCATGTGCGACAAAATGCTTTGGGCCCCCCCCATCTAAGTCCACCGCCTCACCCCTGGAGAGGATCTGGTGAGGGGGACCTGCTTAGGGCCATAGAAATGGATACCTAGCAACAGTGCCGTAATTAGTAATTTTAGGGCAGTGTGCAAGAAATGGCATCAGAGCCCCGCCCCTCTATGTAAAACAGGGGCAGTGCGTGCCACAGGCGTGCGGGAAAAAATAGGGGCATGGCTTCGTGGGTAAGAGGGTGTGGCCACAAAATAATCCCAATTCATATAACGGTGCACAGTAGTCTCCATTATTCAAACTACGCCGCACGGTAGTACCACTACACCAGGTAGAGACCCTTTTACACATTACTGCAGACAGCGTCCCCTTTTTACACATTACGACAGACAGTGTGCCCTTTTTACACATTACGATAGACAGCGTCCCCTTTTTTACACAGTACGGCAGACAGCGTCCCTTTTTTACACATTACGGCAGACAGCGTCCCTTTTTTACACATTACGGCAGACAGCATCCCCTTTTTACACATTACGACAGACAGCGTCCCCTTTTTTACACATTACGGCAGATAGCGTCCCATTTTTTGCACATTACAGCAGACAGCGTCCCATTTATTACACATTACGGCAGACAGCGTCCCATTTATTACACATTACGGCAGACAGCATCCCATTTTTTGCATATTACGGCAGACAGCGTCCCATTTATTATACATTACGGCAGACAGCGTTCCATGTTTTGCACATTACGGCAGACAGCGTCCCATTTTTTGCATATTACGGCAGACAGTGTCCCATTTATTATACATTACGGCAGACAGCGTCCCATGTTTTGCACATTACGGCAAACAGGATAAATAGATAGATAGATAGATAGATAGATAGATAGATAGATAGATAGATAGAATAGGTATACTTACCGTTTCCGCTGGCTCAGGCTCCTCGTGCAGCTTCTGTTCTGGCAGGGGAGAAGAAGGAGGAGGAGGGGGGATTGAGGAGGGAGCCGCAGCAGCGCTATGTCATTGGTAGAAGCGCTGCTGCTGCTGGACCTCTCCTTTACCATAGGCTACCCTCCGCCGCTGTGAATGCTGGGATGCGATGCGCA
The DNA here is from genome assembly GCF_028390025.1 of Pseudophryne corroboree. Classification (NCBI taxonomy): domain Eukaryota; kingdom Metazoa; phylum Chordata; class Amphibia; order Anura; family Myobatrachidae; genus Pseudophryne; species Pseudophryne corroboree. The sequence goes on from NC_086444.1 coordinate 782,449,150, forward strand.
TCCCAGCATTCAAAGTGGCGGAGGGCAACCTATGGTAAAGGAGAGGGCCAGCAGCAGCAGCGCTTCTACCAATTACACAGCGCTGCTGCGGCTCCCTCCTCCATCCCCCCTCCTCCTCCTCCCCCCCTGTAGCCGGTGTGCGCATCATCTCCTCGGCGGCGGAACACAGCGGCATCCAGGCGGCATGTAATGAGTCAGTTTGACTCATTACATGGCGTTCTGGCTGCGGGCCCCTTGACAGTTGCGTGCCCCAGTGCAAGGCACTGCCTGCACTGGCGCTAGTTCCGCCTCTGCCTGTGGTGCATTTCAGTTTTGCACAGTTTGCTGACCACCAGTATATACTATATAGCAGTACGGTACAGAAGGCCACTGCTCTACCTACCTCTGTGTCGTCAAGTATACTATCCATCCATACCTGTGGTGCATTTCAGTTTTGCACAGTTTGCTGACCACCAGTATAACTATATATATATAGCAGTACGGTACAGCAGTCCACTGCTCTACCTACCTCTGTATCGTCAAGTATACTATCCATCCATACCTGTGGTGCATTTCAGTTTTGCACAGTTTGCTGACCACCAGTATATACTATATAGCAGTACGGCACAGTAGTCCACTGCTCTACCTACCTCTGTGTCGTCAAGTATACTATCCATCCATACCTGTGGTGCATTTCAGTTTTGCACAGTTTGCTGACCACCAGTATATACTATATAGCAGTACGGTACAGAAGGCCACTGCTCTACCTACCTCTGTGTCGTCAAGTATACTATCCATCCATACCTGTGGTGCATTTCAGTTTTGCACAGTTTGCTGACCACCAGTATAACTATATATATAGCAGTACAGTACAGTAGTCCACTGTCTACCTACCTCTGTGTCGTCAAGTATACTATCCATCCATACCTGTGGTGCATTTCAGTTTTGCACAGTTTGCTGACCACCAGTATATACTATATAGCAGTACGGTACAGAAGGCCACTGCTCTACCAACCTCTGTGTCGTCAAGTATACTATCCATCCATACCTGTGGTGCATTTCAGTTTTGCACAGTTTGCTAACCACCAGTATAACTATATATATATATATATATATATAGCAGTACGGTACAGTAGTCCACTGCTCTACCTACCTCTGTATCGTCAAGTATACTATCCATCCATACCTGTGGTGCATTTCAGTTTTGCACAGTTTGCTGACCACCAGTATATACTATATAGCAGTACGGTACAGAAGGCCACTGCTCTACCTACCTCTGTGTCGTCAAGTATACTATCCATCCATACCTGTGGTGCATTTCAGTTTTGCACAGTTTTCTGACCACCAGTATAACTATATATATAGCAGTACGGTATAGTAGTCCACTGCTCTACCTACCTCTGTGCCGTCAAGTATACTATCCATCCATACCTGTGGTGCATTTCAGTTTTGCACAGTTTGCTGACCACCAGTATAACTATATAGCAGTACGGTACAGAAGGCCACTGCTCTACCTACATCTGTGTCGTCAAGTATACATACTATACATCCATACCTGTGGTGCATTTCAGTTTTGCACAGTTTGCTGACCACCAGTATATACTATATAGCAGTACGGTACAGAAGTTCACTGCTCTACCTTCCTCTGTATCGTCAAGTATACTATCCATCCATACCTGTGGTGCATTTCAGTTTTGCACAGTTTGCTGACCACCAGTATAACTATATATATATATATATATATAACAGTACGGTACAGTAGTCCACTGCTCTACCTACCTCTGTATCGTCAAGTATACTATCCATCCATACCTGTGGTGCATTTCAGTTTTGCACAGTTTGCTGACCACCAGTATATACTATATAGCAGTACGGTACAGAAGGCCACTGCTCTACCTACCTCTGTGTCGTCAAGTATACTATCCATCCATACCTGTGGTGCATTTCAGTTTTGCACAGTTTGCTGACCACCAGTATATACTATATAGCAGTACGGTACAGAAGGCCACTGCTCTACCTACCTCTGTGTCGTTAAGTATACTATCCATCCATACCTGTGGTGCATTTCAGTTGTGCGCAGTATATAAAGTAGTAGGCCATTGCTATTGATATATTACTGGCATATAATTCAACACATTAAAAAATGGAGAACAAAAATGTGGATGGTAAAATAGGAAAAGATCAAGATCCACTTCCACCTCGTGCTGAAGCTGCTGCCACTAGTCATGGCCGAGACGATGAAATGCCATCAACGTCGTCTACCAAGGCCGATGCCCAATGTCTTAGTAGAGAGCATGTAAAATAAAAAAAAATAAAGCTCAGTAAAATGACCCAAAAATCGAAATCAAAATCCTCTGAGGAGAAGCGTAAACTTGCCAATGTGCCATTTACGACACGGAGTGGCAAGGAATGGCTAAGGGGCCTGGCCTATGTTCATGGCTAGTGGTTCAGCTTCACATGAGGATGGAAGCACTCATCCTCCTGCTAGAAAACTTAAAAGAGTTAAGATGGCAAAAGCACAGCAAACTGTGCGTTCTTCTAAATCACAAATCCCCAAGGAGAGTCCAATTGTGTCGGTTGCGATGCCTGACCTTCCCAACACTGGACGGGAAGAAGTTGCGCCTTCCACCATTTGCACGCCCCCTGCAAGTGGTGGAAGGAGCACCCGCAGTCCAGTTCCTGATAGTCAAATTGAAGATGTCACTGTTGAAGTACACCAGGATGAGGATATGGGTGTTGCTGGCGCTGGGGAGGAAATTGACAAGGAGGATTCTGATGGTGAGGTGGTTTGTTTAAGTTAGGCACCTCTTTTTTTCTTTGCATCATGTGCTGTTTGGGGACTATTTTTTAAATCTGCCATCCTGTCTGACACTGCAGTGTCACTCCTAGATGGGCCAGGTGTTTGTGTCGGCCACTTGGGTCGCTTAGCTTAGTCACAAAGCTACCTCATAGCACCTCTTTTTTTCTTTGCATCCTGTGCTGTTTGGGGACTATTTTTTTGAAGTGCCATCCTGCATGACACTGCAGTGCCACTCCTAGAGGGGCCAGGTGTTTGTGTCGGCCACTTGGGTCACAGAGCTTAGCCATCCGGCGACCTTGGGTCACCTCTTTTTTTTCTTTGCATCATGTGCTGTTTGGGGACAATTTTTTGAAGTGCCATCCTGTCTGACACTGCAGTGCCACTCCTAGATGGGCCAGGTGTTTGTGTTGGCCACTTGTGTCGCTTAGCTTAGTCACACAGCTACCTCATTGCACCTCTTTTTTTCTTTGCATCATGTGCTGTTTGGGGACTATTTTTTGAAGTGCCATGCTGTCTGACAATGCAGTGCCACTCCTAGATGGGCCAGGTGTTTGTGTCGGCCACTTGGGTCGCTTAGCTTAGTCATCCAGCGACCTCGGTGCAAATTTTAGGACTAAAAATAATATTGTGAGGTGTGAGGTGTTCAGAATAGACTGAAAATGAGTGTAAATTATGGTTATTGAGGTTAATAATACTATGGGATCAAAATGACCCCCAAATTCTATGATTTAAGCTGTTTTTGAGGGTTTTTTGTAAAAAAACACCCGAATCCAAAACACACCCGAATCCGACAAAAATTTTTTAGGGAGGTTTTGCCAAAACGCGTCCGAATCCAAAAACACGGCCGCGGAACCGAATTCAATACCAAAACCCGAAAAATTTCCGGTGCACATCACTAGTATTTAAACCCTGGACCATTACCCATAAACACTCTGTGCTATACCAATGCATCATGGGACGTAAAACACAAATAAAGCTTAATAAATTGTGTAACCAATACCAACAGCAATATTGGACATATAACTTAAATAATATAGTAAAGTGTGGCACACTGGACAACTTAAACAATGTAAAGCTTATCAATAAGCTATTAATTACTGCCTGCATCCAGAAAGGGAACAGGAAGTGTCGTGCATTCCACCATACTGTGGAACGCATGCCAACCGCGATAGTCATGAACTGCCGAAAGCGGACGTGACGTAACCAGAAGTACTATGCGTTCCACAGATGGTGGAACGCAAATACAGGAAGTAATGCTAAAAATGACGCTAAGCTGGAAACGAGTACCACACTTCATATATATATATATATATATATATAAGTCCTGTCAAAGTCGAAAAATATTATAGAACACGCAGCATGTATAAAATACACACACATGCCCACTGCGCGTGCACTTGTTCCGCCGTGCGTGCACATATCCGCAATCTGCGTATGGCCGTTCCCGCGGTCCTGCGCGTGGTATGGGTATTTACGGCGGAGTTTGTGAACGCATGGAGGGCTATCAAAACATTACATATTTAATCCAAATAGTGCACATTGTACACATAGTCCTCCTGCACCACATCAGCAAGTATAAACAGTTTAAATGATTCCAGAACAAAGGGATTCACCTTTGCATGATAGGAGGGGTTACAGGCTAGTACAGGATCTAAGGGGGATAAACAAGATAGTTGAGAGCCAATACCCCGTAGTGCCAAATCCTGCTGTCATCCTCATGCAAATTCCCCCTACTGCAAAATTTTTCACTGTCATTGACCTCTGTTCTGCTTTCTTTTCTGTCCCTCTGCACCCTGACAGCCAATACCTGTTTGCATTTACATACAGGGGAGTACAGTACACCTGGACTCGACTACCCCAAGGTTTCATTGACAGCCCAAGTATTTTCTCCCAGGCTTTGCATGACTGTTTACAATCCTTTCAACCTGAGAGCGGATCAGTATTAATACAGTATGTAGATGACTTACTGCTGTGTTCTGATTCACTCGAATCGTCCTTGAAAGACACGAAACAGCTTCCGTTTCACCTTTCTAATACGGGACACAAGGTTTCAAAGGATAAGTTGCAGCTGTGCCAGACCAGGGTAAAATATTTGGGACATTGCTTGACCCAAGGACTTAGACACCTCGCCGCTGATAGAATACAGGCGATTCGCGACATGACTCTGCCACAAACGCAACAACAGATCCGCACTTTCCTTAGAATGTGTGGGTACTGTCGAAACTGGATTCCAGGGTTCTCTATACTGGCTTTACCTTTGCAAGAAATGGTCTCTTCAAACAAACCAGAATGGGTCTCGCACACAGATGAGTCCGAACTGGCATTTGAGAGACTCAAACAGTGCCTATCACAGGAACCTGCATTAGGCATGCCAGATTATGGGAAACCCTTTGAATTGTACGGTACGGAAAGTGCTGGGTGTGCGGCAGGTGTCCTAACCCAGAGACATGGTGATGCCAGCAGGCCGGTAGCTTACTACAGTGCACAGTTGGACACCGTAGCGCGGTCTCTCCCCACATGCTTGCGAAGTGTTGCAGCGATAGCTTTGCTAGTAAGTAAAAGCGAAGATGTAGTGTTAGGACACAACCTGACAATCCATACACCTCATGCAGTGTCAGCCTTACTGAACTCCGCCCAAACCAGACATGTCTCATCGGCACGGTTTACAAAGTGGGAATTAGCACTAATGGCCCCTGTAAACATCACCATAAAGAGATGCAGCGCACTAAATCCTGCAACTTATCTGCTGGGTGTGCCTGGACAGGCACAAAGGGTGGAGGATGAGAATGATGTTGAAGAAGGATTTAGTGCAGACACTGACACGCATGATTGTATGGAATACCTGAACCAGAATTTCAATGCAAGACCTGACATTAGTGACAACCCACTGGAAGGCGTAGATTTACTTTTTACACTGACGGTAGTTGCCACAGACCGACGGATTCGGGAAACTTGTGCACTGGGTACACAGTTGTAGATGACAGAAGTATCATAGAAGCTGAGCCCCTGGGCCCGCGCACTCAGCACAAGTTGCTGAGCTGGTCGCCCTAACCAGAGCGTGTGAATTGGCCATGGGTAAGTCAGCCAATATATACACAGATTCTAGGTATGCCTTTGGAGTAGTGCATGATTTCGGTGCCCTATGGCGCCTCAGAAATTTCATGACGGCAGCTGGCACACCTGTAGCGCATGCATCCCACATAAAAAGGCTTCTAACAGCGATACAAGGACCAGACAGAGTGGCTGTTATCAAGTGCAAAGCACACACTTACAACCAAGATCCAATCTCACTTGGTAACAGCCGGGCAGATGAAGCTGCTAAATCAGCAGCCAGCACCCCATACAAACAGATATCACATCACTGATGACATTCAACACAATCAACACACAAAAATTAATTGAAATGCAAAATTTGTGTTCTCCACAGGAAAAGGCGGTCTGGAGGTCAAAGGGGTATGGCCAGGAGTCCTCAGGACTCTGGACAGGTGGACAGGGTAAGCCAGTGGCCCCCAGAGCATATCTTCCAAGCTTAGCTGAGGCGGCACACGGTCTGACTCATCTGGGTAAAGAGGGTATGTGTAAGCTGGTGAGAGCCTACTGGTGTGCACCAGGATTCTCTTCTCATGCGGGTAAGAGAGCAATGACATGTCTTACTTACTTGAGGAAGAATATTGGAAAGTCAATACCAACAGAACCATCCCATATCCCTCCGACAGACGGCCCTTTTCAGGTAATACAAATTGATTTCATACAGTTACCACCCTGTAGGAATTTAAAATATGTGTTAGTCTGTATTGATGTTTTTTTCCAATTGGGTAGAAGCGTTCCCTGCTGCCACAAATACTGCTACGTTCACGGCAAAGAAAATTGTGCAGGAATTTGTGTGTAGATATGGTATCCCTAGAATAATTGAAAGCGATAGGGGAACCCATTTTACATGTGAAGTCTTTCAGGTTATGTGCAAACTGGAATTAATAGCAAGCTGCATACTCCGTACCACCCACAGGCAAGTGCGAAGGTGGAGAGAGTAAACAGCACTATAAAGAACAAGCTGAGCAAAGTGATGGCTGAAACTGGATTGTTGTGGCCAGAAGCTTTGCCACTAGTATTGTACAGCATCAGAACCACTCCCAGGTCCCTCCTTAACCTATCACCCTTTGAGATTCTTTTTGGCCAACAACCCCATGTAATGATAGACCCCCAGGATGATTTGAAATGCAATAACGAAGTAATTGTAAAATATTTGGTTAAGATGAGCCAGCAGCTGAGGAATCAAAACATAAATCTAAAGCTGGTGATTCCTGACCTGCCAAACAGTAATTGTCATGACATTGAACCTGGGGATTATGTAACGATTCGAAATTTTCTACGCTCAGGTTGCCTCATTGACAGGTGGGAAGGACCATACCAAGTCTTACTAGCCAGCACGACAGCATTAAAGGTTGCCGAAGCAGAGACTTGGGTCCACTCGTCTCACTGTAAGAAGGTCGCTGACCCAGAGAGAACCCGTGACAAAGAGCAGAGTGTAGAGAACATCGTATCACTGGAGTGTCTGTTCCGGGAAGGTTGAGAGGCAGGACTGTTGTCACGGCACCTGAGCGCGGAGAACAACAAGACCAGAGGCGGTTGTTGCACCAGTTTTTCTTTTTATTATTTTCTCCATCTCCCACTACCCTCCTTCTCTCCTTCCCTTTCTCCCCCTTTTTGTTTCCCTTCTCTTCCCTTAACAAGATGGACTTACCCCAAGAGACTGCGTTCCGGGTTTTCCTGTTAATCCTGTTGTTGGCCAGTACAGTCTGTTTCGGTGAGGGTCCCAGAGAGGTCGAGAAAGGATCTGGAATGGGTTCTGATGGCGAGGATGGATTTGTAGAATCTCAAGAGCAACACATCACTCGAGCAAAGGCGAGTATCAGAAAGCGATCTGGTAGTCAGGGAGCTCGGAGGCACTGTAAAGGATTATTGGCTGAGGAAGATTGCATTTGTAGGAATTGTGAGAACATAGTCGAGGATGGGTGCATCAAGAGATGTCAGTCCAGCCTTACTATCAACATGGACCGTCATCCATTGAGTGATTACCACTCACTAGTGGGTAAGGTCTTACACCAGACAGAATGCTGGGTGTGCTCACAAGTACCTCAAGGTTAGAGCAAGTCAGGATTAGTATCGTACCCTTTAGCAACAGATGAGGTACTCAAATTACGGGGTGGGAGACCAGTGGACAAGAAATTTAATATTTCTAGGCCCCCTAGTTTGAAGCTCCACCAGTATCATGTAGATAGATCCTTAGTGTGTTTCAACATTTCCAATTATGAAAACCAGGAAATTGGGAGGTGACATGGAATAACCAGACCATGGTCTTTTCGCACAGAGCTGATAGGATACACATAGACTCTGAACTTGTACGCCAAATAGCCAACAGTGGAAGGTATTTTTGGTATAGGTATACTCGAGGAAGCAAGACCATGTGGGTTGGAGAAGTATCACCAGGGTACTGTGCTCATATCATACAGCCTGATACTTGTACTGAACAGATGGGAGAACTAGGGATTGGGTTTTTCACTTGGAAAGTTTGTAATATGGTTATGTCATATTCTGTCCCATATGTTCTCCCCGATGATGCCTATTTCATATGTGGGAGGAAGGCGTATAAATGGCTTGCCCCGAACTCAGAGGGATTGTGTTATGTTGGAAGAGTGTTGCCAGAGATCATGACCATAACCCATGATAAGATGAAAGATGTTCACCGCAATGCTCAGGCTCCTTATACTCATACTCACTATGAACACATCGTCAAGAGACACCTCATAGATAGGACAGAGCACGTAGCCTCTGATTTGATCCACGAATCCACCGGGATTCAATTCCTTCTCGCATTAGACATCACCCGTACTGCCAGAGGAATTATAAATTATAGGTATATCCATGCGCTAGCGAACTTGATAGATAATATCACTGAGATGTAAGATGACACCTACAGGTATACGGGTAGGGAGTTGCAAGCTTACAAGACAGAACTGATCCAGCATAGGATGGTCCTCAATTATATCACAGCCGTGACGGGTGGGTACTGTGTTACTTTGGCAACTCAATATGGTGTGAAGTGCTGCACGTATATTACAAACAGCACTGACGACCCCACAGAGATTATCGATCAAAAGATGGATGATGTATTGCAGTTGAAGTGGGAGTTCCGGAGGAGACACAACCTTACCCTGACCGCTGTGGGTAATGAGCTGGGTCTCATGGTTGAACCCACGAAATTGGTTCTCAGGATTAGGAGAGTGGGCTCAAAATGTTATTATGAGTGTAGGAAAGTTTCTCCTTTGTATCCTGGGAGTCGTCATAATTATTGGCTTGATATTTAGGTGTGTTCGAATTCTGATGCGGCGCAAGCACGGCACAAAATTGATGAGTTTAAGGAGCGGGGGCATTGTTACAGCAGTAGATTTAATTTACGACCCATCCATAGAGACAGTGTTATGATAAGACATTATTGCAAATGAATTCCATGGCCTGTTTCTTTCACCCATTTTTCCTTTGTCTCCCCATCTGCCCAGATACACCGATCCGGAAAAGACATCGATCCTACCCAAGAATGATTATGAAAATGTTATGTGAATGTATTTTAGATATGTGTCTTATCTTCATCTCTACAACCTTCAGTTAGTGACACACATAGTCGACAGGTGATATCCACATATACTAGCACTCACATATGTTCCCCCTCCATGTATCATCAACTAAATGTGCACCCCATTTGTTGGAACAAGAAGCCAAAAAGAGCACGGTAGTGTTTGTTGGCCCACTTACAGACCCTTAATACGGGATAAGAAGGATTTAATGTATACTTCGCAATACATTGAAGCTTACTAGAACATATATGGCACGATGATACATGCCCCTCAGACATGGATTCATACATACATGCTTTTTACTATCCCACTAGGTCATACATTTCCCGCCTACAACTCTCCTCCTACCATCCAATTGTTTGTAGATATTGTATTGATATTTTTCTGTTTAGTGATTAGATAGTGGCAGTTATTGTTGACTGCCAAAGGGTGGACTGTCAAAGTCGAAAAATATTATAGAACACGCAGCACGTATAAAATACACACACATGCCCACTGCACGTGCACTTGTTCCGCCGTGCGTGTACATATCCGCAATTTGCGTATGGTCGCTCCCGCGGTCCTGCGCGTGGTATGGGTATTTACGGCGGAGTTTGTGAACGCATGGAGGGCTATCAAAACATTACATATTTAATCCAAATAGTGCACATTGTACACAGTTCCCCTGCACCACATCAGCAAGTATCAAGAGTTTAAATGATTCCAGAACAAAGGGATTCACCTTTGCATGATAGGAGGGGACAGACTAAGGCTATAAGGTGGTGTCTGGTATCCAGCTGTAGGGTATTTTAAGGGTAACATTCCGGTGTTGGTTTGCGGAAGATCGCATGTTCCTGCATATAGGCCCTCATTCCGAGTTGATCGGTCGCAAGGCGAATTTAGCAGAGTTACACACGCTAAGCCGCCGCCTACTGGGAGTGTATCTTAGCATCTTAAAATTGCGACCGATGTATTCGCAATATTGCGATCACAAACTACTTAGCAGTTTTAGAGTAGCTCCACACTTACTCTGCCTGTGCGATCAGTTCAGTGCTTGTCGTTCCTGGTTTGACGTCACAAACACACCCAGCGTTCGCCCAACCACTCCCCCGTTTCTCCGGCCACTCCTGCGTTTTTTCCGGAAACGGTAGCGTTTTCAGTCACACGCCCATAAAACGCCGTGTTTCCGCCCAGTAACACCCATTTCCTGTCAATCACATTACGATCGCCGAAGCGATGAAAAAGCCGTGAGTAAAAATACTATCTTCATAGCAAAGATACTTGGCGCAGTCGCAGTGCGAATATTGCGCATGCGCACTATGCGGAATTTCACTGCGATGCGATGAAAAATACCGAGCGAACGACTCGGAATGAGGGCCATAGTTATGTGCAGAAGCAGAATATAGATATAAACTGTATTTACTGTATATTATGTATGCGGCGGGAATCCAGAGGAGACCACCCACAAGAGCAGTTGAGAAAGACATCACCCACCTTTTCAAATCAACCTATGACCTCTCCTGTACTGTAAGGATGCATCCCTGTGTCCACTGGACAAAGGGATTACAGTATCCATTGTATTGCTTTTGGAAGTATTGTATAAAAAGCCTGTTGCTGCCTGGCCGGTCACAAGACTCTCAACGTTATCTACCTGATTAGCGGAGGACTGGACCAGGAAGCGCATGCGAATATTCTCACGTATGTACATTGACTGTAGCCATTTACTCTGTTGTATTGTAGTGCATAATTTGTATTGTTAAACCCCCTTTCAGATATATTACTCTGTGGTGTCGGAACCCAGTTATTTACTACTAATCGGTGTTGTGTCCTCTTTTTCCTGCTAGGGTTTAAAGTGTATTACATTGCTTAACTGTATAAGGTTTTAAATTGTATTAATTAAGTGTGTACGCGCTGCGTGTACTTAGTACCCCCAGCGCGGCGTTTGTACGCAGAGTCCGTACACGGTACGGGACTCGTTACGCAAATAGCGTAAAAGGTACATAGAGTGCATATTAAGTTTAGCGGCCATAGCGGCTCCATGGTAAAGGTGTGTTTAAAGGTATAGCTTTATGGTTTAAGATAATATCGACATTATCAGACCGACACAGTACTGTACATTGTAATGTAGATAAACAACCATCATATTACTATGTGTTGGACTAGAAAGATTCAATAAATAGCTTAGTGTGTATCATAAATGTTACATATACATCAGAGTGAATAGGACACTGGTCCAGATAATATACCACCCAATCTAAATAACAATACTAGAATAAACAAACAAACATATATGAAAGATCAAATAACACTGATGGTCACCTCTGTCAGAATTTTACAAAAATATTAAAAAATATGAAAAAAGCTTATTCTGATTGATAATAATTAAAGCAGGACATTGTAAGGATTATGTTCATTGAGCACACGTGGCTGAACAGTATCGAATGTATAAATCCAACGTGCTTCACGTTCTCTCAAATTCTTCAACCGATCACCACCCCTGATATCGATCGGGATGTGATCGATTAACATACATATGATGCTAGCTATTCAGTGTGTGGCCTCAAAACAATGTCTTGCTACTGGTTTATCCGACACACCAGTATCGAGGGCCGCCCTTATCAATGATCTGTGGTTGGCCATGCGGTCCCTAAAGTTGCGCTTTGTCATGTCAACATACATAAGTCCGCAAGGGCAAACGAGAAGATAAATTACGAAACTCATCTGGCAATGTAAATGATGTTTAATGCGTATTTTTTTGCCACTGTGTGGATGAGTGAAATATGACCCAGTAAGCATTGAGCGACAGGTCGTACAATCTGCGCATTTGAAGCAGCCGGTCCTCCTACCTGGTAACCAAGTTCCCTGGTTCTTCCGTGGCTGTAGTAGGGGACGCATTAACATATTCCTTAAATTAGGACCTCGTCGGTATGTGCACAATGGTGGAACCGCCCCAAGACTGCTCATACTTGGATCACTTGACACAATTGGCCAATGTTGTGTAATGGCTTTTTTAGCTTGGTGGGCCATACAAAAAAACGGGACTGTCCCGCGAAAATCGGGACAGTTGGGAGGTATGGTGCTGTGTTGTCCTGCATTAGACCAGGGGAAGTCTCTTGTGCATCAGTCCAGTGACTGTTATGAACCACAGGTAGTGGTTCATTCCTATTTTATGTTTATAAAGTTGTCTTGCATGCCAGGATTTCCCGTTGCTCTGTTTTAGAATACTCTTGTCTGCTGCCGCTGGTGAGTCTGTGTAATTGCAGCTTGTTCCCATGTGTTCAGCCTCACCTGGCTGCTAATTGCATCTTGTCAGTTTAGAGTCATGCAACAGGGCAGCTGCATGGGATTATTAATTAGGCCTCTCTGTTATATGCTGGCTGTTTGCAATTCACAGATGCTGGTGATATTTCTTGGTTTTCAGTCTGCTTGAAATCTGAGCTGATTCCTGCCAGTCCCTGAGCTCCTGTATAGCAGTGTCTGACTAGCTGCTTCCTGTGTTGATTCCTGTGTCAGTCCCTGTGTCGATTCCTGTGTCTGATCCCGTGTCCAGCTGTGAGGCGTTCCTGCCCTGAGGTCCAGTGGCTTTGCCTATCCCTGGTCAAGTTCCTGGTTTCCTAGTGTCCACCGGTCTGTCGCTTGGGATTCTGCCTGTCCTCCAGTTCTGAGAGTGTGTGTCGGCATCATTGAGGGTTCCTGTCCGTTTGCCAGTATTCGTACCGGTTCTGTGAGTAGCGGCTTTGCCGCGTCCGTTGGCATAGGCCGCTGTATTCCATTATTATTTCTGTCCCTGGTGTTTTGCAGAGGGTTCTGCTTATGCTGTCACCGCCGGTACACAAAGGTATTGTGTCGGCGTGTGATCAGCATTTCCTTTGTTGTTCTTTTCCTTTGGCGGTTTCTCCGCACATACTTTAGGTTTTTAGTTAGCTTGTAGCCCCTGGCCTGTTTGCTTAGTTAGAGGGCCTCTTGTTATCATCCTGTCTCTGATTTCCCTTTGTCTCTCACTAAGACCGGGGGGCATCGGAGTTGGGCAGACATAATCCGCCCTTCAAACGCGGCTGCCAAGGGCTCAAGAAACCATAGTCTCGCAAGGGATTTCTGACAGCACGGGTGAGACAACAGAGTTAGGGCGCCAGGGGCTATTTCCTTTCCATTCCCCTTTCCCAGCGTTACGTCCTGGTGCTCTGGACTCACTTCATGAACATCTCCCTTGTTCTGAGCACCAGGAACCTAACAGTGACCAGTCACAGTGGTGGTGTCCTTTGCTGCCATATTTCCAGTGTAGCTGTATAAGTCCCTTTCAGTGGTGCTGCATACCTCCCAACATTTCTTCTTTCTAAAGCGGGACACACGTTCCCGAAAAAGGGGCATGGCCTAAGAAAAAGGGGGTGTGGCTTCGCGGAGGACCCGTGATCACGAGCCACGCCCCCGTTTTCGTCACTGAAGGGGCATGCCCAGCGCTCTGTGAGCCGCTGGCATGCCCCCTCTCCCTCTGACTTCAGTGAATAGACGCTGTGCGCATGCGCACAGCGTCTATTCACCGCTGCTCTGATAAGCAGGGCAGCGACAGACAGAGCCTCCCAACTGCCCCCCCACCCCCACCGCGGGACACTGCGGCCCGCGGGTGGGACAGCGGGACAGTCCCGCGAAAATCGGGACAGTTGGGAGGTATGGTGCTGTGTTGTCCTGCATTAGACCAGGGGAAGTCTCTTGTGCATCAGTCCAGTGACCAGTCACAGTGGTGGTGTCCTCTGCTGCCATATATCCAGTGTAGCTGTATAAGTCCCTTTCAATGGTGCTGTGTTGTCCTGCATTAGACCAGGGGAAGTCTCTTGTGCATCAGTCCAGGGACCAGTCACAGTGGTGGTGTCCTCTGCTGCCATATATTCAGTGTAGCTGTATAAGTCCCTTACAGTGTTATTGTTTTGTGCTGCATTAGACCAGTGGTAGTGTCCTGTCCATCAGTCATTCCAGTGACGAGGCAGTCACAGTGGTATACGCTGCTGCTATATGTCCACTGCTACAGTATTATTATTATTATTATAATAATAATAACAACAACCGCAAGTCTCTTACAGTGTTGTTGTGTTGCATCAGACCAGTGGTAGTGTCCTGTCCATCAGTCATTCCAGTTACGAGGCAGTCACAGTGGTATATGCAGAGCCGGCCCTAACAAATATGATGCCCTAGGCAAGATTTTGGCTGGTGCCCCCTAGGACCGCCGCTAGTTCTGCAGGAGATGCCTGCCATGAGTCAGCTGGCAGATCTGCTAACGTCGGGCGCCTTTTGTTTATGAAAATGCATGTTATTTGCATTACTATGTGGCTAAGATGCACAAGCAGCTTCTGCTGATTAAAATGATATGCAGCATGGCTATATTCTGTGTGCGACTGCGGCTATATCTGCATATGAAATGCTACATTACAGTGATTTCCAGGACTACATTGCAACGTAGCATTTTGTATGCAGATACAGCTGCAGTCACACACAGAATATAGGCATGCCGCATATAATTTTAATCAGCTGAAGCTGCTGGTGCCCCTAAGCATACCAAATGCCCTAGGCATTTGTCTAGTTTGCCTATGCCTAAGGTCGGCTCTGGGTATACGATGCTGCTATATGTCCACTGCTACAGTATTATTATTATAACAACAACAACAACAACAACAACAACAACAACAAGTCTCTTACAGTGTTGTTGTGTTGTGTTGCATCAAACCAGTGGTAGTGTCCTGTCCATCAGTCATTCCAGTCATTCCTGTGCCGCATATTGTCTTATATAACTCCCAAAAAATAATGGAGAACAAAAATTTGGAGGATAAAATAGGGAAAGATCAAGAACCACTTCCTCCTAGTGCTGAAGCTGCTGCCACTAGCCATGACATAGATGATGAAATGCCATCAACATCGTCTGCCAAGGCCGATGCCGATGTGATAGTAGAGGGCATGTAAAATCCAAAAAGCTAAAGTTCAGTAAAAATACCCAAAAAAAGAAATGTAAATGGTCTGAGGAGAAACGTAAACTTGCCAATATGCCATTTATGACATGTAGTGGCTAGGAATGGCTGAGGCCCTGGCCTATGTTCAGGACTAGTGGTTCAGCTTCACATGACGATGGAAGTCCTCATAACTGAGACCTTGACACTTATGTTGGTGTTTGATGTGCATCCGGTATCCGCCATTAGTGCAGTGGGATTTAGACAATTGATGGAGGTATTGTGTCCCTGGTAACAAATCCCATCTAGATTCAACTTTACTAGGCAGGTGATACCGAGATTTTGCCATTTAATTCCAGTGATTTGGACGTATAATTATTAATTACAGTGATCTTGCCAATTAATTCCAGTGATTTGGACGTATAATTACTAATTACAGTGATCTTGCCAATTAATTCCAGAGATTTGGATGTATAATTCCAGTTTGAATTTGTTTGTGTTGCTTGGCTTAGTCAAACAGCTACCTCATTGCACCTCTTCGACATCTTTGCATGAGGTGCTGTTTGGGGCCTAGTTTTTAAAAAGTGCCATCTTGTGTGACACGGCCGTATGAGTCCAGGGGTATTGCTGTATTAGTCCTGGGGTACTGCCGTATAAGTCCACCAATTGCAGAATTTTTTAAAAATGACAGGGGCGTGCTGGAGATGCTGTCAGTGGACTGAACAATTGCGGCCCACTCTCGACATTCAGCCACTGCGTGACACTACTAGATGGGCAAGGTGGTTGTGTCACTTAGCTTAGTCGTACAGCAACCTCGGTGCACCTTTTTTTCTTCTTTGCATCATGTGCTGTTTGGAGACTATTTTTTTAAAGTGCCATCCTGTCTGACACTTCCGTATATGTCCAGTGGTACTGCCATTTAATTCCAGTGATTTGGACGTACAATTACAGTGATTTTGCAGTATTATTCCAGTGATTTTGCAGTATTATTCCAGTGATTTTGCAGTATAATTCCAGTGATTTGGATGTATAATTCCAGTGATTTGGATGTATAATTCCAGTGATTTGGATGTATAATTAAAGTGATTTGGACGTATAATTCCAGTGATTTGGACGTATAATTCCAGTGATTTTGCCATTTAATTCCAGTGATTTGGACGTATAATTCCAGTGATTTTGCCATTTAATTCCAGTGATTTGGATGTATAATTCCAGTGATTTGGATGTATAATTCCAGTGATTTGGACGTATAATTCCAGTGGGAATTTTATGTGTCGCTTGGCTTAGTCATACACTACCTCATTGCACGTCTTCTACATCTTTGCATGAGGTGCTGTTTTGGGCCTGGTTTTTGAAAAGTGCCATCCTGTCTGACACTGCAGTGCCACTCCTAGATGGGACAGGTGTTTGTGCTGCACACTTGTGTCGCTTGGCTTAATCGTACAGCAGCCTTGGTGCACCTCTTTTTCTTTGCATCATGTGCTGTTTGGGGACTAGTTTTTAAATAGTGCCATCTTGTCTGCAACTGCAGTGCAACTCCTAGATGGGCCAGGTGTTTGTGCCGCACACTTGTGTCGCTTAGCTTGGTCATACAGCTACCTTGGTGCAACTTTTAGGCCTAAAAACAATATTGTGAAGTGTGAGGTGTTCAGAATAGACTGGAAATGAGTGGAAATTAATGTTATTGAGGTTAATAATACCGTAGGAGCAAAATTATCCCCAAGTTCTGTGAGTTTAGCTGTTTTATGTTTTTCTCGAAAATCATCCAGATTCAAAACCAAAACCAAAACACGAAAGGGTGGTTTTGGCAAAACCAAGCCAAAACAAGAAAGTGGAATTAGAACCAAAACACAAAACACGGAAAGTGCCAGTCGCACATCTCTATTACATATATATATATAAATATATATATACGATGGGGTTAATCTATGGTTAACTCTTATTAACCGTGGCCACTAGCTTTCTCATGCACCCCTGTGTGGACTCTATTATCCTGAACCTGTCTCAGCTGTTCCTTAGCAATCATCTCTGAGCCAGTGTAAAAGGTGACTAGTGTACCTTTAAAAGCCATAAAGGGTGTGGCAGGTACACATTAAATCTAGCAGGCAGATGATGTGTGTAACAGCAGTGAAGTAGTCAGGTTTTGAGACTCTGTGGTAGTGTAGGACCTGCATGAAGGTGGGGTACCTTGGAGATCGGTGTGCAGGCTTCCGTGCATTGGCCAATCCACTAACTAAACCCCCATCATTTATTTATTGAATTGTTGAGGATAAGTGAGCTTACTTTGGTGAGTGCTGGGTTTTTTGTTTGTATTTATTAGAGCGATGTGGTCATGGGCTACATGCACCCCGCCCTGTGAGTGGTAAGTACAGCTGTGTACCCCGCTTTTGTGGTGGAGAGTGCTGTGTTACATGCACCCCACCCTGTGAGTGGTAAGTGCATAGCTGTGCCCCGCTTCTGGGGTGGCGAGTGCTGTGGTTTTCTCTCTGTGTGTGTGTGTATATATATATATATATATATATTTTTTTTTTCACAGAACAGAGTCCCGGGAAGCCGCATTGACACTCTCAGATATTATAATCCAGGTGTCCGGTAAAAGCAAGAATGATATAACATTACATATCCATCCCGCAACTCCAGGTTTATGGTAAGGACAGAACCAGCACACTGCCAAGTTTCAAGTAGTTTTTACTCCATGTGTCAAACAAACATATAGCGCCAGGCTCAGCATATACTCAGGGGCGGATTGGCCCACCAGGACACCATGGCAGATTCTGATGGGCTGGTCCCATACCCCCCTCAGCCAGGCCGATTCACACTGAGGCTAGGCTGGCTCACACTGCTTCCAGTACTTGTGGTTTTTTGGAACGCAATCCGGAAGTTAGACTAGCGGGCACTTCCAGGTGCCGCTAGCTGTGAAAACTGGTGAAGCTGTTCTACCAACGGGGGACCTGGAGAAAGTTAACCAGCCCAGCAGCATCCTCTCTCTGGCCCCGGCCAAAGGTCTCTTCAACGAGCCCGGCCCAGAAGCAGCAGCATAGCGATGATTGGAGCCGGGTTCACTACACCCGCCGCCACCCCAGCTCCCGCACTCTCACTGAACTGGCCAGAGCGGCGACTGAGCACTGAAGGGGACCAGGCAGAGAGGTGATTTTTAATTACATTATTTATTTTTGTTGTAAGGGTGTGGGCATCCCCGTTCACAGTGAACGTATCAATCGGGACAGTTTGGAGGTATGGTGACTCTGCAGTTGTATTATTATCAGTAGTGGTACTGTCTGCAGGGAACTGTTCCTGGCAGCCTGTAAGTCACATGCAATTACTGTGGGGCAGCAATGGTATTGTCCTGAGGGCTCTGATCCTTAGAAGATGCAAAGCTAGCACTCCCCTAATTACAGTCCTATATATATAGCCAGTGGTGCAAGTAGAAAATAATTCTCAGTGGTACTGTGTGCGCACGCATGGGTGTGGCCACATGGTGCGTGATGCACATATGGTGGCCAGATGAACATATGACCCCAATAGCGCAGTGCCAGATACACATATGCCCCCAATAGTGCCAGAAACACATATGCCCCCAATAGTGGAGTGACAGATACACATATGTCCCCATGGTGCCAGATATGCCCCCACAGTGCCACATACAAATATGCCCCCCGCAGTGCCAGATAAAAATATTTCCCCATAGTGCCAAAAACACATATGTCCCCAGTGCCAGATATACCCCCATGGTGCAGATATGCCCCCACAGTGCCAGAAACACATATGCCCCCAGGGCCAGATATGCCCCCATAGTGCCAGATACACATATGCCGCCAGTGCCACATATGCCCCCCCAGTGCCAGATAAACATATGATCCCAGTGCCACATATGCCCCCCCAGTGCCAGATACAGACATGCCCCCAGTGCCAGGTACACATGCTCCTCCCCGCCCCACTCACCGCCGCTGTGCTGTGTCGGGAAGGAGAGCGCAGGAGAGGCGCGAGCTGTGCTCTCCTTCCCGACACAGCACAGCAGCGGGCAGCATACATGGTGGTCGGCTTGGTGGTACTGCGTAAACGGCTGGCAATTTCTTACCGGTACGCAGTACCGTCCCATACCGCCATACTTGCAGCACTGTATATAGCACACCTACAGTATGTTATTTAAAAAGATATTTGGACACAATTGAAAGGGACATAATAATTGTTTAACAAATATCAATAAATAATTGAATTTGAAATATATTTTAGACTTCATTTGAATCCTCAGATATATACAGTGCATCCGGAAAGTATTCACAGCGCTCCACATTTTGTTATGTTACAGCCTTATTCCTAAATGGAATAAATACATTTTTTCCCTCAAAATTCTACACACAATACCCCATAATGACAACATGAAAAAGTTTTTTTTGAGATTTTTGCAAATGTATTAAAAATAAAAAACTAAGAAATCACATGTATAGATGGAGCCACGCTAGTTGTGGCTCCGTCTGTGCCGCGCGCCCAGACGAAGATGCTCTCCTATTCTATGAATGGGAGAGCGTCTCTGTGCACTCCCGGCGTGACTATGCGGATGGATCGCCTAGTCACCCCGGGAGTGCACGTTTGCGATGGAACTGCCTCAGAGGAGCACTGATCCATCTGTACATAAGTATTCACAGCCTTTGCTCAATACTTTGTTGATGCACCTTTGGCAGCAATTACAGCCTCAAGTCTTTTTAAATATGATGCCACAAGCTTGGCACACCTATCTTTGGGCAGTTTTGCCCATTCCTCTTTGTAGCACCTCTCAAGCTCCATCAGATTGGGGAAAGCATCAGTGCACAGCCATTTTCAGATCTCTCCAGAGATTTTCAATCGGATTCAATCTTTGCCTCATCAGAGCAGAGAAATTTGTTTCTCATGGTTTGAGAGTCCTTCGGACTGCCATGTGCTTTTTACTAAGCAGTCGCTTCTGTCTGGCCACTCTACCATACAGGCCTGATTGGTGGACTGCTGCAGAGATGGTTGTGCTTCTGGAAGGTTCTCCTCACTCTACAGAGTAATGATGTAGGCTCTGACAGAGTGACCATCAGGTTCTTGGTCACCTCCCTGACTAGGGCCCTTCTCCCCCGATCGCTCAGTTTAGATGGCCGGCCAGCTCAGGGAAGATTCCTGGTGGTTCCGAACTTCCTCCATTTACAGATGATGGAGGCCACTGTGTTCATTAGGACCTTCAAAGCAGCATTTATTTTTCTGTACCCTTCCCCAGATTTGTGCCTCGAGACAATCCTGTCTCGTAGGTCAATAGACAATTCCTTTGACTTCATGCCTGGTTTGTGCTCAGACATGCACCGTCAAGTGTGGGACCTTATATAGACATGTGTGTGCCTTTTCCAGGAACATCTCAAGGATGATCAGTGGAAAAAGGATGCATCGGAGCTCAATGTTGAGCTTCATGGCAAAAGCTGTGAATACTTATGTACATGTGATTTCTTAGTTTTTTATTTTTAATAAATTAGCAAAAATCTCAACATTGTCATTATGAGGTATTGTGTGTAGAATTTGGAGGGAAAAAATTAATTTATTCCATTTTGGAATAAGGCTGTAATATAACAAAATGTGGAAAAAGTAAAGAGCTGTGAATACTTCCTGGATGCACTGTAAATACTCCCTTTTTCTTGACAATTATTGGCTACATCATACTGTATATTATGTTGTAAGGGTCTATTTTCCCATTAGAACACATTACATAATATTGGGGGTCACTCCGAGTTGATCGCTAGCTGCCGTTATTCGCTGCGTAGCGATCAGTGAAAAAAAAAGGATAATCTGCGCATACGTATGCACCGCAATACACACACGCATCGTACGGGTACAAAGTCCTTTGTGGTTTTGCACTGGTTCTAGCGACGATTCCAAACGCACAGCTGATTGCAAGGAGATTGACAGGAAGAGGGCGTATCTGGGTGTCAATGGACCGTTTTCTGGGAGTGTTTGGAAAAAACGCAGACGTGGCCGTGCATTTTCTGAGCGGGTATCTGACCTCATGACCGTGTCACTCGTCGCAGCAATCATTGCACAGGATAAGTAACTACAGGGCTGGTCTTGTTTTACACAAAATGTGTTTGCAGGCGCTCTGCTGCACAGGCGTTCGCACTCCTGCAAAGTGAAAATACACTCCCCCGTGGGTGGCGACTATGCGTTTGCACAGCTGCTAAAATCTGCTAGCGAGCGATCAATTTGGAATGACCCCCATTGTACTGTGTAATATTGTGACCAAATTTATCACAACAATTTAGAAATAACTGAACATAATGAGAACTGAATAAATTACATGTGTGGTTAAATTTTTTGTGTTTACTGATTCTACAAAAGGGGGTACTGGACAGAATTAACTCTTATTATTAGGGGATGTAGTTATGATCACAGTGGTCAGAATACCGACACCAGGATCCCGACCGTCAGAATGGTGGCAGCGGCGCCACGGCTATTCCCACGACACGAAACCCATAGAGTGTGAATAGAACCTAGAGATGAGCGGGTTCGGTTTCTCTGAATCCGAACCCGCCCGAACTTCATGGTTTTTTTCACGGGTCCGAGCAGACTCGGATCCTCCCGCCTTGCTCGGTTAACCCGAGCGCGCCCGAACGTCATCATGACGCTGTCGGATTCTCGCGAGACTCGGATTCTATATAAGGAGCCGCGCGTCGCCGCCATTTTCACACGTGCATTGAGATTGATAGTGAGAGGACGTGGCTGGCGTCCTCTCCATTTAGATTATAAGAGAGAGAGATTTACTGGATCTTAGGACTAGGAGGAGTACTGTAGAAGTGTAGAGAGTGCAGAGAGTTTACTAGTGAGTGACCACCAGACAGTGCAGTTTATTTAATATATCCGTTCTCTGCCTGAAAAAAGCGATACACACAGTGACTCAGTCACATACCATATCTGTGTGCACTGCTCAGGCTCAGCCCAGTGTGCTGCATCATCTATATATATTATATATCTGTCTGACTGCTCAGCTCACACAGCTTATAATTGTGGGGGAGACTGGGGAGCACTGCAGTGCCAGTTATAGGTTATAGCAGGAGCCAGGAGTACATAATATTATATTAAAATTAAACAGTGCACACTTTTGCTGCAGGAGTGCCACTGCCAGTGTGACTGACCAGTGACCTGACCACACTGACCACCAGTATAGTTAGTAGTATACTTATATTGTGATTGCCTGAAAAAGTTAAACACTCGTCGTGTGACTTCACTTGTGTGTTGTTTTTTTTTTTTATTCTATAAAAATAAAACTCATTCTGCTGACAGACAGTGTCCAGCAGGTCCGTCATTATATAATATATAATATATACCTGTCCGGCTGCAGTAGTGATATATATATATTTTTTATATCATTTATCATCCAGTCGCAGCAGACACAGTACGGTAGTTCACGGCTGTGGCTACCTCTGTGTCTGCACTCGGCAGGCAGTCCGTCCATAATTGTATACCACCTAACCGTGGTTTTTTTTTCTTCTTTATACATACATACTACTACGACATCTCTTTATCAACCAGTCTATATTAGCAGCAGACACAGTACAGTACGGTAGTTCACGGCTGTGGCTACCTCTGTGTCTGCACTCGGCAGGCAGTCCGTCCATAATTGTATACCACCTAACCGTGGTTTTTTTTTCTTTCTTCTTTATACATACATAGTTACATAGACATCTCTTTATCAACCAGTCTATATTAGCAGCAGATACAGTACAGTACGGTAGTTCACGGCTGTGGCTACCTCTGTGTCTGCACTCGGCAGGCAGTCCGTCCATAATTGTATACCACCTAACCGTGGTTTTTTTTTCTTTCTTCTTTATACATACATAGTTACATAGACATCTCTTTATCAACCAGTCTATATTAGCAGCAGACACAGTACAGTACGGTAGTTCACGGCTGTGGCTACCTCTGTGTCTGCACTCGGCAGGCAGTCCGTCCATAATTGTATACCACCTAACCGTGGTTTTTTTTTCTTTCTTCTTTATACATACATAGTTACATAGACATCTCTTTATCAACCAGTCTATATTAGCAGCAGACACAGTACAGTACGGTAGTTCACGGCTGTGGCTACCTCCGTGTCTGCACTCGGCAGGCAGTCCGTCCATAATTGTATACCACCTAACCGTGGTTTTTTTTTCTTTCTTCTTTATACATACATACTACTACGACATCTCTTTATCAACCAGTCTATATTATTAGCAGCAGACACAGTACAGTACGGTAGTTCACGGCTGTGGCTACCTCTGTGTCTGCACTCGGCAGGCAGTCTGTCCATAATTGTATACCACCTAACCGTGGTTTTTTTTTCTTTCTTCTTTATACATACATAGTTACATAGACATCTCTTTATCAACCAGTCTATATTAGCAGCAGACACAGTACAGTACGGTAGTTCACGGCTGTGGCTACCTCTGTGTCTGCACTCGGCAGGCAGTCCATAATTGTATACTAGTATCCATCTCCATTGTTTACCTGAGGTGCCTTTTAGTTGTGCCTATTAAAATATGGAGAACAAAAATGTTGAGGTTCCAAAATTAGGGAAAGATCAAGATCCACTTCCACCTCGTGCTGAAGCTGCTGCCACTAGTCATGGCCGAGACGATGAAATGCCAGCAACGTCGTCTGCCAAGGCCGATGCCCAATGTCATAGTACAGAGCATGTCAAATCCAAAACACCAAATATCAGAAAAAAAAGGACTCCAAAACCTAAAATAAAATTGTCGGAGGAGAAGCGTAAACTTGACAATATGCCATTTACGACACGGAGTGGCAAGGAACGGCTGAGGCCCTGGCCTATGTTCATGGCTAGTGGTTCAGCTTCACATGAGGATGGAAGCACTCAGCCTCTCGCTAGAAAAATGAAAAGACTCAAGCTGGCAAAAGCAGCACAGCAAAGAACTGTGCATTCTTCGAAATCCCAAATCCACAAGGAGAGTCCAATTGTGTCGGTTGCGATGCCTGACCTTCCCAACACTGGACGTGAAGAGCATGCGCCTTCCACCATTTGCACGCCCCCTGCAAGTGCTGGAAGGAGCACCCGCAGTCCAGTTCCTGATAGTCAGATTGAAGATGTCAGTGTTGAAGTACACCAGGATGAGGAGGATATGGGTGTTGCTGGCGCTGGGGAGGAAATTGACCAGGAGGATTCTGATGGTGAGGTGGTTTGTTTAAGTCAGGCACCCGGGGAGACACCTGTTGTCCGTGGGAGGAATATGGCCGTTGACATGCCAGGTGAAAATACCAAAAAAATCAGCTCTTCGGTGTGGAGGTATTTCACCAGAAATGCGGACAACAGGTGTCAAGCCGTGTGTTCCCTTTGTCAAGCTGTAATAAGTAGGGGTAAGGACGTTAACCACCTCGGAACATCCTCCCTTATACGTCACCTGCAGCGCATTCATAATAAGTCAGTGACAAGTTCAAAAACTTTGGGTGACAGCGGAAGCAGTCCACTGACCAGTAAATCCCTTCCTCTTGTAACCAAGCTCACGCAAACCACCCCACCAACTCCCTCAGTGTCAATTTCCTCCTTCCCCAGGAATGCCAATAGTCCTGCAGGCCATGTCACTGGCAATTCTGACGATTCCTCTCCTGCCTGGGATTCCTCCGATGCATCCTTGCGTGTAACGCCTACTGCTGCTGGCGCTGCTGTTGTTGCTGCTGGGAGTCGATGGTCATCCCAGAGGGGAAGTCGTAAGCCCACTTGTACTACTTCCAGTAAGCAATTGACTGTTCAACAGTCCTTTGCGAGGAAGATGAAATATCACAGCAGTCATCCTGCTGCAAAGCGGATAACTGAGGCCTTGACAACTATGTTGGTGTTAGACGTGCGTCCGGTATCCGCCGTTAGTTCACAGGGAACTAGACAATTTATTGAGGCAGTGTGCCCCCGTTACCAAATACCATCTAGGTTCCACTTCTCTAGGCAGGCGATACCGAGAATGTACACGGACGTCAGAAAAAGACTCACCAGTGTCCTAAAAAATGCAGTTGTACCCAATGTCCACTTAACCACGGACATGTGGACAAGTGGAGCAGGGCAGGGTCAGGACTATATGACTGTGACAGCCCACTGGGTAGATGTATGGACTCCCGCCGCAAGAACAGCAGTGGCGGCACCAGTAGCAGCATCTCGCAAACGCCAACTCTTTCCTAGGCAGGCTACGCTTTGTATCACCGCTTTCCAGAATACGCACACAGCTGAAAACCTCTTACGGCAACTGAGGAAGATCATCGCGGAATGGCTTACCCCAATTGGACTCTCCTGTGGATTTGTGGCATCGGACAACGCCAGCAATATTGTGTGTGCATTAAATATGGGCAAATTCCAGCACGTCCCATGTTTTGCACATACCTTGAATTTGGTGGTGCAGAATTTTTTAAAAAACGACAGGGGCGTGCAAGAGATGCTGTCGGTGGCCAGAAGAATTGCGGGACACTTTCGGCGTACAGGCACCACGTACAGAAGACTGGAGCACCACCAAAAACTACTGAACCTGCCCTGCCATCATCTGAAGCAAGAAGTGGTAACGAGGTGGAATTCAACCCTCTATATGCTTCAGAGGTTGGAGGAGCAGCAAAAGGCCATTCAAGCCTATACAATTGAGCACGATATAGTAGGTGGAATGCACCTGTCTCAAGCGCAGTGGAGAATGATTTCAACGTTGTGCAAGGTTCTGATGCCCTTTGAACTTGCCACACGTGAAGTCAGTTCAGACACTGCCAGCCTGAGTCAGGTCATTCCCCTCATCAGGCTTTTGCAGAAGAAGCTGGAGACATTGAAGGAGGAGCTAACACGGAGCGATTCCGCTAGGCATGTGGGACTTGTGGATGGAGCCCTTAATTCGCTTAACAAGGATTCACGGGTGGTCAATCTGTTGAAATCAGAGCACTACATTTTGGCCACCGTGCTCGATCCTAGATTTAAAGCCTACCTTGGATCTCTCTTTCCGGCAGACACAAGTCTGCTGGGGTTGAAAGACCTGCTGGTGACAAAATTGTCAAGTCAAGCGGAACGCGACCTGTCAACATCTCCTCCTTCACATTCTCCCGCAACTGGGGGTGCGAGGAAAAGGCTCAGAATTCCGAGCCCACCCGCTGGCGGTGATGCAGGGCAGTCTGGAGCGACTGCTGATGCTGACATCTGGTCCGGACTGAAGGACCTGACAACGATTACGGACATGTCGTCTACTGTCACTGCATATGATTCTCTCAACATTGATAGAATGGTGGAGGATTATATGAGTGACCGCATCCAAGTAGGCACGTCACACAGTCCGTACTTATACTGGCAGGAAAAAGAGGCAATTTGGAGGCCCTTGCACAAACTGGCTTTATTCTACCTAAGTTGCCCTCCCACAAGTGTGTACTCCAAAAGAGTGTTTAGTGCCGCCGCTCACCTTGTCAGCAATCGGCGTACGAGGTTACATCCAGAAAATGTGGAGAAGATGATGTTCATTAAAATGAATTATAATCAATTCCTCCGCGGAGACATTGACCAGCAGCAATTGCCTCCACAAAGTACACAGGGAGCTGAGATGGTGGATTCCAGTGGGGACGAATTGATAATCTGTGAGGAGGGGGATGTACACGGTGATATATCGGAGGGTGATGATGAGGTGGACATCTTGCCTCTGTAGAGCCAGTTTGTGCAAGGAGAGATTAATTGCTTCTTTTTTGGGGGGGGTCCAAACCAACCCGTCATATCAGTCACAGTCGTGTGGCAGACCCTGTCACTGAAATGATGGGTTGGTTAAAGTGTGCATGTCCTGTTTTGTTTATACAACATAAGGGTGGGTGGGAGGGCCCAAGGACAATTCCATCTTGAAACCTCTTTTTTCTTTTCTTTTTCTTTGCATCATGTGCTGATTGGGGAGGGTTTTTTGGAAGGGACATCCTGCGTGACACTGCAGTGCCACTCCTAGATGGGCCCGGTGTTTGTGTCGGCCACTAGGGTCGCTAATCTTACTCACACAGCTACCTCATTGCGCCTCTTTTTTTCTTTGCGTCATGTGCTGTTTGGGGAGGGTTTTTTGGAAGGGACATCCTGCGTGACACTGCAGTGCCACTCCTAGATGGGCCCGGTGTTTGTGTCGGCCACTAGGGTCGCTAATCTTACTCACACAGCTACCTCATTGCGCCTCTTTTTTTCTTTGCGTCATGTGCTGTTTGGGGAGGGTTTTTTGGAAGGGCCATCCTGCGTGACACTGCAGTGCCACTCCTAGATGGGCCCGGTGTTTGTGTCGGCCACTAGGGTCGCTTATCTTACTCACACAGCGACCTCGGTGCAAATTTTAGGACTAAAAATAATATTGTGAGGTGTGAGGTATTCAGAATAGACTGAAAATGAGTGTAAATTATGGTTTTTGAGGTTAATAATACTTTGGGATCAAAATGACCCCCAAATTCTATGATTTAAGCTGTTTTTTAGTGTTTTTTGAAAAAAACACCCGAATCCAAAACACACCCGAATCCGACAAAAAAAATTCGGTGAGGTTTTGCCAAAACGCGTTCGAACCCAAAACACGGCCGCGGAACCGAACCCAAAACCAAAACACAAAACCCGAAAAATTTCAGGCGCTCATCTCTAATAGAACCTTTGGTGAGCCACCGAGCCCACAAAGGGCTTTGTTGCTCTCGCCCCCTGCCGGCATTCTGGCTGTCGGGATACCAGCGTCTGTATTCTGACCGCCGGGATCCCCTACCCAACCCTACCTAGTACCTACCATTCATCCCACCCTTATATAATAAGTGAACTGCTAACCACACAAGTAACTAATCCTACATTTACATACCATGACATCTGTATTCCCGATGCATTCAAAAGAATAATGCACTCCATGTCCTGTTATCTCAATGATCACCTCCTCAATTGGCTTTTTGTAATCCTTGGGGTTGATGCATTCTGTAGCTCCAAACAACTTAGCCTTGTCAAACTTGTTATTATTTACATCTATTGCAATAATTCTTGCAGCTCCAGATAATTTACAGCCGATAATGGTTGACAGCCCTATTGCTCCCAAACCAAATATGGCACAAGTAGAG
The DNA here is from genome assembly GCF_028390025.1 of Pseudophryne corroboree. Classification (NCBI taxonomy): domain Eukaryota; kingdom Metazoa; phylum Chordata; class Amphibia; order Anura; family Myobatrachidae; genus Pseudophryne; species Pseudophryne corroboree. Next base: position 782,477,532 of record NC_086444.1, read on the forward strand.
CCAGGTTCCACCTATAAAAAAAAAAAAAAAGGACATACACCTTAGAAAATCCTGAAGTAGTCATCCCAAAATCAGACATTTTCAGCTCACATAAGCATATCTGGGTTAGTAAATTCACATCTACAGATGTGCCCCATCATTGCTACTATCATGTTAAACAGCCATTCTAGTCATGCCTAGTCATGAGAGCACTTACAAAACATTTCATGCATTTTTTTGCTCCGAAAATGCATCTTATTTGCATCACTATGTAAATAACATAAACTTTGCTGAGTAAAATGATATGCGGCATGGCTATATTCTGTTCATTAGGGAGGGGCCTTAGACTGCACTCTAGGTGCAGTCTAAGGCCCCTCCCTAGCAAACTAAAAGTGTTTTGTATAGACACACCTGAAGGAGTGAGACACCTTCATTCTTAGACTTGCACCCACCCACACCTGACCCTCATTTATTTTAACTAGGGTACCTAGCATGACTGCACTTGTGAATATGGCACAATTCTAGGTAAGTCCAATTATTCAGAACAATAGGTCAGAAATGGGGTGGCTCCTGGGGTACGGGGCCTCCTGGACTGCCGTGGCTGGGCGACAACAGGGCATCGCAGCATTACATTTAATTTGGCACTTTCACCGTTTGTTTATTATACATGTTACACATTTTTTTCACTTATATTAATTCACCCCATAACACCCTTTTTTTCTCACCTCTTTCTTAATCCTTCTCACTACACATAATTATTCCCTGCGATGCCCTGGGGTTGCTTGGCTGTGGTTTTTTGGGGGGTCCCGTGCCCTGGGTTTAAACCCCTATAGTGTTAGGTACTGCAGCAGAGTGGAGTCCCTTGCCGCGGGGCTGCAGCTTCATGCATTGATCAATTCATAACTAAACTCCACTATTTATTATATGCTAAGCTATATGATATCAGTAATGCTAGAGACAGTGCACCTACAACCCCCCCCCCCCCCTATATTCTGTTCATGACTGCAGCTTTAGCTGTATACAAAATGCTACGTTACAATGTTATCCAGGAAAACACTGCTCGCATAGACTGGCCACAGCAGTAGTGATGCTGACGCCATGTTTCTGTTTGTACATGATCTCAGCTGACTGCAGATACAAGCCCTGGAAAGGGCCATGACATACCTGCGATTTTGCTGCCACTCCCTGTTACCACCCCATATGGTCCCTTCCTCTAAATTTCTCTACAATAAAAATTTCAATGTGAGCGCAATTGCAAAAGCACCTTGACACATGCGCAGTGCGTAAATATCTGTGATTGTGTACAAATATGAATTAGGACCAGTGTGCAGTCCAAAATGGTGGATGGGCCGCAGATAGTGTGAGCATCAGGAGGAATCCCACATGGGTAACAGCAGAGAGGGCGCCGGTCAGTACAGAGCCGGAGCTGCAAGAATATGCGAGCTGGCAGCGCTGCTGTCTGGTGGTCTGGCCGGTGGGAGGTTGCTGCTTGTGGAGCTGGATCACAGTGCTAAGAGGAGCAGCCAGGAGAAGCAGCAGACAAGAAACTGAGGAGGCAGCTGCGGGCAGGTGTGGAAGCCACAGAAGAGTACCCAGGGGTGCTGGAGCACACCGCTTGCGTCCGGAGCGAAGAGCAGTTTTAGGTGGGGACAAGCAGGTCAGCCGCTGGGGCACTGCGACCTGAGGGTGCGGCCGCAGTCACCCCACAGTAATGCGCCTGGACCCCGCACACCAGTTGCAGCAAGTGCCATGGGCTGCTTGGGTGCCCGCTGTAGCTGACACCATTGAGGGAGACAATCAGATGCTAGAGGTCCCACTTGACCTCTAACGTCTGGAGGAGAGCATGAAGACAGATGCTAGAGGTCAGGTGGGACCTCTAGCATCTGACTGTCTCCCTTAATGGTGTCGGCTACAGTGGGCACCCATGCAACCCACGGCGCCTGCTGCAGCCGGTGTGCAGGGTGTGGGTGGGTAGAAGATGCATGAAGCCAGTGGCAATGAGCATGAAACCCCTGACAATGAGCATAGAACCCAGAGCAGGAAACCCTTGGCAATGAGCATGAGACCCCTGGCAACGAGCATGAGACCCCTGGCAATGAGCATTATACCCCTGGCAATGAGCAGGTAATTTAAAAGTAATTAGAAGCCTTACTGTGGGGCATAATTTGTAAGGGACACTATTGTGTGTGGGGCGTAAAATGGTGTCAGGGGCATATCTGTATTATTATTATTATTATTATTATTATTATTATCCTTTATATGGCACCACAAGGGTTCTGCAGCACCCAGTTACAGAGTACATAAGCAAATAATCAAAACAGGAAAACAGTGACTTACAGTTGAAGACAATATAGGACAAGTACAGGGCAACTAAACATAACTACAACAGCAGATGACACTGAGACAAGTATGAGGGTGGCCGAAAATTGCCGGATTTGGGGCAGTTGAGGATTATTAAAGTAATAAAAGGATAAACACATGAGGGTAGAGGGCCCTACTCGTAAGAGCTTACATTCTAAAGGTGTATGTAGCATAATGTGTAATGGGCATTATTGTGTATGGTATAATGTGTGGCATAATGTGTAATGGGCATTACGGTGTGTGGCATGATGTGTAATGGGCATTACGATGTGTGGTATAAGTTGTAATAGGCATTATGGTGTGTGGCATAACGTATAATGGGCATTACGGTGTGTGACAAAGTGTAATTGGCATTATGGTGTGTGGCATAACGTGTAATGGCCATTATGGTTTTTGGAATAACGTGTAATGGGCGATATGGTGTGTGTCATAATGTGGAATAGGCATTACTATGTGTGGCATAATGCATAATGGGCATTATAGTGTGTGGAATAAATAAGAATTTACTTACCGATAATTCTATTTCTCGTAGTCCGTAGTGGATGCTGGGGACTCCGTCAGGACCAAGGGGAATAGCGGCTCCGCAGGAGACAGGGCACAAAAATAAAGCTTTAGGATTAGGTGGTGTGTACTGGCTCCTCCCCCTATGACCCTCCTCCAAGCCTCAGTTAGGATACTGTGCCCGGACGAGCGTACACAATAAGGAAGGATATTGAATCCCGGGTAAGACTCATACCAGCCACACCAATCACACCGTATAACTTGTGATCTGAACCCAGTTAACAGTATGACAAACGTAGGAGCCTCTGAACAGACGGCTCACAACAATAACAACCCGAATTTGTTTGTAACAATAACTATGTACAAGTATTGCAGACAATCCGCACTTGGGATGGGCGCCCAGCATCCACTACGGACTACGAGAAATAGAATTATCGGTAAGTAAATTCTTATTTTCTCTAACGTCCTAAGTGGATGCTGGGGACTCCGTCAGGACCATGGGGATTATACCAAAGCTCCCAAACGGGCGGGAGAGTGCGGATGACTCTGCAGCACCGAATGAGAGAACTCAAGGTCCTCCTCAGCCAGGGTATCAAATTTGTAGAATTTTGCAAATGTGTTTGCCCCTGACCAAGTAGCAGCTCGGCAGAGTTGTAATGCCGAGACCCCCCGGGCAGCCGCCCAGGATGAGCCCACTTTCCTTGTGGAATGGGCCTTGACAGATTTATGTTGTGGCAAGCCTGCCACAGAATGTGCAAGTTGAATTGTGCTACAAATCCAACGAGCAATCGTCTGCTTAGAAGCAGGAGCACCCATCTTGTTGGGTGCATACAATATAAACAGTGAGTCAGACTTTCTGACTCCCGCCGTTCTTGAAATATATATTTTCAATGCCCGGACCACGTCCAACAACTTGGAATCCTCCAAATCGTTAGTAGCCGCAGGCACCACAATAGGCTGGTTCAGGTGAAACGCTGACACCACCTTAGGCAGAAAATGAGGACGTGTCCGCAGTTCTGCCCTGTCCGTATGGAAAATCAGATATGGGCTCTTATATGATAAAGCAGCCAATTCTGATACTCTCCTGGCTGAAGCCAGGGCCAGTAGCATGGTTATTTTCCATGTAAGATACTTCAACTCCACCGATTTGAGCGGCTCAAACCAATGGGATTTGAGAAAATCCAAGACTACATTAAGATCCCACGGTGCCACTGGGGGCACAACCGGGGGCTGTATATGTAGTACTCCTTTTACAAAAGTCTGGACTTCAGGAACTGAAGCCAATTCTTTCTGGAAGAAAATCGACAGGGCCGAAATTTGAACCTTAATGGACCCCAATTTGAGGCCCATAGACAATCCTGTTTGCAGGAAATGTAGGAATCGACCCAGTTGAAATTCCTCCGTGGGGGCCTTCCTGGCCTCACACCACGCAACATATTTTCTCCAAATGCGGTGATAATGTTGTGCAGTCACCTCCTTCCTGGCTTTTACCAGTGTAGGAATGACCTCTTCCGGAATGCCTTTTTCCCTTAGAATTCGGCGTTCAACCGCCATGCCGTCAAACGCAGCCGCGGTAAGTCTTGGAATGGACACGGTCCCTGCTGAAGCAGGTCCGGTCTTAGAGGTAGAGGCCACGGATCCTCCGTGAGCATCTCTTGAAGTTCCGGGTACCAAGTTCTTCTTGGCCAATCCGGAGCCACTAGTATCGTTCTTACTCCCTTTTGCCGTATAATTCTCAGTACCTTTGGTATGAGAGGCAGAGGAGGGAACACATATACTGACTGGAACACCCACGGTGTTACCAGAGCGTCCACAGCTATTGCCTGAGGGTCTCTTGACCTGGCGCAATACCTGTCCAGTTTTTTGTTGAGGCGGGACGCCATCATATCCACCATTGGTTTTTCCCAACGGTTCACAATCATGTGGAAGACTTCTGGATGAAGTCCCCACTCTCCCGGGTGTAGATCGTGTCTGCTGAGGAAGTCTGCTTCCCAGTTGTCCACTCCCGGAATGAATACTGCTGACAGTGCTATCACATGATCTTCCGCCCAGCGAAGAATCCTTGCAGCTTCTGCCATTGCTGTCCTGCTTCTTGTGCCGCCCTGTCTGTTTACGTGGGCGACTGCCGTGATGTTGTCCGACTGGATCAACACCGGCTGACCCTGAAGCAGGGGTTTTGCCAGACTTAGAGCATTGTAAATCGCTCTTAGCTCCAGTATATTTATGTGAAGAGACATCTCCAGGCTTGACCATACTCCCTGGAAGTTTCTTCCCTGTGTGACCGCTCCCCAGCCTCTCAGACTGGCATCCGTGGTCACCAGGACCCAGTCCTGTATGCCGAATCTGCGGCCCTCTAACAGATGAGCACTCTGCAACCACCACAGAAGAGACACCCTTGTCCGTGGCGATAAGGTTATCCGCTGATGCATCTGCAGATGCGATCCGGACCATTTGTCCAGCAGATCCCACTGAAAAGTTTGTGCATGGAATCTGCCGAATGGAATCGCTTCGTAAGAAGCCACCATCTTTCCCAGGACTCTTGTGCATTGATGCACAGACACTTTCCCTGGTTTTAGGAGGTTCCTGACAAGTTCGGATAACTCCCTGGCTTTCTCCTCCGGAAGAAACACCTTTTTATGAACCGTGTCCAGAATCATTCCCAGGAACAGCAGACGTGTCGTCGGGGTCAACTGAGATTTTGGAAAATTCAGAATCCACCCGTGTTGTTGCAGCACTAGTTGGGTTAGTGCTACTCCGTCCTCCAGCTGTTCTCTGGACCTTGCCCTTATCAGGAGATCGTCCAAGTAAGGGATAATTAATACGCCTCTTCTTCGCAGAAGAATCATCATTTCGGCCATTACCTTGGTAAAGACCCGAGGTGCCGTGGACAATCCAAACGGCAGCGTCTGAAACTGATAATGACAGTTTTGCACCACGAACCTGAGGTACCCTTGATGTGAAGGGCAAATTGGGACATGTAGGTAAGCATCCTTTATGTCCAGGGACACCATAAAGTCCCCTTCTTCCAGATTCGCTATCACTGCTCTGAGTGACTCCATCTTGAACTTGAATTTTTGTATGTACAGGTTCAAAGATTTCAGATTTAGAATAGGTCTTACCGAGCCGTCCGGCTTCGGTACCACAAATAGCGTGGAGTAATACCCATTTCCATGTTGTAGGAGGGGTACCTTGACTATCACCTGCTGAGAAAACAGCTTGTGAATGGCTTCCAATACCGTCGCCCTGTCTGAGGGAGACGTTGGCAAAGCAGACTTTAGGAACCGGCGAGGGGGAGACTTCTCGAATTCCAACCTGTAACCCTGAGATACTACCTGCAGAATCCAGGGGTCCACCTGTGAGCAAGCCCACTGTGCGCTGAAATTCTTGAGTCGACCCCCCACTGCTCCTGAGTCCGCTTGTAAGGCCCCAGCGTCATGCTGAGGGCTTTGCAGAACCCTGGGAGGGCTTCTGTTCCTGGGCAGGAGCTGCTTGCTGCCCTCTCTTACCCCTTCCTCTGCCCCGAGGCAGATATGACTGTCCTTTTGTCCGCTTGTTCTTATAGGACCGAAAGGACTGCGGCTGAAAAGACGGTGTCTTTTTCTGTTGGGAGGGGGTCTGAGGTAAAAAGGTGGATTTTCCGGCAGTTGCCGTGGCCACCAGATCCGATAGACCGACGCCAAATAATTCCTCCCCTTTATACGGCAATACTTCCATATGTCGTTTGGAATCCGCATCACCTGACCACTGTCGCGTCCATAAACTCCTTCTGGCAGATATGGACATCGCATTTACTCTCGATGCCAGAGTGCAAATATCTCTCTGAGCATCTCGCATATAAAGGAAAGCATCCTTTAATTGCTCTATAGTCAATAAAATACTGTCCCTATCCAGGGTATCAATATTTTCAGTCAGGGAATCCAACCAGACGACCCCAGCACTGCACATCCAGGCTGAGGCGATGGCTGGTCGCAGTATAACACCAGTATGTGTGTATATACTTTTTAGGGTAGTTTCCATTCTCCTATCAGCTGGATCCCTGAGGGCGGCCGTATCAGGAGACGGTAACGCCACTTGTTTTGATAAGCGTGTGAGCGCCTTATCCACCCTAGGGGGTGTTTCCCAGCGCGCCCTAACCTCTGGCGGGAAAGGGTATAATGCTAATAACTTTTTTGAAATTAGCATTTTTCTATCTGGGTTAACCCACGCTTCATCACATACATCATTTAATTCCTCTGATTCAGGAAAAACTACAGGTAGTTTTTTCACCCCCCACATAATACCCCTTTTTGTGGTACTTGCAGTATCAGAGATATGCAAAGCCTCCTTCATTGCCGTGATCATATAACGTGTGGCCCTACTTGAAAATACGTTTGTTTCATCACCGTCGACACTAGATTCAGTGTCTGTGTCTGGGTCTGTGTCGACCGACTGAGGTAAAGGGCGCTTTACAGCCCCTGACGGTGTCTGAGACGCCTGGGCAGGTACTAACTGGTTTGCCGGCCGTCTCATGTCGTCAACTGATTTTTGTAATGTGCTGACATTATCACGTAATTCCATAAACAAAGCCATCCATTCCGGTGTCGACTCCCTGGGGGGTGACATCACCATTATCGGCAATTGCTCTGCCTCCACACCAACATCGTCCTCATACATGTCGACACACACGTACCGACACGCAGCAGACACACAGGGAATGCTCTTATCGAAGACAGGACCCCACTAGCCCTTTGGGGAGACAGAGGGAGAGTTTGCCAGCACACACCCAAGCGCTATAATATATATGGGAACAACCTTATATAAGTGTTGTTCTTTATAGCAGCTTAAATATATCAAAATATCGCCAAAAAAATGCCCCCCCTCTCTGTTTTACCCTGTTACTGTAGTGCAGTGCAGGGGAGAGTCCTGGGAGCCTTCCTCACAGCGGAGCTGAGCAGGAAAATGGCGCTGTGTGCTGAGGAGAATAAGCTCCGCCCCCTATTTCGGCGGGCTTTTCTCCCGTAGTTTTAGATAACTGGCATGGGTTAAATACATACATATAGCCTCAATGGCTATATGTGATGTATTCTTTTGCCATAAAGGTATTAAATATTGCTGCCCAGGGCGCCCCCAGCAGCGCCCTGCACCCTCCGTGACCGCTTGGTGTGAAGTGTGTGACAACAATGGCGCACAGCTGCCGTGCTGTGCGCTACCTTCATGAAGACTGAAGAGCCTTCTGCCGCCTGTTTCCGGACCTTCAATCTTCAGCATCTGTAAGGGGGGTCGGCGGCGCGGCTCCGGGACGAACCCCAGGGTGAGACCTGTGTTCCGACTCCCTCTGGAGCTAATGGTGTCCAGTAGCCTAAGGGGTATATGCAATTGCAGGCGAATTCCAGAAAAAGTCGAATTCCGGAATTTTTTCGCCTCCAAAAAACAATTCGCCTATGCAGTACAGTACTTTATCGCAAAAAAACGGACATTCAAAATTCGACTTTTGGCAATTCGACTTTTTTCGCATTCGACTTTTCTGCAATGGTACAGATGCTGCAATTCGCCCAAAGCATATTCAATTCAAGTTTGGAAATTCGCCTGCAGTGCTTTTCGACCGCAAATTCGCCTATTTCAGTCCGCCTCAGTTGACTGGCGGGATCTAAAAAAAAATTTTTAGTACATGTTTTTTTTGGATATTTGAGGATTGCTAGTAGCATATCTATTTATATTTGAAAGGATTATCTACTTGGTTTGTCTTTTTTTGCTTCACAAGTATTATTTAATTGATTTTTTAAAGGAATATTTTTTTCTTCAATCTCCTGAGGGAAATTTACCCATGATTCCACAGTTTTTCCCAGGATACACTTCTGCAAAGCCCCTCCTATCTCCTCACTCCCAGGTTTGAGACTACAGGGAGAAGGAGCCATTTTACAGTCAGCTCTGTGGAATCGTTTTTTTAGGAAAATTCCTGCGTTTTAAAACACATTCCTATTTTTGTACTGACTACAATGATGGAGCCTTTTTCTGACCAGATTGTGATGTTCATGCTGGCTGCAAGCATGATGGAGGAAGAAAGTGCTGATGAACATCAGGATCCAGGTCAGCAAATGTCTGCATTGGGTGAGCCAGTATTGCGGGTTTCATTTCCACGTCCACGCCAGTATCGCACTAGGCGTGAACTGGAGGATCTCAGCGAGTTCGAGGTGATACAAAATTATCGCTTATCGACTCGCGACATATATTCGCTGTACGCTCTGTTGGAGGCCGACTTGGAACCTCGGGCACGGACAAATCGTGCAATCAGCGGTTTTCAGAAACTGCTGGGAACGTTACATTTTTTGGCGTCAGGCACATTCCAGCCTACACTGTCTCAAACATGCGGTTTTTCACAGTCGACACTGTCGCGCTGTATAACCCAGGTCATTAGGGCTTTCCGCAAATTGACGATCCAGTACATCACATTTCCAGAGACGGACAGCGAATGTCGTGAGATCAAATTAGGCTTTTTCAACAAATACAAATTTCCCAATGTGCTGGGCGCGATTGACTGTACCCACGTGCAGATCAGAACACCACGGAATTCAGAGGAATGTTTTCGGAACCGAAAACAGTTCCATTCCCTGAACGTGCAGGCGGTCTGTGATGTAAACATGAGATTTTTGAACATTTTTGTGGGATTTCCTGGATCATCTCACGACTCCTTCATCCTAAGCCAGTCATCGCTGTTTGACAAGTTTGAAACAGGAAACATGCCTGGTGGCTGGCTGTTAGGTATGTATTTTCATTTTTTTATTTTTTTATTATTTTATTATTATTTTTTTTTATTATTTTTTACAAGTACCTAACATTTTTTTTTATATTTTCTATAGGCGATGCGGGTTATCCAAACAAACCGTGGCTGTTGACCCCATTGTCTAATCCTGTTGGTAGAGCAGAAAAACGTTACCAAGAGACACACATTGCATCGAGGGGAGTAATTGAGCGTGCCTTCGGTGTACTTAAAAGCCGGTTTCGATGTTTAGACACTTCCGGTGGTGCTCTTTTGTACTCACCGTCGAAGGTTTGCGGCATGGTAAATGCATGTTGTATTTTACACAACATATGTGTCGCAAACCGTTTGCCGGTGACTCTTCGTCGCAGTGCTTTCCGACGCGGGAACCGGTCTTCTGCTCTACCGGTGGGTATGGACGAAGGAGAGGATTCCCGGCGGACATTGATCCAAAATTATTTTGCAGTTGCCTGTGAGTATACTGACATTTGTATTATCGTGTAAACTGACATTGGAATATTTTTAAAAAAACCTCTTCATTTATGTATTTCAGAGTTTTACATCCTGTTGATGTATATCCCCAGGCCATGTTTGTACAGTTCGTTACCCCGTTTTATCCTGTTGTTGGGTTCCCGCAAATATTTGATCCTTTTATCCAACTCTACCATGGGTGAACCTACTGGTGATGTGGACCTGACCCTCCGCCATGTAGCAGACAACCCCCCTCAGGTGAGATGTATTGACCAAAACTCCCTTGTCCAAAATCACCCCGGCATGTCCAAAGTGCAGCCCTCCGGCATTTGCAAGACTGCACATCCAAGCATTCCCTGAAACAGCAATGCTAGGGAATGTTTGGATGTGTAGTGATGCAAGTGCAGGAGGGTTGCATTTGGGCCGCTGCAACCCGCTTGTGTTGTGTGGACTGTTGTATGTACCTCTTTTTCCAGCCCCAGGGTGACACTATCACCCATATCTGGATGCTCAAACTTTTCTCTTCCACAGGTCCTGCGATGTATCTTCCCAAGTGGCGTGGATGTGAGGAGACACGACATTTCACCTGATGTTCCATGGGTGACCCTACTGGTGATGTGGACCTGACCCTCCGCCATGTAGCAGACAACCCCCCTCAGGTGAGATGTATTGACCAAAACTCCCTTGTCCAAAATCACCCCGGCATGTCCAAAGTGCAGCCCTCCGGCATTTGCAAGACTGCACATCCAAACATTCCCTGAAACAGCAATGCTAGGGAATGTTTGGATGTGTAGTGATGCAAGTGCAGGAGGGTTGCATTTGGGCCGCTGCAACCCGCTTGTGTTGTGTGGACTGTTGTATGTACCTCTTTTTCCAGCCCCAGGGTGACACTATTACCCATATCTGGAAGCTCATACTGTTCTCTTCCACAGGTCTTCCGGTGTATCCTTCCTAAGTGGTGTGGATGTGAAGAGACAGTTCCCTTGATGTTCCCTGGGCAATCTACTTACGTACAATTCAAATGCATTACAAATTTTAATAAAAACCACAGGAAACTTCTATTTTTAAAAGTTTATTGAAGAAAAATTTTTAATAAAGTTTGAAAGTTAATTAAAACAAAAAAGTAGTTTGTTCTTCTTTACATTCTTTTCTTGTGTATATAGATATCTGTGGGGAAAAGAAAAAAAAGTATATTAAAGTAAAGACACACTAAACTCATGTTCATTTATTTTCACTAAAAATTTGTGGAACAACACAGTCCAGCATGACCCATTGCTGGACTGTGTGGTTCTACAGAGGCATGCGGTTCAAAGTGAAAGAGTGGCATCAGTGGTCAGCACTTTGACACGCTAACATTTGTGGAACAACACAGCCCAGCATGACCCATTGCTGGACTGTGTGGTTCTACAGAGGCATGCGGTTCAAAGTGAAAGAGTGGCGTCAGTGGTCAGCACTTTGACACGCTAACATTTGTGGAACAACACAGCCCAGCATGACCCATTGCTGGACTGTGTGGTTCTACAGAGGCATGCGGTTCAAAGTGAAAGAGTGGCGTCAGTGGTCAGCACTTTGACACGCTAACATTTGTGGAACAACACAGCCCAGCATGACCCATTGCTGGACTGTGTGGTTCTACAGAGGCATGCGGTTCAAAGTGAAAGAGTGGCGTCAGTGGTCAGCACTTTGACACGCTAACATTTGTGGAACAACACAGCCCAGCATGACCCATTGCTGGACTGTGTGGTTCTACAGAGGCATGCGGTTCAAAGTGAAAGAGTGGCGTCAGTGGTCAGCACTTTGACACGCTAACATTTGTGGAACAACACAGCCCAGCATGACCCATTGCTGGACTGTGTGGTTCTACAGAGGCATGCGGTTCAAAGTGAAAGAGTGGCGTCAGTGGTCAGCACTTTGACACGCTAACATTTGTGGAACAACACAGCCCAGCATGACCCATTGCTGGACTGTGTGGTTCTACAGAGGCATGCGGTTCAAAGTTTCTTGAATGAAACATGGTTCTACTCACCTTGGTACGCACAACACAAACTTATGCCGTCCACTTCATTTTTCCCCACCAATCCTATGAAGAAGACAAAAACACAGACTAGTGAATAGTAAATTCACACAATTAAAGCCTACTGTACACCATTACAAAAAGGATTTTTGGAAGAAAAAAGTGGTATCAGAATAGCTCTTTGGCCCATCATACATGTAGCCACAAGGAGCTTTCATCCGTTACCACACGCGCCTGCATACATGCCCGCACATGTATGCCTACACAAAGCTCCTTGGTAGTACCCGGTCACGGGTGGGGAAGCCCAACACAGAAAATAGTAAGAAAAAAAACAAACTAATGGGAGGGGAAGAAAGGGATACATGAAAAACATTTGTAAATAAATAAAACAATACGACCGGGTTTATGGTGGAAGTCTGTCCGGATCCTCTTCTTCCCCCTGATAGGGCGTGGATGTCCTGGGAGGCTGGGGAGTATGTTGACTGGTCCTCTGTGCCCATGCTGCTGAAGATTGTGTGGCCGGTGGTGGAGGCATCTGGGGGGTGGGGTACATCCCTGTATATCCCTGGTACTCTGTGACTGTCTGTACTGGGATGGGACTTGAGGAAGGGTACGAGGCGTCCTTGTGGCTTGCGACGGCGGATATGGTGGATCACCAGCGTGTTGATTAGCTGTTCCTGGGAGCTTATCATAGATCATCTGCAGTGTGGTTGCGATGACCTGTTGGCTGGATGAGGAGTGTTGATGACTCTCCGACATGTTTTTATTGCTTGCTGCCAGACATGCAGTGTTGTCCACGAGCCGGGTCATGGATTCGGCCAGAATGTTAAGTACGGTCATACTCTCCCTATGATCTTGCATTCTGACCTGTAGTATTGTGGCCGTGCTGTCGGAAAGAGTCTTTTGCAGTTCAAGCAGACTGTTTGCCATTTTCTCCATTGTCCTCTCAATGTTGTCCAGTCTGCTTCCCACGACATTTGTGTATGTATCCTGGCGTGTCCCAATCTCTGATGCCAGGGTGTGAACCCTCTGAACAGTTGAGGGATTCTGCCCTTCCTGGATGTCTGCCACAACTTGGATTTGGGCAGCTGAAAAGAAAATTAGACAATATTATACACATTCATCATACATTTTTTTGAAGGCTCACAATTCAATTTACTCACGCAGGGATGTTGTAACTGGAGCCTCCTGCACTTCCACCTCGTCATCCTCTGACGACTCCTGTAGGAGATCCGGCCTGAAGTAGGAACCAATCCCCGAAGCTAGTCCGCTGCTGGTTCGTGGCACCACTGTTTGCAAAATAATTTTTTTGGGAAAGTTAATAAACTTTACACAACTGCTGAACCCCCCCCCCCCCCCTCCACCCTCCCACACACACAAAATAAATACAAACCTTCTCCATCCTGTGATGCCGCTGCTCCAGGAGCTCCACTTGTCCTCGTTTCGGAAGACTTTTCAAGGGTCTGGCTGGATACGTCTGCACGGCTGTCCTCAAACCCAAGAAAAGTTTCGTCTGTTAACCCTGTAGACTCAAACAGATCGGGTGATGGGTCCACAAGGGTTGTGTCTTGAGGCTCTTCAGTCACAGTCCCAGAGCTCCTGGAGAGACGACGATCTGGTGATGGCCTGCGCGCAGGAGCTGTAGTTTGGCGCCCATCTTGTGGTGTGGTCGCCGACGGTGTCTGGCGCACAGGTGAGAGTCTGTGCGCTGATGTCGTCTGGTGCACAGGTGACAAACTGCGCGATGACGAACTGTGGCGCACAGGTGACGATCTGTGTGCTCGCGATGCTTGCGGCGCAGTTGATGGTCCGCGCGCTGCTGCCGATGCCTGCTGCACAGGTGACGGTCCGTGCGCTGGCGATGTCCTGTGCGCAGGTGATGTCCTCTGGGCAGGCCTGTCTGAAAAAAAAAAAAAAAACACATTTAGCACATACAAACATTTTAAAGGGAAGTACAGCTCATGTGAATGTATTCTTACCATCAGACCTCCTTTTGGACGGCTGGTCTCCCGCCTTCTTCCGTCTTCTGGGCGGTTCTTCCTCCTGGGGAAAGCCAGCAGGACGGCTGGAGTCCACACCTCCGCGAACTCCTTCGACCATGGCAGGGTTCATGCGCCTTCTAATAACGTTCTCCCAGGGTAGCCACTTCAGATTGAGAGCCGGGCCACCTCCCGTAGCTGTCTCATGTCGGCGCTGAATCCCCATCTTCTTCTTGGTCTGTCTGCGGCAATCACTGTACCGCTTCAAGCAATTTCTGGTGCTCCGGCGGTTTCCAGATATTGCAGTGACTTGATTGGCAATGGATTCCCAGATGATTCGCTTAGCCCTAGCTGATGTTGTCTGTGCCTTTGATCCATACAAATCGTCGTAGGACCTGTCGACGCAATCCACTAAGGTACAGTTTTCCGCCTCAGTATATCTGGGTCCACGCACCTTTTTCTGTCCTGCATCTTCACCAGAGGCTTCCTCCTCCGACTGCTCCTCTGGCTGGCTTCTTGCCTTTAGGGATTAAAAAAAATAAAAAAAAATAATAATAAGATCGGTATGTACCTGTGAGTGTCAGTATCCCTGGCATTGCGCACATATTCCAGTAGGTGTGCATGGCATTGCGCAAACTACAGTAAAGAAAGTTTGATGCTATTTGTGTCTGCAGGTGTGGTTAGTACCTTTCTACTAGGCTTTTTCTTGGACTTCTCATGGGCCCTTGACGACCGCGGCTGGTCACTACATGCCTGGTCGGTCGTATCCGCCTCCTGGGTTGGCTCCCACTCCTCGTTGCTATGAAGGGATAGATCCGAGGGGGTGGGGGAAGGGGCGGATCGGGTCTGCTTGTCCTTTGACATCTCTGTTATAAAATAAAATAAAAATAAAATAAACATACATACATACATACATACATACATGTATAAATGGCTGACCCACACAAAATGGCTGACCCACACAAAATGGCTGACCCACACAAAATGGCTGACCCACACTGTCGACCAAACTTGCTCCAAATCAGCCCAAAATGGCCAGAAAGCATCCCAGCACACTCAGGAGGTACACCACAGCAAAATTAGGCGGGAAAACACATGTTTGCCAAACTGCCGACAGCACAGGTCGACCAGGCTGTCGACTAAACTTGCTCCAAATCACCCCAAAATGGCCAGAAAGCATCCCAGCACACTCAGGAGGAACACCACAGCAAAATTAGGCGGGAAAACACGTTTGCCAAACTGCCGACAGCACAGGTCGACCAGGCTGTCGACTAAACTTGCTCCAAATCACCCCAAAATGGCCAGAAAGCATCCCAACACACTCAGGAGGTACACCACAGCAAAATTAGGCGGGAAAACACATGTTTACCAAACTGCCGACAGCACAGGTCGACCAGGCAGTCGACTAAACTTGCTCCTAATCACCCCAAAATGGCCAGAAAGCATCCCAACACACTCAGGAGGTACACCACAGCAAAATTAGGCGGGAAAACACATGTTTGCCAAACAGTCTACAGCACAGGTCGACCAGGCTGTCGACTAAACTTGCTCCAAATCACCCCAAAATGGCCAGAAAGCATCCCAACACACTCAGGAGGTACACCACAGCAAAATTAGGCGGGAAAACACATGTTTGCCAAACAGTCTACAGCACAGGTCGACCAGGCTGTCGACTAAACTTGCTCCAAATCACCCCAAAATGGCCAGAAAGCATCCCAACACACTCAGGAGGTACACCAATGCTAATAGAAGACCCAAAAAAGTCAATTAAAGAATAAAAAAAAAACGTGAAAAACTACCCCAAAACACAAGTCTCCCCCAAAAAATGCAGCAACACAAGCAAGGGGCTATACACATACCTGCACACATGCACACATACACAAACACCCCATATACACCTCATGGCAACCCCCACTACACAAACACATACATGCAACACCAGACACACATGTGGTACTTACCTACAAATGTAGTAAAAGCTCCTAAAATGGCTCTCCTCCGGGTAACAGGAATCCTCCTGACTGTCCTGGAATAAAGCCTGCTGGGGTGTCCAAACGATATCCACAGCAAACAACCAAATTGCTAGCTCTGCACCTCCTCACACCTCTCTGCAGGTTCACAAAATGGCTGCAGAGCACGCAGCAAACAAGCCCTAATAAAGGGCTGCTTTCGGCGGGAAGGCGAATTCAGTACTCCCACTACTCGCCGATTGGCCGTAATCCGCCTGGGGGTGGGTCGAATCAGTTATACATTGAATATGGTGAATTCAGGGTCCCGGCGACAGGGCTGCGGCTGGCGATAGCGGGCGAATTATACAGGGGCGGATTAAATGACGCGATTCGCCCGCTATTGCATATACCTATAAGAATTAGAGATGAGCGGGTTCGGTTTCTTTGAATCCGAACCCGCACGAACTTCACTTTTTTTTTCACGGGTCCGAGCGACTCGGATCTTCCCGCCTTGCTCGGTTAACCCGAGCGCGCCCGAACGTCATCATGACGCTGTCAGATTCTCGCGAGACTCGGATTCTATATAAGGAGCCGCGCGTCGCCGCCATTTTCACACGTGCATTGAGATTGATAGGGAGAGGACGTGGCTGGCGTCCTCTCCATTTAGATTAGATTTAGAAGAGAGAGAGAGAGAGAGATTGCTGTGATACTGTAGATTAGAAGAGAGTGCAGAGTGCAGACAGAGTTTAGTGACTGACGACCACAGTGACCAGTGACCACCAGAGACAGTGCAGTTGTTTGTTTTATTTAATATATCCGTTCTCTGCCTGAAAAAAACGATACACAGTCACACAGTGACTCAGTCTGTGTGCACTGCTCAGCCCAGTGTGCTGCACATCAATGTATTGTATATAAAGCTTATAATTGTGGGGGAGACTGGGGAGCACTGCAGGTTGTTATAGCAGGAGCCAGGAGTACATGATAAATAATATTATATTAAAATTAAACAGTGCACACTTTTGCTGCAGGAGTGCCACTGCCAGTGTGACTAGTGGTGACCAGTGCCTGACCACCAGTATATTAGTAGTATTGTATACTATCTCTTTATCAACCAGTCTATATTAGCAGCAGACACAGTACAGTGCGGTAGTTCACGGCTGTGGCTACCTCTGTGTCGGCACTCGGCAGGCAGTCCGTCCATCCATAATTGTATTATATACCACCTAACCGTGGTTTTTTTTTCCTTTCTTTATACCGTCGTCATAGTCATACTAGTTGTTACGAGTATACTACTATCTCTTTATCAACCAGTGTACAGTGCGGTAGTTCACGGCTGTGGCTACCTCTGTGTCGGAACTCGGCAGGCAGTCCGTCCATCCATAATTGTATTATAATATATACCACCTAACCGTGGTTTTTTTTTCGTTCTTTATACCGTCGTCATACTAGTTGTTACGAGTATACTACTATCTCTTTATCAACCAGTGTACAGTGCGGTAGTTCATGGCTGTGGCTACCTCTGTGTCGGAACTCGGCAGGCAGTCCGTCCATCCATAATTGTATCATAATATATACCACCTAACCGTGGTTTTTTTTTCATTCTTTATACCGTCGTCATACTAGTTGTTACGAGTATACTACTATCTCTTTATCAACCAGTGTACAGTGCGGTAGTTCACGGCTGTGGCTACCTCTGTGTCGGCACTCGGCAGGCTGTCCGTCCAACCATAATTGTATTATATACCACCTAACCGTGGTTTTTTTTTCATTCTTTATACCGTCGTCATACTAGTTGTTACGAGTATACTACTATCTCTTTATCAACCAGTGTACAGTGCGGTAGTTCACGGCTGTGGCTACCTCTGTGTCGGCACTCGGCAGCCCGTCCATAATTGTATATACCAGTGACCTAACCGTGTTTTTTTTTTCTTTCTTTATACATACATACTAGTTACGAGTATACTATCTCTTTATCAACCAGTCTATATATTAGCAGCAGACACAGTACAGTGCGGTAGTTCACGGCTGTGGCTACCTCTGTGTCGGCACTCCGCAGCCCGTCCATAATTGTATATACCACCTAACCGTGGTTTTTTTTTCTTTCTTTATACATACATACTAGTTACGAGTATACTATCTCTTTATCAACCAGTCTATATATTAGCAGCAGACACAGTACAGTGCGGTAGTTCACGGCTGTGGCTACCTCTGTGTCGGCACTCCGCAGCCCGTCCATAATTGTATATACCAGTGACCTAACCGTGGTTTTTTTTTCTTTCTTTATACATACATACTAGTTACGAGTATACTATCTCTTTATCAACCAGTCTATATATTAGCAGCAGACACAGTACAGTGCGGTAGTTCACGGCTGTGGCTACCTCTGTGTCGGCACTCGGCAGCCCGTCCATAATTGTATATACCAGTGACCTAACCGTGGTTTTTTTTTCTTTCTTTATACATACATACTAGTTACGAGTATACTATCTCTTTATCAACCAGTCTATATATTAGCAGCAGACACAGTACAGTGCGGTAGTTCACGGCTGTGGCTACCTCTGTGTCGGCACTCGGCAGCCCGTCCATAATTGTATATACCAGTGACCTAACCGTGGTTTTTTTTTCTTTCTTTATACATACATACTAGTTACGAGTATACTATCTCTTTATCAACCAGTCTATATATTAGCAGCAGACACAGTACAGTGCGGTAGTTCACGGCTGTGGCTACCTCTGTGTCGGCACTCGGCAGCCCGTCCTTAATTGTATACTAGTATCCAATCCATCCATCTGCATTGTTTACCTGAGGTGCCTTTTAGTTGTGCCTATTAAAATATGGAGAACAAAAATGTTGAGGTTCCAAAATTAGGGAAAGATCAAGATCCACTTCCACCTCGTGCTGAAGCTGCTGCCACTAGTCATGGCCGAGACGATGAAATGCCAGCAACGTCGTCTGCCAAGGCCGATGCCCAATGGCATAGTACAGAGCATGTCAAAACCAAAACACCAAATATCAGTAAAAAAAGGACTCCAAAACCTAAAATAAAATTGTCGGAGGAGAAGCGTAAACTTGCCAATATGCCATTTACCACACGGAGTGGCAAGGAACGGCTGAGGCCCTGGCCTATGTTCATGGCTAGTGGTTCAGCTTCACATGAGGATGGAAGCACTCAGCCTCTCGCTAGAAAACTGAAAAGACTCAAGCTGGCAAAAGCACCGCAAAGAACTGTGCGTTCTTTGAAATCCCAAATCCACAAGGAGAGTCCAATTGTGTCGGTTGCGATGCCTGACCTTCCCAACACTGGACGTGAAGAGCATGCGCCTTCCACCATTTGCACGCCCCCTGCAAGTGCTGGAAGGAGCACCCGCAGTCCAGTTCCTGATAGTCAGATTGAAGATGTCAGTGTTGAAGTACACCAGGATGAGGAGGATATGGGTGTTGCTGGCGCTGGGGAGGAAATTGACCAGGAGGATTCTGATGGTGAGGTGGTTTGTTTAAGTCAGGCACCCGGGGAGACACCTGTTGTCCGTGGGAGGAATATGGCCGTTGACATGCCAGGTGAAAATACCAAAAAAATCAGCTCTTCGGTGTGGAGGTATTTCACCAGAAATGCGGACAACAGGTGTCAAGCCGTGTGTTCCCTTTGTCAAGCTGTAATAAGTAGGGGTAAGGACGTTAACCACCTCGGAACATCCTCCCTTATACGTCACCTGCAGCGCATTCATAATAAGTCAGTGACAAGTTCAAAAACTTTGGGTGACAGCGGAAGCAGTCCACTGACCAGTAAATCCCTTCCTCTTGTAACCAAGCTCACGCAAACCACCCCACCAACTCCCTCAGTGTCAATTTCCTCCTTCCCCAGGAATGCCAATAGTCCTGCAGGCCATGTCACTGGCAAGTCTGACGAGTCCTCTCCTGCCTGGGATTCCTCCGATGCATCCTTGCGTGTAACGCCTACTGCTGCTGGCGCTGCTGTTGTTGCCGCTGGGAGTCGATGGTCATCCCAGAGGGGAAGTCGTAAGCCCACTTGTACTACTTCCAGTAAGCAATTGACTGTTCAACAGTCCTTTGCGAGGAAGATGAAATATCACAGCAGTCATCCTACTGCAAAGCGGATAACTGAGTCCTTGACAACTATGTTGGTGTTAGACGTGCGTCCGGTATCCGCCGTTAGTTCACAGGGAACTAGACAATTTATTGAGGCAGTGTGCCCCCGTTACCAAATACCATCTAGGTTCCACTTCTCTAGGCAGGCGATACCGAGAATGTACACGGACGTCAGAAAAAGACTCACCAGTCTCCTAAAAAATGCAGTTGTACCCAATGTCCACTTAACCACGGACATGTGGACAAGTGGAGCAGGGCAGGGTCAGGACTATATGACTGTGACAGCCCACTGGGTAGATGTATGGACTCCCGCCGCAAGAACAGCAGCGGCGGCACCAGTAGCAGCATCTCGCAAACGCCAACTCTTTCCTAGGCAGGCTACGCTTTGTATCACCGCTTTCCAGAATACGCACACAGCTGAAAACCTCTTACGGCAACTGAGGAAGATCATCGCGGAATGGCTTACCCCAATTGGACTCTCCTGTGGATTTGTGGCATCGGACAACGCCAGCAATATTGTGTGTGCATTAAATATGGGCAAATTCCAGCACGTCCCATGTTTTGCACATACCTTGAATTTGGTGGTGCAGAATTTTTTAAAAAACGACAGGGGCGTGCAAGAGATGCTGTCGGTGGCCAGAAAAATTGCGGGACACTTTCGGCATACAGGCACCACGTACAGAAGACTGGAGCACCACCAAAAACTACTGAACCTGCCCTGCCATCATCTGAAGCAAGAAGTGGTAACGAGGTGGAATTCAACCCTCTATATGCTTCAGAGGTTGGAGGAGCAGCAAAAGGCCATTCAAGCCTATACAATTGAGCACGATATAGGAGATGGAATGCACCTGTCTCAAGTGCAGTGGAGAATGATTTCAACGTTGTGCAAGGTTCTGATGCCCTTTGAACTTGCCACACGTGAAGTCAGTTCAGACACTGCCAGCCTGAGTCAGGTCATTCCCCTCATCAGGCTTTTGCAGAAGAAGCTGGAGGCATTGAAGAAGGAGCTAAAAGGGAGCGATTCCGCTAGGCATGTGGGACTTGTGGATGCAGCCCTTAATTCGCTTAACAAGGATTCACGGGTGGTCAATCTGTTGAAATCAGAGCACTACATTTTGGCCACCGTGCTCGATCCTAGATTTAAAGCCTACCTTGGATCTCTCTTTCCGGCAGACACAGGTCTGCTGGGGTTGAAAGACCTGCTGGTGACAAAATTGTCAAGTCAAGCGGAACGCGACCTGTCAACATCTCCTCCTTCAAATTCTCCCGCAACTGGGGGTGCGAGGAAAAGGCTCAGAATTCCGAGCCCACCCGCTGGCGGTGATGCAGGGCAGTCTGGAGCGACTGCTGATGCTGACATCTGGTCCGGACTGAAGGACCTGACAACGATTACGGACATGTCGTCTACTGTCACTGCATATGATTCTCTCAACATTGATAGAATGGTGGAGGATTATATGAGTGACCGCATCCAAGTAGGCACGTCACACAGTCCGTACTTATACTGGCAGGAAAAAGAGGCAATTTGGAGGCCCTTGCACAAACTGGCTTTATTCTACCTAAGTTGCCCTCCCACAAGTGTGTACTCCGAAAGAGTGTTTAGTGCCGCCGCTCACCTTGTCAGCAATCGGCGTACGAGGTTACATCCAGAAAATGTGGAGAAGATGATGTTCATTAAAATGAATTATAATCAATTCCTCCGCGGAGACATTGACCAGCAGCAATTGCCTCCACAAAGTACACAGGGAGCTGAGATGGTGGATTCCAGTGGGGACGAATTGATAATCTGTGAGGAGGGGGATGTACACGGTGATATATCGGAGGGTGAAGATGAGGTGGACATCTTGCCTCTGTAGAGCCAGTTTGTGCAAGGAGAGATTAATTGCTTCTTTTTTGGGGGGGGTCCAAACCAACCCGTCATATCAGTCACAGTCGTGTGGCAGACCCTGTCACTGAAATGATGGGTTGGTTAAAGTGTGCATGTCCTGTTTTGTTTATACAACATAAGGGTGGGTGGGAGGGCCCAAGGATAATTCCATCTTGCACCTCTTTTTTCTTTTCTTTTTCTTTGCATCATGTGCTGATTGGGGAGGGTTTTTTGGAAGGGACATCCTGCGTGACACTGCAGTGCCACTCCTAAATGGGCCCGGTGTTTGTGTCGGCCACTAGGGTCGCTAATCTTACTCACACAGTCAGCTACCTCATTGCGCCTCTTTTTTTCTTTGCGTCATGTGCTGTTTGGGGAGGGTTTTTTGGAAGGGACATCCTGCGTGACACTGCAGTGCCACTCCTAGATGGGCCCGGTGTTTGTGTCGGCCACTAGGGTCGCTAATCTTACTCACACAGCTACCTCATTGCGCCTCTTTTTTTCTTTGCGTCATGTGCTGTTTGGGGAGGGTTTTTTGGAAGAGACATCCTGCGTGACACTGCAGTGCCACTCCTAGATGGGCCCGGTGTTTGTGTCGGCCACTAGGGTCGCTAATCTTACTCACACAGTCAGCTACCTCATTGCGCCTCTTTTTTTCTTTGCGTCATGTGCTGTTTGGGGAGGGTTTTTTGGAAGGGCCATCCTGCGTGACACTGCAGTGCCACTCCTAGATGGGCCCGGTGTTTGTGTCGGCCACTAGGGTCGCTAATCTTACTCACACAGTCAGCTACCTCATTGCGCCTCTTTTTTTCTTTGCGTCATGTGCTGTTTGGGGAGGGTTTTTTGGAAGGGCCATCCTGCGTGACACTGCAGTGCCACTCCTAGATGGGCCCGGTGTTTGTGTCGGCCACTAGGGTCGCTAATCTTACTCACACAGCTACCTCATTGCGCCTCTTTTTTTCTTTGCGTCATGTGCTGTTTGGGGAGGGTTTTTTGGAAGGGACATCCTGCGTGACACTGCAGTGCCACTCCTAGATGGGCCCGGTGTTTGTGTCGGCCACTAGGGTCGCTTATCTTACTCACACAGCGACCTCGGTGCAAATTTTAGGACTAAAAATAATATTTTGAGGTGTGAGGTATTCAGAATAGACTGAAAATGAGTGTAAATTATGGTTTTTGAGGTTAATAATACTTTAGGATCAAAATGACCCCCAAATTCTATGATTTAAGCTGTTTTTTAGTGTTTTTGGAAAAAAACACCCGAATCCAAAACACACCCGAATCCGACAAAAATAATTCGGTGAGGTTTTGCCAAAACGCGTTCGAACCCAAAACACGGTCGCGGAACCGAACCCAAAACCAAAACACAAAACCCGAAAAATTTCAGGCGCTCATCTCTAATAAGAATCCAATCCATCCTGCACGCAGGTGAGTTGAAATTCTCTCCCCTAAGTCCCTCGATGCAGTGAGCCTGTTGCCAGCAGGACTCACTGAAAATAAAAAAACCTAAAAACTTTTTCTAAGCAGCTCTTTAGGAGAGCCACCTAGATTGCACCCTGCTCGGACGGGCACAAAAACCTAACTGAGGCTTGGAGGAGGGTCATAGGGGGAGGAGCCAGTACACACCACCTAATCCTAAAGCTTTATTTTTGTGCCCTGTCTCCTGCGGAGCCGCTATTCCCCTTGGTCCTGACGGAGTCCCCAGCATCCACTTAGGACGTTAGAGAAATGTGGAATAGGCATTATAGTGTGTGGCATATGTATAATGGGCATTACTAAAAGGAGGAAAAATGACAAATAATGTAAACGGCATTAATCAGGTTTTTTCTTTTCCTGTGTTTTGGTTTTCCTGTGTTGTATAAGGGGCTCTACCTGGTGAAATGTGTATAACACTACTGTGCTGTCTAATGTGAATTGGTACTATTATGTGACTACGCCCATTCCCCATGAAGCCACGTCCCTATTTTTTGCCACACACCCTGTTGTAACCCTGTCTGTAACCCTGTTTGGAAATGATAAGGGAGGGGGGGAGGGGGGAAGGGGGGGGGGGGGGGTGGACGCCAAAGGACACCTTCACCCTGACCGTGACAAGGTCTACAGCCGGCCCTGTCCAGAGCCACTCCAGGTCCCTATGGATAGCGCCAGGAGGGCAGTTAGGCAGTAAGGCCCTGAAGCTGTGCCCTTTGATGTAATTAATAAACAATATGTCTATCCTAATAATACACAGCATGTAAAATTACAAAGGCTGATTGCTTTGTACTTTATCTGTCACTAATACTTGATACATATTCCCCTATGTTTGTTATGCAGCCTGTGTGCTTGTAATCCAGTGAATCATGAGTCCAAAATGCTAAACTTTTACAAATCTAATGAAAGCCATATTGCTTACTATGACTTACAGATGTTGTTTAATCTAAAATTAGTCACATTTTTAGAATAATGAAAACATGAACAACAAATGCTTTACCTTAGCCGTATTCATGGCAGCTCCGTATCCAGTGGGAAAACCACATCCAAAAAGACAGGCTTTCTCCAATGGTGCTTTATCATCAATCTTTGCTACAGCATCAGTAGGCACGACCGTATATTCAGAAAATGTGCTTGTCCATAAAAAGTGATACACAACTTTTCCTTTGCAGGAAAACCGAGAAGTCTTGTCAGGCATTACATTTTGGGATTCAATAAGGCTTATTGAAAAGAAATAAGGAAGATAAAGCAACAATTATATATTTTTTTTAAATTAACAATTGTAATTATTTTACAACAGATGAGTAATTGTCAAGCTTTAACACAAAACAGTGAATTTTCTGGGTTACCACTCAGGTACACATTCATCAATCTGTGACACCTTAAATCTAAAAAACACACTTGTAATAGTGTTGCTATGATATGAAATTGATGGCTGCTCCTAAAATACTTACTGTGTTTTTAGACAACAGTTGGTGTGTGCACTCCGACAGGAACTGCACTTTCCACATTGAGGAATGCATAGTGGGATTACTTTGTCTCCTTCAAAAATAAAATGAAAGATGAGCTACAATAAAGTATTCTCAGAGTTCTTTGCTGGAAATTTACTCACTAAGCTGAAAAACACTTTGGAAGGTTGTAATGGGTGTCATGGACAAAACAGCCATGACACACCTGCATTTTCCCAACCACTCCCCACAAACGCCATGTAACCTCCCACAAACGACCACTTCCTAATAATAATAATAATAATAATAATAATAATAATACTTTATTGTCGGTTCACATGCATGAACAGCCAACCAGAGTACAGAAACCATAAGAACCAAGTACTTCCTCTCCTGGCGGCCAATGTGCGATCGCACTTTGCTGGGCCTGTGATCGCATTTAGGCCTTGGCATACGCACGCTACGGTCGCAGCGCATGCGCAGTCATCCGATAATCGGCCATTTTACAAATTTGTAATTTTGCAACTGAAGCTGAATAAGTCACATAGTACTAAATTATTTAAAGAAAAAAAAAATAAAACAAAATAGATCATCTCCTTTAGCACAAGGACAGGATTGCTTAAAAAACTACGAATTAAAAACAAGGAAAGAGTAAATGAAAGTCAAAACACTTATTGTAAGCATAAATAAAGAAAAGCTCTTTGAATTTTAGCAAAGTAAAATAATACAATACATTGTTTTAAATTACAGCTATATAATTTTTCTCAGTCCACAATGTTTTTATGGAGGATGAACATTTTTTTTTTTTTTACAGTGATTTAGGGGTCTATTTACTAAGCCTTGGATGGAGATAAAGTGCATGGAGATAAAGTACCAGCCAATCAGCTACTAACTGACATGTTACAGGCTATGTTGAAAAATGGCAGTTAGGAGCTCATTGGCTGGTACTTTATTTCCATGCCCTTGATCTCCATCCAAGGATTAGTAAATAGACCCCGTAGTGTGCAAAATAAGTTATTTTAATAGGACTGTTTTAGTAAGGCAGTTATATTTATGTACCTACTGTCATTAGGTTCTATGCAGGGCTTGTACTAGGGTGTTCAGTGCCCCCCTGCAAAATATAAATTTGTGGCCTCTTACAAGGGAGAATCAAAAGTGACAGGGAAAAGCAGATGGTGAGGGGAGAGTGTGATGCCGAGGAGAGGCAGAGGGTGAGGCAGAGGGTGACAGGGAGAGATAGTCGAAGACAGAGAGACAGTGGGTGACGGGGATAGGCAGATGGTCGCGCAGAGAAGATGAATGGAAGAGGCAATAGTGATGGGGCGAGGCAGTGGGTGATGCCAGGGAATGGATGACAGGTGGAGACAGTTGGTGATGCCAGGAAAAAGCAGTGGGTGATGTAGAAGATGTTGGAGAGAGGCAGTGTGTTACAGAAAAGGGTCATGGGGAGAAGCAGTAAGTGACAAGGTGAGGGTGATGAGGAGACAGAGGGTGAAAGGGAGAGGGTGTTGCCCTGGAGAGGCAGAAGGTAAAGCAGTGGGTGATGGGGAGAGATATTGGGAGATGGAGAGGCAATGGGTGACAGGCAGAGGGTGACAGTACAGGCTGACAGGGAGAAGTGGGGGATGATGCCAGGGAGAGTAAGCAAGTGAAAAGGGAGGTGATGGAGAGAGGCAGTAAATGAAAGAGATAGAATGATGGGGAGAGGCAGTGGATGACGCTAGGGAGAGGGTGGAGGACAGTGGGTGGGGGGGGGATACTGGGCTGGATGGGAAGGGGGCAGTGCAATGGTGGTGGGAGGGGTGACACCAGGCTAAAGGTGGGGGACCTGTGACTGGACTGTCTGGGGAGTTCTTGCCGAGGGGCACTTAGATAGGGGCAGTGGGTTTATTGTGGAGGGAAGGGGGGAGACACTGGGCTGACAGTGTAGGAGACACTCTGTGAGATGGTGGGGGACATTATGCTGGATGGGGGGTATTGCAAATTTGGGGGCTCTGGGCTGGATGGGAGGGTGGTGTCGAATACTGGGACTGAGGCAACCTGCTGAAGGCCTAACAGTTATGTGTGTGCACTATGGGATAGTACGCATATTATGTATACATCCAATAAGCAAAGGGTTCTCATATTCACTAGTATAATATGAAAGCATAACAGAATCCATTTTGATTCTAGCTAGATGATATAGCAAATTCATCTTGAACTTTATACACACCCTGAGAGAAAAACAACTTTGTTGGCTGAGTATTGTTTCCAACTACGCACTTTCTAAAAGCTCATAGAGACCAGATGTAATTCCTAATATGGACACAGTTGAATATCACGAGTATCTTTTTAGTATTCTTGACAATTGTCCCAATATTGCATAACTCTATTGCCTAACATTGTATTCCTGAGGTATGAAATCATATGGGAGGGATATACAAAAGGGGCGTAACTGTGTATTATATAAAACTCATTGTTGATACGTGTATGTTGTTGTTAAAAGGATTTAACCCAGGCAGAGAGAATGCTACCTCTCCCCTGTATACGGGCGTGGCCCTTTGAATAAATAATAATTGATTTTTATAAATCCATTTTCAATTCATTCTTTTACCTAACAACCCAAACAGCAACAAGATGGTTAATTTAGTTAACCCAAAAAGAATTCAACAGTGGGGGCTCGCATTCCTTGGAACTATAGATTTCGATCTCTTCATCAAATTCTCAAAGGGGTGTGCCAGCCAGCCAGCAGCTGATGATGGAAGGAACATCCCAAGTCATTACAGCACTGGTAAGTATAGAATACCATGGTATGTGCTGTATTCCAGTACATGCTGTTTCTATACCTGCCAGCTGTCTGTGTGATTGTATTTTTATAATATGATAATTATAAGTGGAGAGATTGACAAAACTAGTAAAATAACTCAGGGACCTGTTTGTTGTTGCTTGTTTGTAAAATTAATACCAAAATTATGTCCAAATCGGTTGAAGGACCAAGTAACTCAGAAATGATGATCAACAGATGCTGTTGCACGTAAATAAGAATACCAAAATTAATTCAAAGATTTGAGCAAAGAAACAGTGACCTGTGTTTTTCACTCTATGAATGATTGCGTGTATAAGTGCTGTGGACCATCTTCACGAGGTCTGATTGTGTTTCAATCTGCATTTACAGTATTACGTGCCCTCGTTAACGTTGTAAGTGCCAGATAAGCTAAGAGCCAAAATAAAGTATAAAGCACATAGACCACCTCCCTTGTTAGTCAGTTACACGTGTGTAAGAAGAGTACTTTAAATAAATAGAGTGAACAACCCGAGGTTATAGGGATTATATGTATTTGAGTGTAACTATATAGTGCAATACTGAGCTGCTAAGAGCTGCTGGTTGTTTTAAGCAACGTTAACATGGCATGTTGCTTTGTGATTGTAGCTGTGATAAGAGGATCTACTGCAGCTTCCCAGTTGACAGACGTGTCGCGTGTGTGAAAAATTGCAGGGATTGCAAATTTTTCCAGCGTATGGGAAGGGCAGGGAGGATTAACCCTAAGTGTGCATATCATGTATGGAAGAAATATTCCATAGAAGCACAAATTTTGTATAGTACTGTGACAAAGGGTACAGTCTATGTTTTGCATTTCAATCATGCTGTATAATATTGGCCTGATCAACCAATACTAAGCGTATTTTGAAATCGGCAAAACTGTTGAAATCTGCAAGAAATTGAAGTTTGCAAACTGTATTTAAATTTTTGTGTTACGGTGTTTTGTGTGTGGAACATAATGTTCAGTTAAGTATATTCTCAGATCTGTGTCTAATGGAAACCTTCTGTCTGTGATTGGCATGGTTACAAGTTTTGAAATAAAGTTTATATATATATATATTTGTGAACGGAGGAAACAAAAGTTGATGTCCGTGTTCAAATGGCTTTTGGCAGATCTGTAGTTAAAAAAATATGTGTTTATCTAATGTTACTATCTAACTATGAAGTGAAGTTTCCATATGGTATTGTTTAACACGTAAATATTCTTTAATGCAATATATTGTGAGAAGGTCTGCCAGCAGAAAGAAAAAAAAAAGAAAACCCCTTCAGTTTCCAATGCTGTGAAGCACAGAGAGCTAGGGGGCTGCAAAAGCGCAGAAACGTGCCCCCTCCTTTCCAGCAGCAGTGTAAGCCATGACGCAGTAAAGAAAAAAAAAGTGTTCAGTGAGCTTTAATTTTTTTCATCTAACAAGATGGATCATAATAAGCATAAGTCAGTGGTTCCCAATTTTTTTTAATCATGTGGCCCTAGAATATCAGAATTTTTTTCACAGCACCCCTAGGAAAAAAATTTATTATTGAGAAAAGTAAAAATAGATATTACATTAAGTAGATGGCGTTTATATGTCATCCTTAGAGTCAGTTGTGTGGTGAGGGAGATTTGCTTCTGTTTGGCCACATATTTTACGACTGGCAGCCGCCAGCACTGGATAATTTGAATTGGTCATGGACCACCAACCCAGGGAACCCCTGCAAGTGTCCTAGGCACCCCAGGGAGCTACGGCACACAGTTTGGGAACCTCTGCATAAGCAATACTCTAGAAATGTTTGTTATACAAACTATCTACTCCAGTTTTAATATAAAAACTAATATCTTTACCAGATAACCTGTAGAAAATGCTGCCAATTTCTTTCTACAGCATAATTGTTATCAGAAAAAAAAAAAAAATCCCAGCAACAGATATGGGCTAGAGATGCGCTAACAGCGTTAAAGCTAACAGATCTGCATCTGGCAGACAGTCAAGAAGACAACGCCCTAACTCTGGTGAGCTAAACGGGAAAAGAGTTTTCAAAGCAGCAGCTAAAATCATAGGGAAAGATAAAGGAATACGCATTCTTTAATGTATATGCTGTAAATCAAAGAAAAAAAAAAAAGGGCAATTAATCACTACGATTCCAGTATTAACATACTTTTAGACAATTCTTCAAAGTTATTTGGAAGAAACCTAATGTAAAAGTTACAGTGTAAAATCATACTACATCACGGATGAGGTATTTCTAAAGATTCCATGAAGTTTAAAGTAGGAACAGATTAAGTTGGATGCATAGCATATCCATATATCACTTACCCTGGTTTCGTGAGGTAAAAAAATATGCTTGCTAAAATCCATCTCATTGTATAGGCATCGATATAATACGTTGCAAAAGTTCTTAGTGGACTGCACAATATGCAGTGATGAACCAGGTTCCGTAGCCAGGAAGTGTGGGGATATGATTGTATAGAATAGTTATACAGAAAATAGGAGCGTTGTTAAGTTTGTAAGTGATTTTTCAGTGAATATGTATATGTGCCAAGGCATTCCATAGGATGGACACAGTCCAAGAAAAGTTTGCTTGGAGGCACATGGTGGGTGTGCATGGGGAAGCGTGGAGTTTGTGTGGACTGGCCAGTCTGAATGATATGTTGAAATAAGTAAAAAAAAAAAAATGTAACCAGTATGTGGATGATATACCTTTGTGCTATAAATTATTTGAAGTATTGGTGTCAGATACTAAACAGTTGTGTTTTCTTGCAGAAAAGACCACAAGGTGTCGCAAGACAAAAGTCAACGGTGTGCTGACATAGTTAACTACCTAGGTCATTTTTTTTTTTTTGGCGCTAGGCCAAAGATAGTTAAAACCCTTAGAGGGTGGAGCCTTGGTATACATTTATTGATAGATAGATATGTATGACCAGATGATAAATCTCTAGATACAGTAATTTTTTTTTGAAAATGCTATATGCATACATTCAAGTTCATAGCCACAGAAATTTTAGAAGGTAATACAATATTACACTTTATCATGAATAAAACATTATGGATACACAGTCAGAGCCAAACCATCCACTTATGTTTAATACTGAGGTTAAGCAGTAGATTTTATATGATGTGTACATTTTACCTCTGACAGTATACAACTTAGATATAATATAGCAATAGTGTAGTTTACAGAAGGATTTCAGATTTAAAGATATATCCCTTCATTCAATAGGGGATATGTGAACCAACAGGGAAATTGTAACAAATGATTTGTTCCATGAAAAATGTGTTTATTAGGACACATAAACTCATTGACATACTACATACATAAAGTGCATGGGTGAATCTGGACCAGTTAAAGTGACCGTGTGATAGATGTAAATCTCTCACCATATAATGGGATTGCGTTGGGCTAGCTTAAAGAAGCAACATGGGTCCGAGGCTGAAAATAGCCTAGGCACCACCGCAAATGGTTTATTCAGCGTATCAGTCCTTTTACTTGCTTCACTGACCCTCGTCACCCGATTCCCCTGTCCAAGAACCTATCCTGGTAGGGTTTCCTCTGGTGGCACAGTGATGCCCAGCTCAGAGTGTTTCCTGCTAATGATTCACAGGATCCACCACAACTTAGATACAGCTGCATACTTGTCTTCCTCACCCCCAAAAGTGGGGAGTATAAGGAATATAATGTGGATGAGTAAGACAATTATAATGATTACATCGCATTTTACATTGCATTTAAAGGAATTGAAAAAAAATGATTAACAGAAAAAAAAAAAAATTCTCGAGCATCCATAGGGGATAATGGGATGGTGAATTAGTGAATTAGTATTATTAATAATAAAGTGTGGTTGCCAATTTTCATTAAGGGGAAATGTCATGAGTTATGCAAATCT
Source organism: Pseudophryne corroboree (assembly GCF_028390025.1). NCBI lineage: Eukaryota > Metazoa > Chordata > Amphibia > Anura > Myobatrachidae > Pseudophryne > Pseudophryne corroboree. Next base: position 782,509,068 of record NC_086444.1, read on the forward strand.
AAGGGTAACTAACATGAAATAGATTCACAAGCTTTCTATAGTGGGATGAAGTTTAATGGAGAAGTGTACATTGTGTTTTGGCATGGGACCAAAATAATTTATGTGATAATAAAAGGGATCGTGATGGTGATAAAGAAAGCTATAGCATGTTTACTGCAGATGATTGGGTTGATTAAAAACAACATTGTTTTAATACAACATAGTTTAATGCTAAAAAAAAGGAACTATAGTATGTGTAACAGGTGTTAAGGGGGTTTTTGAGAGATGAATAATAAGGCCAGAGGTGTGAGCTATTGTTTCAAAAGACAGTAAAGTTTCTTTACTGATAGAAAGAGTTTATAGGAGTTTGAAAAATATTTTGTGTTTAATATGTGTAATGTTGAGAATAAAAAGTCATAATGTGACAGGGAAGGTTTAAAGAATTAAGCATTATTAATCTACAAAAGAGACAGGAAAGGCAGAATTTGAACCATGGCATGGTCCAATCGTTGGTTCAATAGTGGTAGAATTACACTTAAGCCTCTGCTTTGTCTCTCTTCTATATCATTTTTTTTTATTATTCTTTTTGGAATCCAGCAAAGATATATTATCCAGAGACTGATTCAAAACTACAAAATGATTTGACGATTCAAATGTGTCACACAAATTATTTAAACAGTTACAAGAATATCAAAAGCTGCAAGAACCTTGGAAAGATATTTAACCAACACGAAAACACACAGTCCGGCACAGGACAATCACTAAGAGAGTGAAGACGGTGTTATGGTGAGAAGTTGCTTATGTTTTGGTTCCATTACAGATTGCATAGGATGGTCCTTGGCAAGTACCGCTGACTCTGATACAGCCGTTGCAAAGGCTGCAGAAGAAGGACACCTAGATCCATGAGCTTGCAATGAAATGAAACGGTCAGAGACCAGAGCTTAAAGGAACCTAACACTAAAAACTATTGTATGGAGATACAATACAGAGACTGTTACTACGGTTACTACCACAGAGTTGTATTTGAATGAACCCTTCAATCAAGATAGAGATGATTATGATCATTGATGATAGACTATGTGCTTATAAGCTAATATCCTACAGAACTTTTAACTTTTCTGAAAGTATACGGGAGCGACGTTATTTATAACAGCATTAGGACTTAATTTATTTATTTTTCTTTGAAGAGAGAGCGAGCAAACGTGTGGTGTAGGTATGAGTACTCATCCATTATTGTGGATGGGAATTATTTCAATAAGACCCTTCCTTCCTCTTTTCTTTTCTAAGCAGGAAATCCAGAGGGATTTATAACTGGTGTAACGTACACACACTTGGAAAGACGTGGTTGTGAGTATTATACTCCACTTGAAGACAGATATATAGATTAATGCATGGATAATTTAAATAATTTAGTATATTATTCTGAGGAGTATCCAGACCAGCAATACCATTAATTGTTGGAAAGATTTTAAGTACTGCAGCTAATCATTATTTAAGACTATAATAGCAGGCCAAAGTTCTCTATGCAAGTTACATTTGATGTGATTACCAAAACTTTATAGAGTCGTGATAATAGTGAAACACGGTACATGTGTATAGATACAACAGTATCTCAAGAAAGAACCACTGGTGATAATATTAGCTACACATATCGGGTGTATTTCAGTTAGTGGAAATAAAATAGGTCAATAATACAGAAAAAAAAATGATCTTATGTAGATAGAAAAGGTTGATTTAAGGGAATGTGAAAGGATTGTTACAATATACTAACCAAAGGTTTCTAGATGTGCTAGATATAATGAGTTAGGTATATAAATAGTAATGGTTACATAGGATGTTCATTAAAGTTTATGATTTAATAAATGTATTTTACCAGGAGTAGATTCAAAGGTTAAAAGAAGATATCATACATAACGGGGAATGGTAGTTGTCACCATGTCCTTAGGATATGATATATAATTGGTTACCTATTAATTCTAAAAATGTTTGTTATTTAAGAAGATTGATTTAGCAATTTTATACAAAAACATATATTAACTTGAGAAAAGTTTTCTTGCAGGATGAACTATTCCTAAAAAAGAGTAATTGACTCAGTAATCAGGAAACATGTTCCTGCCACCAGAGTATCAATAAAACCTCGAAGTGGTAAAGGTGGCTAATAAGTTCTCCTATGGCTAATGAAGTCGTATGATTAATCAACTGGAAGTTGACGTTTTATTTCATTTAAATTATTGATAACATGATTGAACTTTATGATAGGATATTCCAGAACTGTGGACATTTGTGATGATTCCAGGACATTGGACATGAACTATTACGATACCATATTGTTCTACAGTTTTTTTTAATACCACAAATTGGAGGATATTGTTGATGTCCGGAAACAGCACTTTGAGCTCACTGCTGTGCTTATTTGACCAAAGACATTACGGATCCTGATACGTGTAATGCCAAGTATATAAAGGAGGCCCATGATAAAAAAAAAGAACTTTAACCAAGGCATTATGATATGGACTGGAAAAGATAAATGTTTAAATCCTAGTATTCAATTTCAGGATTAGGAAAATGTTTTTTAAATATATTGTATGTGATTGTATGTGATGATGTATTCTGTGATGAGGTTTATTCTTTGGTGACCCCGATGTGATTATAGACATTCATTTGATGTTCACCGAATACAGGTGCGGCCTATGTTGTATTTAGAAGGCTACTGTCAAATGCAGAATAGCAATACTAACATGAAATGATTATTAGCGAACTATACGTTCCCAGAAATTCTCCTGAGATGACAGGGCACATGGATAATGTCCCTGATCAAAGGGTGGAGCTGTCGAATACTGGGACTGAGGCAACCTGCTGAAGGCCTAACAGTTATGTGTGTGCACTACGGGATAGTACGCATATTATGTATACATCCAATAAGCAAAGGGTTCTCATATTCACTAGTATAATATGAAAGCATAACAGAATCCATTTTGATTCTAGCTAGATGATATAGCAAATTCATCTTGAACTTTATACACACCCTGAGAGAAAAACAACTTTGTTGGCTGAGTATTGTTTCCAACTACGCACTTTCTAAAAGCTCATAGAGACCAGATGTAATTCCTAATATGGACACAGTTGAATATCACGAGTATCTTTTTAGTATTCTTGACAATTGTCCCAATATTGCATAACTCTATTGCCTAACATTGTATTCCTGAGGTATGAAATCATATGGGAGGGATATACAAAAGGGGCGTAACTGTGTATTATATAAAACTCATTGTTGATACGTGTATGATGTTGTTAAAAGGATTTAACCCAGGCGGAGAGAATGCTACCTCTCCCCTGTATACGGGCGTGGCCCTTTGAATAAATAATAATTGATTTTTATAAATCCATTTTCAATTCATTCTTTTACCTAACAACCCAAACAGCAACAAGATGGTTAATTTAGTTAACCCAAAAAGAATTCAACAGTGGGCAATGAGACAGAGTGGGAGGAAGGAAACACTAGGCTGCAGAAGAGGGTACACTAGGCTGAATGAGAGGAAAACACTGCGAATGGGGGTAAACGAGATGGTGGAGGAATCTGGGATGGATGGGGAGGGGGCAGTAAGATAGGGGTAGGAGGCGAGGGCAACACTGGGCTGAATGAGGGGGACCACTGTGACTGGACTGGCTGGGGGCTACTTGCTGAGGGGCAGTTAGATGGGGCAGTGGGCTGCTTGAGGAGGAAAATAGGATTTTGGTACTTACCAGGTTTATCCTTTTCTTTGAATCCATAGGGGGCACTGGAGTACTCTTGGGGGATATGGACGGCTTCCACAGGAAGAAGGCACTGAATAAATTAATTTTGAAACTACTCCTCCCCTCCATATCCCGGAGTACCTCAGTGTTTTTTACTGAGCCGAACAGGAGCTATAGAGAGGTTGACAATGGAGAATTACATATAACATAACGGACAACAATAAAGTTGACACAACATTACTGACAACTAAACAGTTGACACCATAACTGATTAGAACTTGTTAAATTTGAACCAGTCAGTGAGAATGTGTTACCATAAGATCTACTGAACTTACCCCAAACCAGGTAAACTGCTCTGGGTGGGCGTCCAGTGCCCCCTATGGATTCAAAGAAAAGGATTTACCTGGTAAGTACCAAAATCCTATTTTCTTTTTCATCCACTAGGGGTCACTGGAGTACTCTTGGGACGTACCAAAGTTCCCCCGTGGGCGGGAGAGCTGTTTGGCACCTGTAACACTAGGCGGCCAAAGCTAGATGCTGATGCCGCAAACGTATCAAACTTGTAAAAGCGCACAAACATGTGCACTGAAGACCATGTAGCCACCCGGCAAAGCTGTGTCGTAGAAGCTCCACGACTCACTGCTCATGACGTTCCCACAGAACGTGTGGAATGAGCTGTTACTGATGTAGGTGGCTGTAACCTAGCATGAAGGTATGTCTGACGTATGGTCAGTTTAATCCATCTGGATAAGGTCTGCTTAGAAGCTGGCCAACCCATCTTGGCAGCATCATAGAGAACAAACAACGTATCCGTCTTACGAACTGTCGACGTTCGGGATACATAAACGCGTAATGCGCGTACCACATCCAACCTTCCAGAATCTCCTGTTAATACTAGTGATGAGCGGGTTCGGTTTCTCGGAAACCGAACCCCCCCGAACTTCACCCTTTTTACACGGGTCCGAGCCATACTCGGATTCTCCTGTATGGCTCGGGTAACCCGAGCGCGCCCGAACGTCATCATCCCGCTGTCGGATTCTCGCGAGATTCGGATTCTATATAAGCAGCCGCGCGTCGCCGCCATTTTCACTCGTGCATTGGAAATGTTAGGGAGAGGACGTGGCTGGCGTCCTCTCCGTTATTGTTGAACTTGATTGTGCACTATTGCTTAATTGTGGGGAGGGCTGGGGAGCAGCTGTATACTATAGGAGGAGTACAGTGCAGACTTTTGCTGATCAGTGACCACCAGTTATCCGTTCTCTGCCTGAAAAAAACGCTCCATATCTGTGCTCAGTGTGCTGCATGTATATCTGTGCTCACACTGCTTAATTGTGGGAACTGGGGAGCAGCTGTATTATATAGCAGGAGTACAGTGCAGAGTTTTGCTGACAGTGACCACCAGTATACGTTGTCTGCCTGAAAAATACTCCATATCTGTGCTCAGTGTGCTGCTTTATTGTGGGGACTGGGGACCACCTGTATAATATTATATAGGAGGAGTACAGTGCAGAGTTTTGCTGACCAGTGACCACCAGTATACTATATATAGCAGTACGGTACGGAAGGCCACTGCTGTATCTACCTCTGTGTCGTCATTAAGTATACTATCCATCTACATTCTATACCTGTGGTGCATTTTAGTTTTGCAGTTTGCTGACACAGTGACCACCAGTATACTATATATAGCAGTACGGTACGGAAGGCCACTGCTGTACCTACCTCTGTGTCGTCATTAAGTATACTATCCATCTACATTCTATACCTGTGGTGCATTTTAGTTTTGCAGTTTGCTGACACAGTGACCACCAGTATACTATATATAGCAGTACGGAAGGCCACTGCTGTACCTACCTCTGTGTCGTCATTAAGTATACTATCCATCTACATTCTATACCTGTGGTGCATTTTAGTTTTGCAGTTTGCTGACACAGTGACCACCAGTATACTATATATACAGCAGTACGGTACGGAAGGCCACTGCTGTACCTACCTCTGTGTCGTCATTAAATATACTGTCCATCTACATTCTATACCTGTGGTGCATTTTAGTTTTGCAGTTTGCTGACACAGTGACCACCAGTATACTATATATAGCTGTACGGTACGGAAGGCCACTGCTGTACCTACCTCTGTGTCGTCATTAAGTATACTATCCATCTACATTCTATACCTGTGGTGCATTTTAGTTTTGCAGTTTGCTGACACAGTGACCACCAGTATACTATATATAGCTGTACGGTACGGAAGGCCACTGCTGTACCTACCTCTGTGTCGTCATTAAGTATACTATCCATCTACATTCTATACCTGTGGTGCATTTTAGTTTTGCAGTTTGCTGACACAGTGACCACCAGTATACTATATATAGCTGTACGGTACGGAAGGCCACTGCTGTACCTACCTCTGTGTCGTCATTAAGTATACTATCCATCTACATTCTATACCTGTGGTGCATTTTAGTTTTGCAGTTTGCTGACAGTGACCACCAGTATATATAGCAGTACGGTACGGAAGGCCACTGCTCTACCTACCTCTGTGTCGTCAAGTATACTATCCATCCATACCTGTGGTGCATTTCAGTTGTGCGCAGTATATATAGTAGTAGGCCATTGCTATTGATAGTTACTGGCATATAATTCCACACATTAAAAAATGGAGAACAAAAATGTTGAGGTTAAAATAGGGAAAGATCAAGATCCACTTCCACCTCGTGCTGAAGCTGCTGCCACTAGTCATGGCCGAGACGATGAAATGCCATCAACGTCGTCTGCCAAGGCCGATGCCTAATGTCATAGTAGAGAGCATGTAAAATCCAAAAAACAAAAGTTCAGTAAAATGACCCAAAAATCTAAATTAAAAGCGTCTGAGGAGAAGCGTAAACTTGCCAATATGCCATTTACGACACGGAGTGGCAAGGAACGGCTGAGGCCCTGGCCTATGTTCATGGCTAGTGGTTCAGCTTCACATGAGGATGGAAGCACTCATCCTCTCGCTAGAAAAATGAAAAGACTTAAGCTGGCAAAAGCACAGCAAAGAACTGTGCGTTCTTCTAAATCACAAATACCCAAGGAGAGTCCAATTGTGTCGGTTGCGATGCCTAACTTTCCCAACACTGGACGGGAAGAGATTGCGCCTTCCACCATTTGCACGCCCCCTGCAAGTGCTGGAAGGAGCACCCGCAGTCCAGTTCCTGATAGTCAAATTGAAGATGTCACTGTTGAAGTACACCAGGATGAGGATATGGGTGTTGCTGGCGCTGGGGAGGAAATTGACAAAGAGGATTCTGATGGTGAGGTGGTTTGTTTAAGTCAGGCACCCGGGGAGACACCTGTTGTCCGTGGGACGAATATGGCCATTGACATGCCTGGTCAAAATACAAAAAAAAAATCAGCTCTTTGGTGTGGAATTATTTCAACGCAAATGCGGACAACACGTGTCAAGCCGTGTGTTGCCTTTGTCAAGCTGTAATAAGTAGGGGTAAGGACGTTAACCACCTCGGAACATCCTCCCTTATACGTTACCTGCAGCGCATTCATCATAAGTCAGTGACAAGTTCAAAAACTTTGGGTGACAGCAGAAGCAGTCCACTGACCACTAAATCCCTTCCTCTTGTAACCAAGCTCCTACAAACCACACCACCAACTCCCTCAGTGTCAATTTCCTCCTTACCCAGGAAAGCCAATAGTCCTGCAGGCCATGTCACTGGCAAGTCTGACGAGTCCTCTCCTGCCTGGGATTCCTCCGATGCATCCTTGAGTGTAACGCCTACTGCTGCTGGCGCTGCTGTTGTAGCTGCTGGGAGTCGATCGTCATCCCAGAGGGGAAGTCGGAAGACCACTTGTACTACTTCCAGTAAGCAATTGACTGTCCAACAGTCCTTTGCGAGGAAGATGAAATATCACAGCAGTCATCCTGCTGCAAAGCAGATAACTCAGGCCTTGGCAGCCTGGGCGGTGAGAAACGTGGTTCCGGTATCCACCGTTAATTCAGAGGCAACTAGAGACTTGATTGAGGTACTGTGTCCCCGGTACCAAATACCATCTAGGTTCCATTTCTCTAGGCAGGCGATACAGAAAATGTACACAGACCTCAGAAAGACTCACCAGTGTCCTAAAAAATGCAGTTGTACCCAATGACGACTTAACCATGGACATGTGGACAAGTGGAGCAGGGCAGACTCAGGACTATATGACTGTGACAGCCCACTGGGTAGATGTATTGCCTCCCGCAGCAAGAACAGCAGCGGCGGCACCAGTAGCAGCATCTCGCAAACGCCAACTCGTTCCTAGGCAGGCTATGCTTTGTATCACCGCTTTCCAGAAGAGGCACACAGCTGACAACCTCTTACGGAAACTGAGGAAGATCATCGCAGAATGGCTTACCCCAATTGGACTCTCCTGGGGATTTGTGACATCGGACAACGCCAGCAATATTGTGTGTGCATTACATCTGGGCAAATTCCAGCACGTCCCATGTTTTGCACATACATTGAATTTGGTGGTGCAGAATTATTTAAAAAACGACAGGGGCGTGCAAGAGATGCTGTCGGTGGCCCGAAGAATTGCGGGCCACTTTCGGCATTCAGCCACCGCGTACAGAAGACTGGAGCACCACCAAACAGTCCTGAACCTGCCCTGCCATCATCTGAAGCAAGAGGTGGTAACGAGGTGGAATTCAACCCTCTATATGCTTCAGAGGATGGAGGAGCAGCAAAAGGCCATTCAGGCCATATAAGGAGGGGGAATGCACCTGACTCAAGCGCAGTGGAGAATGATTTCAACGTTGTGCAAGGTTCTGCAACCCTTTGAACTTGCCACACGTGAAGTCAGTTCAGACACTGCCAGCCTGAGTCAGGTCATTCCCCTCATCAGGCTTTTGCAGAAGAAGCTGGAGACATTGAAGGAGGAGCTAAAACAGAGCGATTTCGCTAGGCATGTGGGACTTGTGGATGGAGCCCTTAATTCGCTTAACAAGGATTCACGGGTGGTCAATCTGTTGAAATCAGAGCACTACATTTTGGCCACCGTGCTCGATCCTAGATTTAAAACCTACGTTGTATCTCTCTTTCCGGCAGACACAAGTCTGCAGAGGTTCAAAGACCTGCTGGTGAGAAAATTGTCAAGTCAAGCGGAACGTGACCCGTCACCATCTCCTCCTTCACATTCTCCCGCAACTGGGGGTGCGAGGAAAAGGCTAAGAATTCCGAGCCCACCCGCTGGCGGTGATGCAGGGCAGTCTGGAGCGAGTGCTGACATCTGGTCCGGACTGAAGGACCTGCCAACGATTACTGACATATCATCTACTGTCACTTCATAGGATTCTCTCACCATTGAAAGAATGGTGGAGATTATATGAGTGACCGCATCCAAGTAGGTACGTCAGACAGTCCGTACGTATACTGGCAGGAAAAAAAGGCAATTTGGAGGCCCTTGCACAAACTGGCTTTATTCTACCTAAGTTGCCCTCCCTCCAGTGTGTACTCCGAAAGAGTGTTTAGTGCAGCCGCTCACCTTGTCAGCAATCGGCGTACGAGGTTACTTCCAGAAAATGTGGAGAAGATGATGTTCATCAAAATGAATTATAATCAATTCCTCCGTGGAGACATTCACCAGCAGCAATTGCCTCCACAAAGTACACAGGGACCTGAGATGGTGGATTCCAGTGGGGACGAATTAATAATCTGTGAGGAGGGGGATGTACACAGTGAAAGGGGTGAGGAATCAGAGGATGATGATGAGGTGGACATCTTGCCTCTGTAGAGCCAGGTTGTGCAAGGAGAGATTGATTGCTTCTTTTTTTGGTGGGGGCCCAAACCAACCCGTCATTTCAGTCACAGTCGTGTGGCAGACCCTGTCGCTGAAATGATGGGTTCGTTAAAGTGTGCATGTCCTGTTTATACAACATAAGGGTGGGTGGGAGGGCCCAAGGACAATTCCATCTTGCACCTCTTTTTTCTTTCATTTTTCTTTGCATCATGTGCTGTTTGGGGACTAGTTTTTTGAAGTGCCATCCTGTCTGACACTGCAGTGCCACTCCTAGATGGGCCAGGTGTTTGTGTCGGCCACTTGTGTCGCTTAGCTTAGTCACACAGCGACCTTGGTGCGCCTCTTTTTTTTCTTAGCATCATGTGCTGTTTGGGGACTATTTTTTTGAAGTTCCATCCTGCCTGACACTGCAGTTCCACTCCTAGATGGGCCAGGTGTTTGTGTCGGCCACTTGTGTCGCTTAGCTTAGTCACACAGCGACCTTGGTGCGCCTCTTTTTTTTCTTTGCATCATGTGCTGTTTGGGGACTATTTTTTTGAAGTGCCATCCTGCCTGACACTGCAGTGCCACTCCTAGATGGGCCAGGTGTTTGTGTCAGCCACTTGTGTCGCTTAGCTTAGCCATCCAGCGACCTCTGTGTAAATTTTAGGACTAAAAATAATATTGTGAGGTGTGAGGTGTTCAGAATAGACTGGAAATGAGTGGAAATTATGGTTATTGAGGTTAATAATACTATGGGATCAAAATGACCCCCAAATTCTATGATTTAAGCTGTATTTTAGGTTTTTTTGTAAAAAACACCTGAATCCAAAACACACCCGAATCCGACAAAAAAATTTCGGTGAGGTTTTGCCAAAATGCATCCGAATCCAAAACACGGCCACGGAACCGAATCCAAAACCAAAACACAAAACCCGAAAAATGTCCGGTGCACATCACTAGTTAATACAGGAACTACTTTTGGTTGATTGATGTGAAAAGATGACACTACCTTTGGTAGGAAAGCGGGATTCGTCTGAAGTTCCGCTCTGTCATCATGAAACACCAAATACGGTGGCTTGCACGACAAGGCACCCAAATCTGAAACACGCCTTGCTGAAGCTAAGGCTAAAAGAAAAATTGTTTTCCAAGTGAGAAATTTAATATCCACTTGTTGTAAGGGTTCAAAGTATAAGGACTGTAAGAAACCTAAAACCAGATTCAAGTCCCATGGCGCTGTTGGATTAATGAATGGAGGCTGTACTCTGAGGACACCCTGCAGAAAAGTGTGTACCGACGGCAATAGAGCAAATTTTCTTTGAAAGTAAATTGACAACGCAGATATCTGCACTTTTAGTGTGGATAAACGCAGTCCTCCATCTAACCCCATCTGTAGAAATAACAAAAGACGAGATAACTTGAAAGATGATGTCGGAAACTTCTGAGCTTCACACCAACCTATATAGGCACGCCAGATTCTGTAATAATGAGCTGCCGTAACCGGCTTCCTAGCTCGTAACATGGTTGGTATAACCGATTCAGGAATGCCCTCTCTTCTTAAGAGGGCGGTCTCAACAGCCACCCCGTCAAATGCAGCCGCGCTAAATCGGGGTAAAGGAATGGACCCTGTTGTAACAGGTCCGGACGTAGTGGGAGCGGCCAAGGATCGTCTGCGAGTAGTCCGCGGAGATCCGAGAACCAACCTCTACGAGGCCAATGAGGCGCCACTAGTATGACTGTGACGGACTCTCTTTTGATCCGTTTTAGCAACAAAGGGAGCAGCGGAAACGGTGGAAACAGATACACGAGGCTGTACGGCCATGCGACTGTGAGAGCATCCGCCGCCACCGCCTTTGGATCTCTCGTTCTGGACACATACTGGGGCATTTGGTGATTGTGGCGAGATGTCATCAGATCCACCTGAGGGTAACCCCACCTCTGGACCAACATGTGAAACACTTCTGGATTTAATGCCCATTCTCCTGGATGAAAATAACTGAGATAATCCGCCTCCCAGTTGTCCACTCCCGGAATGAACACTGCCGACAATATCACTTGGTGATACTCGGCCCACCTGAGGATCCGAGCTACTTCCCGCATTGCCATGCGGCTTCTCGTTCCTCCTTGCTTGTTGATGTATGCGACCGCCGTCGCATTGTCTGACTGCACCTGAACAGTCTGAAACCGAAACATGTGCACTGCTTGTCATAGCCATTGTAAATTGCCCGGAGTTCCAGGACATTTATAGACAGCAATCTTTTGTGATCTGCCCAGAGACCCTGGAGCCGATAACTTTGAACTACAGCTCCCCAGCCTCTGAGACTCGCGTCTGTCGATAGAATTATCCAATTCCAGACGCCAAACCGTTTCCCTGCAGTTAGATTGTGTACTTTTAGCCACCAGAGAAGAGACACTCTGGCCTGTGGCGACAACTTCACCCTGTGGTGAATCTGCAGATGCGAGCCCGACCACTGTGCTAGCACATCTAGTTGAAAAGGACGTGAGTGAAATCTTCCGAACTGAAGCGCTTCAAAAGCCGCCACCATTGTGCCTAAGAGGCGAATGTACAAATGTACGTGGCTTGAGTACTAATTGAGACCGAGACTGTGCGTGGCTTGAGTACTAATAGTACTAAATGACGAATGACCTGTACTTTCTGTTCTGGTAGGTAAATTCTTTGATTTACCATATCGAGAATCATACCTAGGAATTGAAGTCGCTGAGACGGAATCAGATGATATTTCTTGAAATTGACTATCCAACCGTGCCGAACTAGTACATTGTATGTTAGCAACGCCTGTTGGAGAAGCATCTGTTGAGACGGAGCCTTGATGAGCAAATCGTCCAAATACGGAACAATTATTACTCCTAGGGATCTGAGATGAGCTATCATCACCGACATCACCTTGGTGAATACCCGAGGCACTGATGAAAGGCCAAACGGTAGAGCCTGAAACTGGTAATGGTCTTGCCCAGGGCCGGATTAACAATGGGGCTGATGGAGCTGCAGCTCCAAGCCCACTGTCCAAATAGGCCCACAGCACTCTCACATTGTTTTGCTGCAGTAGACTAAAAAAAAAAAAATTATTCTACTAGTCTCCAGTGACAGTCCGAGGCCGCCCGCCCAGCAGCAACACCCCCACCCGTCCACCAGGCCGTGGATAAAATGCTGCTGGCCTGCTGCCGGCGCCGGTATTCTACCTATGATGGCGGTGCAGTGCAAGGCTTCCCTAGTCCTCCCTGCGCCGCATACGTACAGTGACTCGGCGCTTACTCCGTGCCTCGTGACGTCACTCCGGTACAGCCCTCAGGATCGTCCCGGCCGCGGCTCAGTGCACAGACGCCACACAGCACATTCTAGGCAGGTACTGGCAATCTGAACACTTATGGCAGCTCCGTGAAGGTGGCTGCTGATGATAATATAGCAATATAGTGTCCTGCATAGGACACATAGTATCCTGCAGCAGGACAGGCTAAGGGACAGGCTAATATATATATATGTGTACAGAGGAAGCTAGTAGCGCCACAGAAGTAGTATCAAAGTTGTAAACAACAGTATTAGGAAAAAAGTGTTCTGAGTTGATTATCAAGAGATATATATATATATGTTTACCTGGAGGACACTCCCTATAGGCTATTAGGGCGTCAGCTTATGGACCTCAAAAAGCATATAGGCACTGGTACATATGCCTAGAGAGTTAGAAATTGGTACGGGAGGATGAGGTACTTACAAGCGACCAAAGGTGTCGAAATAATAATGTAAAAGCCAGGTGTTCAATATAAAAATATATTTTTTTATATTGAACACCTGGCTTTTACATTATTATTTCGACACCTTTGGTCGCTTGTAAGTACCTCATCCTCCCGTACTAATATATATATATATTTTTTTATTTTTTATTTTTTTCAGTACAAAAATCCACATATGCTCAGGTGCCCATCCAAGTAGTAATGATATCCAATAGCACAAAAAGATGGCACTCAGTCTGTTTTCTTTGCATGAAGAGGTATGTATTGAGTACTGTAAGACTCTTGAGTGCCATCTTTTTGCGCTATTGGAGATATATATATATATCAGTAGGGAAAGCCGGCGCACAGGATCCCGACGTCCGAAATACCGATGGCAGAATCCCAATCGTGAACAAGCCGACAGGGGTAAGTAAAGGGTGTTATACCCTCTTCCATACCCCCCTTACCCTAACCCTCCCTACCCACTGCCTAAGCCTAGCCACCCCCCTTAATGCCTAGCCCTAACCTTCCCTCGTAAGTGCGTAAACCTAACCTCCTGTCCCCGCTGCCTAAACCTAACTCTCCCGCCCCAGAGCCTAATCCTAACCTTTGGAGGGAGTGCCTAACCCTAACACCACTTCCCCACACCGTAACTCTTCCAGGGCACAAGCTAACCCTAACCTTCCCCCTGGAGCCCAAACCCCCCCCGCGCTGCTTACATCTCCAGCGCCATGGTGTGTGTACGTTCGGCATCCTGGCTGTCTGGATGTGTACCTATTCGGGGATGCCAGTGTCTGCATTCCGATTAGTGTCGGGATTCTGGCGCCGGTATTCTGACTGCTGGAATACCGACAAGCAGGATCCTGACTAAATCCCATATTTCTCATACGTCCTAGAGGATGCTGGTGTCCACTTTAGTACCATGGGGTATAGACGGATCCGCAGGAGACATGGGCACTTTAAGACTTTTCAAGAGTGTAAACTGGCTCCTCCCTCTATGCCCCTCCTCCAGACCTCAGTTTAGAAAATGTGCCCAGGCAGACTGGATGCACTACAGGGGAGCTCTTACTGGAGTTTCTCTGAAAGACTTTATTTAGGTTTTTTATTTTCAGGGAGGCTGCTGGCAACAGTCTCCCTGCTTCGTGGGACTTAGGTTGTAGAAGTAGGAACCAACTTCCTGAGAGTTTCATGGCTCTGCTTCTGCTGACAGGACACCATTAGCTCCTGAAGGGTACTGAACGCTAGATGCTCCTAGATGCTCACTCCCACAGCCTGCCGTCACCCCCCTTACAGAGCTAGAAGTCAGAAGACAGGTGAGTGTAAGAAGAAAAGAAGAATTCTTCTCCGGTGTGATGGCTGATAGAGGTACCGTGCAGCGGGCGGGAACACTGCGTGCCATGCTTCCACTACACACAGGCACTGCAGGGTGCGCGGGGGGGGCATCCTGGGCAGCATAAAACCTCGCTGGAAACTGGCACAGAGGAGACATATAGTGCGATGGCACTGTCCTACCCCCGCCAGTATAAATATTAGTGAAAATAGAGCTGAGCAGATGCGCGCCATTGCGGGGGCGGGGCTTCTTCCTCACTCAGCCAGCACACTACTCCGTGCCATTTTCTCTCCCTCCAGGCTGCAGAGGAGACGCTGGTCCTTCCTTCCCTACTGAAACAAGTATCAGGGTGCAAAACAGGGGCGGCGCAGTGAAATTTGGTGCTTTGTATTGTCATTGTAAAAGCGCTGCAGATCTGTCAGCAATTTTTGTTTCACAGGCTTTGTATTATTGGCGCTGGGTGGGTCTGTCCCTTATAAGCCGGAGTGTCTGTGGGTGTTTGGTACACGTGTGTTAACATGTCTGAGGCAGAGTGTTCTTCCCCAGTGGAAGCTATATTAGGGACGCAGAATCCTAATGGGGTGGCCATGTCGGCACCTCCAGAGCCTGACAGGGTGAAAGATTTGCGTGATAGTGTGAATCATATCAGTAAACGGTTGGATAAGTCTGAGTCTCAGGCACAGACCTGGAGAAAATCTGTGGAGGATGTGATGTTTCTCTATATACAATACACAAAGTGGAAAGCTGCTCAATCAGATTGTAATGTCACTCAGGTGCTAAAAGGGGAGGGGTAATTCTGTGTAGGAAAAAAACTGTGTTCCCTAATGCACACCGAGTGAATAATATTTCTACATAATAATAGTCAGATAATACGGAGATCTTAGTTGCGTATATCTGCAGATATAGGGTTAAGCCCCCAGGCCGATCGACAAGGCTTCTCCGTCACTGGGGGTCCCTAATACTAGGTATGGGCCGGGGGTGCAGGACCCCACGATGTCGGCACAGGTCGGCCACCCCAGGTCAGCACACAGGTGAAAATTAATAAGGGTTAATAAGAAGCACAGAAGTGCTATGTAAGTGGTGTGATTAAAATAATGTATACAAAGTGATAGGAAAAATAATAAGTGTTAATAAAGTGTTAGGGTGTGCCGACCTGAAGCAGCCCAGCCATACCGACACAGGGGCCACCGCACCCCACACCCACCCCATAAATAATTACAAATATATCTGGGTTAAATTCCCAGTGTAAGGCCACATGGTAATGGCACCTACAGCCTCTGAGAGCCAGCTTACCTGGGAATACCCCTGGCTTCCCCTATGGCTCTTCTGGAGTCAGCAATCCCTCCTAATGCTGACCCATTTATGCCTCTCTATATACAATACACAAAGTGGAAAGCTGCTCAATCAGATTGTAATGTCACTCAGGTGCTAAAAGGGGAGGGGTAATTCTGTGTAGGAAAAAAACTGTGTTCCCTAATGCACACCGAGTGAATAATATTTCTACATAATAATAGTCAGATAATACGGAGATCTTAGTTGCGTATATAGATGTGATGTTGCAATGCTCTGCTTCTCATTCCACAGGAGACCCATCGGGGTCGCATAAACAATCTTTTGCCAAAATAATCCACACTGATACCGACACGGACTCTAATTCCTGTGTCGACCATAGTGATTCCAGAATAGATCCAAAATTGGCTAAGAGCATTCAGTACATGATTGTGGCTATTAAGGACGTCTTAAACGTCACAGAGACCCCTTCTGTACCAGACAAGAAGGTGTGTCTCTATAAAGAAAGGAAAGTTGAGGTAACTTTTCCTCCTTCTCATGAACTGAACGCTCTCTTTGAGTAGGTCTGGGAAAACCCTGAAAAGAAATTTCAAATTCCTCAAAGAATCCCGGTTGCTTATCCCTTCCCGACAGAGGACAGGAAAAAGTGGGAGTCACCCCCCGTTCTGGACAGGGCCCTGTCATGGTTAACAAAAAAGGTGGCTCTCCCTGCACCTGGCACGGCGGCCCTTAAGGAGCCGGCGGATCATAAACTGGAAACTACATTAAAATCTATTTATGTGACCAATGGTACACTACTCAGACCTACCATTGCATGTGCGTGGGTGAGTAGTGCTATTGAAAAGTGGTCGGATAACTTGTCATCCAATATAGACAAACTAGATAAAGATAAGATTCTCCTAACGTTGGGTCATATCAAGGACGTTGCAGCATACATGCGTGATGCCGTAAGAGATATTGGGCTCTTGGGATCAAGGGCCGCTACCATGGCTGTCTCGGCTAGGAGGACGTTGTGGATTCACCAATGGCATGCTGATGCAGATTCAAAAAAGAATATGTAGTCTCTCCCCTATAAAGGAGAAGCCTTGTTTGGTGATGGCCTAGATGAGTTAGTTTATGCGGCTACTGCAGGTAAGTCAACTTTCTTGCCTTATGTTCCTTCACAGCCAAAGAAGACGCATCACTCTCAGATGCAGTCCTTTCGTACCAATAGATACAGAAGAGGAAAAGGCTCCCCTTTCCTTGCAAGTAGAGGAAGGGAAAGAGGAAAAAGATCTGCAGCATCGTCTGGATCACAGGAGCAGAGATCATCCCCTGCTTCTGGCAAACCTACTGCATGACGCTGGGGCTCCCTTGCGGGAGTCCGCACCGGTGGGGGCACGTCTGAAACTTTTCAGTCAGTTTTAAGTTCATTCTGGCCTGGACCCGTGGGTTTTACAACTAGTGTCCCACGGGTACAAACTGGAGTTTCAAGACGTTCCCCCACGCCGATTTTTCAAATCGGCCTTGCCAGTTTCTCTCCCGGACAGGGATGTTGTAAGCGCGGCAATACAAAAATTGTGTCAGGATCAGGTCATTATCCTGGTTCCCCTGTCACAACAGGGAGAGGGGTTTTATTCAAGCCTCTTCGTGGTTCCAAAGCCGGATGGCTCAGTCAGACCAATCCTAAACCTGAAATCTCTCAATTTCTACCTGAAGAAATTCAAATTCAAGATGGAATCTCTCAGGGCAGTGATCTCCAGTCTGGAGAAAGGAGATTTCATGGTGTCAGTAGACATAAAGGATGCCTACTTACATATTCCCATTTATCCTCCGCATCAGGCTTATCTGAGATTTGCGATTCAGGATTGTCATTACCAATTTCAGACGTTGCCGTTTGGTCTTTCCACGGCTCCAAAGATTTTCACCAAGGTTATGGCGGAGATGATGGTCCTCCTTCGCCAGAAAGGAGTCAATGTTATCCCGTACTTGGACGATCTTCTGATAAAGGCGAGATCCAAGGACAGGTTGGTGCAGAACATTGCACTATCCCTGACAGTACTTCAACATGGTTGGATCCTGAACTTCCCAAAGTCACAGTTGGTACCGACGACAAGATTGTCATTTCTGGGAATGATACTGGACACAGAACTACAGAGTTTTTCTTCCAGTGGAAAAGGCTCTGGAGATCCAGAGACTGGTCAAGCAATTTCTGAAACCAGCAAGAGTGTCAATTCATCAATGCATTCGGTTGCTGGGGAAGATGGTAGCGGCCTACGAGGCCATACAGTTTGGCAGATTCCATGCCAGAGTATTCCAGTGGGACCTATTGGACAAGTGGTCCGGATCCCACCTACACATGCACCATAGGATAATCCTGTCATCCAAAGCCAGAATTTCACTCCTGTGGTGGCTGCACAGCTCTCACCTGCTAGAGGGACGCAGATTCGGGATTCAGGACTGGGTCCTCGTGACCACGGATGCAAGCCTCCGAGGCTGGTGAGCAGTCAAACAGGGGGTAAACTTCCAAGGAAGATGGTCAAGTCAGGAGACTTGTATCCACATAAACATTCTGGAGTTAAGGGACATTTTCAATGGCCTTCTACAAGCGGAGCATCTTCTCCAAGATCTACCCGTACAGATCCAGTCGGACAATGTAACAGCAGTAGCGTACATAAACCGTCAAGGCAGAAAAAAAGGCAGATCAGCGATGGTAGAGGCCACAGGAGAGTGCGGCCTCCACCAAGAAGTCTTCGCAGAGGTGACAAGTCGTTGGGGAGTTCCTCAAGTAGACATGATGGCATCTTGTCTCAACAAGAAGCTTCAGAGATATTGTTCCAGGTCGAGAGACCCTCAAGCAACAGCAGTGGATGCACTGGTGACACAGTGGGTGTTTCAGTCGGTGTATGTATTCCCTCCACTTCCCCTCATTCCAAAAGTTTTCAAAATCATAAGAAGAACAAGGGTTCAAGTGATCCTCATTGTCCCAGACTGGCCAAGGAGGGCTTGGGATCCAGATCTTCAGGAATTACTGATAGAAGATCCCCGGCATCTTCCTCTGCACGAGGACCTACTACAGCAGGGGCCGTGCATGTATCAAGACTTACCGCAGCTACGTTTGACGGCACGGCTGTTGAACGCCGGATCCTAGCCTGAAAGGGTAACACTTGTTCAGACCAGGAAAGGAGTAACGTCTAAACATTACCACCGTATTTGGAGAAAATATGTTTCTTGGTGTGAATCCAAGAAGGCTCCAACGGAAGAGTTTCAGCTAGGACGTTTTCTCCATTTTCTACAAGCAGGTGTGGATGCGGGCCTCAACTTGGGCTCAATTAAGGTACAGATTTCATCCTTGTCGGTTTCTTTCAGAATCAATTGGCCTCCCTTCCAGAAGTTCAGACCTTTGTGAAAGGAGTTTTGTACATCCAACCTCCATTTGTGCCTCCAGTGGCACCTTGGGACCTTAACGTGGTGTTGAAGTTCCTTCAATCACATTGGTTTGAACCTTTACAGAAGGTGGAGTTGAAATTCCTCACTTGGAAAGTGGTCATTCTGTTGGCCTTGGCATCCACAAGGCGGGTGTCTGAGCTAGCGGCCTTGTCTCACAGGAGCCTTTATTTGATCTTCCATGAAGATAGAGCAGAGTTGAGGACTCGTCAGCAATTTCTGCCGAAGGTGGTTTCTTCCTTCCACATGAACCAACCTATTGTGGTGCCTGTGGTTACTCACGCCTTCGCTGAGTCAATGTCTCTGGATGTGGTCAGAGCTTTGAAGATTTATGTCACCAGAACGGCTCAGGTTCGAAAAACAGAGGCTCTGTTTGTCCTATATGCTCCAAATAAAATTGGGTGTCCTGCTTCCAAGCAGACCATTGCACGCTGAATCTGTGGTACAATTCAGCATGCTCATTCCATGGCTCGATTGTTGTTACCGAAATCGGTGAAGGCCCATTCTACTAGAAAGGTGGGCTCGTCCTGGGCGGCTGCCTGGGGGGTCTTGGCGTTGCAACTTTGCAGAGCAGCTACTTGGTCAGGGTCAAACACTTTTGCAAAGTTTTACAAATTTGATACCTTGGCCGATGATGACCTCAAGTTTGGTCAATCGGTGCTGCAGAGTCGTCCGCACTCTCCCGCCCGTACTGGAGCTTTGGTATAACCCCATGGTACTAAAGTGGACCCCAGCATCCTCTAGGACGTATGAGAAAATAGGGCACAGTTCCTATACTGAGGTCTGGAGGAGGGGCATAGAGGGAGGAGCCAGTTCACACCCTTGAAAAGTGTTAAAGTGCCCATGGCTCCTGCGGAACCGTCTATACCCCATGGTACTAAAGTGGACCCCAGCATCCTCTACATACTAAGAGAAAAGGATTTACCTGTAGGTATTAAAATCCTATTTTCTCAGTGGTCAGTAATATAATGGGGTGTGCTTCATATAAGCAAAGAGGGGTGGGGTAATAAGGTAGTGGAAGGTAGGTGAGTAGCTACACCGTCTATGGTTCTAGCCACAACCCACAGCACAGACCACACCCCAACATCAGTGGCCACACCCTTATATCAGTAGTCACACGCCCACCAAGCTGGTCACACCCCCTGCGGAGGTACACAATAGGCCCTTCATAAATTTCAGCTCCAGGCCCATGAGGACCTTAATCTGGCACTGGTCTTGCCATATTGCAAACCGCAAGAACCTCTGATGAGGTGGCCAAATCGGAATGTGTAGGTACGCATCTTTGAGATCCAGTGCAATCATGAATTCCTGTGGCTCTAAATCTGCAATTACTGACCGCAGAGATTCCATCTTGAATCTGTAGTAAGTGACGTACTGATTGAGACCTTTTAAGTTCAATATTGGCCTGACCGAGCCATCCGGCTTTGGTACCACAAACAGACTGGAATAATAACCCTGCCCCTGTTGTTGTACAGGGACCGGAATCAAAACTGCTGCATTCAGCAGAGACTGAATGGCAATCTGCAGAACCGCCTTCTTGTCGTCCGACACAGGCAGACCTGTCTTGAAAAACCGCATTGGGGGAAGACAATCGAACCCATCTGTGGACGTCTGAAGCCACGCCCCCTGGAACGTCTGAAGGCGCGCTCCCACAATTGGAGATCCGAGATGGGCTGGGAGCCCGTCATGCCACTGGCTTGTTGGCGACCTTAGCGTCCTGACGACTTGTGTTGGTTTGTTGGAAACCCTGTCCCCGACCTCTTCTACCAAGTGTGGCCGCTCCTCTGCCGCGCCCACGAAAGGACTGAGGTCTAAAGGATTTGAACGCCGGACCAGAGTATTTGCGTCTAGGTACCATTGGAGGCAATGGTAAGAAAACAGACTTTCCTCCCGTGGCCTCAGAAATCCATCTGTCCAATTCAGGACCGAACAGCTTCTCGCCACCGTAAGGTAACACCTCTATACCTTTTTTGACCTCCGCCTCCGCTTGCCAAGAACGTAGCCAGAGTGCTCGTCGTGCTGTAACTAGCGATGATGAAAGGCGAGAAGTGAGCTGACAGACGTCAGTAGAAGCTGTACATAGATATTCAGCAGCTTCCCAGATTTGATCAGCGAGAAGTATAAGATGATCGTCCTGTAGAGCCGACTTGAGCTCTTTTATCCATACCATTAGCGCCTTAGTTACCCAAATGCCAACCAACCCAGGTCTCAGCAGCACTCCTGCTGCTATATACATGGACTTTAGCATAGCTTCTATTTTACGGTCTGAAGGGTCTTTAAGCGTAGTAGCAGTTGGTACTGGTATGGTTAATTTCTTTGTAAGCTTAGATACGGACGAATCCACCTATGGCGGATTCTCCCATGTAGCTGTCATGGACTCTGGAAATGGGTAACTCGACTTAAATCTGCGAGGTATAGAAAACCGTTTATCCGCATTCTTTCGTGTTTCTAGTAACATTTTATTAAGAGATTCCGAAACAGGAAAACACATCGGAGATCTCTGTCGTTTAGTAAAGACTACTTCATCATTTGTCAGAGGCTCCTCAGTTTCTGTAAACTTCAGAGACTGACGCACCGCTCTGATGAGATTATCAATGCCTGGGCTGTCAAAATCGTCACTATCTGACTGCTGGTCTATTTCGCCCTCCTCACCCTCATCCGCAGTGAGGTCTAGCATAGCAGAAACTGGCAAATCATAAGAGAAAAGAAACTTATCCTTTCCACCAAAGGTGGACTTGGACTTTTGGTAAGATTGAGACCCCTCCGGTAACTCTAGCGGTCTCATCTTAGACTCAGATCTTGCCGCTTCCCACTCTTGACAAGTGGCGGCCAATTCTGATTGCAATCCAACCAGGACATTTGCAAGCATAGCCCATGGAGGGTCCGGAGATGAAGCTGGCTTTAAAACCGGAGTGGAAATTGTATTTGTAGCTGAATTCACAAAACATACTGTACATGTGGTAGATCCATCAGGCAACACACTTTTACAGACATGGCAGGGAAATTTCTTCTTAGTCTTTGCTGGTGCCTTACTCATTATGCAGACAGACAATACAAACTACAAACACAGACAATTTGCACGACTCAGTAAATAGCACTAAGGTTTTTGTATATATATATCTGGCTAAGTGCAGTGCACGCCAGTAATATGAAAAACCTGATCCCAAATTCCCCTAACACCCCTGCGCCTTTAGTGAAGTAGAGATGTAGTATAGGAACTCTGGAAACAAACAGGAAAAAAACAGGAAGCATGGTTAAATATGCCAAGTTTCCAGTATAACACAAAAATGCAGATTATCTCCACTAAACTGCAAATATATATATCCTGCTACCAAGGCTTAATAGCCTACTAAAAAAACCCTGCATCACTGTTGCTGCTAAGTGCATTTTCTTATGTGCCCAAACCCCCCCCCCCCCCCCCCCGTGCTCCGTGTACTGTTCTCTGAACACGGAGCCGGCTTACATACCTGGACTCCCTGTAGTGAGGGCTATGACAGGGCTTCTTGTTCAAGCTCCGTCCAGCTTCCTGCAGGCAGCCTACACATGGTGTGAGGGAGCTCTTTTTAGAGAGGCCCGACACCCACAGCTGCTAGTAGCAGCTTCCACTATCCCGGACCCACGCCTATTGGAAGGGGGGAAGGGATGTGGAAATTGTTGAGAGAAAAAACTTAGAAAAAATCCAATGAATGTGGACAAACTCCACAAGCCTTCTAACTGTGTCGAGCACAGAAAAGACACTGAGGTACTCTGGGATATGGATGGGAGGAGTAGTTTCAAAATTAATTTATTCAGTGCCTTCTTCCTGTGGAAGCCGTCCATATCCCCCAAGAGTACTCCAGTGACCCCTAGTGGATGAAAAAGAAAGGGAGAGACACTGGGCTGACAGGGTTGGGGACACTGGTATGGTGGGGTCTGTGAGATGGTGGGAGACACTGCTGAATGGGGGTATTGCAAATTGGGGGGGTCCTGGGCAGGATGGGAAGTGAGATAGGGTGGTAGGTGTGAACATTAGACTGGAGAATGGGGTACACTGGCTTGAATGAGTGAAGACAGTATGACTGGACTGGCTGGGGGTTCTATGTGGGGGGGTCAGTAGTGGTTGGGGTCACTGGGCTGGAGAAGGGGCAGACACAGGTATGCACTGACCTGCTGCTATTCCATTTCTGCCTGTTCCAGTACACTCCCTGCAGCACCACACACTCACACAGCAGCCCCTAACCTCCGGCTGGGATCTGGCAGATTGGATCTGGTGTGTTCATTAAAAGGTGAATGGCAGCGATCACTGCCTCACCGGTGGTGTGGCCCAGTTTGGTGGGAAGATAAGATATTGATTATGTGCTCAGCCCTGGTTTGAGTCTCAGGCAGTCACAAGCAGTGAGTGTTTGAGCTGTTAGGATAGGAGGCGGGGCTTCTCTCCAGCTCCATCTCTAGTGAACATATGATGAGAGAGAGATTAAGGGCGGTATACACTAAAAATGTGGTAAAACTCCTGTCTTCGGGGAGTTTTACTGCATTTCAGAATGCACTGAGCCCTGAACTTCAGTGAGGAGGGTAAAGCCAGCTTCCGCTGGTGTTACTCTATAGAAAGCTATGGGCTTCTTTCCACACTTCTAGCTGACAGGGACCTAATCAGATCCTTCCCAGCATCACCCGCGTCCTTCTGCGCATGTGCAGATGGACTCCCAGGTCAAACCTGAAAGTCCAGTGACCGGCTGTTGCAAAGAGAGCGGATTCAAGGCTGCCCTGCCGGGCACCTCTCCCACTCATGCCCTGTTCTGGCGCGCCTAGATCTCCATGCTGGCAGCCGCAAGCCCTAGCTCTCTCCTCATCCTGCTGCTGCAGCTGGCGTTCCATGTGAAGTTGGCTCCAGGTGCTGCCATGTTACTTCCGGGTTCTTCTCCACTAACTACCATTGGTCACTCACAGGAAACAGCATTGACAGGGAGGAACCAATCAACTGAGACCCAGGGGTATAAATATCCTTCACTAGCACTTCCTGGTGTCACTGCTTTGTTGTCCATAGCCTGCCCCAGGATCCAGCAGTGTCTCCCTGTTCCAGGTACCTGTGCAAGGACTCTAGTGTAATACTAACAGCACTCACTGATTTTGGATCTGTAGCCGCAGCCCGGATTTCCTGCAATTCAGACCAGCTCACAGTCTGGATCCAGGTCCTGCAGCCGCATCCCGGCTGTTACGCTAACCTGCTCCGTTCCGGCAATCCAGAGAATCCTGCAACTGAACTATAACCCTCATTGCTGCATTTTAACCATCTGCATCTAGTTATACTGTATGAAGAAGTCCTATATTGGGCCACCAAGCTTCCTGTCCAAGCTCCCACGCTCCTCCTCTGCAGCCACCCTTAGACCGGACCCACAAACCAGACTTTGTCTGACACCAGCGCTGATCAAGAAGGACAGCTTGTATCGGGAGAGCTGTCCTTTGCTCTACTAGTCACATATGTTAGTACATATACGATTAGTATGGATGCAATGTGTGGCTGTATGTACCACACAAGGTTAGTACATTCCGCAATAAGAAGCTAGGGACAGCCAGAGCTGTGCATAACTTAATGACACAAGGACGGCTCAGCAGAGCCGGGAAGGTGCCGTCCTGCAATGCTGACCCTGCTTACCACGTCACGCTGGCCCTGAATCTATTTACAGATTTGACTAAGTCTCATATTCGGGGGTTTGTCTATTATGTTTATCTACCTTTTCAAGTACTGTACACATTTTTGGTGTTCACATAAAAGCTTATTAATATTATTTGATTATGTGTGCGTCATGTTGGAATATTAAAACAAATAGAAGTGTAAGATCAGTATGTAAGGACTTAAAACATATTACTCTTCATAACTAAACTAAAATGACTAGGTGCCAGGTGCATCATCGTTTGGAAAGTGATAAAATGGAGAGTGAAAAAGTACCAGCCAATCAGCTCCTAACTGTCATTTTTCAAACACTGCCTGTGACATGGCAGGTAGGACCTGATTGGCTGGCACTTTTTCACTCTCCATTTTATCACTTTCCAAGTGATGATGTATCTGGTCCTAGTTCTTCGTGGGAACAAAGAACTATAGCCCAGTACACACTAAACGAGTCACCGCCAATGCCAATATTGACGGTGGCGGGGACCCGTCATCGGCAAGTGCATACACACTTGCCGATGCCAGCGGGAAAGGGAGTGACGGCGGGCAGGGTGCGGTAGGGGGAACCACACCCATGCTGCATCTGCTGCATGGCTGTCATTAACGAGGACCTCCCTTGTCTTTACATGTTCAGACGAGGGAGGGGGTCATTAATGACACGTGGGAGAGTGCATCATTAACGACACTGAGTGAACACACTGGACGAGATTGTAAAAGATCTCACTCAGATTGGCCCTTCTGAGCGAGATCTTTTACTTTCTCGTCTAGTGTGTATGGGGCTTATGTCATAGAAATAAGTAGAATAAAGAAGATCTACAACCATCAAAAGTAGATGCACAGACCATGCATCTCAAAAATACTGGCATTTTATCCCTTAATATTCTTAGGACCTCATGCAGAGTTTAACCCAAGCCTGTTTGTAGACGGGCCATATGTGTTGTGTGTTTTCATTCTGAGAGTCATTAGTAACTCAGTTACATATCCACTTAAATGAACAAGGCTGGGTGTAAATGCGGCATTCGCTTACTAGTTAGATTTACAGTAGCATGGACGCGTTGAGGACAAATCAGTGGAAATGCTGGCTATGTAGAATTGTTGGACCACCTCATGCAGAAGGTGTGCGCTGCTAATGATGATGACTATGAAGCCAACTGTCAGGCTAGGAGTGGTGCACATGATGCAAGTATAAATATAGCAATTTGCATTAAACCCTCCTATGGCTACGAGCCTGTGTCCTCTCTCTATAATGGATTGATTTCTTTTAAACGGGACACACACTTTGCAGATTTACTATACAGATAAATGCTCAGAACCTCAGAGAGATTATGTGATAAATATGCACCATGTACACATTGACCTATATTTACTAGAGATGAGCGCCGGAAATTTTTCGGGTTTTGTGTTTTGGTTTTGGGTTCGGTTCCGCGGCCGTGTTTTGGGTTCGACCGCGTTTTGGCAAAACCTCACCGAATTTTTTTTGTCGGATTCGGGTGTGTTTTGGATTCGGGTGTTTTTTTAAAAAAACACTAAAAAACAGCTTAAATCATAGAATTTGGGGGTCATTTTGATCCCAAAGTATTATTAACCTCAAAAACCATAATTTACACTCATTTTCAGTCTATTCTGAATACCTCACACCTCACAATATTATTTTTAGTCCTAAAATTTGCACCTAGGTCGCTGGATGACTAAGCTAAGCGACCCTAGTGGCCGACACAAACACCGGGCCCATCTAGGAGTGGCACTGCAGTGTCACGCAGGATGTCCCTTCCAAAAAACCCTCCCCAAACAGCACATGACGCAAAGAAAAAAAGAGGCGCAATGAGGTAGCTGTGTGAGTAAGATAAGCGACCCTAGTGGCCGACACAAACACCGGGCCCATCTAGGAGTGTCACTGCAGTGTCACGCAGGATGTCCCTTCCAAAAAACCCTCCCCAAACAGCACATGACGCAAAGAAAAAAAGAGGTGCAATGAGGTAGCTGTGTGAGTAAGATAAGCGACCCTAGTGGCCGACACAAACACCGGGCCCATCTAGGAGTGTCACTGCAGTGTCACGCAGTATGTCCCTTCCAAAAAACCCTCCCCAAACAGCACATGACGCAAAGAAAAAAAGAGGCGCAATGAGGTAGCTGTGTGAGTAAGATAAGCGACCCTAGTGGCCGACACAAACACCGGGCCCATCTAGGAGTGTCACTGCAGTGTCACGCAGGATGTCCCTTCCAAAAAACCCTCCCCAAACAGCACATGACGCAAAGAAAAAAAGAGGCGCAATGAGGTAGCTGTGTGAGTAAGATAAGCGACCCTTGTGGCCGACACAAACACCGGGCCCATCTAGGAGTGGCACTGCAGTGTCACGCAGGATGTCCCTTCCAAAAAACCCTCCCCAAACAGCACATGACGCAAAGAAAAAAAGAGGCGCAATGAGGTAGCTGTGTGAGTAAGATAAGCGACCCTAGTGGCCGACACAAACACCGGGCCCATCTAGGAGTGGCACTGCAGTGTCACGCAGGATGTCCCTTCCAAAAAACCCTCCCCAAACAGCACATGACGCAAAGAAAAAAAGAGGCGCAATGAGGTAGCTGTGTGAGTAAGATAAGCGACCCTAGTGGCCGACACAAACACCGGGCCCATCTAGGAGTGTCACTGCAGTGTCACGCAGGATGTCCCTTCCAAAAAACCCTCCCCAAACAGCACATGACGCAAAGAAAAAAAGAGGCGCAATGAGGTAGCTGTGTGAGTAAGATAAGCGACCCTAGTGGCCGACACAAACACCGGGCCCATCTAGGAGTGTCACTGCAGTGTCACGCAGGATGTCCCTTCCAAAAAACCCTCCCCAAACAGCACATGACGCAAAGAAAAAAAGAGGCGCAATGAGGTAGCTGTGTGAGTAAGATAAGCGACCCTAGTGGCCGACACAAACACCGGGCCCATCTAGGAGTGGCACTGCAGTGTCACGCAGGATGTCCCTTCCAAAAAACCCTCCCCAAACAGCACATGACGCAAAGAAAAAAAGAGGCGCAATGAGGTAGCTGTGTGAGTAAGATAAGCGACCCTAGTGGCCGACACAAACACCGGGCCCATCTAGGAGTGGCACTGCAGTGTCACGCAGGATGTCCCTTCCAAAAAACCCTCCCCAAACAGCACATGACGCAAAGAAAAATTAAAGAAAAAAGAGGTGCAAGATGGAATTGTCCTTGGGCCCTCCCACCCACCCTTATGTTGTATAAACAGGACATGCACACTTTAACCAACCCATCATTTCAGTGACAGGGTCTGCCACACGACTGTGACTGAAATGACGGGTTGGTTTGGACCCCCACCAAAAAAGAAGCAATTAATCTCTCCTTGCACAAACTGGCTCTACAGAGGCA
The DNA here is from genome assembly GCF_028390025.1 of Pseudophryne corroboree. Lineage (NCBI taxonomy): Eukaryota > Metazoa > Chordata > Amphibia > Anura > Myobatrachidae > Pseudophryne > Pseudophryne corroboree. Next base: position 782,537,320 of record NC_086444.1, read on the forward strand.
AGATGTCCACCTCATCATCATCCTCCGATATATCACCGTGTACATCCCCCTCCTCACAGATTATCAATTCGTCCCCACTGGAATCCACCATCTCAGCTCCCTGTGTACTTTGTGGAGGCAATTGCTGCTGGTCAATGTCTCCACGGAGGAATTGATTATAATTCATTTTAATGAACATCATCTTCTCCACATTTTCTGGATGTAACCTCGTACGCCGATTGCTGACAAGGTGAGCGGCGGCACTAAACACTCTTTCGGAGTACACACTTGTGGGAGGGCAACTTAGGTAGAATAAAGCCAGTTTGTGCAAGGGCCTCCAAATTGCCTCTTTTTCCTGCCAGTATAAGTACGGACTGTGTGACGTGCCTACTTGGATGCGGTCACTCATATAATCCTCCACCATTCTTTCAATGGTGAGAGAATCATATGCAGTGACAGTAGACGACATGTCCGTAATCGTTGTCAGGTCCTTCAGTCCGGACCAGATGTCAGCATCAGCAGTCGCTCCAGACTGCCCTGCATCACCGCCAGCGGGTGGGCTCGGAATTCTGAGCCTTTTCCTCGCACCCCCAGTTGTGGGAGAATGTGAAGGAGGAGATGTTGACAGGTCGCGTTCCGCTTGACTTGACAATTTTCTCACCAGCAGGTCTTTCAACCCCAGCAGACTTGTGTCTGCCGGAAAGAGAGATCCAAGGTAGGCTTTAAATCTAGGATCGAGCACGGTGGCCAAAATGTAGTGCTCTGATTTCAACAGATTGACCACCCGTGAATCCTTGTTAAGCGAATTAAGGGCTCCATCCACAAGTCCCACATGCCTAGCGGAATCGCTCCGTGTTAGCTCCTCCTTCAATGTCTCCAGCTTCTTCTGCAAAAGCCTGATGAGGGGAATGACCTGACTCAGGCTGGCAGTGTCTGAACTGACTTCACGTGTGGCAAGTTCAAAGGGCATCAGAACCTTGCACAACGTTGAAATCATTCTCCACTGCACTTGAGACAGGTGCATTCCACCTCCTATATCGTGCTCAATTGTATAGGCTTGAATGGCCTTTTGCTGCTCCTCCAACCTCTGAAGCATATAGAGGGTTGAATTCCACCTCGTTACCACTTCTTGCTTCAGATGATGGCAGGGCAGGTTCAGTAGTTTTTGGTGGTGCTCCAGTCTTCTGTACGTGGTGCCTGTATGCCGAAAGTGTCCCGCAATTCTTCTGGCCACCGACAGCATCTCTTGCACGCCCCTGTCGTTTTTTAAAAAATTCTGCACCACCAAATTCAAGGTATGTGCAAAACATGGGACGTGCTGGAATTTGCCCATATTTAATGCACACACAATATTGCTGGCGTTGTCCGATGCCACAAATCCACAGGAGAGTCCAATTGGGGTAAGCCATTCCGCGATGATCTTCCTCAGTTGCCGTAAGAGGTATTCAGCTGTGTGCGTATTCTGGAAAGCGGTGATACAAAGCGTAGCCTGCCTAGGAAAGAGTTGGCGTTTGCGAGATGCTGCTACTGGTGCCGCCGCTGCTGTTCTTGCGGCGGGAGTCCATACATCTACCCAGTGGGCTGTCACAGTCATATAGTCCTGACCCTGCCCTGCTCCACTTGTCCACATGTCCGTGGTTAAGTGGACATTGGGTACAACTGCATTTTTTAGGACACTGGTGAGTCTTTTTCTGACGTCCGTGTACATTCTCGGTATCGCCTGCCTAGAGAAGTGGAACCTAGATGGTATTTGGTAACGGGGGCACACTGCCTCAATAAATTGTCTAGTTCCCTGTGAACTAACGGCGGATACCGGACGCACGTCTAACACCAACATAGTTGTCAAGGCCTCAGTTATCCGCTTTGCAGCAGGATGACTGCTGTGATATTTCATCTTCCTCGCAAAGGACTGTTGGACAGTCAATTGCTTACTGGAAGTAGTACAAGTGGGCTTACGACTTCCCCTCTGGGATGACCATCGACTCCCAGCAGCAACAACAGCAGCGCCAGCAGCAGTAGGCGTTACACGCAAGGATGCATCGGAGGAATCCCAGGCAGGAGAGGACTCGTCAGAATTGCCAGTGACATGGCCTGCAGGACTATTGGCATTCCTGGGGAAGGAGGAAATTGACACTGAGGGAGTTGGTGGGATGGTTTGCGTGAGCTTGGTTACAAGAGGAAGGGATTTACTGGTCAGTGGACTGCTTCCGCTGTCGCCCAAAGTTTTTGAACTTGTCACTGACTTATTATGAATGCGCTGCAGGTGACGTATAAGGGAGGATGTTCCGAGGTGGTTAACGTCCTTACCCCTACTTATTACAGCTTGACAAAGGCAACACACGGCTTGACACCTGTTGTCCGCTTTTCTGTTGAAATACCTCCACACTGAAGAGCTGATTTTTTTGGTATTTTCACCAGGCATGTCAACGGCCATATTCCTCCCACGGACAACAGGTGTCTCCCCGGGTGCCTGACTTAAACAAACCACCTCACCATCAGAATCCTCCTGGTCAATTTCCTCCCCAGCGCCAGCAACACCCATATCCTCCTCATCCTGGTGTACTTCAACACTGACATCTTCAATCTGACTATCAGGAACTGGACTGCGGGTGCTCCTTCCAGCACTTGCAGGGGGCGTGCAAATGGTGGAAGGCACATGCTCTTCACGTCCAGTGTTGGGAAGGTCAGGCATCGCAACCGACACAATTGGACTCTCCTTGTGGATTTGGGATTTCGAAGAACGCACAGTTCTTTGCGGTGCTTTTGCCAGCTTGAGTCTTTTCAGTTTTCTAGCGAGAGGCTGAGTGCTTCCATCCTCATGTGAAGCTGATCCACTAGCCATGAACATAGGCCAGGGCCTCAGCCGTTCCTTGCCACTCCGTGTGGTAAATGGCATATTGGCAAGTTTACGCTTCTCCTCCGACAATTTTATTTTTGGTTTTGGAGTCCTTTTTTTACTGATATTTAGTGTTTTGGATTTGACATGCTCTGTACTATGACATTGGGCATCGGCCTTGGCAGACGACGTTGCTGGCATTTCATCGTCTCGGCCATGACTAGTGGCAGCAGCTTCAGCACGAGGTGGAAGTGGATCTTGATCTTTCCCTAATTTTGGAACCTCAACATTTTTGTTCTCCATATTTTAATAGGCACAACTAAAAGGCACCTCAGGTAAACAATGGAGATGGATGAATACTAGTATACTTATGGATGGACTGCCGAGTGCCGACACAGAGGTAGCTACAGCCGTGGACTACCGTACTGTACAGTGTCTGCTGCTAATATAGACTGGATGATAATGAGATGTAGTATGTATAAAGAAGAAAGAAAAAAAAACCACGGGTAGGTTGTATACAATTATGGATTGACTGCCGAGTGCCGACACAGAGGTAGCTACAGCCGTGGACTACCGTACTGTACTGTGTCTGCTGCTAATATAGACTGGATGATAATGAGATGTAGTATGTATGTATAAAGAAGAAAGAAAAAAAAAACCACGGGTAGGTGGTATACAATTATGGATGGACTGCCGAGTGCCGACACAGAGGTAGCTACAGCCGTGAACTACCGTACTGTGTCTGCTGCTAATATAGACTGGTTGATAATGAGATGTAGTATGTATAAAGAAGAAAGAAAAAAAAAAACCACGGGTAGGTGGTATACAATTATGGATGGACTGCCGAGTGCCGACACAGAGGTAGCTACAGCCGTGGACTACCGTACTGTACTGTGTCTGCTGCTAATATAGACTGGTTGATAATGAGATGTAGTATGTATAAAGAAGAAAGAAAAAAAAAAACCACGGGTAGGTGGTATACAATTATGGATGGACTGCCGAGTGCCGACACAGAGGTTGCTACAGCCGTGAACTACCGTACTGTGTCTGCTGTTAATATAGACTGGTTGATAATGAGATGTAGTATGTATAAAGAAGAAAGAAAAAAAAAACACGGGTAGGTGGTATACAATTATGGATGGACTGCCGAGTGCCGACACAGAGGTAGCTACAGCCGTGGACTACCGTACTGTACTGTGTCTGCTGTTAATATAGACTGGATGATAATGAGATGTAGTATGTATAAAGAAGAAAGAAAAAAAAAACCACGGGTAGGTGGTATACAATTATGGATGGACTGCCGAGTGCCGACACAGAGGTAGCTACAGCCGTGAACTACCGTACTGTGTCTGCTGCTAGTAGACTGGATGATAAATAATGATATAAAAAATATATATATATATATATCACTACTGCAGCCGGACAAGTATATATTATATAATGACGGACCTGCTGGAGTGGACACTGTCTGTCAGCAGAATGAGTTTTTTAATTTTTATAGAATAAAAAAACACCACACAAGTCACACGACGAGTGTACTTTTTCAGGCAGACATTCAATCACAATATACTATACTGGTGGTCAGTGTGGTCAGGTCACTGGTCACAGTGGTCAGTGGTCAGTCACACTGGCAGTGGCACTCTGGCAGCAAAAGTGTGCACTGTTTAATATGTACTCCTGGCTCCTGCTATAACCTATAACTGCTCCCCAGTCTCCCCCACAATTAAGCTGTGTGAGCACAGTCAGATATTATACATAGATGATGCAGCACACTGGGCTGAGCACAGATATGGTATGTGAGTGTGACTGAGTCACTGTGTATCGTTTTTTTCAGGCAGAGAACAAGAACAGAACGGATTATTAAATAATAATAAATTATAAAACTGCACTGGTGGTCAGGTCACTGGTCATCAGTCACTAGTATAACTCCTCCTAAGCTCCAGTAAGTAAATGAAGTGTCTCACTCTCACTCTCCTATCTATTTTAATTTCTAAACGGAGAGGACGCCAGCCACGTCCTCTCCCTATCAATCTCAATGCACGTGTGAAAATGGCCGCGACGCGCGGCTCCTTATATAGAATCCGAGTCTCGCGATAGAATCCGAGCCTCGCGAGAATCCGACAGCGTGATGATGACGTTCGGGCGCGCTCGGGTTAACCGAGCAAGGCGGGAAGATCCGAGTCGCTCGGACCCGTGTAAAAAAACATGAAGTTCGGGCGGGTTCGGATTCAGAGAAACCGAACCCGCTCATCTCTAATATTTACTGTAGCTCATTGCATGCTTTCTTCAAGGGGATCTGGGCATGGGCATTGCAGTTTTTGTACATGACATACAATTCCAACCAAACCATTGCAGGAGCATTCAAAGCCATGTATACACGACTACATACAGTGTACATACAAATTCAGGGAGATCTGTCCAATAATTGTATAGTTAGTACCCATGATGCAAAGATGCCTTATTGCATATGCATGAACAATATATTTTTTTCTCCTGTTCCCCCAATTCACTAATTCTGTCACTGGCACTGCTGTAATGGGATCTACATTACAGCTGATCTCCAAACTTCAGAAAATCAGCCTCTGAATAAAATCGGTTTCCATTAATCACTAATGCTCCCCATTAGTGATTAATGGAAACCGATTTTATTCAGAGCCTGATTTTCTGAAGGTAGAAGAGAAAGCATTTATGGGAATATCATGAGTGTTAGAAATAAAGGAATGCATTGCATAACATGTATCACTGCGGCTGATTCAGACATAGATGTATTTGACACAGCATCTGCGTCTTTGGATGGACGGTGATTTTGCATAGCCAGGGTCAGCGAAGCTGAGTTTGGCCTCGACACACCCAGAAAATGGGGCCGACACATCCCCATTTTCTGAAACACTGGCTATCCCTGCCTCTTCCTTGCTCCCAAATTTCCACATCATGTCAATCATACTGCAGCTTATGGGCCACAGGTGGTCATTCCGAGTTGTTCGCTCGTTGCCGTTTTTCGCAATGCAGCTATTAGGTGGAAAATGCGCATGCGTATGGTACGCAGCGCGCATGCGCTAAGTAATTTAACACAAGTTCGAGTGACATTTTTTCATTGCTCGAGTGATCGTAGTGTGATTGACAGGAAGTGGGTGTATCTGGGCGGAAACTGGCCGTTTTCAGGGAGTGTGCTAAAAAACGCAGGAGTGGCTGGAGAAACGGGGGAGTGGATGGCCGAACGCAGGGCGTTTGTGACGTCAAAGCAGGAACTAAACAGACCGAGGTGATCGCAATCTAGGAGTAGGTCTGGAGCTACTCAGAAACTGCAAGGAATTATTTAGTAGCAGTTCTGGTAATCTTTCGCTCGCTATTCTGCTAAACTAAGATGCACTCCCAGAGGGCGGCGGCCTAGCGTGTGCAATGCTGCTAAAAGCAGCTAGCGAGCGAACAACTCGGAATGAGGGCCACAGTGACCACTATTGCAGACAGAATTACACATGTGCACATCTTAAAACTAGAGATGAGCGGGTTCGGTTCCTCAAAATCCGAACACGCCCGAACTTCAGTTTTTTTTACACGGGTCCGAGCGACTCGGATCTTCCCGCCTTGCTCGGTTAACCCGAGCGCGCCCGAACGTCATCATCACGCTATCGGATTCTCGCGAGGCTCGGATTCTATCGCGAGACTCGGATTCCATATAAGGAGCCGCGCGTCGCCGCCATTTTTCACACGTGCATTGAGATTCATAGGGAGAGGACGTGGCTGGCGTCCTCTCCGTTTATAGAGATTCGAGAAGAGAGTGAGACAGAGAGAGACACAGTAGTAATTTGGGGAGCATTAGGAGGAGTACTACTACTACTAGTACTTGCTGAAGTGATAGAGAGAGATAGTGTGACTGTATTATCTGACTTGTGGGGGAGACACTGACAGTGGGGAGCAGTTAGAGTCTGAGAGCAGGACTCAGGACTCAGGAGTACATATAACGTACAGTGCACACTTTTGCTGTCAGAGTGCCAGCCACACTGCCATTGTTTGTGACCACACTGACCACCAGTATAATATATATTGTGATTGTCTGCTTAGGACTCAGGAGTACTACTTGCAAGTTGCTGATAGTGTGACCAGTGACCTGACCACCAGTTTAATAATCACCACCAGTTTATGAGTTTAATATATATTATATATATATATATATATATATATATATAATTGTATATAATATATATATAATATTGTATACCACCTAGCACCTACCCGTGTTTTTTTTTTTTTTCTTTCTTCTTTATACATACTACTATAGTAGCTTACTGTAGCAGTCTGCGGTGCTGCTGAGCTGACAGTGTCCAGCAGGTCCGTCATCAGTCATTACATAATAAATATATAATATATACCTGTCCGGCTGCAGTACTAGTGATATTATATATACATATATATTGATTTCATCTCATTATCATCCAGTCTATATTAGCAGCAGACACAGTATGGTAGTCCACGGCTGTAGCTACCTCTGTGTCGGCACTCGGCAGTCCATCCATAATTGTATACCACCTACCCGTGGTTGTTTTTTTTTTCTTTCTTCTTTATACATACTACTATAGTAGCTTACTGTAGCAGTCTGCGGTGCTGCTGAGCTGACAGTGTCCAGCTGGTCCGTCATCAGTCATTACATAATAAATATATAATATATACCTGTCCGGCTGCAGTACTAGTGATATTAAATATACATATATATTGATTTCATCTCATTATCATCCAGTCTATATTAGCAGCAGACACAGTACGGTAGTCCACGGCTGTAGCTACCTCTGTGTCGGCACTCGGCAGTCCATCCATAAGTATACTAGTATCCATCCATCTCCATTGTTTACCTGAGGTGCCTTTTAGTTGTGCCTATTAAAATATGGAGAACAAAAATGTTGAGGTTCCAAAATTAGGGAAAGATCAAGATCCACTTCCACCTCGTGCTGAAGCTGCTGCCACTAGTCATGGCCGAGACGATGAAATGCCAGCAACGTCGTCTGCCAAGGCCGATGCCCAATGTCATAGTACAGAGCATGTAAAATCCAAAACACCAAATATCAGTAAAAAAAGGACTCCAAAACCTAAAATAAAATTGTCGGAGGAGAAGCGTAAACTTGCCAATATGCCATTTACCACACGGAGTGGCAAGGAACGGCTGAGGCCCTGGCCTATGTTCATGGCTAGTGGTTCAGCTTCACATGAGGATGGAAGCACTCAGCCTCTCGCTAGAAAAATGAAAAGACTCAAGCTGGCAAAAGCACCGCAAAGAACTGTGCGTTCTTCGAAATCCCAAATCTACAAGGAGAGTCCAATTGTGTCAGTTGCGATGCCTGACCTTCCCAACACTGGACGTGAAGAGCATGCACCTTCCACCATTTGCACGCCCCCTGCAAGTGCTGGAAGGAGCACCCGCAGTCCAGTTCCTGATAGTCAGATTGAAGATGTCAGTGTTGAAGTACACCAGGATGAGGAGGATATGGGTGTTGCTGGCGCTGGGGAGGAAATTGACCAGGAGGATTCTGATGGTGAGGTGGTTTGTTTAAGTCAGGGACCCGGGGAGACACTTGTTGTCCGTGGGAGGAATATGGCCATTGACATGCCTGGTGAAAATACCAAAAAAATCAGCTCTTCGGTGTGGAAGTATTTCAACAGAAATGCGGACAACAGGTGTCAAGCCGTGTGTTGCCTTTGTCAAGCTGTAATAAGTAGGGGTAAGGACGTTAACCACCTCGGAACATCCTCCCTGTCACAACTGAGGGCCTGAGCTGACGGAAGGCAGCCTCAGTTGTAGGGGCTGAGATGTACCGGAACCTGGGAGGTTGTATCAGACCCCTGGACATGTAAGTAACATGAAGAGAAACCGCCCGAAGGCGTGACCACGACAACTTGAGTAAAAGTCAATGATATTTATTTATGACAAACTCCATGCAAGTAGCAGTAAAAAGTAACATAAAAATCAGCAGAGAAATAATAATACAGTTCCTGGGTACTACAGGGTGGCAGGGGCCACAGAGCTCTGGTGGTATGAGACAGTTCTTATTATCTGCAAGTTGGAAAGTCCTTACCAGGCTCAACTGTAGCAATGAGGAAAGCCCAGGGTCGTACCAGCTGGTGTTCCAGGGAAAGCTGGACTGCTGTAGATAAAATGCTGCTGTGGGTACTGGTTAGAACCAGACAGGTGTTGGCACGGAGTGGATACTGGCTGGAACCAGTTAAATAATAAATAAAGCTTGAGAGCGATGCAATGTAGATGAAATGTAGAATTTGAGAGCGGAGAAATAATAATACCGGTGGAGAGTGGTAAACTGCAGAAAGGACACCGGCCCTTTAAGAGAAGCTGTACACTGCTGGAAGCTGAGCTGGAAGCAGGTGATGTTGTAGCTGGAAACAGGTGAGTCCAGAATGGATCAGAGAGTCAGGCTACACCGCAGATGGAATGCTGGTGCGGGTCTCTATAGCAGAAGTCTGGAGACAGGAGCTGGAACCTGGAAGACATTCACAGAAGAGAGACAAACTGGAACTAGGTTTGACAACCAAAGCACTGACGCCTTCCTTGCTCAGGCACAACCTATTTATACCTGCAGCAAGGAAGGCATTGGCTAGGCAATTATGCAAATTAATAATACTGACAACGGATTGGTAGGAATGATCAGCTGACAAAATCCAAGATGGCTGCGCCCATGCAGACACTTGGAGGGAAGTTTGGATTGTAATCCATGTGGTCTGGAAAACAGTAATGGCGACACCGGCCACCGGAGACAGGAGACGCCAGGCTGACAGATGCACATCCGACCACGCGGACACAGCGGAGGCCGCGGCTGACGTAATCGCCACTCTGAATGCAGAAGCTCAGGGACGGCGGCGGAGGCCGCGGGAGACGCCATGCCAGATGTATAAGGCGTTACTGTGACTGCGTCCAGAGAGACAGGAGAGGATGCGGGAATGTGCACATCAGGATAACAGATGGGATCCGGTCCTGGAGTGCTGAGCCAGCCTTAGGAGGCATCTGATAGGTAAGAAATGGCGTCCAGATACCCGGATCGTGACACTCCCTTATACGTCACCTGCAGCGCATTCATAATAAGTCAGTGACAAGTTCAAAAACTTTGGGTGACAGCGGAAGCAGTCCACTGACCAGTAAATCCCTTCCTCTTGTAACCAAGCTCACGCAAACCACCCCACCAACTCCCTCAGCGTCAATTTCCTCCTTACCCAGGAATGCCAATAGTCCTGCAGGCCATGTCACTGGCAATTCTGACGAGTCCTCTCCTGCCTGGGATTCCTCCGATGCATCCTTGAGTGTAATGCCTACTGCTGCTGGCGCTGCTGTTGTTGCTGCTGGGAGTCGATCGTCATCCCAGAGGGGAAGTCGTAAGCCCACTTGTACTACTTCCAGTAAGCAATTGACTGTCCAACAGTCCTTTGCGAGGAAGATGAAATATCACTGCAGTCATCCTGCTGCAAAGCGGATAACTGAGGCCTTGACAACTATGTTGGTGTTAGACGTGCGTCCGGTATCCGCCGTTAGTTCACAGGGAACTAGACAATTTCTTGAGGTAGTGTGCCCCCGTTACCAAATACCATCTAGGTTCCACTTCTCTAGGCAGGCGATACCGAGAATGTACACGGACGTCAGAAAAAGACTCACCAGTGTCCTAAAAAATGCAGTTGTACCCAATGTCCACTTAACCACGGACATGTGGACAAGTGGAGCAGGGCAGGGTCAGGACTATATGACTGTGACAGCCCACTGGGTAGATGTATGGACTCCCGCCGCAAGAACAGCAGCGGCGGAACCAGTAGCAGCATCTCGCAAACGCCAACTCTTTCCTAGGCAGGCTACGCTTTGTATCACCGCTTTCCAGAATACGCACACAGCTGAAAACCTCTTACGGCAACTGAGGAAGATCATCGCGGAATGGCTTACCCCAATTGGACTCTCCTGTGGATTTGTGGCATCGGACAACGCCAGCAATATTGTGTGTGCATTAAATATGGGCAAATTCCAGCACGTCCCATGTTTTGCACATACCTTGAATTTGGTGGTGCAGAATTTTTTAAAAAACGACAGGGGTGTGCAAGAGATGCTGTCGGTGGCCAGAAGAATTGCGGGACACTTTCGGCGTACAGGCACCACGTACAGAAGACTGGAGCACCACCAAAAACAACTGAACCTGCCCTGCCATCATCTGAAGCAAGAAGTGGTAACGAGGTGGAATTCAACCCTATATGCTTCAGGGGTTGGAGGAGCAGCAAAAGGCCATTCAAGCCTATACAATTCAGCACGATATAGGAGGTGGAATGCACCTGTCTCAAGCGCAGTGGAGAATGATTTCAACATTGTGCAAGGTTCTGATGCCCTTTGAACTTGCCACACGTGAAGTCAGTTCAGACACTGCCAGCCTGAGTCAGGTCATTCCCCTCATCAGGCTTTTGCAGAAGAAGCTGGAGACATTGAAGGAGGAGCTAACACGGAGCGATTCCGCTAGGCATGTGGGACTTGTGGATGGAGCCCTTAATTCGCTTAACAAGGATTCACGGGTGGTCAATCTGTTGAAATCAGAGCACTACATTTTGGCCACCATGCTCGATCCTAGATTTAAAGCCTACCTTGGATCTCTCTTTCCGGCAGACACAAGTCTGCTGGGGTTCAAAGACCTGCTGGTGAGAAAATTGTCAAGTCAAGCGGAACGCGACCTGTCAACATCTCCTCCTTCACATTCTCCCGCAACTGGGGGTGCGAGGAAAAGGCTCAGAATTCCGAGCCCACCCGCTGGCGGTGATGCAGGGCAGTCTGGAGCGACTGCTGATGCTGACATCTGATCCGGACTGAAGGACCTGACAACGATTACGGACATGTCGTCTACTGTCACTGCATATGATTCTCTCACCATTGAAAGAATGGTGGAGGATTTTATGAGTGACCGCATCCAAGTAGGCACGTCACACAGTCCGTACTTATACTGGCAGGAAAAAGAGGCAATTTGGAGGCCCTTGCACAAACTGGCTTTATTCTACCTAAGTTGCCCTCCCACAAGTGTGTACTCCGAAAGAGTGTTTAGTGCCGCCGCTCACCTTGTCAGCAATCGGCGTACGAGGTTACATCCAGAAAATGTGGAGAAGATGATGTTCATTAAAATGAATTATAATCAATTCCTCCGTGGAGACATTGACCAGCAGCAATTGCCTCCACAAAGTACACAGGGAGCTGAGATGGTGGATTCCAGTGGGGACGAATTGATAATCTGTGAGAAGGGGGATGTACACGGTGATATATCGGAGGATGATGATGAGGTGGACATCTTGCCTTTGTAGAGCCAGTTTGTGCAAGGAGAGATTAATTGCTTCTTTTTAGGTGGGGGTCCAAACCAACCCGTCATTTCAGTCACAGTCGTGTGGCAGACCCTGTCACTGAAATGATGGGTTGGTTAAAGTGTGCATGTCCTGTTTATACAACATAAGGGTGGGTGGGAGGGCCCAAGGACAATTCCATCTTGCACCTCTTTTTTCTTTCATTTTTCTTTGCGTCATGTGCTGTTTGGGGAGTATTTTTTGGAAGGGCCATCCTGCGTGACACTGCAGTGCCACTCCTAGATGGGCCCGGTGTTTGTGTCGGCCACTAGGGTCGCTTATCTTACTCACACAGCTACCTCATTGCGCCTCTTTTATTCTTTGCGTCATGTGCTGTTTGGGGAGGGTTTTTTGGAAGGGCCATCCTGCGTGACACTGCAGTGCCACTCCTAGATGGGCCCGGTGTTTGTGTCGGCCACTAGGGTCGCTTATCTTACTCACACAGCTACCTCATTGCGCCTCCTTTTTTCTTTGCGTCATGTGCTGTTTGGGGAGGGTTTTTTGGAAGGGACATCCTGCGTGACACTGCAGTGCCACTCCTAGATGGGCCCGGTGTTTGTGTCGGCCACTAGGGTCGCTTATCTTACTCACACAGCTACCTCATTGCGCCTCTTTTTTTCTTTGCGTCATGTGCTGTTTGGGGAGGGTTTTTTGGAAGGGCCATCCTGCGTGACACTGCAGTGCCACTCCTAGATGGGCCAGGTGTTTGTGTCGGCCACTAGGGTCGCTTATCTTACTCACACAGCTACCTCATTGCGCCTCTTTTTTTCTTTGCGTCATGTGCTGTTTGGGGAGGGTTTTTTGGAAGGGACATCCTGCGTGACACTGCAGTGCCACTCCTAGATGGTCCAGGTGTTTGTGTCGGCCACTAGGGTCGCTTAGCTTAGTCATCCAGCGACCTCGGTGCAAATTTTAGGACTAAAAATAATATTGTGAGGTGTGAGGTATTCAGAATAGACTGAAAATGAGTGGAAATTATGGTTTTTGAGGTTAATAATACTTTGGGATCAAAATGACCCCCAAATTCTATGATTTAAGCTGTTTTTTAGTGTTTTTTGAAAAAAACACCCGAATCCAAAACACACCCGAATCCGACAAAAAAAATTCGGTGAGGTTTTGCCAAAACGCGGTCGAACCCAAAACACGGCCGCGGAACCGAACCCAAAACCAAAACCCGAAAAATTTCAAGTGCACATCTCTACTTAAAACATCAGAGATGTACTGAAAACATTGGGTTTGTCTGCATCTCTGAATCATGCTCACTGTATGTAGCACCTACATACAGTATTTATGTAGATCAGTGATTCTCAACCCTTTTCCCAACAGGTCACATTTTGCGGATTTCTGTCTGTGGAATCTGATGGGATAATTACTGAAGCAGAAAAATCGATGAACTCATCTACAAAACATGACCTGTTGCTGGTACTTGAGCACTGGAGTTGAGATCAGCTGAGGTAGATTATTGACAGTCATGGTTATCCTGAAGGAGTTTCTACTTTTTCATATGACCCATTAAAAGTCAGCTATTATTATTATGCTTTGCAGGATAGTGTAACAGTAAAATGTATAAAACAGAGCTATATATGCCATGTAATGAATGTTAGTAAATTCTCTTATACTTTAAAGTTACTTGTATAATGAAAAATAAAAATTTTAAACAAAGAAAACCTCTAGTGATGGTCCAATACTATTTTTACACCAAGCATGGTCCAAGGGATGTTTAAGATAAGTGCCGATGTAGATAAATGGCACTGTGAAATAAATATATCATATGAATGGAGTATCTATTGCATGTAACGCCATCTATGTAGAGATATTCTGCAACAGCAGTTGTACAAAGTTGTAATAAACCCAGTTCTAATGCTGTAGTCAGTGATGTTTTTGTACACACAAGTGTTTTATGGAAATTGACTGCTGTTTCTGCTATTTACTAAAGGCTGAAGCACACCTGGTTTTAGGTCAGTCACATCTTCCCCAACACTTTCAATGATCCCAGCTCCTTCATGACCAAGAATTACTGGAAAATCAATATTTTTAATTTCACCATGCTTCGCGTGGTCATCTGTCCGACATATCGATGTAGATACCATCTAAATGAATTAGAAAGAATATTGTTCAGATGTTTGAATATACTTTACTTGTTCTTATAAGTATATAAAACAGCAATATTTATATCTGTGTATTGACTTTTTATAATACATAAAAATAGGTTGTCTATTCTGGTAAATTGTACCACAGATGAACATAGTGATACACAATACGTGTAGGGCAAGGCCATGTTTGATACAGACACAGGAAGATCAGAGCTACTGTACTACTACAGTATTCTTTCTTAGCATCTCAGGTGCCTTGGTATCACACTCCCAACTGTGGCTATATGGGCTATATGATTGAAGCCACTTGGTAATGACGTAACTCTGACAGTGAAACAGAAAGAATAGACTTGCTGCCAGATTGTCAGTGTATTCTACCAATGCAGATCTTGGCCTTATGAGACTATTCAAGAAGGAAAGGTAAGAATTATGAAAAGGGAGAATATGTTCAGGGGAGAGGGTAAAATATTTTGCTGCAGAGTTGTGTAGCGGAGGTGGTGGATATGATGATGTAGGCTGGAGAATGTCCTACTACATGGGGAAAAGGGAGAATGTGCTTCTACATAAGTATTGAGGCAATATGCCCTTACAGAGGTGATGGGAGGGAAAAGATGTTTTATGCAAGGTCATTGCTAGGGTGTTTGACAATTTTCTGCAAACTATAAATTTGCACCCAGAGCCGGCCCTAACCAATATGATGCCCTAGGCAAGATTTTGGCTGGTGCCCCCTAGCACCACCGCTGGTTCCGCCTCTGACCTTGCATCTCTTTCTCAGCACCATCACCCCTCACCCATAGCAGTCCTTATTTTGGTGTTTGTACCCCCTATATTTTAAATAGGAACAGTTCGCACTTTTGGTGCACAGCCCAAAAAGGGGTGTGCTTTTGCTGGCAAGGGGCATGGCCACACAATAGTAACCCCAATTCCAATTATGCCACACAGTACTGCAACTTTATTCACATTTTATCATGCGATAGTGTCCATAATTCATATTACATCCCACAGCAGTATCACTTTACCTTATAAACGTTACTCCTCACAGTAGAGCCCCTTATTCACATTATATCACACTGAATTGCTTCTTATTCACATTACACCACACCCTATTGCTCTTTATTCACATTAGACGATACAGTAGTGCCCTTTCTATATGCAACGCCACATAGTAGAGCACCTTATACACATAATGACACAGATTAGTAATGCATTTATACACAATTCCACACAGTAGTGCCCCTTACACATCTGAGACACATTAATGTCCTTATAGACATAATGCACCTTACACATATGCCGCACATTATTAATGCCCTTATACACATAATGACACACATAGTGCCCCCTATACATTTGCTGCACATTATTAGTGCCCCTATACACATAATGACACACATACAGTAGTACCCTGTTACACATATGCCGCACATTATTAATGCCCTTATACAGGTTGAGTATCCCTTATCCAAAATGCTTGGGACCAGAGGTATTTTGGATATCGGATTTTTCCGTATTTTGGAATAATTGCATACCATAATGAGATATCATGGCAATGGGACCTAAATCTAAGCACAGAATGCATTTATGTTTTATATGCACCTTATACACACATATACCAAAAAACCAAAAAGAGAGATTTGAAAGAAAGGACTCTTTTTTGGGAGCACTCTTAATTCAGAGGTTATTAGTATAATAGGTAAATCGTCAAAAAACAATTTAATCTGTAAAAGTCAAATTCTAGGAGTGGCTATATGTGAAAAACAAAACTTAGCGAAAATATTAATGAATCGAATTATTCGTGATCTCCAAATTCACGATATACAAATTGCCAGGAGTAGAATTCTGTGACGCTTTTGTCAAAAAGAATCTGTATAATATATTTTGTGGAATATATGACCATCATTCATACTGCTAATATCCATTACGGATTTTATAAATGCAGAGAAATAAAATCATTGGTCATGCGAATCCCAGTATTGAATGACATAAGGTTGAGTGCCAATGTGTCCGATAGCCAATTTATTGCAGTACCAGGGTGTTCAAAGGAGGTCTCCCTTCCTTGTACTAACCCGGCCTTTCACTGCTTAGCTTCCAAGTTCGGAAGAGATTGGGCATCTCCAGTGAAGTGTGACCGCAAATATTGGACTTTTCTCCTTGGTCACTCCAATTATATGCCAAATGGTTGCTGTATATTAGGAATGGGGAGTATACGTAATTCGTAACAGGTAAGTTACAAATAAAGGAGATTACATGCAGTCAGCTGATTTATCAACATATGACACAACAGTCACAAAGGTTAATTATATCTGCATAATTAATCAGGTATGTGGAAAAAATTCAAATATACCACATCTTATGATAATATGTGACACGGCGGTCTCAAAAATGAGAGAAATAAGCACACATATAGTTATAAATATTCAGCAGATGTAATGAAGCAGCCACCAAAAAAGGAAGAGAAAGTAGACGTATGTAATTATCCTAATCAATCACCAGCTAATTAATCAGCATATGACACAATGGTCAAAAAGAGATAATTATACATACGCTCCCTTGACTATGTGACTGAATTTTTTGAATTGACCTATAATCAGTTGATAAACAGGTACGTGACACAGCAGCCACAAAAAGAAATTAAATGCATGTGATCAAACAATCTCCTGCTAATTAGTTAGCATATGACACAGTGGTCACTAAAAAGATAATTATGAACACAATTCCTTAATTATACAGCATGTGACGTGGCAGTCACAGAAGACATGTGGATAAATTATTGAGGATAATATATGTGGGAAAATTCATACATGCCACATATGGATACTAATTAATTATCCTTACATCTGAGCTTAGGACGGATCATCAGTACGGCCGTACCAATTTACTTAAATAATTGATTTAATTTATGCTGAAAAGGACAGCATGTATCTATGGCATAGTAACAAACAGACGGACATAAATCAGCCGGATACCAGCTCTTTATGAAAGGCCCGAATGGCGTAATAACAGGAAAACGGACTTATATCAATCAGATACCGGCTTTTGATGATGGGCCCCTCTGGGTCACTGAGGGAAGGGGAAAAGGTGGGAGGGGGAGGGGGAGGGGGAAGGGAAGGAAAAAAGGGAAAGGATATGTATCACAGCAGGTTATAAATAAACCTGCAGAGAGTGATCAAAGGATTTATGCAAGAAAAGGATAACCGCAAATAACTAGTATGTCAGACAGTTAAAGCCTTGCAAAATGGTATTATAAAGTGAATGGATTTCTCATTTGTGTGAGGTGTATACGATACCAGTACTGATATATGTAATGCCGTTCCACTCGTGGCCGTGTAGAAGCTCCGGAGACTGCAGCAGCGTGTGTCCGTGTTGACGCTCCAGGAGAGCGGTAGTTTGAGGCCGTTGCCGTGGGGACACTTCAGAAGCTGCAGCGGCGTATGTCCGTGGTCTCTCTGGGAGAGAGCGATGGCTGGGGCCGTTGCTTGGTGACAGTCTAAGCGCTCCGGCTAGGACGTCCTGTGATCAAGCTTATCTTGCGAAACGTACGTCAGGTATAGCGATCACGTGCTGCGCACACGTGACCGCGCTAGCCGGAGCGCTTAGACTGTCACCAAGCAACGGCCCCAGCCATCGCTCTCTCCCAGAGAGACCACGGACATACGCCGCTGCAGCTTCTGAAGTGTCCCCACGGCAACGGCCTCAAACTACCGCTCTCCTGGAGCGTCAACACGGACACACGCTGCTGCAGTCTCCGGAGCTTCTACACGGCCACGAGTGGAACGGCATTACATATATCAGTACTGGTATCGTATACACCTCACACAAATGAGAAATCCATTCACTTTATAATACCATTTTGCAAGGCTTTAACTGTCTGACATACTAGTTATTTGCGGTTATCCTTTTCTTGCATAAATCCTTTGATCACTCTCTGCAGGTTTATTTATAACCTGCTGTGATACATATCCTTTCCCTTTTTTCCTTCCCTTCCCCCTCCCCCTCCCCCTCCCACCTTTTCCCCTTCCCTCAGTGACCCAGAGGGGCCCATCATCAAAAGCCAGTATCTGATTGATATAAGTCCGTTTTCCTGTTATTACGCCATTCGGGCCTTTCATAAAGAGCTGGTATCCGGCTGATTTATGTCCGTCTGTTTGTTACTATGCCATAGATACATGCTGTCCTTTTCAGCATAAATTAAATCAATTATTTAAGTAAATTGGTACGGCCGTACTGATGATCCGTCCTAAGCTCAGATGTAAGGATAATTAATTAGTATCCATATGTGGCATGTATGAATTTTCCCACATATATTATCCTCAATAATTTATCCACATGTCTTCTGTGACTGCCACGTCACATGCTGTATAATTAAGGAATTGTGTTCATAATTATCTTTTTAGTGACCACTGTGTCATATGCTAACTAATTAGCAGGAGATTGTTTGATCACATGCATTTAATTTCTTTTTGTGGCTGCTGTGTCACGTACCTGTTTATCAACTGATTATAGGTCAATTCAAAAAATTCAGTCACATAGTCAAGGGAGCGTATGTATAATTATCTCTTTTTGACCATTGTGTCATATGCTGATTAATTAGCTGGTGATTGATTAGGATAATTACATACGTCTACTTTCTCTTCCTTTTTTGGTGGCTGCTTCATTACATCTGCTGAATATTTATAACTATATGTGTGCTTATTTCTCTCATTTTTGAGACCGCCGTGTCACATATTATCATAAGATGTGGTATATTTGAATTTTTTCCACATACCTGATTAATTATGCAGATATAATTAACCTTTGTGACTGTTGTGTCATATGTTGATAAATCAGCTGACTGCATGTAATCTCCTTTATTTGTAACTTACCTGTTACGAATTACGTATACTCCCCATTCCTAATATACAGCAACCATTTGGCATATAATTGGAGTGACCAAGGAGAAAAGTCCAATATTTGCGGTCACACTTCACTGGAGATGCCCAATCTCTTCCGAACTTGGAAGCTAAGCAGTGAAAGGCCGGGTTAGTACAAGGAAGGGAGACCTCCTTTGAACACCCTGGTACTGCAATAAATTGGCTATCGGACACATTGGCACTCAACCTTATGTCATTCAATACTGGGATTCGCATGACCAATGATTTTATTTCTCTGCATTTATAAAATCCGTAATGGATATTAGCAGTATGAATGATGGTCATATATTCCACAAAATATATTATACAGATTCTTTTTGACAAAAGCGTCACAGAATTCTACTCCTGGCAATTTGTATATCGTGAATTTGGAGATCACGAATAATTCGATTCATTAATATTTTCGCTAAGTTTTGTTTTTCACATATAGCCACTCCTAGAATTTGACTTTTACAGATTAAATTGTTTTTTGACGATTTACCTATTATACTAATAACCTCTGAATTAAGAGTGCTCCCAAAAAAGAGTCCTTTCTTTCAAATCTCTCTTTTTGGTTTTTTGGTACTTGTTACTCCCTGGCTCTAGGGAGCACCACTGAAAGCAACATTATATGATACTGGGTTAACCCCTACAACATCTATAGTTGCCATATACAGAAGAAATTCTATTTAAATTCAGTTCTTTCAGAGGCCACTATTTGTTTATAAAATCTTGTTTGGACTGGTGCGGTTCCCTCCTAAACCCTATTTCCTAACCTTATACACACAGCCTGAAGGTAATTTTAGCCAATATTTTTTTATAACTTTGTGCATTAAACAAAGTGTGTCTACATTCACACAATTCATTTATGTTTCATATACACCTTATATACACAGTCTGAAGGTCATTTAATACAATATTTTTAATAACTGTGTGTATTAAACAAAGTTTGTGTACATTGAGCCATCAGAAAACAAAAGTTTCACTATCTCACTCTCGCTCAAAAAAGTCTGTATTTCGGAATATTCCGTATTTCGGATATTTGGATATGGGATACTCAACCTGTACACATAATGACACACATAGTGCCCCTTTACACATATGTTGCACATTATTAATGCATTTTTACATGACACACATAATGCTCCTTACACATATTTAGAACACTACTGCACAACCAACCCACTCACATGCACACAGCACTCACACATGCACACAGCACTACCACTAACACTGTGACCTCTGCCTCTGCTTGGATATAGTTGTGTCCTCATAAATCTTGCCTCAATGCTAACATCGGGCACCTTTTTTTATGAAAATGCATCTTATTTGCATTGCTTAAGTATGTGGCTAGGATGCATAAACAGCTTCTGCTGATTAAACTGATATGCAGCATGCCTATATACTGTGTGAGACAGTGGCTGTATCTGCATATGAAATGCTACATACAGAATATAGGCATGTCGCATATCATTTTAATCAGCAGAAGCTGCTGATGCCCCTAGGCATATCAAATGCCCTAGGCAATTGCCTATTTGCCTATGCCTATGACCGGCTCTGTAATTGCACCCTACCTCCCATACATAATAAAGGGACAGTGTGTGCTGCAAAAACAGGGGTGTGGTCTCACAAGGAAGTGGCGTGGCCACACAGTGGTACCCTAATTTAAATTACGACACACAGTAGCACAATCTTATTCACATACACCACACATAGCGCCCCTAATTCATATTATATTACATAGCGGTTTCCCTTACTCATGCAATTTCAAAGTAGTGTCTCCTAGTCATGTTATGCTACACAGTAGTACCCCTTGTTCACATCACACTACACAGTAGTGCCCTTATACACAATGCCCACAGTAGTGTCCGTTATACAGATGGAGCCGCACTCATCTGAGGAGGCTCCATCGCAGGCGTGCACTACCGGCGTGACTAGGCGATCCGTCCACCTAGTCACGCACGGATTGCACAGAAACGCTCTCCCATTCATAGAATAGGAGAGCGTCTCCATCAGGGCGTGCGCGCCCGCCCAGACAGAGATGCTCTCCCATTCATGTGAATGGGCTGCGTCTCCATCACTGGCGCGCACGCCCAGGCGGGATGGAGACACCTGATTCCTAGTCGTGCCTATGCAAGCGCGCCTAGGCAATGCCGGAGCCACAACTAACGTGGCTCCATCTGTATACATAATGTCCACAGTAGTGCTACTTACACATAATGCCCACAGTAGTAGTGCCCCTTACACATAATATCCATAATAGCAGTACCACACATAATGCCCAAAGTAGTAGTGCCACACTTATTGCCAACAGCAGTAGTGCCTCTCTTACACATATCTCCACAGAAGGAGAGGGGAGGGCGGAGTGTGGTATTAACACAGGAGTTCAGCACTGAGTGGACTGGTGACTGATGAGCCACTTCACACTGCCGCTGCAGTCATACTTTTTAACTGGCGCAGTGGCAGCTGGCAGAAACAGCAGAGTATCAGTGCGGGGAACCGCCTCTCCAGCCTGTCACCTACATTCTTTACGTACTCTGCTGAGAGGGTTGCGCCGGACCTGATTACATGGGTGATAGGGTAATGTGTTATTACAGAAGTGATGGGCTGGTACAGTATGTGCTACTATAGAGTCAAGGTGAGGGAAGTGCTTCTAACATGGTGACTGGGAGTTACAGGAAATAAATGTTTGAGAACCGGAGTGAAGGGAGAAATGTGTTGCAAAACATGTGAGGAAGAACATGTATTTTTAAACAGGTGAGTGAGAACAGATGTGTTGCAGGGGAGGCACAAGACATGCTACCTATGTGCTATGACCATACCCACTGCATGAGAAGACAACAGTCCTTATAGTGGACACCAGCTCACTTGATGCAGTGAACACACTTCTGTCTTCATGAGGAATTTGCATCATCGTGGCCCCATATACTGCTTTACAATGCTTTGCATAGCGGCAGGTGAGGCCACGATATGATGCAATCAAGCCCCCTGCAACTCCCACTTATCAGGACGTATGATACAGGCTAAGTAAGTAAGTACAGTAAGTAACTCATGATCAGTGACTCAAATTTAGCCCTGCATACCTCACACATACAGAGTTGAAGTACCTCATTTACTGAGCAGACCATACGTGATTTCACATTACACAGGTATCAGAAATGGGCTATTCAGGTATGCACATTTCAATTGCATCAATACTTTCAATGCAAAGGCAAACTTAGGGGGTCATTCCGAGTTGATTGCACGCTGCAGTTTTTCGCAGAGTAGCGATCAGGTCACTACTGCACATGCATATGCACCACAATGCGCTGGTGTGTCGTACAGGTACAAAGCGGATCGTTGCTGAGCGATGGATTTAACGAAGAATCCATTCGCACATCCGATCGCACGGAGATTGACAGGAAGAAGGAGTTTGTGGGTGTCAACTGACCGTTATCTGGGAGTGTTTGGAAAAATGCAGGCGTGTCCAAGCGTTTGCAGGGCTGGTGTCTGAAGTCAATTCCGGCACCAAAAAGACTGAAGTGATCGCAAGGGCTGAGTAAGTTCAGACCTACTCAGAAACTGCACAAAATGTTTTTGCAGAGCTCGGCTGCAAAGGTGTTCGCACACTTGCAAAGCAAAAATACACTCCCCCGTGGGCGGCGACTATGCGTTTGCACGGCTGCAAAAAGTAGCTAGCGAGCGATCGACTCGGAATAACCCCCTTAATGCATTATGGACAGGGTTGGTGCAAGGTTTCTCTGTACCCTAGGCAAAACTTCAGCCTACTGCCACCAACCACCACCAATATCCACTTCCCAGTCCTTGTGACTTATAAGTTGCACAGCCACCACTTGCATTAAGTACAAGAAGAATGTTTCTTTTAGAAACATCCTTAATTTTGTGACAGGCAGACTCAGTGGCACCCCCTCCCCAGATCCCGATGCCTTAGGCAGCTGCCTAATGGTAGAGCCGGCTGTGGTTATGGGGCAGTCTCATGTATGTAAAGTTCAGTGTGCGCTTTCTATTCAGACCTGGGGGTATATTTACAAAGATTCGTGTTTTGGCCGTTTTGAAGGGTGTTTGAACTCGAATGGTATCGGGTGCATTTTACTGCAACTTTTTGAATCCTGATACGATCATTCACTAAGCTGCCGAGTTTTGCACAATCGTTTTTTTCCGATGTCGATGTGATTCGTAATATCAGGCAGTGTTTTACGGGAGTGATGAGTAAAACACTGCCTGACAAAACACAAGGAATCCCGGCCGGATCTGTGAGATCCGTGCAGGGCTTCATTGTGTACCTTAAAAAGTTGATTAAAGTCTTAAAAAATCTGAAAAAAATTGCGTGGGGTCCCCCCTCCTAAGCACAACCAGCCTCGGGCTCTTTGAACCGGTCCTGGTTGAAAAAATATGGGGGGAAAAATGACAGGTGTTCCCCCATGTTTAATCAACCAGCACCGGGCTCTGCACCTGGTCCTGGTTCCAAAAATACGGGGGACAAAAAGCGTAGGGGTCCCCCGTATTTTTGAAACCAGCACCGGGCTCCACTAGCCAGGTACATAATGCCACAGCCGGGGGACACTTTTACACTGGTCCCTGTGGACCTGGCATTACATACCCAACTAGTCACCCCTGGCCGGGGTACCCTGGACAAGTGGGAACCCCTTAAATCAAGGGGTCCCCCCCCTCCAGCCACCCAATGGCCAGGGGTGAAGCCCGAGGCTGTCCCCCCCATCCAAGGGCGGCGGATGGCGTGCTGATAGCCTTTTGTAAAAATGTGAATATTGTTTTTAGTAGCAGTACTACAAGTCCCAGCAAGCCTCCCCCGCAAGCTGGTACTTGGAGAACCACAAGTACCAGCATGCGGTGGAAATCCGGGCCCGCTGGTACCTGTAGTACTACTACTAAAAAAATACCCCCAAAAAAACAGGACACACACACCATGAAAGTATAAGTTTATTACATACATGCACACCTCCATACATACATACATACATACTTACCTATGTTCCCACGAGGCTCGGTCCTCTTCTCCATGTAGAATCCTTGGGGTACCTGTGAAAAAAATTATACTCACATAATCCAGTGTAGAATCAGACCTTTGTACAATCCACGTACTTGGCAAAATAATAAAACGGAAACCCGACCACGCACTGAAAGGGGTCCCATGTTTACACATGGGACCCCTTTCCCCGACTGCCAGGACACCCCCTGACTCCTGTCAAAGAGGGTCCCTTCAGCCAATCAGGGAGCGCCACGTCGTGGCACTCTCCTGATTGGCTGTGTGCTCCTGTAGTGTCTGTGAGGCACCACACGGCACAGATACAATGTAGCACCTATGCGCTCCATTGTAGCCAATGGTGGGAACTTTGCGGTCAGCGGTTGACCGAAAGGAACCTCACCGCTGACCGCCGAACGTCATCATCCCGCTGTCGGATTCTCGCGAAATTCGTATTCTATATAAATACCCGCACGTCGCCGCTATTTTCACTCGTGCATCGTTCTCTCCCTGAAAAGTTCCGTAATCTGTGCTCAGTGTGCTGCAAATATCTGTGCTCAGTGTGCTGAAAATATCTGTGCTCAGTGTGCTGAAAATTTCTACGTTCTCTGCCTGAAAACGCTCCATATCTGTGCTCATTGTGCTGCAAATATCTGTGCTCAGTGTGCTTCATTGTGGTTACCAACAGTATATAATTGTACAGTACATGATTAGGCCATTGCTGTAGTATCTTGCAGCTCTGTGTCACTGCAACTATCCATTCCATATCTGTGCTGCATTTTTGTGAGCCGTATATATAGTATTACAGTGCAGCATTTTGGTGACCAACAGTATATAGTTGTACAGTACATTAGGCCATTGCTGTAGTATCTTGCAGCTCTGTGTCACTGCAAGTATCCATTCCATATCTGTGCTGCATTTTTGTGAGCAGTATATATAGTATTACAGTGCAGCATTTTGGTGACCAACAATATATAGTTGTACAGTACAGTAGGCCATTCCTGTATCTTGCAGCTCTGTGTCATTGCAAGTATCCATTCCATATCTGTGCTGCATTATTGTGAGCAGTATATAGTAGGACAGTGCAGCATTTTGGTGACCAGCAGTATGCATATATAGAACAGTACAGCAGGCCATTGCTGTATCTTGCAGCTCTGTGTCACTTCTAGTATCCTGATCAGGGCTCAATACCTGCTGCATTGTTGTGACCAGTATGTATACTGTACTGTGCAACATGTGTTATACACCTGGTGATTATACATCCTGTAATCTGTACAGAGCGATGTGTGAGATACACCTGGGGATTATACACCCTATATCAGTGGTTTCCAAACTTTTTTGAATCACGGCGCCCTAGAATATCAGAATTTTTTTCACGGCACCCCTAGGCCAAATATTTCTTATTGAGATATTTAGAAAGAAATATTACATTAAGTAGATCGCATTTATAAGTCAACCCTATGGTCAGTTGTGTGGTGAGGGACAAGATTTGCTTCTGTTTGGCCACATATTTTATGACTGGCAGCCACCAGCACTGGTTTTGTCTATTATATTGACCATGAAAAATTTGAATTGGTCCTGAACCACCAAACCAGGGCACCCCTGCAAGTGTCCTGAGGCACCCCAGGGAGCCACGGCACACAGTTTGGGAACCTCTGCCCTATATTATTATTATTATTATCATTTATTTATATGGCGCCACAAGGGTTCTTCAGCGCCCAATTACAGAGTACATAAATAATCAAACAGGAAAACAGCAACTTACAGTTGATGACAGTATAGGACAAGTACAGGGTAAATACACATAGTTACATCAGCAGATGACACTGGAAGGATCAGGTGGCAGAAGACTGCTGGATGTGGTACAGTTGTAGATTATTAAAGTAAGACAAAGGATAAGCACATGAGGGAAGAGGGCCCTGCTCGTTAGAGTTTACAATCTAAAGGGGAGGGGTAGACAGACATGGGTGACACAGATGGGGTACATAGAGAACGTGGAACAGAGGGTTAGGATGAGATTTGGCTGGGTTTGGTGAAGTGGACCCCCAGAAGGCACAAGTCAATACTTAACATTGCAACATTTTACTGGGCTATGCAGGAGAAAATTAAAAATAGGGGAAATAAGAATAAAATAAAAAAAGAATCGATAATTTCTACCGCTTTCAAAAAGGTCAATGGAAGCTGAAATAATGGACAACTACCTCATGGAAGCCAGATACAGTATACCAAACAGTACTTAGCAGAGTTAGGAATGAGTGCTTATGAAATACAGTAACATTTTGTCATAATATTTCAGAAACTGCATGGCTGGTCTCTTGCACTCTTTTGCTCTAATACACCACCTGCTTTAGTATTTATATTCAAAAACATTATGTCTCCATAATCCCCAAAACATCAGTTTTCTTGGAAAGTGGTTTGTTCCTTTGTAGGGGAAAGAGAACAAACGTTCTCAAACAACTGTTTCTCAGTTTCTTTTTCCTCTGGAAGGGTTTGTGGATTCGCAGGAATATCTGAGCATTTCTGTAATCAGAAAGCAGCGACTTTCTACAAATGTTTACGAATAATTCCAGTGATTTTGTCATTTTCTTCCAGTGATTTGGACCAATAATATCATTGATTAGAACGAATAATTCTAGTGATTTTGTCATTTTCTTCCAGTGATTTGGACCAATAATACCATTGATTAGAACGAATAATTCCAGTGATTTTGTCATTTTCTTCCAGTGATTTGGACCAATAATAACATTGATTAGAACTAATAATTCCAGTGATTTTCTCATTGTCTTCCAGTGATTTGGACCAATAAAACCATTGATTAGAACAAATAATTCCAGTGATTTTGTCATTTTCTTCCAGTGATTTGGAACAATAATACCATTGATTAGAACAAATAATTCCTGTGATATTGAGGTGTTTGTGTCGCTTAGCTTAGCCGTCCAGCGACCACAGTGCACCTCTTTTTCTCTTTTCTTTGCATCATGTGCTGTTTGGGGCCAATTTTTTTAAGTGCCATCCTGTCTGACACTGCAGTGCCACTCCTAGATGGGCCAGGTGTTTGTGCCGCCCTCTTGGGTCGCTTTGCTTAGTCATCCAGTGACCTTGGGGCAAATTTTAGGACTAAAAATAGTATTGTGAGGTGTGAGGTGCTCAGAATAGACTGGAAATGAGTGGAAATTGGGGTTATTGAGGTTACTAATACTATATGATCACAATTACCCCCAAATTCTATGATTTATGCTATTTTTGAGGGTTTTTTGTAAAAAAAAAAAACCCGAATCCAAAACACACCCGAATCCGACAAAGAAATTTCAGGAAGGTTTTGCCAAAACGCGTCCGAATCCAAAACATGGCCGCGGAACCGAATCCAAAACCAAAACACAAAACCTGAAAAATTTCCGGTGCACATCTCTAAACCAGTTGCATATGCTGCACATGCAGATGCATCTTGAGACTGCATGTGATACTCAGCCCAAGGAAGGTAGCATCATGAGAAAGGCTCCTTTGGAACACAAATTCCAAAGTGACTTTGAAAGAGACTCCTGTATTATAACATGGTCTGCTGAACTTAGGGTATGCCAGTATTTTAATATTTGATTATATTTGCAATTGTATGTAAATTAATATTATTTATATATAAAAAATGCAAATGTATGATAAACCAGAGGCATCTTTCAGACTTTAAATACTCTGTACAGCTGTAGGAGGACTCCGTATGAGCCACTGGCTATAAAAAGGGGAGGAGTCAGAATAAGCCACTAGCTATAAAAGGGGAGGAGTCAGAAAGAGCCACTAGCTATAAAAAGTGGAGGATAGAGCCATTAAAATAATTTTCTGGGGATACCTGAGGAGGAGCATCTGTGCCCAAATGGTGCTCCTGTCATGGTGTATCACAGTGCTGTTCTAGGAAAGGAGTGTGAGCATGACCGGAGGAGAGTCCAGCAGTAGCAAAAAGCTGTGGGCGGAGATAGGAACCAGCCAAGTGCTTGTAAATTAGTGCAGCACAGCTCAGTACAGCTGTGAACAGGGCAGTCACTTCCCAGCATTGAAATCTGCTCCTGGAACCCGGACCAAAAAGAGTTAGCCTAACAGGAGAACAGCAGGAGTACTGTGGCAAATAAATAAACATCCCAGGTAGCTCATCTACCCTGCTTACAGGCAGGGCCATCTTAACAGGAGTGTAGGCCCCTGGGCACAGCAATGCACCGGGCCCCCTACCCATCCTCCAGCGGTAGGGGTGGGGGGTGCTATCAGCAGCAGCTTTGATGTCCCGTGGGCGGTAGGGGGTGTTCTATCTTCCGCTCAGCATGTAGGACCTGGAGGGAGGGAGAACACTAAACTGTAGAAGAGGCATTGGGCTGAATGAAGGGGCTCTGGTACATGACTTCCAGGGTGGTATGGGGTGTAATATGTAGGGGAGGGGTGGCTATTGGAGTAATATTCATCATTTTCCAGTGGAAGGGCAGCTTTCTTGACTGCAGATATCTCCAGTTCCTGAAAATAGATTTCTTAGCTTTGAATGTGATAAAAAAAAAAACTAGAGAGTCTCACCTTTCAGGAGGTACTGGGGATTTGGGGATCAGAGTTCAGTAGCCAGAGCAATCCACCGGCGAAAACATAAAACTGCAAACCAGGTGTGTGGAGCTGGAGCAGGAACCAGCTGCTTGAAGGCTTATATCTCCGGTTCTGGGAATAGTAGAGACAAACTGCAAGTGTCCATTGAAAGGGGGGAGTCCCATCTTTTGGAGAACTCCCTTAGAAAAACTCTAAGTCAGACAGAACCCGAGATATCTGGCTGGGAAGAGCAATTAACAGTCTTGGATGGGGACCACTGCTTCGAAGTCAGATATCTCCGGTTCCCCAGGGCCGATTTTCAAAAATCTGGTACCCCTGGAAAAAGGGGACCCTCAGCTATCAGCCTACGGCCCTTAGCCTCCTGGGGCCCTTGGGCAAGTGCCCATTGAGCCCATACAAAAAGACAGCCCTGCTAACAGACTGTTAGCGACAGGGATGGACTGGGGCCGAAAATCAGCCCTGGCATGTGCATTGGTACTACCCACTGGGGCGTGCCACGAGTCAGGGGGCATAGACTTGCAGCACCCCCCCATTTCCATGGAACCAGGCGGGAGGGCAGGGGAGCGGAGAGACCAGAGAACCAGAAGCTGCGCGCGGCCATCCCTGCTCTCTGTGTGAGAGGACCGGCCCACCAGCCCATCAACCCTTCTGGCATTTGACAGAAGTGCCAGATGGGCAGTCCAGCCCTGGTTAGTACACTATAACAGGAGAGGAAACCAGCTTCTCATTTACTAATATATGTAAGGATAACAGCATCATTTGCCACAATCCCCCCCAAGTGTTGACTGTTATTTAGGGACAGTAACATGAAAGGAGAGGTGCTGTTAGAAATAGTTTTGTTAACATTGCATACTGACAGTCAGGCTTAAAACACAGCTGGCTCAGCTGCTAGCTGGCATGGGGCCAAGATTTTGCAAAACTGTGGTCAGTATAAAGTGCAACACTGAAACTTGAGAATTGATATAGATTCCCAAGTGAAATATTGCCCTCACTGGTTTGAGTTGCAATGCATTTAGTAAAAAGTGACAGTGCTATAGGATCACAACCCAGCTTCATGCTGTACCACTGCTGTAGACATCAATCTACCCAGTCAGGATTTACTGCAATTAACAAAACAGTAAAGGGGGGTAAAACTAAACACACATAGAGATGTGTGTTTACCATAATTGCCTACTTTTGAAAAAGTATTTCAGGGAGATGTGAAAGTAACATCTGTCAGCGCGGAAGTGTCCTGCCACATTTGAGAGGAGTGTTATACAAATGACTTGCATTCAAATGTAAATGAGCCCCAAAGTTAGTAAGATCTACTTGTTGAAGAAAAGACTCTGATATTTTGCAAAAAACTTTGTGTATTGTGCTTTAAAAGAGGTTCCATGTACTG
Source organism: Pseudophryne corroboree (assembly GCF_028390025.1). Classification (NCBI taxonomy): domain Eukaryota; kingdom Metazoa; phylum Chordata; class Amphibia; order Anura; family Myobatrachidae; genus Pseudophryne; species Pseudophryne corroboree. Next base: position 782,567,402 of record NC_086444.1, read on the forward strand.
TAAGTGGCTATGAGAAACTTTATTTAAAGTGCATGTAGGGCAGTTAGGATGGTGTAATGGTTAGCATTACTGCCTCACAGCACTGAGGTCATGGGTTCAATTCCCACCATGGCCCTAACTGTGTGGAGTTTGTATATTCTCCCCGTACTTGCGTGGGTTTCCTCCGGGTACTCCGGTTTCCTCCCACAATCCAAAAATATACTGGCAGGTTAATTGGCTCCCATCAAAATTAACCCTAGGGTGAATGTGTGTACATGTGATAGGGAATATAGGTTGTAAGCTCCACCTGGGCAGGGACTGATGTGAATGGCCAATTCTCTGTAAAGCGCTGCAGAATATGTGTGCGCTATATAAATAACTGGTAATAATAATAATAATAATAATAATAATAATAATGTAGCCATAGGGATCATTGCGCCATATGACCAATGCAGGGAAATGGCACTGATGTTCCCATTTTAATGTGTGTATCTGTGATTTAGTTTTTCCCCCCAAGAATGTAATAGCTGCATAATGGGGTTAATCAGGGAGATTGCTGGACTATTCAGGGAGAGAGGGAGATTGCTGCTATTTCACGGAGTCTCCTGCAGAATGAGGGAGGGTAGGCAACCATGGTGTTTACATTCTAAGCAATCTGACTAGATTGCTTAGAAGTTAAGCACACATTGCTCTGTGTGTATAGCCCATAGTGGTAGCGATGCGCGGCCCCGCTCGTCGCTATCGCTGACTCTAGATTGGACTGCATGCAAGCGAAATCTAGTCAGATCGCTCACTTCACCGCTGGGCTGATCTGTGCTAGAACGCTCAGCGCACATCTCTGGGAAAATCGGCCTGTGTGTAACCCCCTTAACTTGTGCACCAACGAGGTTAACCTAGACCAGTGGTTCTCAAACTCGGTCCTCAGGACCCCACACAGTGCATGTTTTGCAGGTAACCCAGCAAGTACACAGGTGTATTCATTATTCACTGACACATTTTAAAAGTTCCACAGGTGGAGCAAATGATTTCACTTGCGATTCTGTGAGGAGACCTGCAAAACATGCACTGTGTGGGGTCCTGAGGACCGAGTTTGAGAACCTGTGACCTAGACTTTTTCCCTTGAGGGACTTCTTAAGCAATTACGGTTTTACACTGCAATATAAAGAGGAGCATTGAGGATATTCAAGCTGTATTTTGTAATCCTATATAATAAAAGGCTTAAGCTGCTCCTCACCTCTAGGGGGGAACTTCCAGTGTTTTGTGTGCCAGCGGCCACTAGATGGAGCTATTGAAGTGTTGCTCCGTTTGGGCACACACAGCCGACTACACGGACATTACCGTTATGTTGTTGACGGACCGGCAAATAGTAGATATTATAATAGTGGAATTTAAGGTGCTAATTTATGTTGACGTTACATGTTATTGACTTTTGTGATAAAAGTATATTGCCAGTTAGAGTTTTAATTTTAACTAAAGTTTGAATTAGATATATTAGTGAAATGTTCAGTGTAAGTTATTTCTCATTTTAATAGTGAGTTCCGGAAAGGAAATCCTGCAAAGCTGTGTTCCTGAAAATAAAAACTATTCATTGTTAAATTATGTGTGATTAGAGTGTGGAAAATGCTGACGATTTAACATACTGACATGGGAGATGTTTATATGCAAAATAAAACATACAGTATGTTTATCTTAACAAGGGTCAACACCTAAGCATATTAAACAAAGACAATAGAGTTTAACTTGGGAAAGTTACGCATACATAGTAACATAGTAACATAGTATCTAAGGTTGAAAAAAGACAATTGTCCATCGGGTTCAACCTATTTGTGGTCTCCTATGAACGATTATTTTGTATAAAATTTTGACTGAAGTTGCTGACTGCCGTTCCGATTAACCCCTCTTTTTTTTATAATAACCATAGTGCGTGACTATGCCCCGTAACCCTGGATATCCTTATCCATTAGGAATTTATCTAACCCATTCTTAAAGGTGTTGACTGAGTTGGCCATTACAACTCCCTCAGGCAGGGAATTCCAAACACGTATCGTCCTTACCGTAAAAAAGCCTTTACGCCGTATTGTGTGGAATCTCCTCTCCTCTAACCTGAGCGAGTGTCCACGAGTTCTCTGTGTTGATCTAACCAAAAACAGGTCCTGCGCAAGATCTGTATATTGTCCCCTTATATATTTGTAAATGTTGATCATGTCCCCTCTTAATCTCCTCTTTTCCAGTGTAAACATGCCTAGTCTTGCAAGCCTTTCCTCGTATACATTTTAAATTAACAGGGTCCTATTTTACACAAATTGGGAAGCAACAGGGCAAACTTGCATCTCTGATGTGAGCAGGGATATTGTCAATAAGAGAAAAAAAAGAGACAAAATAGATTACTCACCTACCACATTGAGTGCCACCGAGAGGGGAAAGATACTAATTACCCGGGCTTGTTGAAGGGGCCCGACGGGGACCCAGTCCCGCATCACCTCTCTACCCCCACCCCTTAGCTGTCAGCCAGCTACAGCCTCCTTGTCCAGTCCAGTGCACGCTGCTGTGTGCTGGGCTATAGTGAGTCCCGGGAGGCTGCTGTCACTGAGATCATGCTGATTGCTCACCCTCTTGGATCTGTGCCTGGCTGAGGGGTGCACAGTATCCGCCTGTGTAATCCAGCGCTGCTCCGTGGCACATTAACAGTAATATTTTCATGTTTATTTTAAAATGGGGGCCATAGCCACATCTCCGTGATTAGGCCACAATCCCAGCTTTACCGGAGCCTGGCCAATCCCTCTATAGCCCTGGGTCCATTTGGGTAGGTGACTCCTTGAAGAAGTCTTATGAGACGAAACGCGTTGGGAACCTGTACCTACCTCATCTAAGTTAAGGAAAATCTCTTTTACTTATTCTTATTGTAGTTTTATATGTTCATTTAAGTGATTTTAGTTCAGCTGTGTACGTATTGTTGTCCCATTTTTATGTGTCTCTTTTATGTACAACTTTTATGTTAAATACATTTTTTTATTATAATTGGCAATTTTATACTTTATCAATAGACACCGTGGTCGCTATACATCCCTCATCCCCCTTTTTCTACATTTTTTTCAGGGAATCACCACCTTTGTATGTATTGAGGGATTCAGCTGACGCCCCATTAGCAGCATAGGGGAGTGTCATATGATTTTGCCTTTTTATACAACATATCTGGTATATCACACGTGGCGCAGTATTAATCTTTGTTTTTACATATATATATATATATATATATATATATATACACACACACACACATATATATATATATATATATATACATGCACAGTATACGGAAAAATACAATTTTTTTTTGTTTATTTTCAGTAAAGTACTGCACTGTATATACAAATTACTTCCAACTCTGCATCGGCACCAATGTACATAAAATGTAGGCATTCCATTAGTTTTCTTAAAATACAGAACATCTGATCATTTTAAAGATGCCTGATGCAGACATGCATAGAATACATTTTTAAATTAATTTTTTTTAAAAAATTACGTCTAACCATTTTAAAGATAACTTGTGCAGACATATAATTATCTCTGCTGAAGATATTAGTAATTAACTCTGGAGAGATGTATGAAAAACGTCCTAACGGACGTTATGTGCATGGGGGCGTATCACCACATTATCATGGGGATATGCCCGGACCTTCTGCGACAATGTATGATATGTGTGCCTGCTGATGTGGGAGGGCGTTATCTCACCTGTCCCGCGATAGCGCTTCTTCCACATCGGCTAAGCTGTTTTGGTGCAGCAGGCTTTCTGAGCATGCTCCCTCCTTCCCTGCTGCCTGCGCCGCTGGCAGCATCCGGCGCTTGCGCGATTAGGCTGGCCACAAGCCGGGCATGTGGTTCAACTCGGTTAAGGAGGCGGAGAGAAGGAGGCGTGAACAATAAAGTTATATTGTTCAAATTAAAATCATTCAAAAAATAAAACAAATGCAGTTTCCATACATTGCCTGCCCAAGGGAGGCGTTCTGGCCCGGCAGCTTTAGGAGACGAAAAGTGACAGCAGAGGCAATCATACATTGTCTCTGCCCTTCGTCTCCCATTCTCTACTGCAGGAAAGCGGAAAGCGGTGGGGGCGCGCAGCTGGCATTGCACACGGCGTTAACACGCCATTCATACATTAAGAGGAAGCGCTAAATGCAGGCCTTACATGCGTTGTGGTCAGCAGAAACCACAGCGCACTTTCATACATCTCCCGCTCTATTCTCTTGCCAGATGTTGAACTAATTAAAAGGGTCCTGTGTCATTCCTGCTATGCAATATAAATCAGGATAAACACTTGTTTTAAAAAAAAACCACATATATAGATGCGTAAAAAAAACAAAACATATATAGATGCCTCCCCTGCAGCACTGTCACATGGTGGCCTCCACTTCCCACACCCCCCCAGGCCTGGTAACAGTAAAGGAGGTGCGGTTGGAATATTACTGTCCAAATCTTACACACACATCTTTTTACCACATGTTCCCTCACTCGCATTTACATCATTTGAAGTACACTCTATTAGGATTTTCACCCCTTTCTCTCTGCGTGTTGCAGCTATCTATCGCCCACCTGGCCAACCCAAAAAGATTCTGGAAGATTGTTCTGCTTGGCTACCTCACTTTTTATCCTCTGACATCTCCACCATCATTATGGACGATTTTAATATCTCTATTGATAGTCCATATTCTCCCCATGCCTCTAAACTACTCTCTCTAACCTCCTCTCTTGGCCTCTTCCAGTGGACTGACTCCCCTACTCATCAGGAGGGCCACTGCCTTGAGCTTGTCTTCACCACACTATGCTCTGTTTCTGAACTTACACTCCTTTCCCTCTCTCAGATCACAACCTTATCACCAGCATTCTCTCATCCATTACGTCAAACTCAATGGGGTAAATTTACTAAGATTCGTATTTTCCCGTTTCAGGTCAAAGTTCAATCACGAATGACATCGAAAGTGTAAAACTGCAACTTTTTGAATTTGTTACGATGGATTTACTAAGCTGTCGTATTCGGGTTTTTCTTTTCTTCCGATGTCGATGTCATTCGTGTTTTTTTTTATTTTTTTACGGCAGTGATTAGCAAAACACTGCCGACTTTTTTTACAATCAATCTCGGCCGGATCTGTGTGATCCGTGCTGGGGTTCATTTTTTTTTTTTTTTTAATTAAACAATGTAAATTCAAAAAAAAAAAATGCGTGGGGTCCCCCCTCCTAAGCATAACCAGCCTCGGGCTCTTTGAGCCGATCCTGGTTGCAAAAATATGGGGGGAAAAATGACAGGGGTTCCCCCATATTTAAGCAACCAGCATCGGGCTCTGCGCCTGGTCCTGGTCCCAAAAATACGGGGGACAAAAAGAGTAGGGGTCCCCCGTATTTTTAAAACCAGCACCGGCTCCACTAGCTGGACAGATAATGCCACAGCCGGGGGTCACTTTTATATAGTGCCCTGCGGCCGTGGCATCAAAAATCCAACTAGTCACCCCTGGCCGGGGTACCCTGGGGGAGTGGGGACCCCTTCAATCAAGGGGTCCCCCCCCCCCAGCCACCCAAGGGCCAGGGGTGAAGCCCGAGGCTGTCCCCCCCCATCCAATGGGCTGCGGATGGGGGGGCTGATAGCCTTTGTTGTAAAAGAAAAGATATTGTTTTTAGTAGCAGTACTACAAGTCCCAGCAAGCCTCCCCCGCATGCTGGTACTTGGAGAACCACAAGTACCAGCATGCGGCGGAAAAACTGGCCCGCTGGTACCTGTAGTACTACTACTAAAAAAATAGCCAAAAAAAGACAAGACACACACACCGTGAAAGTATAATTTTATTACATACATACACACATACATACATACTTACCTTAAGTTCCCACGCAGGTCGGTCCTCTTCTCCAGTAGAATCCAAGGGGTACCTGTTGAAGAAATTATACTCACGAGATCCAGGGGTCCAGGCTCCTCGGGAAATCCAGGGGTAATCCACGTACTTGAAAAAAAAAAAAAAAACGGTGTCCCGACCACGAACTGAAAGGGGACCCATGTTTGCACATGGGTCACCTTTCCACGAATGCCAGAAACCCACTTTGACTTCTGTCTAAGTGGGTTTCTTCAGCCAATCAGGGAGCGCCACGTTGTAGCACTCTCCTGATCAGCTGTGTGCTGCTGTCCTCACTGACAGGTGGCACACGGCAGTGTTACAATGTAGCGCCTATGCGCTACATTGTAACCAATGATGGGAACTTTCTGCCCTGCGGTTGACCTAAAGTGACGTCACCGCTGAGCAGAAAGTTCCCATCATTGGTTACAATGTAGCGCATAGGCGCTACATTGTAACACTGCCATGTGCCGCCTGTCAGTGAGGACAGCAGCACACAGCTGATCAGGAGAGTGCTACAACGTGGCGCTCCCTGATTGGCTGAAGAAACCCACTTAGACAGAAGTCAAAGTGGGTTTCTGGCATTCGTGGAAAGGTGACCCATGTGCAAACATGGGTCCCCTTTCAGTTCGTGGTCGGGACACCGTTTTTTTTTTTTTTTTCAAGTACGTGGATTACCCCTGGATTTCCCGAGGAGCCTGGACCCCTGGATCTCGTGAGTATAATTTCTTCAACAGGTACCCCTTGGATTCTACTGGAGAAGAGGACCGACCTGCGTGGGAACTTAAGGTAAGTATGTATGTGTGTGTGTATGTATGTAATAAAATTATACTTTCACGGTGTGTGTGTCTTGTCTTTTTTTTGGCTATTTTTTTAGTAGTGGTACTACAGGTACCAGCGGGCCAGTTTTTCCGCCGCATGCTGGTACTTGTGGTTCTCCAAGTACCAGCATGCGGGGGAGGCTTGCTGGGACTTGTAGTACTGCTACTAAAAACAATATCTTTTCTTTTACAACAAAGGCTATCAGCCCCCCCATCCGCAGCCCATTGGATGGGGGGGGGACAGCCTCGGGCTTCACCCCTGGCCCTTGGGTGGCTGGGGGGGGGGACCCCTTGATTGAAGGGGTCCCCACTCCCCCAGGGTACCCCGGCCAGGGGTGACTAGTTGGATTTTTGATGCCACGGCCGCAGGGCACTATATAAAAGTGACCCCCGGCTGTGGCATTATCTGTCCAGCTAGTGGAGCCCGGTGCTGGTTTTAAAAATACGGGGGACCCCTACTCTTTTTGTCCCCCGTATTTTTGGAACCAGGACCAGGCGCAGAGCCCGATGCTGGTTGCTTAAATATGGGGGAACCCCTGTCATTTTTTTCCCCATATTTCTGCAACCAGGATCGGCTCAAAGAGCCCGAGGCTGGTTATGCTTAGGAGGGGGGACCCCACGCAATTTTTTTTGAAAAAATAAGCACTTTCCCACCCCTTCCAACTGATATACATGCACGGATCTCATGGATCCGTGCATGTCTATCCAATCACAAAAAAAAAAAGCAGGTCTGTTTTTTTTTAGCACTTTTTTACGAGTTGTAATTTTTCACGGCAGTGTTTTGTTTTTTTTTGCTTTGCACTTCTTAGTAAATGACCGAGATTCATACTTAAACAGCCGCGTTTTGACCGATGGTGTATTCATTCGTAATTTTTTACTTGGACTTGCAAAAAATTACGAATGCCCTCATCTCTGCCGTGATTAGTGTTTAGTAAATTACCGAGATGACACTTTGATGAAAAAACGGCATCTCGGTCAAAATCGGGAGCTTAGTAAATTTCCCCCAATGTCCCTGAAGTCTACCAAGCCGCCTCTATCCCACAGAAATATTAATGCTATTAATTTTCAACAACTATCTACCTCACTGCAACCATTGCTCTCTCTCCAATTTCTACATTCACCTCTCCTGAGACTGCTGTATCACACCTTAACCAAACTCTAGAAACGGCACTTGATGAAGTGGCTCCAGCTACCCATCACACACCACGTAGACTTCGATGTCAACCGTGGCACTTTAAATACACAAGACAACTACAAAAACTCTCACGTAAAGTAGAACGCCAGTGACGTAAATCTCGTCGTTCAAGTGGCTTTCCCACAAATAAAACCATGGACCACTCTTATCGTAATGCTCTGGACACTGCCAAACAAACATATTTCCAATCTTTCATCTCTGCTCAAGCCTCTAATCCCAAGTGTTTTTTTAATACATTTAAATCACTTCTTGTCCCTCCCTCACCCTACCCACCAGCCACTATCAGTGCGCAAGATATTGCTTCCTATTTTAAGGACAAGAGTGATATGATCAGAAATGAAATGGTATGCTCTTCCACAGCCAGTGACCTGCTCAATTCCCTGCCTGAACCCTTTAACACCTTCTCTTCATTTGATCCTACAAATGAAGATAAAGTATCTGCACTCTTTTCATCTGCCTACTCTACTACCTCTCCCCTTGACTCTATACCCTCACAAATTAGTAAAGCTCTGTCTGCTGTGCTCATCCCAATCTTAACTAACATCTGTAATGTCTCTCTGTCTACTGGTATCTTTCCTTCTCTGTACAAGCATGCAGTGATTACTCCCATTCTGAAAAAAGCAAAACTCTGACCCTAACTCTCTCTCAAACTGCTGTCCCATCTCTCCGCTCCCATGCCCCTCCAAGCTACTTGAGAGACTTGCCTACACTCACCTCACATGCTTTCTTAACTGACACAGCCTACTGGACCCACTTCAGTCAGGATTTCGTACCCAACACTCCACAGAGACAGCACTGACTGAGGTAGTGAATGATTTGGTCACTGCTAAATCTAAAGGCCATTACTCAGTACTTATTCTCCTTGATCTCTCTGCTGCTTTTGACACTGCTGACCACTCTCTTCTCATACAAACACTACAATCCCTAGGTATTCCGGACACAACCCTTTCTTGGTTCTCATCCTACCTATCTAATCGCTCCTTCAGTGTTCGTTTCTCTGATTCCACTTCCTCTTCGCCAACTCTCTCAGTTGGAGTACCGTAAGGCTCAGTCTTAGGTCCTCTGCTTTTCTCTATCTATACCACTTCTCTTGGCAAATTAATCGGATGATACTAAACTCTACCTATCCTCCCCAGATTTGTAACAATCTATATTGGGCCGTGTCACTGAATGCCTTTCTGCCATTTCATTTTGGATGACATCTCGCCACCTCAAACTTAATATTTTCAAAACAGAATTAATTATATTTCCACCGGCCAATAGTAGTTACCAACCTGATATCTCTATCACTGTTGATAACTCACCAATCGTCCCTACCCCACAAGCTCGCTGCCTAGGTGTCATTCTCGACTCTGAACTATCCTTTGTTCCCCACATTCAAACTGTCTCAAGCTCATGTTACATTCATCTAAGAAACATATCCAAAATACCACCATATCTTACACAAGACACAGCAAAAACTGCTCTCATTATTTCCCGCATTGATTATTGTAATAGTCTCCTGACCGGTCTTCCCAAATATAGGCTCTCACCACTACAATCCATTCTGAATGCAGATGCGTGGCTAATCTTCCTTGTTAGACGTTCATCATCTGCAGATCCGCTCTGTCAGTCCCTCCATTGGTTACCGGAATTCTACCGTATTAAATATAAAATACTTTTACTTACATACAAGGCCATTAACCAAACTGCACCAACATACATCTCTTCACTCATCTCAAAATATCTCCCTACCCGACCTCTCTGCTCAAGATCTGCGTCTCTCATCCACACGCATTACTTGTTCACACTCAAAATTACAGGACTTTATCCGGGCTTGACCCACTCTTTGGAATGCCCTCCCACGCACAATAAGACTCACCTCTAGTCTCCAAACCTTTAAATGTTCCCTTAAAACTCACCTCTTCAGACCCACCCACATAACCTTCAGTGATTCCCTATCTAATTACATTCTCTCTGTACAGTACACATAACATCACATATCTTGCCTTTCTTTACTCTCACACCCTCCTGACACTTGGCCAAAATTGCTGGGTGATCATATCATACAACCCATTAAGAACCTAGCAATCTGATGGACCATTATGCATTAGGTAGCATCTATCCTTGTGTATCAATGCCTATTTCCCTATAGATTGTAAGCTTGCAACCGGGTCCTTTTTACCTCTATGTCTGTCTGTTTTGTACCCAGTTTTGTTTTATTACTGTTGTTCCCCAGTTTTGTACTATTACTGTTGTTCTAATTGTAAAGCGCAACGGAATATACTGCGCTATAAAAGAAACTGTTAATAAATAATAAATAAATAAATAAATAAATAATGTGTCCTCATACATCCTACCTCAATACATACGCCATGCAGCGCGAGATGTCTGGCATGAGTGAGCTGCCAGGTCCAGTGGTGGGATTCAAATTAATTAACAAAAGGTTCTATAGAATTATAGAATAAAAAGTAGGCAATAATTACTGTTAAAATAAAAGTCAAAATAAAGTCAAAAAACGAGTTTTATGGTAAGAACTTACCTTTGTTAATACTCTTTCTGCGAGGTACACTGGGCTCCACAAGGATAGACATTAGGGTGTAGAGTAGGATCTTAATCCGAAGCACCAACAGGCTCAAAAGCTTTGACCTTCTTCCCAAGATGCATAGCGCCGCCTCCTATATCACCCCGTCTCCGTGCACAGGAGTTCAGTTTTGTTAACCAGCCCAATGCAGTAGCAAGTAAAAGAGACGACAACTGCCAGTTGCCACAAACACCACACTCTCCCGACAGGAGAAGTGTCTGCGGCTAATGCCATACCAACCCAAAGAAGCTAAGTGCGTCAGGGTGGGAGCCTTGTGGAGCCCAGTGTACCTCGCAGAAAGAGTTTTAACAAAGGTAAGTTCTTACCATAAAGCTAATTTTCTGCTGCGGGGTACACTGGGCTCCACAAGGATAGACATTGGGGATGTCCTAAAGCAGTTCCTTATGGGAGGGGACGCACTGTAGTGGGCACAAGAACCCGGCGTCCAAAGGAAGCATCCTGGGAAGCTGCGGTATCGAAGGCATAGAACCTAATGAACGTGTTCACTGAGGACCACGTAGCCGCCATGCACAATTGTTCAAGGGTCGCACCACGGCGGGCCGCCCAAGAAGGTCCAACCGACCGAGTAGAATGAGCCTTAATGTGAGCAGGAGCTGACAGACCAGCCCTCACATAAGCATGTGCAATCACCATTCTAATCCATCTGGCCAAAGTCTGCTTGTGAGCAGGCCAGCCCCGTTTGTGAAATCCAAACAGAATAAAGAGAGAATCAGATTTCCTAACAGAAGCAGTTCTCTTCACATAGATACAGAGAGCCCGTACCACATCTAAAGACCGCTCTTTGGAAGACAAATCAGGAGAGACAAAGGCCGGAACCACAATCTCCTGATTAAGGTGGAATGAAGAAACCACCTTAGGTAAATATCCGGGACGAGTCCTAAGAACCGCCCGGTCACGGTGAAAAATCAGATATGGGGAACTACAAGACAAGGCACCCAGATCCGACACTCTTCTAGCAGAGGCAATAGCCAGCAAGAGCACCACCTTAAAGGAAAGCCACTTAAGGTCAGCTGAACCAAGGGTTCAAATGGAGGCTCTTGCAATGCCCTCAAAACCACCGACAAGTCCCAAGGAGCCACAGGCGGGACATAAGGAGGTTGGATACGCAACACACCCTGAGTGAAAGTATGAACATCAGGTAAAGTCGCAATTTTTCTCTGAAACCACACCGACAAGGCAGAAATATGAACCTTGAGGGAGGCCAGATGCAGGCCTAACTCTAGACCTTGCTGCAGAAAAGCCAAAAGCTTGGCTGTACTAAACTTGAAAGCATCATAATTGTTAGATGCGCACCAAAGTAGGAATGCCAGACCCTATGGTAAATCCGAGCAGAAGCCGGTTTCCGGGCCTGCAATAGTTTTAATGACCTCCTCAGAAAAACCCTTATCCCTCAAGACGTAAGCTTCAAGAGCCATGCTGTACGAGGGGCCCTGTACGAGGAGGTCTGGGCATTGTGGAAGTAGAATTGGACGCTATGACGATAGGCCCTGCAGGTCTGAGAACCAGTGCCTTCTGGGCCACGCTGGAGCTATGAGAAGCAGATTTCCTTTTTCTTGCTTGAAATTCCGAATTACCCTGGGCAGGAGTGACACCGGAGGGAACACGTACGGCAGCCGAAACCTCCACGGCACCGCTAGCGCATCCACGAATGCTGCTTGAGGATCCCTTGTCCTTGCTCCGAAGACCGGAACCTTGTGATTGTGTCGAGACGCCATCAGATCCACATCTGGAAGACCCCACTTTTCCACGAGGAGTTGAAATACTTCTGGATGGAGGCCCCACTCGCCGGCATGCACGTCCTGATGACTGAGAAAGTCCGCTTCCCAATTCAGGACTCCCGGAATGAATATTGCCGGTATGGTGGTGTTCCGCCCAACGTAGAATCCGTGAGACTTCCTTCATTGCCAAACGGCTTTGAGTGCCGCCTTGATTATTTATGTAAGCCACTGTGGTGGCGTTGTCCGGCTGTACTTGAACAGGATGGTTCTGAATTAAATGCTGGGCCAGGTTCAACGCATTGAAGACCGCCCGCAATTCCAGAATGTTGATCGAGAGGAGAGATTCCTCCTTGGTCCACCGACCCTGAAGGGAGTGCTGCTCCAGCACCGTGCCCCAACCTCTTAGACTGGCATCTGTCGTCAACAGGACCCAGTTGGATATCCAGAAGGGACGGCCCCTGCACAAATTGTTGGTCCCGGAGCCACCAGAGCAGCGACAGACGAACCTCCGGAGTCAATAAGATCATGTGAGACCTGATTCGCTGAGGCAGGCCATCCCACTTGGCTAGAATCAGCCTCTGGAGGGGGCGAGAATGGAATTGAGCATACTCCACCATGTCGAATGCTGATACCATGAGGCCCAGCACCTGGAAGCAATGAATCCTGTCCTGAAGCTTCAGGACTTTCTCCTGAGACAAGAACAACCTCTGGTTGTGAGTGTCCAACAGCGCTCCCAGGTGCACCATGCTCTGAGCAGGGACCAGGGAGGATTTCTTCCAGTTGATGAGCCACCCCTGGTCTTGTAGAAACTGGACCGTCATATCCAGATGACGTAGGAGAATATCTGGGGAATTTGCCAGGATTAACAAGTCGTCCAGATACGGCAGTATCCTGACCCCTTAACGGCGGAGTACCACCGTCATCACCGCCATAACTTTGGTGAAGACTCGCGGAGCCGTTGTTAAACCAAAAGGTAATGCCCAAAACTGGTAATAGATGTTGCCAATAGCAAACCTCAGGTATTGTTGATGTGACACTGCTATAGGAATATGCAGGTAAGCATCCTGAATGTCCAGAGAGACCATGTAGTCCCCAGGTTCCAAGGCCAGAACTATAGAGCGTAGCGTTTCCATACGGAACTTGGAAATCTTCACAAACCTGTTCAATGCCTTGAGGTTGAGAATGGGCCGGGAGGACCCATTCGGTTTCGGGACTAGAAACAGCAGAGAATAGTAGCTCCGGCCCCTCTGAGCAAGGGGCACCTGTACTACGACTCCTGTATCCAGGAGGGTCTGTACCACCGAGTGTAGAGTTTTTGCCTTTGTCTGGTCCAAAGGGACGTCTGTCTGGCAAAATCGATGAGGGGGTCGGATTTTGAAGGCTATGGCGTAACCTCGAGTGACGACTTCCCGTACCCAGGCATCTGAAGTGGTCTTCAACCATTCCTGGGTATACCCTAGAAGCCGGCCCCCCACCCTGGGATCCCCCAGGGGGAGGCCCGCCCCTTCATGCGGCAGGCTTATCGGTCTTGGCAGCTGGCTGACGGGCAGCCCAGGCTCTTTTGGGCTACTGCTTACCAGGTTTGGAAGTGCCTGACCTTTTGCTTTACCTGGAGGATGAAAGGGGCGAAAGGACGTACCTTTAGCCTTCAACACACAAGGAGTGGTATTAGGCAGACAGGCCATTTTGGCAGTAGCCAAGTCAGCCACTATCTTATTTAAGTCCTCCCCAAACAGAATGTCTCCCTTGAAAGGGAGTACCTCCAGGGTTTTTCTAGAGTCCAGATCCATAGACTTGGATCTCAGCCACAATATCCGGCGAGCCAGGACTGACGTAGTAGAGGCCTTGGCTGCTAGGATACCGGCATCAAAAGCCGCCTCTTTAATATATCGAGAAGCTGTGACAATACATGACAAGCATTGTCTAGCATGGTCAGAGGAGATTTCAGCTTCTAACTCCAAGGCCCATGCTTCAATAGCCTCTGCAGCCCATGTAGCTGCAATAGTGGGCCTTTGTGCAGCACCCGTGAGGGTGTAAATCGCTTTCAGACAACCCTCCACGAGTTTATCCGTAGGCTTTTTTAGAGACGTGACGGCAGTAACAGGTAGAGCTGAGGAAATCACCATCCTAGCCACATGTGAGTCCACTGGAGGAAGCGTTTCCCAATTCTTAGACAGCTCTGGCGCGAGGGGATAGCAAGCCAGCATCTTCTTTTGAGGCACAAACTTCGTACCCGGGTTTTCCCAGGGTTCCTGACGTATATCTACTAGGTGATCAGAGTGAGGAAAAACTTGTTTAACCACCTTCTGACGCTTGAACCTATCTGGTTTCTTAGGAGGGGCGGATGGCTCGGGATCATCAGTAATCTGCAGAATTAACTTAATAGCCTCAAAAAGATCAGGAACATCCACATGTGAATTACCCTCCCCATCAGCCGTATCTGAGTCAGAACCTGTGGGGTCAATGTAAGTGCCGTCTTCATCAGACGAGGTGTCAGTGACAGCAGTGGATTGTGAGGAAACAAGCGCTCGCTTAGAGGACCTCTTGGACTTAGGCGAGCGTTGGTCAGACTTTTTAGTAGTCAAGGACTGGTTCAACTTCTTTAATTGAGCAGATAAATCGTCCGCCCACGGCGGGTTAGCTGCAGGGACCACATACGGTTGTACCGGCATTGGGGGTCCCATAGGGGGTGTTAGTTTATGAACTAGCGTATACCGAAGTGTGGAAAAAGCGGCCCACGGTGTGTCAGTATGTGCCTCCGTTACCACAGTCCCACTGGGGGGTAAGGAGCCCCCAGAACCAGAACCCACAGCTGCTATATTCTCCTCATATGTGCCTGTGGCTTAAGCAACACCAGCAGTGTGTTCTGCCCCAGTACCGTTACCCTCAGAAGCAGACATGATATAACTTGCAGTATTAGGTAACACAGTTTAATTATCAGCAGCACTGTATCCCTAAACCCAAACCCCTGCGCAGTGTAGTCAGCACTAGCAGAGATAAAGGAGAGATATGGTGACTAAATTACAGAGAAAAATACGTAATACAGTATATCTTTGTGAAAATCCTATATTAGATAACACCTGACGCACCAAGCCCCCTCAGGTTATGGAATATAGGGATAGCAAGTTGAGTGAAAGACACGAAATGGACACCACTCAGCTATCAAATGCACACACAGAAAGTCACAGTTTGTACAATGCAGAGGTTATTACTGACAATAATACTGCACTGGACTAGCTTACACAGCTATATAACAATAGATATAACAGTACACAGTAAGAACTGGATGTATATCACAGGGTAATTGTACTATAAAACCCTGACTAAACCACTGATGTGCACCGGAAATTTTTCGGGTTTTGTGTTTTGGTTTTGGATTCGGTTCCGCGGCCGTGTTTTGGATTCGGACGCGTTTTGGCAAAACCTCACCGAAATTTTTTTGTCGGATTCGGGTGTGTTTTGGATTCGTTTTTTTTTTTTTTTTTTTTTACAAAAAACCCTCAAAAACAGCTTAAATCATAGAATTTGGGGGTCATTTTGATCCCATAGTATTATTAACCTCAATAACCATAATTTACACTCATTTTCAGTCTATTCTGAATACCTCACACCTCACAATATTATTTTTAGTCCTAAAATTTGCACCGAGGTCGCTGGATGGCTAAGCTAAGCGACCCAAGTGGCCGACACAAACACCTGGCCCATTTAGGAGTGGCACTGCAGTGTCAGGCAGGATGGCACTTCAAAAAAATTGTCCCCAAACAGCACATGATGCAAAGAAAAAAAGAGGCGCACCAAGGTCGCTGTGTGACTAAGCTAAGCGACACAAGTGGCCGACACAAACACATGGCCCATCTAGGAGTGGCACTGCAGTGTCAGGCAGGATGGCACTTCAAAAAAATTGTCCCCAAACAGCACATGATGCAAAGAAAAATATAAGAAGAAAGAAAAAAAGAGGTGCAAGATGGAATTGTCCTTGGGCCCTCCCACCCACCCTTATGTTGTATAAACAGGACATGCACACTTTAACGAACCCATCATTTCAGCGACAGGGTCTGCCACACGACTGTGACTGAAATGACTGGTTGGTTTGGGCCCCCACCAAAAAAAGAAGCAATCAATCTCTCCTTGCACAAACTGGCTCTACAGAGGCAAGATGTCCACCTCATCATCATCCTCCGATTCCTCACCCCTTTCACTGTGTACATCCCCCTCCTCACAGATTATTAATTCGTCCCCACTGGAATCCAACATCTCAGGTCCCTGTGTACTTTCTGGAGGCAATTGCAACTGGTGAATGTCTCCACGGAGGAATTGATTATAATTCATTTTGATGAACATCATCTTCTCCCCATTTTCTGGAAGTAACCTCGTACGCCGAATGCTGACAAGGTGAGCGGCTGCACTAAACACTCTTTCGGAGTACACACTGGAGGGAGGGCAACTTAGGTAGAATAACGTCAGTTTGTGCAAGGGCCTCCAAATTGCCTCTTTTTCCTGCCAGTATACGTGCCTACTTGGATGCGGTCACTCATATAATTCTCCACCATTCTTTCAATGGTGAGAGAATCATATGCAGTGACAGTAGACGACATGTCAGTAATCGTTGGCAGGTCCTTCAGTCCGGACCAGATGTCAGCACTCGCTCCAGACTGCCCTGCATCACCGCCAGCGGGTGGGCTCGGAATTCTTAGCCTTTTCCTCGCACCCCCAGTTGCGGGAGAATGTGAAGGAGGAGATGTTGACGGGTCACGTTCCGCTTGACTTGACAATTTTCTCACCAGCAGGTCTTTGAACCTCTGCAGACTTGTGTCTGCCGGAAAGAGATACAACGTAGGTTTTAAATCTAGGATCGAGCATGGTGGCCAAAATGTAGTGCTCTGATTTCAACAGATTGACCACCCGTGAATCCTGGTTAAGCGAATGAAGGGCTCCATCCACAAGTCCCACATGCCTAGCAGAATCGCTCTGTTTTAGCTCCTCCTTCAATGTCTCCAGCTTCTTCTGCAAAAGCCTGATGAGGGGAATGACCTGACTCAGGCTGGCAGTGTCTGAACTGACTTCACGTGTGGCAAGTTCAAAGGGTTGCAGAACCTTGCACAACGTTGAAATCATTCTCCACTGCGCTTGAGTCAGGTGCATTCCCCCTCCTTTGCCTATATCGTGGGCAGATGTATAGGCTTGAATGGCCTTTTGCTGCTCCTCCATCCTCTGAAGCATATAGAGGGTTGAATTCCACCTCGTTACCACCTCTTGCTTCCGATGATGGCAGGGCAGGTTCAGGAATGTTTGGTGGTGCTCCAGTCTTCGGTACGCGGTGGCTGAAAGCCGAAAGTGGCCCGCAATTCTTCGGGCCACCGACAGCATCTCTTGCACGCCCCTGTCGTTTTTTAAATAATTCTGCACCACCAAATTCAATGTTTGTGCAAAACATGGGACGTGCTGGAATTTGCCCAGATGTAATGCACGCACGATATTGCTGGCGTTGTCCGATGTCACAAATCCCCAGGAGAGTCCAATTGGGGTAAGCCATTCTGCGATGATGTTCCTCAGTTTCCGTAAGAGGTTGTCAGCTATGTGCCTCTTCTGGAAAGCGGTGATACAAAGCGTAGCCTGCCTAGGAACGAGTTGGCGTTTGCGAGATGCTGCTACTGGTGCCGCCGCTGCTGTTCTTGCTGTGGGAGGCAATACATCTACCCAGTGGGCTGTCACAGTCATATAGT
Source organism: Pseudophryne corroboree (assembly GCF_028390025.1). Taxonomy (NCBI): domain Eukaryota; kingdom Metazoa; phylum Chordata; class Amphibia; order Anura; family Myobatrachidae; genus Pseudophryne; species Pseudophryne corroboree. The sequence goes on from NC_086444.1 coordinate 782,585,301, forward strand.
CCTGAGTCTGCCCTGCTCCAAATGTCCGTGGTTAAGTGGACATTGGGTACAACTGCATTTTTTAGGACACTGGTGACTCTTTTTCTGACGTCTGTGTACATTTTCGGTATCGCCTGCCTAGAGAAATGGAACCTAGATGGTATTTGGTACCGGAGACACAGTACTTCAATCAAGTCTCTAGATGCCTCTGAATTAACGGTGGATACCGGAACCACGTTTCTCACCGCCCAGGCTGCCAAGGCCTGAGTTATCCGCTTTGCAGCAGCATGACTGCTGTGATATTTCATCTTCCTCGCAAAAGACTGTTGGACAGTCAATTGCTTACTGGAAGTAGTACAAGTGGTCTTCCGACTTCCCCTCTGGGATGACGATCGACTCCCAGCAGCAACAACAGCAGCGCCAGCAGCAGTAGGCGTTACACTCAAGGATGCATCGGAGGAATCCCAGGCAGGAGAGGACTCGTCATACTTGCCAGTGACATGGCCTGCAGGACTATTGGCTTTCCTGTGTAAGGTGGAAATTGACACTGAGGGAGTTGGTGGTGTGGTTTGCAGGAGCTTGGTTACAAGAGGAAGGGATTTAGTGGTCAGTGGACTGCTTCCGCTGTCATCCAAAGTTTTTGAACTTGTCACTGACTTATGATGAATGCGCTGCAGGTGACGTATAAGGGAGGATGTTCCGAGGTGGTTAACGTCCTTATCCCTACTTATTACAGCTTGACAAACGCAACACACGGCTTGACACCTGTTGTCCGCATTTGTTTTGAAATAATTCCACACCGAAGAGGTGATTTTTTTTGTATTTTGACCAGGCATGTTAATGGCCATATTCGTCCCACGGACAACAGGTGTCTCCCCGGGTGCCTGACTTAAACAAACCACCTCACCATCAGAATCCTCCTTGTCAATTTCCTCCCCAGCACCAGCAACACCCATATCCTCATCCTGGTGTACTTCAACAGTGACATCTTCAATTTGACTATCAGGAACTGGACTGCGGGTGCTCCTTCCAGCACTTGCAGGGGGCGTGCTTATGGTAGAAGGCGCAAGCTCTTCCCGTCCAGTGTTGGGAAGGTCAGGCATCGCAACCGACACAATTGGACTCTCCTTGGGGATTTGTGATTTAGAAGAACGCACAGTTCTTTGCTGTGCTTTTGCCAGCTTACGTCTTTTCATTTTTCTAGCGAGAGGATGAGTGCTTCCATCCTCATGTGAAGCTGAACCACTAGCCATGAACATAGGCCAGGGCCTCAGCCGTTCCTTGCCACTCCGTGTCGTAAATGTCATATTGGCAAGTTTACGCTTCTCATCAGACGCTTTCAATTTTGATTTTTGGGTCATTTTACTGAACTTTTGTTTTTTGGATTTTACATGCTCTCTACTATGACATTGGGCATCGGCCTTGGCAGACGACGTTGATGGCATTTCATCGTCTCGGCCATGACTAGTGGCAGCAGCTTCAGCACGAGGTGGAAGCTTATCTTGATCTTTCCCTATTTTAACCTCCACATTTTTGTTCTCCATTTTTTAATGTGTGGAATTATATGCCAGTATCAATAGCAATGGCCTACTACTACAGTATATGTACTGCGCACAACTGAAATGCACCACAGGTATGGATGGATAGTATACTTGACGACACAGAGGTAGGTACAGCAGTGGCCTACTGTACCGTACTGCTATATATTATATACTGGTGGTCAGCAAACTGTGCAAAAATGAAATGCACCACAGGTATGGATGGATAGTATACTTGACGACACAGAGGTAGGTACAGCAGTGGCCTACTGTACCGTACTGCTATATATTATATACTGGTGGTCAGCAAACTGTGCAAAACTGAAATGCACCACAGGTATGGATGGATAGTATACTTGACGACACAGAGGTAGGTACAGCAGTGGCCTACTGTACCGTACTGCTATATATTATATACTGATGGTCAGCAAACTGTGCAAAACTGAAATGCACCACAGGTATGGATGGATAGTATACTTGACGACACAGACACAGAGGTAGGTACAGCAGTGGCCTACTGTACCGTAATGCTATATATTATATACTGGTGGTCAGCAAACTGTGCAAAACTGAAATGCACCACAGGTATGGATGGATAGTATACTTGACGACACAGAGGTAGGTACAGCAGTGGCCTACTGTACCGTACTGCTATATATTATATACTGGTGGTCAGCAAACTGTGCAAAACTGAAATGCACCACAGGTATGGATGGATAGTATACTTGACGACACAGAGGTAGGTACAGCAGTGGCCTACTGTACCGTAATGCTATAGAGCACAGATAAGAAGCGTTTTTTTTTCAGGCAGACAACGTATACTGGTGGTCACTGGTCAGCAAAACTCTGCACTGTACTCCTCCTATATAATATTATACTGGTGGTCCCCAGTCCCCACAATAAAGCAGCACACTGAGCACAGATATGGAGTGTTTTTCAGGCAGACAACGTATACTGGTGGTCACTGTTAGCAAAACTCTGCACTGTACTCCTGCTAATATAATACAGCTGCTCCCCAGTCCCCACAATTAAGCAGTGTGAGCACAGATATATGCAGCACACTGAGCACAGATAAGGAGCGTTTTTTTCAGGCAGACAATGTATACTGGTGGTCACTGGTCAGCAAAACTCTGCACTGTACTCCTCCTATATAATATTATACTGGTGGTCCCCAGTCCCCACAATAAAGCAGCACACTGAGCACAGATATGGAGTGTTTTTCAGGCAGACAACGTATACTGGTGGTCACTGATAAGCAAAACTCTGCACTGTACTCCTCCTATATTATACAGCTGCTCCCCAGTCCTCCCCACAATTAAGCAATAAAGCACAATCAAGTTCAACAATAAACGGAGAGGACGCCAGCCACGTCCTCTCCCTAACATTTCCAATGCACGAGTGAAAATGGCGGCGACGCGCGGCTGCTTATATAGAATCCGAATCTCGCGAGAATCCGACAGCGGGATGACGACGTTCGGGCGCGCTCGGGTTAACCGAGCCATACGGGAGAATCTGAGTATGCCTCGGACCCGTGTAAAATGGGTGAAGTTCGGGGGGGTTCGGTTTCCGAGGAACCGAACCCGCTCATCTCTAGACTAAACGCACTCTTTCTTAACTATCACTGTCTAAAAAGGCAGGTAGAATACTTAAGTGTCATGTAAAGGCACAGCGCTGACAACCAGGTGGCTTTACATAGGAGGATTTGCCCAAGCAGTCCCAGAAACAGTGAGCTGAGGTATAATGGCGCCACAGACACTGACAGGGAGTGAGGAAAAGACAGAAATGCAGCTCCAGGGCGGGAACACTTGCTGGAAATGGCGCTCTGGGGCTGGGGGAGGGGCTTCAGGTCTAAGCCTTATCCCCTCTGCTGCCAAAACCACCGGGTACTGTGGGCGATATAAAACCCGGTTTAGACAGAAAATCTGACCTGCGCCCATGCCCTGATGATCTAGTGGGATCGCCTGTACTGCCGCAGTGTCCACTGCCAGCGCGCGCGGCCCGCCTCCCACTGTCCGCCGGATCGCGATAGAGACCGGGTCCCACAAGCGGGACCTACTTACCACCTCCCGAAGCGCGACCACGCGATCCTGGAGAGCCCCAGCCGTGTGTGTCTAACGTGAAGAAAACCGGAGCCTCCACTGTAGGTACCCGGCAACCAGGGCTCGGGAGTGTACAGCGCCGCTGGGGGAGAGATGGAGCTGCAGCAGGCAATGTCTACTGACATCCAGCACAATCTGTGCCTCTGCTGCAGCCCTTGTAGTCTTCTTTTTTCCTCAGAAAAAGCTTTTATAGAGCTGCTGTGAGCAGCTCTTCCTGTTACATGCTTGCACTGCAAGCACCAACTACAAACTGAGCTCCTGTGCACAGAGGCGGAGTGATATAGGAGGCGGCGCTATGCATCTTGGGAAGAAGGTTTTTGAGCCTGTTGGTGCTTCGGATCAAGATCCTACTCTACACCCCAATGTCTATCCTTGTGTAGCCCAGTGTACCCCGCAGCAGAAATATACTTACAAGTAATACATCCTCCTTTCTTGTAAAATTTTGTGCAGTTATACACACACAACAGCTTAATTACACCAACGATGCTCCAACTTTTTCGGGCCAGTCCCCCCAGTATCCCTCATCATATGTCCAGTTCCCTCAGCATCCCCCGTCATGTGTCCAGTCCCCCCAGGATCCCCCATCAGGTGTCCAGTAGTCCCTCCAGTATCTGCCATCATTTGTCCAGGCACCCATGGCCACCCAGTATCCCCTTTGCAGTGAAGTGGGACTAGCAGAGAGGGAAAAAGCTTTGCCTGAGCTGCCGCCCGCAGTCACACCCGCCCGCCAGCACAGACCGCAACAGGGCCAAGCGTCTCTTTGTCTCACTGCAGAGTTCCTCCGTGCCGGGCCCACCCTCTCTCAGCATCTTGACATGCTTACTGCGCATGTCAGGACTCGGGACACTAGGGAGAGGAGGAGTCAGCAGACGCGGAGGGACTCGGCAGTGGTACACAAACAGAGATGCTTGTCTGTTTTGGTCCCCGGTCTGTGCTGGCGGGCGGGTGTGCAGGCGGCGCTCATTAGCAAATGATTCTCAGAACCATACCTAACATTAGGTATCGGTTCTGCAGAACCGGTGGGAACTGGCTGAATACCACCACTGGCCAGGTCCCATGCAACTCTGCCAATGCTGGATATTTTTTTTTGCAGAAAATGTGTCTTCTTCTGGCCTAATTCAGACCTGATAACAGCAGCAAAATTTTTCTCTAATGGACAAAACCATGTGCACTGCAGGAGGGGAGCAGATATAACATGTGCAGAGAGAGTTAGATTTAGGTGGGGTGTGTTCAAACAAAAATCTCCCGCGGTCCCGCGCATTAGCGCGTGGTATGGGTATTTACGGTAGAGTTTGTGAACGCATGGAAAGCTATCAAAACACATTACATATTTAATCCAAATAGTGCACAATGGGGTCAATTTTATTCGTCAATTTAAGAATAGCGCCGGGAATTAGCTCCCGACGCTATTCAATTCAGCTCCAGTTAAGTCGGCGATGTCCCGTTCTCGCTGACTAAACAGGTTGAATTGTCGGGAGAACGGGCATTCTCCGACTTAACTCCCCGGCGCGAGGCAGCACTTTTGTCGGGTTTCTTCTCTCATCCCCCGGGGATGAGAGAAGAATTCCCGACAATTGCGGGTCACTAGCAGCTGAATTGAATAGCGTCGGGAGCTAATTCCCGGCGCTATTCTTAAATTGCCGAATAGAATCGACCCCAATGTACACATAGGGGTCAATTCAATTCCGACTTTAAATTGTCGACAATTCCCAGAGCAGGCAAATTCGCGCTCATCGCGGGAATTCGTTTGGCGGGAGTTTTCTGTTTTGTCAGGAATTAAATTCTGGGTGTGTTCGCAGCCTTAAATCTGCATGTCGGGGAGTAAATGGGCGGAGAGTTCTATTCCCGCCAAAAGTTCCCGCGCCGACAGCGAGGATATAAAGCGGGAGTTTGGTGGAAGAAGCCACTCTGCAATTTTTGGATGCACCTGTAAGGAGCTGACCACGCTTGGGAGTTTTGCAGAGTGGAGCAGCAGAGGAGTTGGCACAATTCAGCTTCAGTAAGTATTCTGCAGAAACTGAAGTTCACCCTGCCCAGCTTTTATTATTGTTTAGATAACTGTTATCTTGCTTGTAATATTATGGAAGGGCACATGTATGCTTTTCTAATGCTGCATACTTGCTTGAAAGTGTTTATAGTATGTGTAATGAAAGTGTGTTTTCTGCTGATTTAGCTTTATGTAGTTCACCCTTCCCAGCTGGTATGTTGTTTGGAATTTTTTTTGTAGTGCCATACCTCCCAACTTTCTTGTTCGGGGAAGCCGCGCGCGCGCTCCCGAAAAGGGGGCACGGCCTACAAAAAGGGGGCGTGGTTTAGTGGAGGACCCGCGATCGCGAGTCACGCCCCCGTTTTCGTCACTGAGGGGGCATGCCCAGCGCTCTGTGAGCCGCTGGCATGCCTCCTCTCCCTCTGTCTGCACTGAATAGACGCTGTGCGCATGCGCACAGCATCTATTCACCGCTGCTCTGCTAAGCAGGGCAGCGGGTGACAGAGACTCCCAACTGCCCCCCCCCACCCACCGCGGGACACTGCGGCCCGTGGGTGGGACAGCGGGACAGTCCCCAAAAAACGGGACTGTCCCGCGAAAATCGGGACAGTTGGGAGGTATGGTAGTGCAGATGTACTGTATGCTTTTGGGATGCTGTTATATGTGCTACAAATGTGTGTGTGTGTGTTCTGTAATTAGTAAAGTTTGTGTAGAACATGTTTATGCAAGTAGCTGTTTGGCTGCAAAAAAAATATACATGCTGGCAGTAGAAATGATTTTCTGTAAACATTTTTGATATGAATAAATGTGAAATGTGTTTTTTTTTTTTCAACCCACATGTTTGCTGCTTTCTCTAAATTTTAATTTCTGCTGTGTGCCACGCTTACTTCGTGCTGTGCATTGGTGTTTGACCATGTTTTCTTGCTGCACTTGTATGCCATGTTTTTTTGCCCTGTTTGGTGCAATAGCGTTTGATCATGTTTTCTTGGTGCACTTGTATGCCATGATTTTTATTCCCGTTTGGTGCCACGCCTAGTTCTAATACTGTGCAATAGTGTTTGACCATGTTTTCTTGCTGCACTTGTATGCCATGTTTTTGTATTCCCCTGTTTGGTGCCACGCCTAGTTCTAATGCTGTGCAATAGTGTTTGACCATGTTTTCTGGCTGCACTTGTATGCCATGGTTTTTTATTCCCGTTTGGTGCCACGCCTAGTTCTAATACTGTACAATAGTGTTTGATCATGTTTTCTGGCTGCACTTGTATGCCATGTTTTTTATTTCCGTTTGGTGCCACGCCTAGTTCTAATACTGTGCAATAGTGTTTGACCATGTTTTCTGGCTGCACTTGTATGCCATGTTTTTTTATTCCCCTGTTTGGTGCCACGCCCAGTTCTAATATTGTTCAATAGTGTTTGACCATGTTTTCTGGCTGCACATGTATGCCATGATTTTTTGCCCTGTTTGGTGACTTTATTTTTTTTTTAGCTGTGCATGTTTGCTATATCAAATACTTTTTATTTATTTATTTATTTAGTTTGGCTGGATCTTCCGTCCTGTTGGACTTCTTTCCGGATATTTGGTGGTTTTTGGACTTTTTAGACGTAAGTGTGTTCTAAACTGTTTGTGGATTATTTTCTTTCCCTTACGTCCTATAGGATGCTGGGGACTCCGTAAGGACCATGGGGTATAGGCCCTCATTCCGAGTTGTTCGCTCGTTATTTTTCTTCACATGGCAGCGATTTTCCGCAAACTGCGCGTGCACAATGTTCGCACAGCGCCTGCGCCAAGTAAATTTGCTAAGAAGTTTGGTATTTTACTCACGGCTTTACGAAGTCTTTGTTCTGGTGATCGGAGTGTGATTGACAGGAAGTGGGTGTTTCTGGGCGGAAACTGGCCGTTTTATGGGAGTGTGTGAAAAAACGCTGCCGTTTCTGGTAAAAAAGCGGGAGTGGCTGGAGAAACGGGGGCGTCTGGACGAACGCTGGATGTGTTTGTGATGTCAAACCAGGAACTAAACTGACTGAACTGATCGCAGTGGCAGAGTAAGTATCGAGCTACTCGGAAACTGCAAAGAAATTTCTGATCGCTATTCTATTGGCTATTTTGCGAAACTTTCGTTCGCTAATCTGCAAAGCTACGATTCACTCCCAGTAGGCGGCGGCTTAGCGTGTGCAAAGCTGCTAAAAGCAGCTATCGAGCAAACAACTCGGAATGAGGGCCATAGACGGGCTCCGTAGGAGACATGGGCAATATAAAGAACTTTTAGTATGGTGTGCACTGGCTCCTCCCTCTATGCCCCTCCTCCAGACCTCATTTGGATTCTGTGCCCAGAGGAGATGGACAATATGAGGAAAGGATTTTGTTAGTCTAAGGGCAAGATTCATACCAGCCCACACCAACCACATCCCCAGCATCCTTTACGGACTAGGAGAAAAATATTTACCGGTAGGTTTAAAATCTTATTTTTAACATCTTATTTGATTAACTTGTTTTTTTGTCTTTTTTTAAGCAGCATGTCACAAGTGTCACACAACAGTGACAGTGAACCTCAAGCTGGTGCTGTTGCTGAAGAAACCAGCACACCTGGATCTTCCAGTAAGGAATGGGTGGCACCACCCCCCAGAGCGCAGGAAAGGAAAAAGCAAACGTAAATCCAATAAAGGCAAAAAAGACACAAGTAATGAAGATTCTGAGACTGAGGTGTCTCGTGCTCCACGATTCTCAAAAGACGAGAATAATGTCCTTGTTACTCTAGTCATAGAACATTATGACCGGCTGATGGGTATTAATGCAGCCGCAACAACACTCCGAAGGAAAAATAAAATCTGGACTGATATAGCACAGAGAGTTAGTGCTGAGGGGGTGAGAAAGTGTTCCATTGAAAATTGCAAAAAGAGATGGCGAGACTGCAAAAAAATAACAAAGGATAAAATTGCTTGCATAGCCAGACACGTAGAGGGAACCGGGGGAGGTAGTAGCATTGATGTGTCCTTTAATGTGTGGGAAGAAAAACTCCGCATTCATTTTCCGCCTGTACTGGTAGAAGGTGTCACGGGTGGCGTGGACACAGCTGTGCCTTCAACTTTTTCCGTTTCCGGTATAAATTTGTGTTTTTTTCTAATGTCTTTTTTTTGTGTTATTATTTTTATGGGATTGGCAGGGTTACATTTATATGTTTTTTCCCCTTTTTTTTGTTGAAGCTACCACTACTGCAACTGAGACACAAAGGTCAGGCACTACTAGAGAGACGTCTAAACGAAGTGGGGAGGTGACCAAATCAGGCACATGATTTGGAGAAAAAAAAGAGTTGACCTTCGAAGCACTGTAGCGCCTCGCAAAGGTGGGTTGTTGTTTTTTGCAGGGAGTGGGAAATGAATATTGTCATTTGTTAAACTTTGGACTGGACATAAAAAATGTTCTTTAATTTGATTTTCTTTACAGATGTTGGTGTTGCTAGGGCAATACGACAGCCTGTGGCGGTGACCCCAGTCTTAAGAATACCTGCTGGTAAATGTTTTGTTTGGATGAGTTGTGATCAAAGTGCACTGTGCAATGATTGGGGATGTATGTGCCTCATATACCTGAATGTTTTATATAATTTATTGGCTAGCTATATGCACTAATCAGTAGCAGCTCTTGCTATGGGTAAGCAGGCTTTTTGGGGAGCGATTCAATTTGGCAAAAGTTGAATAGTGGTGGGAATTAGATCCCATTGCTCTTCAATACAGTCGCAATAAGGTCAAGAATCGGCCCTGGCACTATTATGCATTGGGGCTGTTTTAAAATGGCTGGTTGTACCTGTGGCGTGTTGGCTGTGCAATTGGTGTGCAATTTAAGTTGCCAGGGCTGTCTGTTATCTGCAGATTGTATGTGGGGACTGATGCAGGAGCATACAGCGTTGGATGTAAGTGTTGAAATATCTATGAACAAAAGATTGAGGAAAGGGTATAACCTTTGATGAAGGGGTTTAATGCACCAGTGAGTTGAGGTGTCGAGAGGTGCAGAGGATAAATGAGAAGCATGCAGGTGCTGAACCATTTTTAAAAAGGTGTATTTAGAGAGTGCGGTTTCCCTTAAACCAAAAAGATAGTGGGAAATGAGGTCAATGATGGAAATAGCAAGAGGCTTTGGAAATTAGATGCGTACAAAATCTTTGAAATCTCAACCTAATTTCTGGAGGGGGCACGAATGTGGGAAATAGAGTTAATTTTATTAATATAAGTTATAAAATGTAATTATTATCATCTGTGTAGGGGGTTCTTTGCATCTGATTTGTACCTAAGCTTGTTAGATACTTCTTCTGGCCATTTTTGTTGGGGATTGGTTTGGGATATGAAATTAGTTCTTAGTAATTTTCTTTAGCCTATATTGTAGCGCTTGGATTTAGGCATTTCACCAGATGTTCGCTCATTAATATCGGCTGTGGGCTAAACACATTACTATAATATTGTGAACTCTTTTTGCATAGCGCCTCTTACACCGGCACCAGCAACTGCATCCGCACCACTGGCCTCTGGAACTCTAACCAAAGCACAGAGGAAAACTACAAGCCCATCAGGTATTTATGCTTCTACTGGATGTTTCCTAAAACATGGTAGTCAACATTTGTACATTACTCCTACCAAATTTCTGTGTTTGTGGTCAAATTACAGATCTCATGCTCAGGACGGACAACTCTCAAATGACCAACAGCTATCCCAGACAGCACTCCCAACCGAACCTGCAGCTCGGGAACAACTAATTCACGGAGGTAAGTTTGTTTAACATCTTGTGGCACACACATTTCTCCAGATATCTCTGTACGCATGTTATGTATTTTAGGTGGGATGCCGGATGGCTAGATACAGATTTCTATTAATATTGATAGAGTTATTTAAAATCTATAATATTTAAAATGCAGAGATCTGGACATGTTAAAAGTGTTCTAAATAACAAGAAAGACATTAGATCAGAAAATCAGTATTAAAAAACCTAGGAGGTCTAACTTATCTCTGATCAAATGGACAGAAAGGCAGTGAGCATAGGGGTCAAGGCCAAAAACTGTGAGGGGATGCCACACACATAAAGCAGGGTGTACAGAGTAGAATACAGTGGGTTGGGTGGCATGAGATCACAACGGTGTCACTGACCAGGCTGTTTGGGGGATAGAGGGTGCCACATACACATAAAGTGTCACACACACATAGCCACCCACCAGGGGATAAAGGTATGCATCTGTGTAAAGAGACGGCCAAGACACAGCCAAGGGCAATACGCAGCGGTGGTAATTGCTCGCCATCGCTAGCACCTGTGCCTCTGTTATGTTTGTTGAGGGCATGCTGCTCCCTTGGCTCCACATGCCATTTGTTTGCTGTATGTTTGGCCTGCGTTTTGGCAGTGGGAATCCTTTTCTGCTTTGGGTGCTATTGCTTCAAATTTATGGTTGAGCACAACGGAAATGTCCCAAATTTGGGGTAACCACAGGCAGAGTTGCATTTGGATTGAAAATAAATTCTATTTAATAAATTTGTCTACATTTGCCTACAGGAACTGAATTTATAGAGTCCACTCCAGTGGCATCAGGAACAAGTTCCCCAATTTCTGAAGGTAATTAGGTTTTCAAGCCCAGGTGTTAAATGTGTAAACTTCTACCTACTTAAATACTACTTCTGATTTGTTGTATTAGGTATGCATGCCTTTTTAAAAATATTATACGGGCTTTCCATAATATGCTGCATCATGCATCTATAGAACAAGGCCAAGCAGACCGTCCTACCACTCCCTTTGACAACCTAGCTGATGTTGCCAGATCCATGGACGGCAAGCAAGAAATCCATAGGAGAAAAATGGAGGGGAGCATGGTTTTTCTGGCTCAGTGCGTGGACCGTTTGGCAGACAACCTTGAGGAGGATACTAGAGAGCGAAAAGCGCGTGATTCTAGAAATGAAACTCAGCACTCCCAAATTATTGATGGTATAAACAACATCAATGCTAATCTCCACCAAATTAATGTATTACTTACACAGTCTGCCTCTGCATCAATAGCAATGTCCACTAGTCTGGCAGTGATAGCTGAAGAATTTCGGAGATCACATGTATCAATATCGGATTTCCCAAGTCCCTTTTTGGCCCCCACACCTCAACAGACATTTGCTGGCCGGCCCACACCCTCCTCCAGCACAGTGACCCAACCTACCGAACACACAGCACCCACTTTGCGGAGAAGAATACTTGATGACCCAACCAGCATTGTTCCCTCTGGAGGTAATTCGGTTTCTTTTTGTGTGGAAGCATGGGGGCCGGGGGTTGAACCAGTATTCCTCCTATATTCCTACTTTTCCACACCTTTTAAAAATTTCAATTGGTCATCTGTATTAAAATTTTGAGATTTAAAAAAATCCACATGCCCTGGACCAAAGTGCACATGTTGTAGAGTGGGTCAAAACTATTTTTTCCACGCTAAACTAAATAGTCACTTGTGGTTTCAATCAAATATCTTTTTTTTTTTTTAAATTTACAAACACAACCCTTTTCAAACTTGGTAAGTGTGCACCACGGCCTGCCCTCAATCCAGGACCTGTACCTGTCCAGGGGAAAAAAAACGGCCAACAAAGTTACTAAATGGCCAGCTACACCCTGGCCACAGAATGTTGAACTTGCTTCCTTCCAGCAGGCGTTATAGGGCCGTCTCCGATAGGTCCACAAGAGGCCTTAAAAGTTTATTTCCCCAAGCGGTGTGCCTGCTGAACTCACTCCCCGCTTATGTTTTGTACTTGGCTGTTGTATTGCAAACAGTAGCGGATCTTGCCACGGGCAAGCAGGACTTTTGCCCGGGGCACCGCCTTCCGGATGGCGCCGGCGCCATACCATGGCAAGATCCGCTGCTGCTGTGCCCCCCACTGCCCGCTCTGTCCCGCTGCCCCCCGCTGTGAAGGGAACTAGATGCTTAGCGTCTAGTTTCCCTTCGTGGAGAGGACCATTACTGTGCGGTGCGCGATGAAGTCATTGCGCACCGCACATAATTTCACTACTGTACAGGGGGCGTAACTGACCACGCCCCCTGTATGAAGCCACTCCCATTTTGCCCACCCGGGGCACTCGAAGCCAAAGAACCGGCCCTGATAGCAAACTAAAGGCAAATTCTTACTACACACAAGTATACCTGGCCATATAAAGCTGTTACAGATTCAAATAATAGCTCTGCATATACAGGTGTTTGATATTGTTCCAAAAATAGTTTAAAAATAATACTTGTGTTATCTGAATTTGCTTGTGGCCGAATGTGTGTAGTACACTAAATAATTTTCAAACAAGAGTAGCTTAGTGGTTTGCAACTCTATTTTAATTAAAATTGGAGAAGTCATAGGATTTTGAAGGCCAAAGGAATGTTTGAATTCTGCTGTACCCCTGACATGATCAACTTGGAGTTTGTGAAATGAAATTTGATGGCTACATATGTAGGGGAGTCTAGGACCCGAAAAACAATCTGCTGTATGTTAAAGTGTTTGCAAATGTGATGCTATTTTTAAGTGAACGTATGCTGAATTTTTGTTACGTTTTTCTCTTGTAGATCAATTGTGAATACAATACACCACACCGGAGAAGTCTGAAGTTCCCCAGACAGTTTCAGTTTAGAGAAAATATTTTATTTTTGAACATGTACATGTAATGTTTTATACTGTGCAATTGTTTATAAATACAGTTTTTTTATTTTATATATATATATATATATATATATATATATATATATATATGTACATATCTTCTAATATATGGATAAAATTGTGCAGAAACAACTAAAACACTGGTGTCTGTATTTAATCTGTAACAGCCAATTGTGGCAATATAGAGGGTTGCGATAAGTCACATGTAAATTGGTCTCCTTGGTGGGGCCACATGAAAAATGCAATTACCATGGCCTGTCAAACAGGCTGAGGTGTTCGCAAGGGAGACCAAATAACCAGCATTGCAAAGAGGGGTGTATTTCAGACGTCTGCGCAACCTAACATCCATTTGTAACAATGCAAAAGGTGGTGGGGGGTATGTAGTGAGCGAATCCAAGCTGGACCAGGTGTACTGGGTTTTTTTTTTTCAGTGGGGAGGGCATGCAACAGAAATTGTGAAACAAACACAAGAAGGGGAGATGGTTGGTCACATGCTGTCCTCAGCAAGGTTGTCATCCACAGGCAGCCACTGGTTCATCCAGGTGAAGTTCTTTCATCATGACTGGCTGCTGCTGGAAAAAAAGGGAAAAAGGTGGTTAGACTTTTTGAAAATGCTGTACAGTCTCCAGTCTTCGGATGGTGTGACCTGAGGTTTTGTCCTAACAGAGTGGCCTGCCTCTACCTAGACTTAAGCAAACACAAATACAGGTGTGCCCCACATTATTGTAGGAGGGAGAGGAGCCACAGTTAAAGGACACTCACCTGTGTGCCGGATTCCGCAGGCCCATAGCCCCTCTGCATGCCAAACATCATCCGCCCTGGGGTCCAATTGGGGCAGCCTTGACTTGCGAAGGGGATCTCAGCGTCGCCACTTGTAGAGGAAGGTACACTATAAAACACACCTCAGGAAAAAGGTAAGAAACCACGCACGCACACACTCATTCTTCCTAACTTTGTAAGAGTCCAGGGGGGCAGATGTATTAACCATGAGAAGGCATAAAGAAATGAAATAACAGTGAGAAACACATTGGCCAAACAGTTAGGAGTTGACTGGCAGCTGCATTTAGCACTGGTTTATCAGTTTCCTTTAACTTTTCAAGATCAATACATCTGCCCCCAGGTTCTTTGCAATACCCACTTGTTTGGAATCCTCAACAAGGCTGTCATCCAGAAGCAGCTGCTGCTTCATCCACGTGAACTTCTTGCATCGTGGCAGGCTGATGCTGGGGAAAAAAAGTGGAAAAGGTGGTTAGACTCAGGAAATGCTTTTCGGTCTCCAGTCTTCAGAAGGTGTGACCAAGGCTGTGTCCTAACAGAGTGGCCTGCCTCAACCTAGACTTAAGCAAACACAAATACAGGTGTGCCCCACATTATTGTAGGAGGGAGAGGAGCCACAGTTAAAGGACACTCACCTGTATGCCGGATTCCCATAGCCCCTCTGCTTGCCAGTCCAAATTAACATAGGTACTCAAAAAGCAGTAGGGTAACTCCGCTGCACTACCTGTGGGAGGGCTCAATCTAAAGAATAATTCAAAAATAGACTTGAAAAATCCCACCCAACAAAATTCATTTTTAACACAAAAAAAACAGACATACTTACCAAATAACGCAGCCAAACAGAAATTCCCAAAACAGATAGCCGCTGTATTAAAGGCCAAACAAAACAAGGCTGTAAGTAGACATTTTAAAAATTAAAACCCTGAAACATGCTAGAACGCCATATAACAACAAAAAAAACCCTCAAAATAACATACCCTTGCAAGTAACCAGAATGCAACGAAGTTCACTTGAAAATTAACATAACAAAACTGTCAACACGTTGAAACTTAGAACGACCAACTTGCTGTGGATCTGTGACCTCCTACAAAATAAACGAAACCATGTTGAAAGGGAAAAACTTTAAAAACTGTTTGCACAAAAAATATGCATCAGAGAAGATTATACTTACAAGATCTAAAGAAGCCCGCGATTACATCCTGCCTGGTATCACTCCCCAAATCAACCACATCAGGTACTGCTGAACTGAGGTTTAAATCCAAAGGAACCAATGGATCAATCTCCATCTCCAGTTTATTTGCAATACAGATGTTATGCAGAATGCTGCATGCAACTACTATACTGCAAACTTTGTCAGGAGAATAGAGAAGCAGGCCCTTGCCGCGGTCTAGGCACCTAAAGCGGCTTTTAAGAACACCAAAAGTTCGTTCTATAACAACTCTGGTCTTTTTGTGAGCCTTCTGATACCTCCTTTCGGCAGTACTACGTGGATTGGAGAGAGGAGTGAGTAGCCACGTCCGATTGCCGTATCCAGCATCACCTTTAATAAAACAAAAGAGATGTTTGAAGATAAGTAGTAACTTGCAAATGTACAGTATATAGACTACAAACCAAATAAAATAAAATGCCAACACTTACCTAACAGCCAGCCGTTTGGAAAAGCACCCTCCTCAAACATACGGCAGATTGCAGACTGCTGCAAGATAAAAGCATCATGAGTGGACCCAGGAAAGCGGGCATTCACATTCATTATCCTTAGGTTTGCGTCACAAACCATCTGTACATTAAGTGAATGGAAATATTTTCTGTTGCGATAATATTCTTCCATTTGCTTTGGAGCTGTCATCGCAATGTGGGTGCAGTCTATTGCACCAATCACATTGGGCATATTCGCCAGCTCATAAAAATCTGCCTTCACAGCACGCCACTCAGCATCACACTGTGGAAATTTAATAAATTTCCCAGTGTGTTTTAATATAGCCTTGAGAAATTGGTTCAGGGAACGGGAAAACGTTGCCTGAGACATACCAGCCACTTCAGCCAACGTGGGCTGATATGACCTAGATGCCAAAAAATGCAAAGCACCGAGAAGTTTACACATCCCAGGCACTGCTTTGTTTGTTGGCATTTTGGGCTCCAAATTCTCATGCAAGAGCTCATATAGCTCATAAATTGCTAAAGGAGAAAGGCGGTAAAGCTTTACCACACGATCCTCTCGTATCCCATCTAGCAAACGTCTTTCAGGATAAAAACGAGGCCGGGGGATACGGGCTGGCTGCAGGTTGGTGTTAGGTGTTATGTTATCAGCACTATGCTCCTCCAGCCATTGCCTTCTGGATTCACTGGCATAGGCTGCAAATATAAACACCCACACAGAATCTCAAAACTCCATAGCAAGAATGTGAAAACAGAACTGTAAACAAAACTTCAAACTATACAAAACCACACTCCAAAAAGATCAGGGATGGAACAGGTCCTCTTCAGAATTCTCCTCACTTCTGGTCCAGTAATCCTCCCTCTTCAGCTGGAAAGCCTCTTCTGCAGCTTTATATGTAATTTGAAACAACTAAAAAGGGGAGGGAAAAACCACTTTCAAACTAAGCCAGGGGGGTAGAAAGTAGTTTGTTTGAGAGTTAGGGACAATCTAAGGCATAACACAATTAAAAGCTTCCATAAAAATCGAAATTATGAAAAACTCTCACCCCTTGGGGGATGAGAGAAAAAAAGGGAGAGTTTAAGTCTGAAATTGTCGGGAATTCAAACTCTCTCCCCACCCGCGAGTTCATTGAATTGGTCTGACCATTTTAACCTACAGGGAGATCAAATTGTCGGGAATTGAACAAACATCGCCGACTACAACCGAACATCGCCGACTAAACAGTCAAATTGGTGACAATTGAATTGGTGGGAATTCCAATTGTCGACAAAACTTAAGTAAACTAGCGGAATTGGCAACTAGTCGTCGAATTGAATTGACCCCATAGTCTCCCTGCACCACATCAGTAAGTTACAGCAGTTTAAATGGTAACAGAACAAAGGGATTCACCTTTACAGGATAGGAGGGGACAGAACAAGGTTATAAGGTGGTGTTTGGTATCCAGCTGTAGGGTATTTTAAGGGTAACATTCTGGTGTTGGTCTGCAGCAGATCGCATGATCCTGCGGATAGTTATGTGCAGGAGCAGAATATAGATAAACTGTATTTACTGTACATTATGTATGCGGCGGGAATCCAGAGGAGACCACCCACAAGAGCAGTTGGAACAGACATCGCCCACCTATTCAAACCGACCTATGACCTCTCCTGTACTGTAAATGACCATCCCTGTGTCCAATGGACAAAGAGATTACAGTGTCCATTGTGTTAAGTTTTGGAAGATTGTATAAAAGATGCCTGCTGCAGGCCTGGTCACACAAGACTCACAAAGTTATCTATCTAGATGACGGAGGACCAGACTGCGAAAATACAAAATAAAGAATCCTTTCCAAAGCGCTATGTGACTGCAGCTATGTTTCTTATGGGGAAATGCTGATCAGCCTATCAGCCAAACAAATTTGTATATAGAACCCAGGTGCCCAAGAAACTCTCAGCGCTGTCAATGCTATATAAAGATAGTTCAAAATTGAGGGTTTAACTTTGTATATTTCTTCCTCCTCCTTAATCCAAATCGAATGTCCAGATATATTAAAAACACAGTCTATTTTATTCTTAAAAAGTCCTTTTGAATTAAATCCAGTACATAGTGTTCCAACAGTTTTTATGCATCAGACAGTGATAAGATTTGGAATTGCCTCACCGGACTCTCTAGACGCCGATTCATGCGGTGCTTCCTATCCGTCTGTGATCGGTGCTGCTAGCAAAGCACCTGACCTCCCGGACGTAACTGCAGTTAATCACTGTGTCCCGACACCTTGCACACATTCACAGGTGTCTAAGCATGGGATTACTCTCACCGCTGGTCGTCTCCCGGTACACGTCCCCTATTCCTCACTGTCCGCCGCTGGCCCGCTAATGTACGGGAAGCTTTTCAATCTTTAAAACGATAGTGACCATATGAGCTCCAGCCGCCTGGAGGACCAGACTGGGTAGAGCGGCGAAATCCAAACAAGTATGTAACATTGACTGTAGCCATTATTCTTTTGTATTGTATTGCTTTGTTATTGTAACCCCCTTTCAGTAATAATATGCTGTGGTGTCGGAACCCAGCAGTTAAATTACAGTCTGGTGTCGTGTCTTCCTTTCCCTGCTAAGGTTTAAAGTGTATTATTATCCCATTGCATAGCTGTTAAGGGTTTGCGGTGTATCTCTGGGTGTGTACGCGCTGAGTGTACTTTGTACCGTCAGCGCAGCGTTTGTACGCAAAGTCCGTACACGGTACGGGACTCTGTACGCTAATGGTGTAAAAAGTACGCAGGTTGTGCATTAAGTATAGCGGCCGCAGCGGCTCCATGTTGAAGTGTATTTAAAGTGTGTTTAAGGTATAGCTTTTAATTCCTGTATATAAATCAGCATTATCAATTGGGGGCTCCGTCAGGGATTCCACATACTCACAGCCTAACAGGTCACAGCAGACTTAATCTATCAGCAAAAGGGTGGACAGAAAGTATCCTATGCAACCTTTTCTTGGTCGGTGGATACACTAAAAACCCTACTTGTGTGCTGATTAGATGACGTCTGCTCTGTATAGTTTGTAGAGATGCTGGCAGGGCCGGCTCTACCATTAGGCAGCTTTTGGCGGCTGCCTAGGGGTGCCAGCACCTGGAGGGCACCACTGAATTCATCTAGCAAAATCTGAAGGATGTATCTGTATGCGGCCTCCTCCTTTTATATTGTGCTGGCTGCTGCTGCAGATCTAATCAGGTGCAGCCGCCGCTACCAGGCTGTACCAGATAGTAGTATCTAGACATGTTACATCTGCCACACCTGCAGGGCAGCATAATTTTGCCCATTAGTGTGCTTTTTTGGTGTGCTTACAAACCCGAATAACCCCCAAAGTCACAAAATTTTGTGATTTTGTTTACAATATACTTTATCACTTTAAAAGTCCTTGAGTGTTGTCCCTTTTCTCTTTACATGTATAATGATGATATTCACCGCAGCCCACCTAGTGGCCATCTGCATCTCCCCTCCGAGAGGTGGTGGGGTTTACAGGTTAGGGGGCGCTAGGCTGAAGCTTTGCCTAGGGTGCAGAAAGACCTTGCACCGGCCCTGGATGCTGGTAGAACCCGTAAAGTAAACAGGAAAAAAGCTATTTAAAAATCTGTGAATTTTTTTTGGCGCCAAAAGCGTACACAACAAAAGGCACCCATACTCTTTGTATACCCTCTCACATTTTTGCCATAAGACTCAGATTGCTAGATTCATTTAGATCTGTGTAAAACCGGATACATTTTGTTGCTATATAGTTAAAACTAAAATAAATGTTTAAGGAAGTAAGTGTAAAGCACAAACGCAGTCTGGCCTGGTTGTAAAGGTTTATACAGAAAGAAACTGTGTTGTGTTAAGTGAGCGATTAAAGTTAGTATTGCTCACATTTATAGAAGTTGTGTGATTTATTTTATTGCGTACGCACATTGGTACACGTGGTACGGAACATGAGGACAGCGTACAAAAAAAATGTGCACGTGGCGCAAGGCCACACACGTGGCATAGAGGTACGCACGGTTGCGTAATTATGCAAGCTTGCGTAGGGTTGTGTGCGCATAATAAAACCACACGATAGTTCGTTTAGTTTAAAGGTGGGACAGTAGCCACGCTACAATAGCACAAAACTGCCCGGTTTCTAAAACAGATTAGTATAAAAACTTTATTTTTAAATTGCCTCTGGGGTAAAGCTGCCAGCCTGAATGAATCCAAATTTTCTGTACAGAAAAACAAAGTGTATTTGAGTGAGCGAACGTAGGAGTGAGTGGATATTTGAACCCAGGCAATTCGGGATCTCGTCGTGTGGTACATCAAGTAAGAGGAGGCTTGATGGCGTGAAGTGGCTGACTCACGTTAGTATAAGGTTTAATACGCAAATCGTGAGGTGATTTGCAAAGGAGCGTGTTAGTGCATAAGTATTGCGAAGTATTGAAGTAAAAAGGTTTTTGTATTACGCTCCGGGCTGAGGGTCACAGTTTGTACATTGACCCGTGGTTGTACGGCAGATAGGTAACAAGTACCTATACGCTGTGCAATTGGACCGCGCGTTTGTGGGTGCGATATATACAGCACAACTTGATACCCCTTTTAAGAACTTTTGCGTAAAATCGCGGTATCATTAGCGCTGTGTAGAGCATACGCAAGCGTGATTTTTGTATAAGTGTATAGGGAGTTTTCGCTGGTCTCTCAGGAAAATCTCCAGCAGTGTATATTCACTGGAATAGGTAAGTCACTCCTAAACACTTCCAGTGAATAGAAACCAGATAGGGGCCTCACAGGGTTCGCGGTGGTCACTATTGGAGTGAGTCATGGTACTCAGCGGAGAAGGAGTGGGTGAAAGCGCTCTAAGAACTTTCACCGTCTATTCGTATTGTGCATTGGGGATTGCATAAAAAGGAAAAAGTCCGCAATGGGATCCTATTGCACAAGCGGTGGACGTTTTGTAGCCAGGGTTCAGGTTGAAGAGCCGTGGCCCAAGGGGTCAGCGAGGTTTGTTATGTGTGGTAAATATGGATCACACACGGAAGACTTTTTGTCTGAATGGGTACGTATGACTGACAAAGATAGCATACCATTCCCTAGGGTGGGCAGCTTTGAACCAGAGGTAATGCAGAACTTAAGGATAATGATATGTCTGATAAAATCCAGAAAATAAAGGATTAGACATACAGATTGTTTAAATTTATGGCAACAGGAGGGGGATGTGCAAAGGGAATTAGCTTGCGCAGCAGGTTCCAAACCTAGCGGGAAAACAATGGCGACCGCACCACCACCACCATATATTGTGGGGGAGAAAGTGGCTACAGACAATGGTACATTGGTACAGGATAGGAGAGTAATTGATAAATGTACTAACGCTAACCCTTGCCAGTTGTATCCCATTCTAAATTTTCCCCAGGACTGCGAGCAGGAAGATGAGCCCAGCACGATATCAGCACTCTCTCTAGCAGCCACCATACAGGACACTCAGGTGGGCACGGCCCAACCAACAAGAGCAGTAGTCAGGCCCCCTAGCGGAGGGATAAGTGAGGTTGTGTCCACAGGTAAGTACGGTACCATACATTATGCAGAGACAATAGCTCCCCACATTGTAGAATCAAACCAGACTGATGTAATTGAATTAAATCCTGTCAGGGTGATTGCAGTCCCCAATGGGAAGACTGACGCTCAGGGAGTCACTTCCATCAGGAACATTCCCATGCACTGTCCCTGGTCCCGAGCAGAGTTAAGGTCAATTATGTCAGAATTTCCCGATCCCAGAAAAGATCTAGTCGCATGCCAGAGGTTCATTAAAGAGTTAGGTAACGCCAACGAACCCAAGAACAAAGATTGACGAACAGTGCTACGGGTATGTTTACCCTCAAATATTGACCACGCAAAATTCATAACTGATTGTAAGTTAGACGCAGAAGTACCTCTCACTGATGAATACAATCAGGAGAATGTACGGCAAATCAATCTGCAATTAGGAGTATATTTCCCTAATGTTGTCAAATGGAATAAAATCTTTTCCATAAGACAAAAGGAATGTGAAATGGCATCCGAATATTTCCATCGAGCACTGCAGGAAATGTCTAGATACACTGGGATCGAGGACATAAAAGATAATGTGCATCACAGGGAGGTAGCTGTTACTGTATTAATGGACGGGTTAAAAGAGGCATTAAGAGCAAGGGTACAGACCTCTCTACCAAACTGGAGAGGTATCTCGGTGGCTGCATTGAGAGAGTCCGCTATCGAGCACGACAGGAACATCAGTAAGCACAGGGAGTCTCAGGGGGAAAAGCTGATGACAGTGAGTATAGATGCACTTACCAAAAAGCTATATCAGCCAAAACCCCAGATCCCTGATGGTAAGTCACGTATAGTAACATGCTATGCTTGTCACCAGGTAGGACATTACTCGAGGGAATGTAAGAATAAAGGTACACATAATGTATACCGACCCCCTAGACCAGGATATGAACCACACTACAAGGCACATAATTGGGATCAGGGACCACTTAGGAGAAATTACGAGCCACATGCAGGGGAAACAAGGAGGTACCCACCAAAGAGAGACTGGCAGGCCTCCGAAAATTCTCAGCTACCCCCCTCACATATTGTAGCTGCCAATGCGCTGCAGGAGGGTCTCAACACACAATAGGGGTTGGGCCACACCTGTAGTCTGCAGCCAGTGAAGTTGATTGCTAGCCTTGGTAGTGAACCTGAGGTAACGGTTGATGTAGCTGGTGTACCATTACCTTTCCTTGTAGATACAGGGGCGGCCAGGTCAGTGTTAAATTCAACGATAGGTATAAAAACCACGGGTAAAACAGTTTCGGTAATGGGAGTAACAGGAACTGTGCAACAATACCCTTTGAGTAGACCGGCAGAGATTACGATAGGGCCTTTGCAAACCAAACATTCTTTTCTGCTGGCTGCATCGGCTCCGACTAATCTACTCGGCAGAGATTTATTGTGTAAAATGCGGTGTGTCATATACTGTACTCCTGAGGGTGTCTTCTTGGATATACCTGGGAACCACGCTCAAGAAGTACAAGATATATTAGACACCCCTCAAAGGCTAATGTCGCAGTCTACTGTTATAGACAAGTGTCCATCAAAGGTAGAGGAAATTATCTCACAAATACCGGGTTCCCTTTGGACCAAAGATGGACAAGACACTGGATTGATGGCGAATGTAGCTCCAGTAGTAGTACAAGTAAAAGATGGTAGGATACCTCCAAAAATCCCGCAGTATCCTCTGAAGCCAGAGGTAGAATTAGGAGTGTACCCTGTCATAGAGCGGCTGCTACAGCAGGGCATCCTAGTCAGGACGTCCAGCAGCGCCAATAGTCCCATCTTCCCTGTGAAAAAGAGTGGGGGGAGGGGTTATAGGCTAGTGCAGGATCTAAGGGGGATAAACAAGATAGTTGAGAGCCAATTCCCCGTAGTGCCCAATCCAGCAGTCATCCTCTGTTCTGCTTTCTTTTCTGTCCCTCTTCACCCTGACAGCCAATACCTTTTTGCTTTTACATACAGAGGAGTACAGTACACCTGGACTCGTCTCCCCCAAGGTTTCATTGACAGCCCGAGTATTTTCTCTCAGGCCTTGCATGACTGTTTACAATCCTTTCAACCTGAGAGTGGATCAGTGCTAATACAGTATGTCGATTACTTATTGTTATGTTCTGACTCACTCGAATCGTCCTTGAAAGACACGAAACAGCTTCTGTTTCATCTTTCCCAAACGGGACGCAAGGTTTCAAAGGATAAGTTGCAGTTGTGCCAGACCAGGGTAAAATATTTGGGACATTGCTTGACCCAAGGACTTAGACACCTCACCGCTGATAGAATACAGGCGATTCGCGACATGACTCTGCCACAAACGCAACAACAGATCCGCACTTTCCTTGGAATGTGTGGGTACTGTCGAAACTGGATTCCAGGGTTCTCTATACTGGCTTTACCTTTGCAAGAAATGGTCTCTTCAAACAAACCAGAACGGGTCTCGCACACAGATGAGTTCGAACTGGCATTTGAGAGACTCAAACAGTGCCTATCACAGGCACCTGCATTAGGTATGCCAGATTATGAGAAGCCCTTTGAATTGTATGGTACAGAAAGTGCAGGGTGTGTGGCAGGCGTTTTAACTCAGAGACAAGGTGATGCCAGCAGACCGGTAGCATACTACAGTGCACAGTTGGACACTGTAGCGCGGTCTCTCCCCACTTGCTTGCGAAGTGTTGCAGCGATAGCTTTACTGGTAAGTAAAAGCGAGGACGTAGTGTTAGGACATGACCTGACCATTCATACACCTCATGCAGTATCAGCCTTAACTGAACTCAGCCCAAACCAGATATGTCTCATCTGCTCGGTTTACAAAGTGGGAATTATCACTGATGGCCCCAGTAAACATCACCATTAAGAGATGCAGCTCACTAAATCCTGCAACTTACTTGCCAAGTGTGCCTGGACAGGCACAAAGGGTGGAGGATGAGAATAATGGTGAAGGAGGATTTAGTGCAGACACTGATACGCATGATTGTATGGAATACCTGAATCAGAATTTCACAGCGAGACCTGACATCAGTGACAACCCACTGGAAGGAGTACACTTTACCTTCTACACTGACGGTAGTTGCCACAGGCAGACAGAATCGGGAGACTTGTGCACTGGATATGCAGTTGTAGACGACAGAGGTATCATAGAAGCTGAACCCCTGGGCCGCCCTAACCAGAGCGTGTGAATTGGCCAAGGGTAAGTCAGCTAATATATACACGGATTCTAGGTACGCCTTTGGAGTAGTGAATGATTTCAGGGCCCTATGGCGCCTCAGAAATTTCATGACGGCAGCTGGCACACCTGTAGCGCATACGTCCCACATAAAAAGGCTTCTAACAGCGATACAGGAACCAGACAGAGTGGCTGTTATCAAGTGCAAAGCACATACATACAACCAAGATCCAATTTCACTTGGTAACAGCCGGGCAGATGAAGCTGCTAAATCAGCAGCCAGCACCCCCATACAAACGAACATCACATCACTGATGACATTCAACACAATCAATACACAAAAATTAATTGAAATGCAAGATTTGTGTTCTTTACAGGAAAAGGCAGTCTGGAGGTCAAAGGGGTATGGCCAGGAATCCTCAGGACTGTGGACAGGTGGACACGGTAAGCCAGTGGCCCCCAGAGCATATCTTCCAAGTCTAGCTGAGGCGGCACACGGTCTGACTCATCTGGGCAAAGAGGGTATGTGTAAGCTGGTGAGAGCATACTGGTGTGTGCCAGGATTCTCTTCTCATGCAGGTAAGAGAGCAATGACATGTTTTACTTGCTTGAGGAAGAATATTGGTAAGTCAATACCAACAGAGCCATCCCATATCCCCCCGACAGAAGGACCTTTTCAGGTAATACAAATCGATTTCATGCAGTTACCACCCTGTAGAATTTAAAATGTGTTAGTTTGTATTGATGTATTTTCCAATTGGGCAGAATGGTTCCCTGCTGCCACAAATACTGCTACGTTCACTGCAAAGAAAATTGTGCAAGAATTTGTGTGTAGATATGGTATCCCTAGAATAATTGAAAGTGATAGGGGTACCCATTTTACAGGTGAAGTCTTTCAGGTCATGTGCAAACTGATGGGAATTAATAGCAAGCTGCATACTCCGTACCGTCCACAGGCGAGTGCGAAGGTGGAGAGAATGAACAGCACTATTTAGAATAAGCTGAGCAAGGTGATGGCTGAAACTGGATTGCTGTGGCCAGAAGCTTTGCCACTAGTGTTGTACAGCATCAGAACCACTCCCAGGTCTCACCTTAACCTATAACCCTTTGAAATTCTTTTTGGTCGACAACCTCATGTAATGATAGACCCCCAGGATGATTTGAAATGTAATAACAAAGTGACTGTGAAATATTTGGTTGGGATGAGCCAGCAGCTGAGAAATCAACAAAGAAATTTAAAGCTGGTGATTCCTGACCTACCGAACAGTAATTGTCATGACATTGAACCTGGGGATTATGTGATGATTCGAAATTTCTTACGCTCAGGTTGCCTCATAGACAGGTGGGAAGGACCATACCAAGTCTTGTTAACCAGCACGACAGCACTGAAGGTCGCCGAAAGAGAGACTTGGGTCCACTCGTCCCACTGCAAGAAGGTCGCTGACCCGAAGAGAACTCGTGACAAAGAGCAGAGTATAGAGAATCTCGTATCACTGGAGTGTTTGTTCCGGGAAAGTACAGAGGCAGGACTGTTGAAGGGCATCTGAGCACAGAGAGTAACAAGACCTAGAACGGTTGTTGTACCACTTTCTTTTTTTCACCTCCCCCTGCATTTTTCCTTTCTTTTCTCCTTCTTATTTTCCACCTTTTCCCCTAACGAAATGGATCGATCACAAGAGACTGCGTTTCGGGTTCTGTTAGTAATTCTGGTTTTGATAAGGACAGTTTGTTTTGGTGAGGGTCCCAGAGAGGTCGAGCAGGAATCTGGAATGGGTTCTGATGGCAAGTATGAATTTGTAGGATCTCAGGATCAGCGCATCACTTTAGTAAAGGCTGGCATCAGTAAGCGCTCTGGTAGTCAGGGAGCTCGGAGGCACTGTGAGGGGTTATTGTCTGATGAATATTGTATTTGTAGGAATTGTGAGAATATAGTTGAGGATGGGTGCATCCAGAGATGTCAGTCCAACCTTAATATCGACATGGACCGCCATCCGTTGAGTGATTACCACTCACTAGTGGGTAAGGTCTTAAACCAGACAGAATGCTGGGTGTGCTCACAAGTACCTCAAGGTCAGAGTAAGTCAGGATTAGTACCATACCCTTTAGCAATAGATGAAGTACTCGAATTGCGGGGTGGGAGACCGGTGGACAATAAATTCAATATCTCTAGGCCCCCTAGTTTGGAGCTCCACCAGTATCATGTAGACAGGTCCTTATTATGTTTTAATATTTCCAATTACCGAAAACCGGGAAATTGGGAAGTGACGTGGAATAACCAGACAATGACCTTTTCACACAGAGCTGATAGCATACCTATAGACTCTGAACTTGTACGCCAAATAGCCAATAGTGGGAGGTATTTTCGGTATAGGTATACTCGTGGAAGCAAGACCATGCGGGTTGGAAAAGTATCGCCAGGGTATTGTGCTCATATCACCCAGCCCGATACTTGTACTGAGCAGATGGGAGAACTAGGGATTGGTTTCTTTACTTGGAAAATTTGTAATATGGTGATGTTATATTTTGTCCCCTATGTTCTCCCAGATGATGCCTATTTCATATGTGGGAGGAAGGCGTACAAGTGGCTTGCCCCGAGCTCAGAGGGATTGTGTTATATTGGGAGAGTACTGCCAGAGGTCATGACCATAACCCATGATAAGATGAAAGACGTTCACCGCAGTGCTCAGGCTCCTTATACTCATACTCACTATGAACACATCATCAAGAGACACCTCATAGATAGGGCAGAGCATGCAGCCTCTGATTTGATCCATTAATCCACCGGGATTCAATTCCTTCTCGCATTAGACATCACCTGTACTGCCAGAGGAATTATAAATTATAGGTATATCCATGCGCTAGCGAACTTGATAGATAATATCACTGAGATGTATGACGACACCTTCAGGTATATGGGAAGGGAGTTACAAGCTTACAAAAAGGAACTGATTCAGCACAGGATGGTCCTTAATTATGGTACAGCCGTGACAGGTGGGTACTGTGTTACTCTGGCAACTCAATATGGTGTGAAGTGCTGTACGTATATTACGAACAGCACTGACGACCCCACGGAGATCATCGATCAAAAGATGGACGATATCTTGCAGTTGAAGTGGGAGTTCAGGAGGAAGCACAACCTTATCTTAGCGACTGTGAGTAATGAACTGACCGGCTGGGTCTCATGGTTGAACCCATGCAAATGGTTCTCAGGTTTAGGAGAGTGGGCTCAGAATGTTATTATGAGTGTGGGGAAGTTTCCCAGTATCCTGGGAGTCGTCATAATTATTGGTTCAATATTTAGGTGTGTTCGAATTGTAATGCTGCGTAAGCACGGCACAACTCTGATGAGTCTAAGGAGCGAGGGTGCTGTTATAGCAGCAGATTTAATTTATAACCCATCCATAGAGACAGTGTTAAGATAAGGATTGCAAATGAATTCCATGGCCTGTTTCTTTCACCCGTTTTTCTTTTGTCTCCCCCTCTGCCCAGATACATCCATCCGGAAAAGACGTCAGCCCTACCCAAAATGTTTATGTGAATGTATTTTCATATATGTGTCTTATCTTCATCTCTGCAACCTCCAGAAAATGGCACACAAAGTAGACAGGTGATATCCACATATACTAGCACTCACATATGTTTCCCCCTCCATGTATCATCAACTAAATGTGCACCCCATTTGTTGGAACAAGAAGCCGAAAAAAGCTCGGTTGTGTTTGTTGGCCCATTTACAGACCCTTAATACGGGATGAGAAGGATTTAATGTATACTTCGCAATATCTCGAAGCTTATTACATATACGGCACGATGATACATGCCCCTCAGACATGGATTCATACATACATGCTTTTTACTATCCCACTAGGTCATATATTTCTCACCTACAACTCTCCCCCGACCATCCAAACTTCTGTAGATATTGTGTAGATATTTTTCTGTTTATTGATTAGATAGTGGCAGTTATTGGTGACTGCCAAAGGGTGGACTGTCAAAGTCGAAAAATATTGCAGTACACACATCAAGTACAAACTACACACAGATGGCCTCCGTGCGCGTACTTATTCTGCCGTGCATGCACATATCCGCAATTTGCGTATGGTCGCTCCAGCGGTCCTGCGCATTAGCGCGTGGTATGGGTATTTATGGTAGAGTTTGTGAACGCATGGAAAGCTATCAAAACACATTACATATTTAATCCAAATAGTGCACAATGTACACATAGTCTCCCTGCACCACATCAGTAAGTTACAGCAGTTTAAATGGTAACAGAACAAAGGGATTCACCTTTACAGGATAGGAGGGGACAGAACAAGGTTATAAGGTGGTGTTTGGTATCCAGCTGTAGGGTATTTTAAGGGTAACATTCTGGTATTGGTCTGCAGCAGATCGCATGTTCCTGTGGATAGTTATGTGCAGGAGCAGAATATAGCTATAAACTGTATTTACTGTACATTATGTATGCGGCGGGAATCCAGAGGAGACCACCCACAAGAGCAGTTGGAACAGACATCGTCCACCTATTCAAACCGACCTATGACCTCTCCTGTTCTGTAAATGACCATCCCTGTGTCCAATGGACAAAGAGATTTCAGTGTCCATTGTGTTTTGGAAGATTGTATAAAAGATGCCTGCTGCAGGCCTGGTCACACAAGACTCAAAGTTATCTATCTAGATGACGGAGGACCAGACTGGGTAGCGCGGAGAAATCCAAACAAGTATGTAACATTGACTGTAGCCATTATTCTTTTGTATTGTATTGCTTTGTTATTGTAACCCCCTTTCAGTAATAATATGCTGTAGTGTCGGAATCCAGCAGTTAAATTACAATCTGGTGTCGTGTCTTCCTTTCCCTGCTAAGGTTTAAAGTGTATTATTATCGCATTGCATAGCTGTTAAGGGTTTGCGGTGTGTATCTCTGGGTGTGTACGCGCTGAGTATACTTTGTACCGTCAGCGCGGCGTTTGTACGCAAAGTCCGTACACGGTACGGGACTCTGTACGCCAGGGATGGGGAACCTTCGGCCCTCCAGCTGTTGTTGAACTACACATACCAGCATGCCTTGCTACAGTTTTGCTATTTGGCCATGCTAAAACTGTTGCAGGACATGCTGGGATGTGTAGTTCAACAGCAGCTGGAGAGCCGAAGGTTCCCCATCCCTGCTGTACGCTAATGGTGTAAAAAGTACGCAGGTTGTGCATTAAGTATAGCGGCCGCAGCGGCTCCATGTGGAAGTGTATTTAAAGTGTGTTTAAGGTATAGCTTTTCATTCCTGTATATAAATCAGCATTATCAGCCCCCAGTAGTTTAGCCCCTGTAGTTATGCCCACAGTAGTTTAGCCCCTGTAGTTATGCCGTCTTTTAGTTTGCCCCATTGTAGTTTAGCCCCCATTCATAATGCCCCCAAGTAGTAATGCCCCCAGTAGTTATGCCCCCAAGTAGTAATACCCCTGTAGTTAAACCCCCAATAGTAATGCCCTCCTGTAGTTTTCCCCCAGTAGTAATGCCCCCAAGTAGTAATGCCCCCAGTAGTTTAACCCCTGTAGTTTAGCCCCCTGTAGTAATGCCCCCAAGTAGAAATGCCCTCATGTAGTTTGCCCCCAGTAGTAATGCCCTCCTGTAGTTTGCCCCCGGTAGTAAATGCCCACAGTAGTTAGCCCCCGTTAGTAATGCCCCCAGTAGTTAGCCCCCGTTAGTAATGCTCCCAGTAGTAAGCCCCCGTTAGTAATGCTCCCAGTAGTAAGCCCCCGTTAGTAATGCTGCCAGTAGTTAGCCCCCATGTAGTTTGCCCCCATGTATCTTGCACCCTTGTAGCTTACCCCCTTGTTGTTTAGCCTCCAGTAGTAATGCCCCCAAGTAGTAATGCCCCCAGTAGTTTAGCCCCACTGTAGTTTGCCCCCAAGTAGTAATGCACCTGTAGTTAGGCCCCCAGCAATGCCCCTGTAGTTATACCCGTGCCCTCCTGTAGTTTGCCCCAGTAGTAATGCCCCCAGTAGCTTGCCCACAGTAGTTTGCTCCCCCAGTAGTAATGCCCCCACAGTAGTAAAGCCCCCCAGTAGTAATGCCCCACCAGTAGTAAAGCCCCCCCAGTAGTAAAGCCCCCCCAGTAGTAAAGCCCCCCAGTAAATGCGCCGCTAAACATAGGGTAAAAAAAAACACCATACTCACCGAGCCCCGCTCCCACGTCTGACTGCTGCAGTCCTTCCAGGCGTCCGCTCCTCAGCAAGTCATGACGTCTCTCCCATAGCGCGCACAGACAGAGCCAGAAGCCGGAGCTCAGTAGTGGGCTTCGGCCTCCGGCTGCCCACTGTGGAGAGAGAGCTGGGCGTCCGCTGGTAACACAATCTCAGCGGTCGTCCAGCATCTTCCAGCGGCGCTGGGCTAACATCGGTTAGGTGAGCCGGAGTAGGCGGAACTGCGTTCCATCTCCAAGTGGAACTGACGGAACGCAGTTCCGCCCCGTTCCGGCTCACTTTAACCCCTTCTGCGGACTGGCTTAGAGCGCTATCTATATATTTATGTAAGTCGTATATGTTTATACACACACACCTATTTGTTTTCCTTTTTTTAAGGGGGGGAGGGGGGACCAAACTTCAACTTGCCTCTGGGCAAATGGGATAAATGTACGCCCCTGGGTGGAAGGAGGGTTCTCTATGATTACAGACTCAGACATAACACTCATGGACACCCTTAGACTCTTCTCATGGATCTGCAGTTTGTCAAGACACAGTTTGTTCTTCAGCCCTAGTGTTCTTCTGTGCACTGATTTGTCGGTTTACAAAGATAACACATCCAGTTTTGAAAGTGAGGTTACAGAAGATGCCTGCTTGTGTTTGGCCTTGGTTTTCAAACTGTTTTTCCAGTGCATGAAAGAGCAGTAGAAGGACCACAACTCACAAATAAAGGTCATGCTCTGAGCCTCTCCTTGTACATCACATGTCGTGTACGGTATGCTATGTTGGCAATTATGCATTTTTTAGTAATATTTTTTCCTTTTCCTATAGGGGATGTTTTTTCAAAGATTGTCAAACATTGTTTAGATTTGGAGTACCCTTTCTTACACGTTCTTCCCCATGCCCCTCTGTAAGTAGATGCTGAAGTACAGTACTATGGCTTCTATAACTAGTACTAGGTCATTCCTGTTCTTCTATTGATTGATCAATGATTTCATTTATTTTTTAAACTAGGACAGGATTAAAGCTACTGTAGATGAACTTAACGGTCACCACATCAAGTAAGTACAGTAATTTATGCTGCTGCTGAATTATAATAAACTTGCGATTTAAAAAAAAAAAAAAAACGGATAAAATGTCTTCTCTGGAGTTTGGCTACCTCAGACACAGCACAGTATTTTTGACAGAAAACACATTGCACTCATACACAAGTGATAGTACATACTGCAGTGTAGATACAATTTCTTTCACAAGGATATCTACAGTAAGTGCAACCCCCTTCACAATGGTAGTTCTAACAAAAATACATAAGAGCCTGTTTGTACTAAATTGTAGGTGCTACTAATGTCTGACAACCAAAGCCAGTGACAATAGCCTGTTTTAGTTTGCACTGGATTGAAGTTACTAGCTAACAAACACCTACATAGTGACAAAGATGGCTGCAGTCTTTTATTACCTTTCCACACACTCCATCTGTCTACAACTCTCCCTAATGGCGATTAGTATTGCTGCTTGCGGTACAACTACATGTCACACCCACTCTGGTGTGAAATGGCACATGATCATAAGTGAGAGACTCTTATATATTAATCCAAAACACTAAAGAAATGTACAAAGGATAACAGGATACCCTAGGCACTACACTGGGTATTAGCTGGCCTTTTAATACCAAAAAAAGGTTACCCTAACCCCACTGGAACAAATGGCAAAAAGTGGTAGTAGGTATTAAATGTGGCGCTATCCGGTTGCTATTAGGATACTTCATATACAACGAAAAGTAAAAAATATCAAAATTTATTATACTCTTTAGCATCCAAATCATATAACTTATGAAATTACAACACATACAGGCATTGTGTGGACAAAATTAAAAAACATAATTCAGGAGGAGTCCTACCGAGGAATACGTTGGGGAGCAGCAGGTGGTGCCTTGAAAAAGGAACCTCAATGTTCCGAAACGCGTTAGCACTACCACCCCTTGGACCGGAGGAGGATTACCAGCCGCAGTGAGGACTTAAGATCTGGGAGCTTATGCAAAGCAAGTCCGGACTTCCCTACATTCATCACCACCTGCTGCTAATTTTTGTTATATCTGAAGTACCCTAATAGTAACTGGGTAGCGCTACATTTAATACCTACTACCACTTTTTGCCAAAATACTAACGATCTGAGATTTCCAGGAAAATTCAGTTTTGCCTGGTTTTGAAATCTGAACTTGGTGGGAAGACCCTACCTAGGACTTGGTTCTCCATGTAAGTTGTTTTTTGTTTTTTTTTAGATTCCTGTAAAACTGAACCAGTTATGGTGGGATAGGAAAAACAAATAAGGTATGAATGGGGACATTACTCTGATATTATAAGATAAGAGGGTAAGATAGCACAGGATATAAGGATGGGGACAGACCAGTAGCAGGATTTTTGGGGCGCCGCTGTCCAGAGGGCGCCGCAGCCGCTGCTGTGGCAAGAGCCGCTACTGCAACCCTACTGGTGCCATGCGGTGCACGTGATGTCATTGCGAACCGCACGCCATCGTGGGAGCAGTCGCTGATGTCTGTGCGGTGCTATGGGGGAGACGTCATGACATCTCTCCCATAGATCTGAGGAGAGGTGCAGGCGGCTGGAGACGGTGGGCAGCAGCAGTCAGGAAGCAGGAGCGGGGCTGGTGAGTATTTATTTTTTTATTTTTTTGGTAAGCGGCGCTATTAGCGATAAATAGAGGGGCACAAATCAACAGGGAGCAAAACTACTGGCGGCACAGCTACAGTTGGCAAAACAACAGGGGGCACAACTACTAAGGGCACAGTACTGGGGGCAAAACTACTGGGGGCACAGCTACTGAGGGTACAACTACTCGGTGCAAAAGTACTGGCGACACAGCTACTGAGGGCACAGCTACAGAGGGCACAACTACAGAGGGCACAACTACAGAGGGCACAACTAATGTGGGCACAGCTACAGCGGCCAAAACTACTGGGGACATAGCTACAGGGGGCACAACTAATGGGGGCACAGCTACAGGGGGCAAAACTACTGGGGGCACAGTTAAAGGGATCACAACTAATGGGGGCACAGCTACGGGGGGCACAACTAAAGGGGGCACTGCTACAGAGGGCAAAACTACTGGGGGCACAATAACTGAGGGCACAGCTACAGGGGTAAAAAGCTCTACAGGGGGCATAACTGTGACCATGCCCCTTCTGTATGAAGCCACACCCCTATTTTTGATGCACGACTGTGGCGCGCACTAACCCTGTTTTGCTGGGGGAGGGGGCACTAAAGGAAAATTTCGCCCTGGGCGCCACAAGGACTGGAGCCGGCCCTGGGTCAGATAGGGATATATAGAATGGGTGCATAGGGTAGGATGGGTCAGACAAGAGGATAGGTCAAGATACTGGCAGGATGGGTCAGACAAGAGGATAGGTCAAGATACTGGCAGGATGCGTCAGACAGGAGGATAGGGCATGATACTGGTAGGATGGGTCAGACAGGAGGATAGGGCATGATACTGGTAGGATGGGTCAGACAGGAGGATAGGGCATGATACTGGTAGGATGGGTCAGACAGGAGGATAGGGCATGATACTGGTAGGATGGGTCAGACAGGAGGATAGGGCATGATACTGGTAGGATGGGTCAGACAGTAGGATAGGGCATGATACTGGTAGGATGGGTCAGACAGTAGGATAGGGCATGATACTGGTAGGATGGGTCAGACAGGAGGATAGGGCATGATACTGGTAGGATGGGTCAGACAGGAGGATAGGGCATGATACTGGTAGGATGGGTCAGACAGTAGGATAGGGCATGATACTGGTAGGATGGGTCAGACAGGAGGATAGGGCATGATACTGGTAGGATGGGTCAGACAGGAGGATAGGGCATGATACTGGTAGGATGGGTCAGACAGGAGGATAGGGCATGATACTGGCAGGATGGGTCAGACAGGAGGATAGGGCATAATACTGGCAGGATGGGTCAGACAGGAGGATAGGGCATAATACTGGTAGGATGGGTCAGACAGTAGGATAGGGCATGATACTGGCAGGATGGGTCAGACAGTAGGATAGGGCATGATACTGGCAGGATTGGTCAGACAGGGGGATAGGGCATGATACTGGTAGGATGGGTCAGACAGGAGGATAGGGCATGATACTGGTAGGATGGGTCAGACAGGAGGATAGGGCATGATACTGGTAGGATGGGTCAGACAGGAGGATAGGGCATGATACTGGTAGGATGGGTCAGACAGGAGGATAGGGCATAATACTGGTAGGATGAGTCAGACAGGAGAATAGGGCATGATACTGGTAGGATGGGTCAGACAGGAGGATAGGGCATGATACTGGTAGGATAGGGCATGATACTGGTAGGATGGGTCAGACAGGATGGGTCAGACAGGAGGATAGGGCATGATACTGGTAGGACGGGTCAGACAGGAGGATAGGGCATAATACTGGTAGGATGGGTCAGACAGGAGAATAGGGCATGATACTGGTAGGATGGGTCAGACAGGAGGATAGGGCATGATACTGGTAGGATGGGTCAGACAGGAGGATAGGGCATGATACTGGTAGGATGGGTCAGACAGGAGGATTGGCATGATACTGGTAGGATGGGTCAGACAGGAGGATAGGGCATGATACTGGTAGGATGGGTCAGACAGGAGGATTGGGCATAAAACTGGTAGGATGGGTCAGACAGGAGGATAGGGCATGATACTGGTAGGATGGGTCAGACAGGAGGATAGGGCATGATACTGGCAGGATGGGTCAGACAGGAGGATAGGGCATGATACTGGTAGGATGGGTCAAACAGGAGGAGGGCATAATACTGGTAGGATGAGTCAGACAGGAGAATAGGGCATGATACTGGTAGGATGGGTCAGACAGCAGGATAGGGCATAATACTGGTAGGATGGGTCAGACAGGAGGATAGGGCATGATACTCGTAGGATGGGTCAGACAGCAGGATAGGGCATAATACTGGTAGGATGTGTCAGACAGGAGGATAGGGCATGATACTGGTAGGATGGGTCAGACAGGAGGATAGGGCATGATACTGGTAGGATGTGTCAGACAGGAGGAAAGGGCATAATACTGGTAGGATGAGTCAGACAGGAGGATAGGGCATAATACTGGTAGGATGGGTCAGACAGGAGGATAGGGCATGATACTGGTAGGATGGGTCAGACAGGAGGATAGGGCATAATACTGGTAGGATGGGTCAGACAGGAGGATAGGGCATAATACTGGTAGGATAGGTCAGACAGGAGGATAGGGCATGATACTGGTAGGATGCGTCAGACAGGAGGATAGGGCATGATACTGGTAGGATGGGTCAGACAGGAGAATAGGGCATGATACTGGTAGGATGGGTCAGACAGGAAGATAGGGCATGATACTCGTAGGATGGGTCAGACAGGAGGATAGGGCATAATACTGGTAGGATGGGTCAGACAGGAGGATAGGGCATGATACTGGTAGGATGGGTCAGACAGGAGGATAGGGCATAATACTGGTAGGATGGGTCAGACAGTAGGATAGGGCATGATACTGGTAGGATGGGTCAGACAGGAGGATTGGCATGATACTGGTAGGATGGGTCAGACAGGAGGATAGGGCATAATACTGGTAGGATGGGTCAGACAGGAGGATTGGGCATAAAACTGGTAGGATGGGTCAGACAGGAGGATAGGGCATGATACTGGTAGGATGGGTCAGACAGGAGGATAGGGCATGATACTGGCAGGATGGGTCAGACAGGAGGATAGGGCATGATACTGGTAGGATGGGTCAGACAGGAGGATTGGCATGATACTGGTAGGATGGGTCAGACAGGAGGATAGGGCATGATACTGGTAGGATGGGTCAGACAGGAGAATAGGGCATGATACTGGTAGGATGGGTCAGACAGGAAGATAGGGCATGATACTCGTAGGATGGGTCAGACAGGAGGATAGGGCATAATACTGGTAGGATGGGTCAGACAGGAGGATAGGGCATGATACTGGTAGGATGGGTCAGACAGGAGGATAGGGCATAATACTGGTAGGATGGGTCAGACAGGAGGATAGGGCATGATACTGGTAGGATGGGTCAGACAGGAGGATAGGGCATAATACTGGTAGGATGGGTCAGACAGTAGGATAGGGCATGATACTGGTAGGATGGGTCAGACAGGAGGATTGGCATGATACTGGTAGGATGGGTCAGACAGGAGGATAGGGCATAATACTGGTAGGATGGGTCAGACAGTAGGATAGGGCATGATACTGGTAGGATGGGTCAGACAGGAGGATTGGCATGATACTGGTAGGATGGGTCAGACAGGAGGATAGGGCATAATACTGGTAGGATGGGTCAGACAGGAGGATTGGGCATAAAACTGGTAGGATGGGTCAGACAGGAGGATAGGGCATGATACTGGTAGGATGGGTCAGACAGGAGGATAGGGCATGATACTGGCAGGATGGGTCAGACAGGAGGATAGGGCATGATACTGGTAGGATGGGTCAAACAGGAGGAGGGCATAATACTGGTAGGATGTCAGACAGGAGAATAGGGCATGATACTGGTAGGATGGGTCAGACAGCAGGATAGGGCATGATACTGGTAGGATGGGTCAGACAGGAGGATAGGGCATGATACTGGTAGGATGGGTCAGACAGGAGGATAGGGCATGATACTGGTAGGATGGGTCAGACAGGAGGATAGGGCATGATACTGGTAGGATGGGTCAGACAGGAGGATAGGGCATGATACTGGTAGGATGGCTCAGACAGGAGGATAGGGCATAATACTGGTAGGATTGGTCAGACGGGAGGATAGGGCATAATACTGGTAGGATGGGTCAGACAGGAGGATAGGGCATGATACTGGTAGGATGGGTCAGACAGGAGGATAGGGCATAATACTGGTAGGATGGGTCAGACAGGAGGATAGGGCATGATACTGGTAGGATGGGTCAGACAGGAGGATAGGGCATGATACTGGTAGGATGGGTCAGACAGGAGGATAGGGCATAATACTGGTAGGATGGGTCAGACAGGAGGATAGGGCATAATACTGGTAGGATAGGTCAGACAGGAGGATAGGGCATGATACTGGTAGGATGCGTCAGACAGGAGGATAGGGCATGATACTGGTAGGATGGGTCAGACAGGAGAATAGGGCATGATACTGGTAGGATGGGTCAGACAGGAAGATAGGGCATGATACTCGTAGGATGGGTCAGACAGGAGGATAGGGCATAATACTGGTAGGATGGGTCAGACAGGAGGATAGGGCATGATACTGGTAGGATGGGTCAGACAGGAGGATAGGGCATGATACTGGTAGGATGGGTCAGACAGGAGGATAGGGCATGATACTGGTAGGATGGGTCAGACAGGAGGATTGGCATGATACTGGTAGGATGGGTCAGACAGGAGGATAGGGCATAATACTGGTAGGATGGGTCAGACAGGAGGATTGGGCATAAAACTGGTAGGATGGGTCAGACAGGAGGATAGGGCATGATACTGGTAGGATGGGTCAGACAGGAGGATAGGGCATGATACTGGCAGGATGGGTCAGACAGGAGGATAGGGCATGATACTGGTAGGATGGGTCAAACAGGAGGAGGGCATAATACTGGTAGGATGAGTCAGACAGGAGAATAGGGCATGATACTGGTAGGATGGGTCAGACAGCAGGATAGGGCATGATACTGGTAGGATGGGTCAGACAGGAGGATAGGGCATGATACTCGTAGGATGGGTCAGACAGCAGGATAGGGCATAATACTGGTAGGATGTGTCAGACAGGAGGATAGGGCATGATACTGGTAGGATGGGTCAGACAGGAGGATAGGGCATGATACTGGTAGGATGTGTCAGACAGGAGGAAAGGGCATAATACTGGTAGGATGAGTCAGACAGGAGAATAGGGCATGATACTGGTAGGATGGGTCAGACAGGAGGATAGGGCATGATACTGGTAGGATGGGTCAGACAGGAGGATAGGGCATGATACTGGTAGGATGGGTCAGACAGGAGGATAAGGCATGATACTGGTAGGAAGGGTCAGACAGGAGGATAGGGCATAATACTGGTAGGATGGGTCAGACAGGAGGATAGGGCATGATACTGGTAGGATGGGTCAGACAGGAGGATAGGGCATAATACTGGTAGGATGGGTCAGACAGGAGGATAGGGCATGATACTGGTAGGATGGGTCAGACAGGAGGATAGGGCATGATACTGATAGGATGGGTCAGACAGGAGGATAGGGCATAATACTGGTAGGATGGGTCAGACAGGAGGATAGGGCATGATACTGGTAGGATGGGTCAGACAGGAGGAGAGGGCATGATACTGGTAGGATGGGTCAGACAGGAGGATAGGGCATGATACTGGTAGGATGGGTCAGACAGGAGGATAGGGCATGATACTGGTAGGATGGGTCAGACAGGAGGATAGGGCATGATACTGGTAGGATGGGTCAGACAGGAGGATAGGGCATGATACTGGTAGGATGGGTCAGACAGGAGGATAGGGCATGATACTGGTAGGATGGGTCAGACAGGAGGATAGGGCATGATACTGGTAGGATGGCTCAGACAGGAGGATAGGGCATAATACTGGTAGGATGGGTCAGACGGGAGGATAGGGCATAATACTGGTAGGATGGGTCAGACAGGAGGATAGGGCATGATACTGGTAGGATGGGTCAGACAGGAGGATAGGGCATAATACTGGTAGGATGGGTCAGACAGGAGGATAGGGCATGATACTGGTAGGATGGGTCAGACAGGAGGATAGGGCATGATACTGGTAGGATGGGTCAGACAGGAGGATAGGGCATAATACTGGTAGGATGGGTCAGACAGGAGGATAGGGCATAATACTGGTAGGATAGGTCAGACAGGAGGATAGGGCATGATACTGGTAGGATGCGTCAGACAGGAGAATAGGGCATGATACTGGTAGGATGGGTCAGACAGGAGAATAGGGCATGATACTGGTAGGATGGGTCAGACAGGAAGATAGGGCATGATACTCGTAGGATGGGTCAGACAGGAGGATAGGGCATAATACTGGTAGGATGGGTCAGACAGGAGGATAGGGCATGATACTGGTAGGATGGGTCAGACAGGAGGATAGGGCATAATACTGGTAGGATGAGTCAGACAGGAGAATAGGGCATGATACTGGTAGGATGGGTCAGACAGGAGGATAGGGCATGATACTGGTAGGATAGGGCATGATACTGGTAGGATGGGACAGACAGGAGGATAGGGCATGATACTGGTAGGACGGGTCAGACAGGAGGATAGGGCATAATACTGGTAGGATGGGTCAGACAGGAGGATAGGGCATAATACTGGTAGGATGGGTCAGACAGGAGGATAGGGCATGATACTGGTAGGATGGGTCAGACAGGAGGATAGGGCATGATACTGATAGGATGGGTCAGACAGGAGGATAGGGCATAATACTGGTAGGATGGGTCAGACAGGAGGATAGGGCATGATACTGGTAGGATGGGTCAGACAGGAGGAGAGGGCATGATACTGGTAGGATGGGTCAGACAGGAGGATAGGGCATGATACTGGTAGGATGGGTCAGACAGGAGAATAGGGCATGATACTGGTAGGATGGGTCAGACAGGAGGATAGGGCATGATACTGGTAGGATGGGTCAGACAGGAGGATAGGGCATGATACTGGTAGGATGGGTCAGACAGGAGGATTGGCATGATACTGGTAGGATGGGTCAGACAGGAGGATTGGGCATAATACTGGTAGGATGGGTCAGACAGGAGGATTGGGCATAATACTGGTAGGATGGGTCAGACAGGAGGATAGGGCATGATACTGGTAGGATGGGTCAGACAGGAGGATAGGGCATGATACTGGCAGGATGGGTCAGACAGGAGGATAGGGCATGATACTGGTAGGATGGGTCAAACAGGAGGAGGGCATAATACTGGTAGGATGAGTCAGACAGGAGAATAGGGCATGATACTCGTAGGATGGGTCAGACAGGAGGATAGGGCATAATACTGGTAGGATGGGTCAGACTGGAGGATAGGGCATGATACTGGTAGGATGGGTCAGACAGGAGAATAGGGCATGATACTGGTAGGATGGGTCAGACAGGAGGATAGGGCATGATACTGGTAGGATGGGTCAGACAGGAGGATAGGGCATGATACTGGTAGGACGGGTCAGACAGGAGGATAGGGCATGATACTGGTAGGACGGGTCAGACAGGAGGATAGGGCATAATACTGGTAGGATGGGTCAGACAGGAGGATAGGGCATGATACTGGTAGGATGGGTCAGACAGGAGGATAGGGCATAATACTGGTAGGATGGGTCAGACAGGAGGATAGGGCATGATACTGGAAGGATGGGTCAGACAGGAGGATAGGGCATGATACTGATAGGGTGGGTCAGACAGGAGGATAGGGCATAATACTGGTAGGAATGTTCTGACAGGAGGATAGGGCATGATACTGGTAGGATGGGTCAGACAGGAGGATTGGGCATAATACTGGTAGGATGGGTCAGACAGGAGGATAGGGCATGATACTGGTAGGATGGGTCAGACAGGAGGATAGGGCATGATACTGGTAGGATGGGTCAGACAGGAGGATAGGGCATGATACTGGTAGGATGGGTCAGACAGGAGGATAGGGCATGATACTGGTAGGATGGGTCAGACAGGAGGATAGGGCATGATACTGGTAGGATGGGTCAGACAGGAGGATAGGGCATGATACTGGTAGGATGGGTCAGACAGTAGGATAGGGCATGATACTGGCAGGATGGGTCAGACAGGAGGATAGGGCATAATACTGGTAGGATGGGTCAGACGGGAGGATAGGGCATAATACTGGTTGGATGGGTCAGACAGGAGGATAGGGCATGATACTGGTAGGATGGGTCAGACAGGTGGATAGGGCATGATACTGGTAGGATGGGTCAGACAGGAGGATAATACTGGTAGGATACTGGTAGGATGGGTCAGACAGGAGGATAGGGCATAATAATGGTAGGATGGGTCAGACAGGAGGATAGGGCATGATACTGGTAGGATGGGTCAGACAGGAGGATAGGGCATAATACTGGTAGGATGGGTCAGACAGGAGGATAGGGCATAATACTGGTAGGATGGGTCAGACAGGAGGATAGGGCATGATACTGGTAGGATGGGTCAGACAGGAGGATAGGGCATGATACTGGTAGGATGGGTCAGACAGGAGGATAGGGCATAATACTGGTAGGATGGGTCAGACAGGAGGATAGGGCATGATACTGGTAGGATGGGTCAGACAGGAGGATAGGGCATGATACTGGTAGGATGGGTCAGACAGGAGGATAGGGCATGATACTGGTAGGATGGGTCAGACAGGAGGATAGGGCATAATACTGGTAGGATGGGTCAGACAGGAAGATAGGGCATAATACTGGTAGGATGGGTCAGACAGGAGGATAGGGCATAATACTGGTAGGATGGGTCAGACAGGAGGATAGGGCATAATACTGGTAGGATGGGTCAGACAGGAGGATAGGGCATGATACTGGTAGGATGAGTCAGACAGGAGAATAGGGCATGATACTGGTAGGATGGGTCAGACAGGAGGATAGGGCATGATACTGGTAGGATGGGTCAGACAGGAGGATAGGGCATGATACTGGTAGGATGGGTCAGACAGGAGGATAGGGCATGATACGGATAGGATGGGTCAGACAGGAGGATAGGGCATAATACTGGTAGGATGGGTCAGACAGGAGGATAGGGCATGATACTGGTAGGATGGGTCAGACAGGAGGATAGGGCATAATACTGGTAGGATGGGTCAGACAGGAGGATAGGGCATGATACTGGTAGGATGGGTCAGACAGGAGGATTGGGCATGATACTGATAGGATGGGTCAGACAGGAGGATAGGGCATAATACTGGTAGGATGGGTCAGACAGGAGGATAGGGCATGATACTGGTAGGATGGGTCAGACAGGAGGATAGGGCATGATACTGGTAGGATGGGTCAGACAGGAGGATAGGGCATAATACTGGTAGGATGGGTCAGACAGGAGGATAGGGCATGATACTGGTAGGATGGGTCAGACAGGAGGATAGGGCATGATACTGGTAGGATGGGTCAGACAGGAGGATAGGGCATGATACTGGTAGGATGGGTCAGACAGGAGGATAGGGCATAATACTGGTAGGATGGGTCAGACAGGAGGATAGGGCATGATACTGGTAGGATGGGTCAGACAGGAGGATAGGGCATAATACTGGTAGGATGGGTCAGACAGTAGGATAGGGCATGATACTGGCAGGATGGGTCAGACAGGAGGATAGGGCATAATACTGGTAGGATGGGTCAGACAGGAGGATAGGGCATAATACTGGTAGGATGGGTCAGACAGGAGGATAGGGCATGATACTGGTAGGATGGGTCAGACAGGAGGATAGGGCATGATACTGGTAGGATGGGTCAGACAGGAGGATAGGGCATAATACTAGTAGGATGGGTCAGACAGGAGGATAGGGCATGATACTGGTAGGATGGGTCAGACAGGAGGATAGGGCATGATACTGGTAGGATGGGTCAGACAGGAGGATAGGGCATAATACTGGTAGGATGGGTCAGACAGGAGGATAGGGCATGATACTGGTAGGATGGGTCAGACAGGATGATAGGGCATGATACTGGTAGGATGGGTCAGACAGGAGGATAGGGCATGATACTGGTAGGATGGGTCAGACAGGAGGATAGGGCATGATACTGGTAGGATGGG
The DNA here is from genome assembly GCF_028390025.1 of Pseudophryne corroboree. Taxonomy (NCBI): domain Eukaryota; kingdom Metazoa; phylum Chordata; class Amphibia; order Anura; family Myobatrachidae; genus Pseudophryne; species Pseudophryne corroboree. The sequence continues at coordinate 782,628,652 of NC_086444.1, forward strand.
TCAGACAGTAGGATAGGGCATGATACTGGTAGGATGGGTCAGACAGATGGGTCAGACAGGAGGATAGGGCATGATATTGGTAGGATGGGTGAGACAGGAGGATAGGGCATGATACTGGTAGGATGGGTCAAACAGGAGGATAGGGCATGATACTGTAGATAGCAGACTAGTACAAAGTAAAATATATATTCATTTTTTAACAAACTTTAGACTTTCACCTTAATCCGAACTTCATGAGCTTTTGGTGGCTGTACCTCCACTTCCTCAATTACTAGCGGCTGATGTATTTCCCAGGCTACAGCAGCTCTGCATTTTATGACCTAGGAATACAAAATAGGTGTAATTTGTGATTACAGATTATGTGACAATTTTCTGGAATGATTTATGTTTTCTGGAGTGATATACATTTTATAGTTACAAAATTTAAGATGACTGATTTAATGATCCATTTGCAATTGCACTGGCTTACACATGGGTGGTCATTCCGAGTTGTTCGCTCACTAGCAGTTTTTAGCAGCCGTGCAAACGCTATGCCGCCGCCCACTGGGAGTGTATTTTAGTTTAGCAGAGGTGCGAACGAAAGGATCGCAGAGCGGCGGCAAAGTTTTTTTGTGCAGTTTTAGAGTAGCTCAATACCTACTCAGCGCTTGCGATCACTTCTGACTGTTCAGTTCCTGTTTTGACGTCACAAACACGCCCTGCGTTCACCCAGGCTTGCCTGCGTTTTTCATGGCATGCCTGCATTTTTTCGAACACTCCCTGAAAACGGTCAGTTGACACCCAGAAACGCCCACTTCCTGTCAATCACTCTGCGGCCAGCAGTGCGACTGAAAAGCTTTGCTAGACCCTGTGTGATACTATATCGTTCGTAGTAAAAGTACGTCGCGCGTGTGCATTGCGCATCATACGCGTGCGCATAAGTGCCATTTTTTTGCCTCATCGCTGCACAGCAAATGAATGCAGCTAGCGATCAACTCGGAATGACCACCATGGACCACTTTGAGAAAATGTATTGTCATTTTTTTAGACTTCCTTCCGTTTTCATTTACATACTATCTATAATACAGTACAGGTTGAGTATCCCATATCCAAATATCCGAAATACGGAATATTCCGAAATACGGACTTTTTTGAATGAGAGTGAGATAGTGAAACTTTTGTTTTCTGATGGCTCAATGTACACAAACTTTGTTTAATACACACAGTTATTAAAAATATTGTATTAAATGACCTTCAGGCTGTGTGTATAAGGTGTATATGAAACATAAATGAATTGTGTGAATGTAGACACACTTTGTTTAATGCACAAAGTAATTAAAAATATTGGCTAAAATTACCTTCATGCTGTGTGTATAAGGTGTATATGTAACATAAATGCATTCTGTGCTTAGATTTAGGTCCCATCACCATGATATCTCATTATGGTATGCAATTATTCCAAAATACGGAAAAATCCCATATCCAAAATACCTCTGGTCCCAAGCATTTTGGATAAGGGATACTCAACCTGTAATACTTTTCAAATACTGTAAAGCAAAGCTGTGACTGAATAGAAAATTCTACCTGTATTATGATACAAATTCCAACAGAATTACTAACATTTAGCAATGCTTATACCTACAGTATGGATGCTTTTCATTATGGTAACAGCATTGTATGTTTGATCCTTAAAGAACTGTGCTACAATGTTAGTTTTTGGCGGACTGTCCCACAGGGGTATAGGGTAAACTCTCAGGAGGGACCCACTGCCTTAGCGCTCTGTAGGGATCAGGTCCAGACTAGGTACTTGAATTATACATTATACATAGGTTACATTATACTGCACAGGTCTGTGGTGTATTTTCTACAGAGCATTGGTGTTATTAATTTTATACATTTTCCTGCATGCACTAGCATTATTTACAATAAATATATTTATAAAAAGGGTCCAGACTATGCACTCTCTAGACTGGGCACTCCCCTATGTATGAGCTCTTATCACTGTATTCCCCCGGTGGGCCATTTATGCACCAGTCCGACACCGATGCCATATTAGAAATGTCAGCAGTACAGTTGATAAGATCATTTCAAGTACATTTTGTTGTGTTGGAGTATTTAATGAGATCACATGATCATACTTCTATTTCTCAGCCTCATGAAAACAATACTGTAGATAGCTCTACAAGCTGCAGATGTTACCAATTTCCACAGTGTCATAATGGGGGTAATTCTGAGTTGATCGCAGCAGGAACTTTTTTAGCAGTTGGGCAAAACCATGTGCACTGCAGGGGAGGCAGATATAACATGTGCAGAAAGAGTTAGATTTGGGTGTGGTGTGTACAATCTGCAATCTAAATTGCAGTGTAAAAATAAAGCAGCCAGTATTTACCCTGCACAGAAACAAAATAACCCACCCAAATCTAACTCTCTCTGCACATGTTATATCTGCCCACCCTGCAGTGCACATGGTTTTGCCCAACTGCTAACAAAGTTCCTGCTGCGATCAACTTAGAATTACCCCCCATGTTCTGTGTTTTTTTTCACACATATTTTTTGGCTTGGGTTTGATATGTTGACAGTCGTAATATCAACGTTCATCATGTGGACATGAGAAAGTCATCATGTAGACAATGATGAAATGTTGACATGTTAATATGTCGACATATTGTCCCTGGTAGTGGCCCAGGAATCAATTACCTTCTCCTGGCAGCTGCAGTAGGCTCCAGCGCCATCTTTCGGGTTCACATGGTCATGTGCCTGTGAATTCCGGGTCTAACCTCCGATCCTCTGACCTTCCAGCATTCGGTTGAGTATTTCTCCCCTATCCCTGACCCTAACTCCATCTTTCCCCCACAGCTGGACCCTAACCTTCCCGCTGCAGCCTAACCCTAATGTCAACATTCTGATAATGCCAACATTTCATCTTTGACATTCTGTACCTGTAACAATGTTGACATCATATCTTTCAACATTGTGGTGTGAACATTATGAATGTCAGCATTATGTTCACTCTAGGCTGTGTTAGCAGGGCATCATACACTGCCCAATTTTTAAATGCCAAAATGGGTTCTGCCCTTTTAATGGCACCTTGCTAAAGCAGCCAGCCCTGTGCCATCCCCATCCACGGACCGCAGGGTGTCCCACCGGTGGGAAAAGTTGTGATAAACGATCACCGTCGAGTGAATAGATGCTGTGCCCATGGCATTTATTCACAGGAAGTAGAGAGACTTGGGGAAGACCAGCATGTTCATAAGTACTGGGCATGGCCCCAAGAAACAGTGACCAGGAACTCACAGTGCAGCTGATGAATAGATGCCATGCACATGTGCATGGCATCTATACAGTGGTGCAAGTAGAAATATTTTCTTAGTAATACTGAGTGCCGAAAAATGGTCGTGATCATGTGTTGTGAGGGGGCGTGGCCACATGTCACTAATGGGAGTGGCTACATGACACTAGCGACATTGCCACATGATACCCCCATAATAATAGAAATATATAGTGATACCCCTATAATAATAGAAATATATAGTATTGTCCACATTATATTAGAAATGAATTACCCCACACAGTGATGCCAGAGACATGCCCAGCAGCCCAGCCTGTGAAGAACAAAAGCCGCTCAGTGCTGATGCGTTACATCAGCCGAGTGAATAGAAATAGCTGCACTGCTGCTCCCAGCAAGGGAAGCTGTGGAAAGTGCAATCAGATGCCTACCATCTTCATGCCAGCCACAGCCGCCAGAGGAGGAAGTGTGATGTGACACCATGACGTCACCGTCCTGCCCCAGTAACCCTGACAAAGTGGGAGGCGCCGTGATGCTGCCAAGCACCATGGTCTTGTTGCTTTGTGGCGCATTATAATTGTGGTAATGGTGGTCATGGGTGCAAAGTGTGTGGCAGGTGGTACTGAGTACCCACTGCCAAATTCTTAAGGGTACTCCATAACTGAGCGTACCTGCATACTTGCACCACTGCATCTATACCATGTAGCTGGAAAGCATGGGAAAGCCCAGCATCTCCAGGAGGGCTGGGCATGCCACTAGCCTGATTAAAATGGGGCATTGCAAGGCCATGCCCCCTTCCCAGCAAGATCCCACACTTTTATCTGGCACACACTGTCAGCACATACCTTTTCAGATATTCCATTTTGTTGCCTTAAAAAAGTACTATGTTGCTTTTGCAGTACCTTTTTTTTGTTGTTGTCATTTTTAATCTGTATTGTGAACCTCTGTCCAATCAAACTTTGCTAAATTTGGCTGAATCTGCGCAGATACTATATGGATAATGGATAATGATATACTTACCTCCTGAAGAGTGTGTTTTTTTGTGTTGCCAAGCTCATCAGTGCATTCTTTTTTTTCTCAGAGTGTACCCAAATTGTTAATTTTGCCTCTCCTAAGGTTCCACAGCCTAATGACGGCCTCTTTCACTTGCATTGAGAGCTCCTTTGACCATATGTTGTTGGTTCACAGTAACAGCTTCCAGATGTAAATGCCACACTTGCTTACTTGATAAAGAAATAACAAAGGAATAGCCCATACTTTTCCATGAAATGTCCAATTATGTTTAGTCCCTTGAAAAAGAGGGGGCTACATATTAATAGTTGTATTTCCCAAATGCAATTTGTATTGGAATACCCTCAAATTTAAACTGATAGTTTGCACTTACGTCGTGTCCAAATATATATGGACATTTATAACAACAATGATGTGGAAAATAAGTGCAAATATAATTACATTTTATGTTACTATGTTAGGACGGGATGACGTTAATATCCTGGTGGTCAGAATATCGATGTCGGGATCCCGACCGCTGAGAATGCAGTAAGCTGCGCCAGGGCTATTCCACCGATGGGTGTCCATGACACCCATAAAGTGGGAATAGAGCCTGTGGTGAGCGAAGCGAGCCACCAAGCCTACAAGGAGCTTTTTAGCGCTTGCCCCGCTGCTAGCATTCTGGCAGCCGGGATCCCGGCATCTGTATTTTGACCACCAGGATCCCGGCCACCTGGATTCCATACCCAACCACTTAGGACCAATAGTTCTAGATCATAGAGACATATGGATGAGAATTTACAATGTCCCATATCATTTTTACCTGGATGAAGTTGACGCTGTGAATGTACATATTATAATGCACAATCTCCAACAAAATGACTCGTCCTGGGAAACTTCACTATCTAACCATATTACCTAACCAAGATGGCCACCAATAGTGTATCTGTGCATGTACGGTACCGCCATCTTGTCAGACTGTTCAAGAGTGAATTGAACTGCATTCAATAAGTACTTATAAATACTGGTATGAGCACCTAGACATACTGCTTCTGCTGGTTGGAAGAGTATAGCGGCAGTTCACTACAGTACATAGGTAAATATGTGTAAGCCGACGGGCTGAGCTGCAATTGATCGCAGATAAATTATAATGATACTGATCAATTAACCATATATCTTGCTCAGTAGCGGATCTTGCCACGAGCAAGCAGGACTTTTGCCCGGGGCGCCACCTTCCGGAAGGTGCTGGCGCCCTCCGGAGGGCGCCGCACCGTGGCAAGATCCGCCACTGCTGCCCGCTGTGTCCCCCGTCCGCCTCCGCTGCCCGCTGCTGTCCCCATCCGCCTCCTGTGAAGGGAACTAGACGCTATGCGTCTAGTTTCCCTTCGTGGAGAGTAACTTTGCTGAGCGGTGCGCGATGACGTCATCGCGCACCGCACAGCAAAGGTCCTCTCCACGAATGGAACTAGACGCATAGCATGTAGTTTCCCTTCGTGGAGAGGACCTTTTGCTGTGCGGTGTGCGATGACGTCATCGCGCACCGCTCAGCATTCAAGCGGCGCTAGCAATGTACAGGGGGCGTAACTGACCACGCCCCTGTATTAGGCCACGCCCCTTTTCCTGCCCGGGCTGCAGAGCGCCCTTGAACCGGCCCTGATCTTGCTGCTGCTGAGTTAGTCAAACTTTATAGAAAGGCAGAGAAATATAATATTTAAAAGCAACACTGGACTATCAAAAATAAATATAACGTATACTACCAAGTGAACTTCAATATAAAATTATACACATTTACAATAAAAAATACCTATATTTAACAGAAATATAATGCTTGAATTAAATAAATCTATTAGATCTTTTTTACATGTATATTTATACGGAATGGCAGTCACAGAGAAGTTATTTCCAGACTCGTAGCTCCTAGCAAGCAATGTCCTGCAAATATATATAGCACGTACCCTTGAATGTTATCAGGGGTCCAGGGAAACTGACAAAGCAGCTTCTCTAGGATAGTCACAAGTCTCAGTATGACCGGCTTGTATATACTGTATGTATATAATGTATGCTATCTAACCAGGTTTATGACAGATTTTTGACTATATAAAGCAGAGGTTCTCAAACTCGGTCCTCGGGAGCCCACACAGTGCATGTTTTACAGGTCTCCTCACAGAATCGCAAGTGAAATAATTAGCTCCACCTGTGGACCTTTTAAAATGTGTCAGTGAGTAATTAATACACCTGTGCACCTGCTGGGTTACCTGCAAAACATGCACTGTGTGGGCTCCCGAGGACAGAGTCTGAGAACCTCTGATATAAAGTATATGAAAAATACAAAGAATATATTAGTGTCTCACCTGCCTACCTTTTCCGTACATCTATGATCAAAACGCACCGAATTTCCACCTGTGTATAATGCAAACATGAACCCTTGGGCACATATATTGTGTGTAAATCTGGCTCTGGAACTAGCCAGTGCTTCCTCAGACATTTACCTCACCTCACGTCCCTGGGTTTACCGACATCTGAAGCCAGGGAGTGGTGGGATATAGTCTAATCCTCTACTTGCAGCAGGACGTGGCTTGAGATTGCAGCATTTCCTGTGAAGACACGCCCACTGGTACAGGCAGCTACTCAATGACCACTTAACTTACACAAGATAACAACCACAACTTGAAAGAGACAACTATCTCTTTCACCACGGAAAGTGAGAGGCATCAACACTCATACCAATACAGATAAGGCCCACTCAGCTGAATGGTGTAGCTGACCTAATAGGGTGAAATCAGCCTACCCTATGTATTGAAGGGAGGAACACCTCTAATTGCAGCAAATGGCCACATACTGCTGTTCCTTGCTGCCAAGCAAAGTTCTCAGTAAAGAACCAAGCCTGCCACTATACCTAAACTTAACTCTCCAGCACTACAAACAAATACTTACACAAACAAAATGTTACCCTCTTCAGTGATACTTCACCCCTACAGAAAATATGGGTATCTCAGAACCAAATTAAAAGGATAATTATACAACCAAACCACCAAATCCAAAACAGAACATGAAACCCAGGAAGTCACCTTATGCCGTGCCCGTTACATTAAAAGCCCTCATAGGCAATTACCACAGGAGAAATAAGGAAGGACAGAAGTCTAAATAAGGCCACATCTTCTGACCATAGTCAAATCACAAACCATGCTATGATGAAGGTCCAACATGGCAACAGTTGGCAGAGTGTTGCGGTGTCGGATAGGTATGTTAGTCCACACAACGGCGCTTAACCAGGATGATTGGTTTATTCAGATAACAGCTTGCAGTATATAGAACATGTTCTGCAGTAGCAGGAACTCACAGTATACTGTACATGTGAAGCAGTACAGCAGTAACACAGCATCTCAGTACACACAGGATCCGGCTGGATACACACAGGGTGCGGCTGCGGGATAGACAGGTCACAAACTGAGGAGAGCAGAAACTGGACGTCAGAACAGTTGTCTCCCCCAGGAAAAACTCTCTCAGACTGTGCACTAAGCACCTCCTCCTGCACTGAGCTGACACTAGGAGAGAAAACACTAGAGCAGGGAAGCTGCCTCTAGTGCTGGGAACGGAGACAGACCACAGAGCGATCCACTGTCTAACACCCCACCTCACTCAAGGCGGTCTCCGGTTACATACATTTGCATAACACTTTATCAAAGACATTTCTTAATAAAGTTTCTCTTACGTCCTAGAGGATACTGGGGTGCACATTAGTACCATGGGGTATAGACAGGTCCACTAGGAGCCTTGGGCACTTTAAGAAATCAATAGTGTGCACTGGCTCCTCCCTCTATGCCCCTCCTACCAAACTCAGTTTCGAAAATGAGCCCGGAGGAGCCGGTCATGCTTAGGGAAGCTCCTGAAGAGTTTTCTGCATTTATTTTCTGTTTGTTATTTTACAGGCACTGCTGGATGCCTGCTTCGTGGGACTTAGGGGAGAGAACAGTCCAACTTCCTGAAGAGTTAATAGTCCCGTTTCTCTGCTGACAGGACACTGAGCTCCTGAGGGAGTAATTCGCAAGCCCCACCACCACGAGCGTACCCTCCTGCAGCATGCCACCACCCCTATCAGAGGCAGAAGAAAGAAGAGTGGTTAGTAGAATGCTGGCGTCCCGGTTAGCGGGTCGATGGCGTCAGGGCCGTCTTAACAGCAGTGTAGGCCCCTGGGCACAGCAATGCACTGGGCCCCCTACCCATCCTCCAGCGGTAGGGGTGGGAGGTGCTATCAGCGGCAGCTTTGATGTCCCGCGGCTGGTAGGGGGTGTTCTATCTTCTGCTCAGCATGTAGGACCTGGAGCAGTAATTTCTTCTAATTACTTCTTTCCTGCACAGATGGTGGGAGACGGGGCAGGAGGGAGAACACTAAACTGTAGAAGGGGGCATTGGGCAGAATGAAGAAGCCCAGGTACATGACTTCCAGGGTGGTAGGGGGTGTTTATTACATAGGGGAGGGTGGATAGTGGAGTGGGCTTAATATTCATCATTTTCCGGTGGGAGGACAGCTTGCTTAACTGGAGATATCTCCAGTTCCTGGAAATAGAATTCTTAGCTTTTAATGGGATAAAAAAAAAACTAGAGAGACCCACCTTTCAGGAGGTTCTGCGGACACCTTTCAGGAGGTACTGGGGACTTGGGGATCAGAGGTCAGGAGCCAGAGCAATTCACCAACAAAAATCTAAAACTGCATATTAGGCGTGTGGAGCTGGAGCAGGGACCAGCTGCTGGAAGGATGATATCTCTAGTTCTGGACACAGTAGAGACAAGCTGCCAGTGTCCACCGACAGGGGAGAGAGCCAGCTTTTGAAGTATACCCTCAGAAAAACTCTAAGTCAGACACACCCTGAGATATCTGGCTGGGAAAAGCAATTAACAGGCTCAGATGGGGACCACTGCTTTCACGTTGGATATCTTCGGTTCCCCAGGGCCGATTTTCAAAAATCTGGTACCCCTGGAAAGAGGGGACCCTCAGCTACCTTATACTCCTGGGGCCCTTGGGCAAGAGCCCATTGAGCCCATATGAAAAGACGGCCCTGGATGGCATTATCGGCAGCACAAGGGTAGGAGTGCAGCGCTGACATGCAGGCTGCGCTCTGGGGCTCAGGATGACATGTGGTCAATGTGTACCACTGTGGGGGCAAGCTAAGCCACCAATGATACCCGCACTGACCAAATAGTTCTGACCCGCTGTTAAGCTAACCACAAACCTCAGGCCAGAATAAAAAAAAACAGGAAGCCGCACGCCATTACGGGGGCGGGGCTTCACTATCAGCGGATCCATCAGCTCACCAGCACCATTTTCCTTCTGCAGCTTACACATCACAGGGAAGTGCAGCTCCTCCACGAAGACTCCACGTCTCCTCAGCGGTACCCATAGGCGTGCGCACGGGGGGTGCCTGGTGCGCACAGGCACCCCTAATGTCAGGCACCCTTCTCACCAGTAACGGTCTCCACTATGTAGGTCCAAGGGGGCACCATGACAAGCCCGAATCTAAGGAGCCGCCACTACAGTGATCATCAAACTGAAAATAAACTACAGCTCCCAGCAGTCCTTGCTGCCGGAAGCTGTAATTTATTTTCAGTTTGAAGCTGTATAGTGCGGTGCGCAGGGGCGGATTGGGCCTCTCCAAATGTCCCTGACCCTTAGCTGCCTTCCGGGCATGGAATCCTGCCCACACCACCTGCCATCCTGGCGCCACACCTGCACCGCATACCCCTATTGCGCCGGCAAGCAAGGTTCGTGGTGCTCGGCGGCATGACTATACTGCAGCAGGGAAGCTCCCACTTTGTTAGGGTTGGTTCTAAATCGGAGTGGGAGAAGGGACCTTAGGGCTGCATCCAGGAGGACAACTGCAATGCCAAAGCTTCCTGACTTCAGCGTGATGCCTGGCATCATTGTCCACCAGATCTTGACTCCCAGAAGGTGAGGGCAGCACACACACAGAGACATAGAGGGGGGGGGGGCGGGGGGGTATGGGCACAGAGAGACAGGGGCACGGAGAGACATAGAAAGAAAGGGGGGGGTTGACACAGAGGGGTAAATGTATGAAGCAGTGAAAAGTGTGGAGTAGTGAGCCAGTGGAGAAGTTGCCCATGGCAACAAATCAGCATTGAAGTAACATTTATAATTTGCATACTATACAACTGTATGGAGCAGCTGATTGGTTGCCATGGGCAACTTCTCCACAGGCTCACTTCTCCACTCTTATCACTGCTTCATACATTTACCCCAGAATGAGTGGAGTGGGATGATGAAAGATGCAAGCGGAACATGATGGTTTGGCAGAGACACAGTCGTGAGATGATTATATGGCTGAGAGCTGATGGGGGAGATGATGATGTAGCTGGGAGACGACACAGGGGGATGGTATGGCTGAGAGGCAACGCAGGGAAGAGATGATGGTGTGGCTGAGAGATGCAAGGGGGAGGCTCATACTGTGAGGCGTAACCTGAATTTCGGCTCATACAGTGTGGCGTAATGTGAATTTTCGGCTCATACTGTGGGACATAACCTGAATTTCGGCCCATACTGTGTGGCGTAACCTGAATTTCGGCTCATACAGTGTGCCGTAATGTGAATTTTCGGCTCATACTGTGAGGCGTAACCTGAATTTCGGCTCATACAGTGTGGCGTAATGTGAATTTTCGGCTCACACTGTGTGGCGTAACCTGAATTTCGGCTCATACAGTGTGGCGTAATGTGAATTTCGGCTCATACTGTGTGGTGTAACCTGAATTTTGGCTCATACTGTGTGGCGTAATGTGAATAAGGGGCACTACTGTCAATAGCTGGTGAGCATGGGGAGATGTGTGACATATGCTGGTGTCCTGCAGAGGAGGGTCTGATGGCATGGAAAGAGGCCAATGTGGCTCTGATGGCACATGTGTAAACTTAACATTTTACTTCTGTTATATTAAAACTCAAATATTTGGCCCCCTAAATCTCCTGTATTTTCAGAGTGGCCCACTCAAAATCAGGGTGTAGGTGCTAGGGGTGCAAGGGGTGGGATGTGTGTGCATGGGGGGGGGGGGGGAATGCATATTGACCTAGGCCCACTTGCTAATTCCACCACTGGGTCAGGGATAGGTTGGAGAAGTGTAAGCAGCGATAGGGTGCAGCGGCAGCTAGGACTCAGGGTTATGCCATAGTGGACAGTCAGTACCGACCAGTGGTTGCATTATTATGTTTCATTTTATTTATCTGGGGTGTATTATATCTACTTTATCATTAGGAACTAGGAAGAAATTAGCCATGTGATTTTACTGAGAGAATGTAAAAATAGGATTTTGGTACTTACCAGGTAAATCCTTTTCTTTGAATCCATAGGGGGCACTGGAGTACTCTTGGGATATGGACGGTGTTAGCAAGGACAGGCACTGAATATTTAAATTTCAGTAACTCTCCTCCCCTCCATACTCCCAGAATACCTCAGTGTTTTTCCTGAGGCGAACAGCAGCGATAGAGAGGATGAACAATGGAGAATTACCTATAACATTATAACATAACGGACAACAATAAAGTTGACACATAACGTAACTGACAACTCAACAGTTGACACCATAACCGATAAATTGGTGAGAATGTGTTACCATAAGATCCACTGAACTTACCCCAAACCAGGTAAACTGCTCTGGGTGGGCGTCCAGTGCCCCCTATGGATTCAAAGAAAAGGATTTACCTGGTAAGTACCAAAATTCTATTTTCTTTTTCATCCACTAGGGGTCACTGGAGTACTCTTGGGACATACCAAAGCTTCCCTCGTGGGCGGGAGAGCTGTTTGGCACCTGTAACACTAGGCGGCCAAAGCTAGACGCTGATGCCGCAAACGTATCAAACTTGTAAAAGTGCACAAACGTGTGCACTGATGACCATGTAGCCGCACGGCAAAGCTGCGTCGTAGAAACCCCACGACCAGCTGCCCATGAAGTTCCCACAGAACATGTGGAATGAACAGTTACTGATGTAGGCGGCTGTAACCTAACATGAAGGCAAGCCTGACGTATGGTCAGTTTAATCCATCTGGATAAGGTCTGTTTAGAAGCTGGCCAACCCATCTTGGCAGGCTCATAGAGAACAAACAACGTATCCGTCTTACGAACTGCAGATGTTCGGGATACATAAACGCGTAATGCGCGTACCACATTCAAAGTTCCAGAATCTTCTGTTAACACAGGAATTACTATTGGTTGATTGATGTGAAAAGATGACACTACCTTTGGCAAGAAAGCGGGATTCGTTCGAAGTTCCGCTCTGTCATCCTGAAACACCAAATACGGTGGCTTGCATGACAAGGCACCCAAATGTGAAACACGCCTTGCTAAGGCTAGGGAAAAAAAAATGTTTCCCAAGTGAGAAACTTAATAACCACTTGTAAGGGTTCAAAATATGAAGACTGTAAAACTAAAACCAGATTCAAGTCCCATGGCGCTGTAGGTGGAATGAATGGAGGCTGTACTCTGAGGACACCTTGCAGAAAGGCAATAGAGCCAATCGTCTTTGAAAGTAAATTGACAAAGCAGATACCTGCACCTTTAGTGTAGATAAACGCAGTCCTCCATCTAACCCCGTTTATAGAAATAAGTCGGGATAACTTGAAATATGATGTCGGAAACTTCCGAGCTTCACATCAACCTATATAGGCACGCCAAATTCTGTAATAATAAGCTGCCGTAACTGACTTCCTAGCACGTAACATGGTTGGTATAACAGATTATGGAATGCCCTCTCTTCTGAAGAGGGCGGTCTCAACAGCCACCCCGTCAAACGCAGCCACGCTAAATCAGGGTAAAGGGATGGACCCTGTAGTAACAGGTCCGGACGTAGCGGGAGCGGTCAAGGATCGTCTGCGAGTAGTCCGCGAGATCCGAGAAGCAAGCTCTCTGAGGCCAATGAGGCGCCACTAGTATGACTGTGGCGGACTCTCTTTTAATCCGTTGTAGCAACAGAGGGAGCAGCGGAAACAGATACACGAGGCTGTACGGCCACGCGATTGTGAGAGCATCCATAGCCACTGCCTTTGGATCTCGCGTTCTGGACACATACTGGGTGTTTAGTGATTGTGGCGAGATTCCATCAGGTCCACTTGAGGGTAACCCCACCTCTGGAACAACATGTGAAACACTTCTGGATTTAATGACCATTCTCCTTGATGAAAATACCGACGGCTGAGATAATCCGCCTCCCAGTTGTCCACTCCCGGAATGAACACTGCCGACAATATCACTTGGTGATGCTCGGGCCAATTGAGGATTCGAGCTACTTCCCGCATGGCCATGCGGCTTCTCGTTCCTCCTTGTTTGTAGATGTACGCGACCGCCGTCGCGTTGTCTGACTGCACTTGGGACAGTCTGAGACCGAAGCATGTGCACTGCTTGTTGTAGCGCATTGTAAATTACCTGGAATTCCAGGACATTTAGAGACAGCAATCTTTCGTGATCTGCTCAGAGACTTTGGAGCTGACAATTTTGAACCGCAGCTCCCCAACCTCTGAGACTCGCATCCGTCGTTAGAATTATCCAATTCCAGACGCCGAACCGTTTTCCTGTGGTTAGCGTGTGTACTTTGAGCCACCAGAGTAGAGATACTCTGGCCCGTGGAGACAACATCACCATCTTTTGAATCTGCCGATGCGAGGCCGACCACTGTGCGAGCACATCCAGGTGAAAAGGACGTGAGTGAAAATTTCGAACTGAAGCGCTTCGAAGGCTGGCACCGTATTTCCGAACAATTGAATGCACAAGTGTACAGAGACTGTGCGTGGCTTGAGCACTAATTGTACCAGATGACGAATACTCTGTACTTTCTGTCCTGGTAGGTAAATTATGTTGGAGGGTACCAGATGACGAATACTCTGTACTTTCTGTTCTGGAAGGTAAATTATGTTGGAGGATCATCTGTTGAGACAGATTTTGATGATTAGATGGTTCAAGTACGGAACTATTATCACTCCCAGGGATCTGAGATGAGCTATTATCACAGACATCAGTTTGGTGACTACCCGAGGCGCTGACGAGAGGCCAAACGGTAGAGTCTGAAACTGGTAACAGTTTCGCCGTAGCGCAAATGCAAGAACCTCTGATGAAGTGGCCAAATTGTAATCCTGTAGCTCTAAACCTGCAATTATTGACCGCAGGGATTCCATCTTGAATCTGTAGTAAGTGACGTACTGATTGAGCCCTTTAAGTTCAATATTGGTCTGACCGTGCCATCCGGCTTTGGTCCTACAAAAACCTGGAATAACAACCCTGACCTTGTTAGTGAACAGGGACTGGAAATAAACTGCTGAATCTAGTAGAGACTGAATTGCGATTTCCAGAACTCAGACATGGGCTGGGAGCACATCATGCCCCAGGCTTCTTGGTGGCCCTAGCGTTGTAAACCACGTCCTCTACCACATCTACTAGGTGTGGGTGTTCCTTTACCACGGCCTCGAAAAGGCTGAGGTCTCTAATTTAGAATTAAACAACTTCTTGCCAGCGGAAGGTAATTCTTTCAGAGAGCCCGTTGCCGAACTAGTAACGCTGAAAGACGAGAACTGACCTGACAGACGTCCATAGAAGCTGTACGTAAATACTCAGCAGCTTCACCGATGTGATCAGCAAGAAGTATAAGGTGGTTGACTTGCAGGCGGATCTGAGTTGTGTTATCAATATAATTACCGCCTCATGTACCCAAATTCCAACCAAACCAGGTCTAAGCAGCACCCCTGCTGCTGTATACATGGACTTTTAGCTTACACTCTGACGGGTTTTGAAGCATAGTAGCAGTTGTTACTGGAAAGGTTAATTTCTTTTTTTCTTTTCTTTTTTAATAAGTTTTGACACATTCGAATCCACCATTGGCGGATTCTCCTATGTAGATGTCACAGACTCTGGAAACGGGTAACTAGACTTAAACCGGTGAGGTACTAAAGATCTCTGTCGTTTAGTAAATACCACCTCATTATTTGTCAGCGGTTCTTCAGTGTCTGTAAAAATGAGAGACTGACGTACCGCCCTGATGAGATTATCAATGCCGGCTGTCAAAATCCTCACTATATGACTGCTGGTCCAATTCACCTTCCTCATGCTCATCCTGCGCAGTCGCCAGGATCCAATATAGCAGAAACTGGGAAAGTATAGGACAAATGAGAACTATCTTTGTGACCCGAACTAGACTGGGATCTGTGCAAAGACGGAGACCTATTCTGAGACCCTCTGGTATCTCTTGTGGTCTCACCCGAGCCTCAATTTTTTTTTTTTTAATATATATATATTTTTTTTCTGCGTGTCTCTCTTGACGAGCAGCGCCCATTTTGTGAGGCAACAGACACTGACAGACATTGCAGTTACACTGCATCTTTCTTTTTGCTGGTGCCTTATTCATTATGTTGTACGACTGAAGGCAGTGCACGTGGCCAGACTATAGGAAAAACTGATCCAAAAAGTCCTACCAACACCCCTACGCCATCCGGTGGAGTATTGTTGTAGAACAGCCCTTCCTGGAAAAAGAAACAGAAAGCATGGTTAAAATGGCTTCCAGCCATGTGCTTACATTGTATAACATAGCATACTAGGTTATAAAGACGTGCCCTTATACTCTCAATATAATGCAGCGTTTCACAATATAAAGCAGCCTTACTATAACGCAGCCTTTTTCAATATAACGCAGCCGTTCTCAATATAAAGCAGACTTTCACAATATAAAGCAGCCTCTCTCAATATAATGCAGCATTTCACAATATAAAGCAGCATTCCACAATATAATGCAGCCTTTCTTAATATAAAGCAGCATTCCACAATATAATGCAGCCTTTCTTAATATAAAGCAGCATGGGGCGTGGCCTGGTCGTGGATGCAGGAGGCTGTGCAGCACACGAGCTCCTGAGTCAATAGCAGTTTTAACTGCTAAATTGCCTCTTACTCGGGGAATTATTACCCCCCATCTATCTACCTGGGCCCCCCAAGCATCGACCAGGGCGGTTGCGGAGCCGGCGGGTGCCCCCTGTACCCGTGCGGGTTGCGGCCTACCCTGCTAGCTGGAGCCGGGACCTCGCGCTCGGAGCAGCCCCGGACCGGAAGTTCGGCGCCCTGCGGCGGAGGGCCGAGAAGGAGCTGTCCCCATCACCCCTGGATCCCCCACACCACTCACCACTCTGCTTCTTCCCTGGGTGAGTCTCTCCCTGGCCGAGCCGCGCGGTGCGGCGATCCCCTGTGTACCCGGCGGTCAGCTTGGTGCAGGAGACGCCGGTCACGTGGTGCCGCTGCCGGGGCTGAGCGCGGCCGCTGCTGCACTCGCGAGTCTCCTGGGACCCCTCCTGGGCTCCGGAGACCCAGGCCACTGCCACCACTGATAGTACCCCGCAAGAGGGGTCTATATATATATATATATATATATATGGGGCATATAACAGGCACCTGAAGCAGGTGACCTGGCGGCGCCATCTTGGATCCTGGCAGTCACCTCTAACAGCCAGGAATAGCAGCCTAGAAAAGCACCCACAATAAGGGTAGCTGAACTGGGGGGATTTCTAGCCTTGCGGCCAACTAAGGTGTCGGAGAAGGGAGCTGCCGACACAGAACTCCAGCCTAACCCTGAATGCACATTCTTAGCCCGTCATAGAGAAGTGAGGCTCCCCCTTGTGGATCCCTATCACATCTCACCTCTCCTATTGTTATATTTGTCTGTATTATAACAAAGCACCTTGCCCATGAATATTCACCGTAGTACGACCAGCAAGGCTCCACTCAAAAGAAAATAGATGCCTCCTCCTGCCGCCATGTAGGGCCGCCTCGAGGGATGCCGGCTGACGCCTTCTGACACGTTCTACCACCCAAACGACCACAGATCTGTCTTGCGGACTCAGCAGTCTCTCGCTAGGTCCGACATGATAACGCATCCACCCTGGCATGTCCGTAATTAAGCGACTTACCGAACGCACTCACCACTGCATATGACACTCTCTTCTACAAGGTGGCGACATAGGGATTTGTGAATATCAGCCCCAAGCTCTGGGATACGGGTCCGGGGGAGTAATCAAGGTGTGACCTGAAGTACTGGGTCGCCCGACACCCCTGCTCCAGTACTGGCCGTGCAGGTTCCGACGCCCAAATCCCCTTCCTACCACCCATGAGTCGCAGGAAACGTAGGGGAGTGAAAACCTCTGCTTGCCAGTCTGACGTCACACCCCGCGCAGATTTAAGAAGGTTTCTCAATCTCCGGAAAGATACAGATATGGCGACTCCATCGACGCCTTCCTCTCCGGCACATGCTGAGAGGTTGGAGAAGCAAGGCGAACCCAGGGTGATTACACCAGATAGGAGCCCCGCTGGACAGCGGGACATGCAGAAGGTTCTCGCCCTCCTGCAGACCCTGCCCACTAAAGCGGACTTCACATCTTTGGAGAGTAAACTGCGAGATGTGGTCCACTCTGAGGTGTCCTCACTCCGGTCGGAACTGACTCAGCTGGGCTCTCGCATTGAAATATTGGAGACCAGGGGAGATGACTCCAACGCTTTCCAACACGCATTGGTGGATACTATCAGACTTCAAGCAGAGGAGATTCAGAAGTTGCACGACCATCTTGATGATATAGACAACAGGGGTCGTAGGAACAACCTGCGGGTGAGGGGCATCCCTGAAGACATACCACAGCAAAGCATCCCGGATGCCCTTAATAAGATCTTTGGTGCAGTCCTGGAAACCGACCCGAACGACCCCATCGTCTTTGACAGGGCACACAGAGCACTGCGCCCCAGAGGCTTGCAGTCCGACCGTCCAAGAGACATTATTTGCCGTCTACACTACTACAGCCAAAAAGAAGAGATAATCAGGAAACTTCGTAACGCTGGTGACCTAGACTTCAACGGCTCACCTATCCAGGTCTTCCAGGACCTTTCTCGCCACACCCTACAGTCTAGACGCCAATTAAAACCACTAACAGATGCCCTCCGCAAAAACAACATCAAATACAGATGGGGATTTCCCTTCAGCATCACAGCAACTAATGATGGCCGGTCTGCAACGATCAGGACCCCTGAGGATGTCGCCCCCTTCTGCTCCACCCTATCTATTGACCCAGTACAGGTCCCCGAATGGCAATCCGTAGGCTCGAGGATTCGCCCCCCCCAGGCTGATATACCTTTTCAAACTGTGGGATCCCCCTCAACAGCACAGAAACGGAATCGCTCCCTTCCGTCCCCGTTATCTTCACCATCCCACCCGGCTACGAAGACCTAAGCACCCCACCTTTGGAGTGGCATCTTTTTCTCACTACCCACGAGTGATTGGAATAAAGAGGACTGCTTCAATATGTCGGGTCACTGCGGGAGGGGCCACGGCTCCTACAGAAAGACCCCCTCCCTTGAGGCACCCTGAGGTTGTGGGACACGATGCCTCTCGGATCACCGTCTCTATATTCGATAGTCACATTATGCCCGAGGGACCTAGTCATCTCAGTCCCCCGAATAGAGTGAGATAGAAGCAACTTTGTCACGGTCTCGACTGCATTACCATAGTTTGGTTACAGTATTGCCCTTATTGTTGTGACATGCAATGTTCATATTGTTGTGGTCGCTAATTATGTTACACTGACACAGTTCGTGTTGGAGGGCCGATCCGTCCCTCCCTTGTTACCCCACTTACACCGCAATGTTTGGTCCTGGTACGATCGACGGGAACACTGTCCCCGTCGTTCGTTTCACCAGGAGCGGTGTTATGTCTTCATTTGTTCAAATGTTCTATATTGTTTTGCTTTTCTGTTCTATTGTTCTTCTTCTGTCCGCTACTTTCTCCCCTTTTCTTCTTCAGGTTCTCTCCTCCCTTCCAAAACTACCTAGGCACACCAACGCCCAAGCCCTACCCTATGCCGATGGGACCGTTGTCAGACCAGACTTACTATTTCTTTTTGGAACAGGTAAATGGCGTTACTAAAAGTAGTTTCTATTAATGCCAGGGGACTCAACATTCCTGAGAAGAGGTCAAGGGCCTTACGAGAATTGAAAGCCGAAAAAGCAGACGTTGCCTTTGTGCAAGAAACCCACTTTAAAGAGGGGGTGGCCCCCTCTCTCGGGAATCGTGACTTCCCTACAGGGTATTTCTCCAATAACGTGGAGGGTAAGACTCTGGGTGTAGCGATTCTATTTGCCAGACATGTCGCCCTGGCAGATGTAGTTTGCCTTAAACTTGTCCCTGGCAGGGCTCTGCTTATAAACTGCACTATCGCCAATAGAGCTTTTACCTTTCTTAATGTTTATGCCCCCAACAAGATACAGCCGGGCTTTTTGGAAAGAGTTCTCACACAAGCCCAACCCCACATTAATGGGGTTCTGCTCTTTGGCGGGGATTTAAACTGGTCCTTGGAACCCAGACTAGACTCCTCCAACCCCTCCCCTAGGTATTCGGACAAATTGCACCGTAGGGTTAGGAGGATTCTACATAACTTTCAACTCATGGATGTCTGGAGGATACAACACCCCTCCTCTCGAGATTTTACCTTTTATTCACACCCCCACAATACTTACACTAGGATTGACTACTTATTTATCCCGCATAGATTTTTGCACCTGGCTGAGGCATCTGCTGTGGGCAACATGTCCTGGACAGACCATGCTCCTGTCTCTTTGGGAATACGTCTGTCCCCTGCGCGCCCGAATTCCTACACGTGGCGACTAAACGAGATGATCATCCAGGATCCCGGTTGCCAGCAGCAGATAAGGGAGGCTATAGCCAACTATATCGAAGTTAACGACACAGAGGGAATCTCTAAAGTGGTAGTTTGGGAAGGCCATAAATGTGTAATAAGGGGAAAACTTATTCAACTGGGCGCCCATAGGAAAAGACAACATATGGCGGCACGGGAGGCCTTGCTACAAAAAATTCAAGCCTTAGAACTTCTCCATAAATCTACCATGTCTGATGACAACCTCCAATCATTACTAAAGGCGCGGAAGGAATTGGACTCGCTTATGTCCCACAGATTGAAGTTAGAAGCTAGGAAATGTCGTAGTCGTTATTTTCTATGGGGGAACAAGCCTGGGAAGCTGCTGGCGCGGGCTCTCCAGGCCCAGCGCGCGGCATCGTTTATACCTAAAGTAAAATCACATACGGGAACAACACAACACACCACGACTGAGATAGCAGCAGCCTTCCGACACTATTACACCCAGTTATACAATCTAAGAGACCCCACGGAGGCAGAATCTGACCTCTCCCGAAAGGCCTCTATTGCAGAGTTCTTACGTGAAATTAATTTCCCCACTCTTGCACCTGAAGAAGTCGAGTCACTTGAGAACCCCTACACTCTTGCAGAGCTTGAAGAGGCTGTCAAAGCCACCCCGAATGGCAGGAGTCCGGGCCCTGACGGCTTCTCGTTAGCATATTATAAGACATTTGGGGATGTTTTGCTACCTCTGATGCTTAGAGCCTTTAATCAGGTTTCAGACCAGTCCCTCTTCTCCCCCCAGTCTATGTTAGCACATATCACAGTGATTCATAAGGAGGGCAAAGACCCGTCACAATGTTCTAGCTATAGACCCATTTCCCTGCTAAATGTGGACTTGAAGCTATTCGCCAAATTAATGGCGAATCGCTTAAAACTCTTACTCCCAAAACTAATACACTCGGACCAGGTGGGTTTCGTTCCGGGCCGCGAGGCCAGGGACAACACCACGAAGGTGCTGGATTTAATTTATTACGCATCAACTTGTAAATCCCCCTCCATCCTCCTCTCAACAGACGCAGAAAAAGCGTTTGACAGAGTGGACTGGGATTTCCTGCTGGGGGTGTTGGAGCACATGGGCATGGGCAGGGTAGGCCTCCAGAGAATTAGGGCTCTGTACTCCGGCCCCGCTGCTCGCGTTCGTATCAATGGTGAACTATCAGACCCGTTCCAGATACGGAATGGCACTCGCCAGGGGTGTCCTCTGTCACCACTTATTTTTGTGCTTTGCATGGAGGCCCTGGCGAGGGCCATCCGACAGAATGTTGACATCACAGGGCTGCAGGTAGGGACGAAGGAGTACAAGCTTGCCCTGTTTGCAGATGACCTCCTTGCAGTGATTTCCAATCCCTTGACCTCTATACCCAACCTTCTTAAAGAGTTCAAGCGTTTTGGAACTCTCTCCAATTTTAAAATTAATTTGTCAAAATCTACAGCAATGAATTTAACACTAGACCAGACCAGCCTCCAAGTATTACAATCTATCTCGCCCTTTGCATGGCACCCAACACAATTAAAATATCTAGGAGTAATCCTACACAGGGATCTTTCCCAGATTTACCAATTAAATTTCCCCCCGTTACTATCAAAACTTCAATCTGACCTCTCCAAATGGGGTGGGAAAAAAATCTCATGGATAGGGAGAATAGCGGTAATCAAAATGAATATTTTGCCCAGAATTCTTTATCTACTACAAACTCTGCCGGTCACTATCCCTCGACCATGGTTTCTCTTACTACAACGAAAGATCAGAGACTACATTTGGGCGGGGCGTAAACCCCGATTTAAGCATGAGATTCTCTTTAGACGAAAACATCAGGGAGGCCTCCAGCTCCCCCACTTTCTATCCTACTACCATGCAGTACTCCTTACGAGGGTCATGGAGTGGAGTAGAGAACTCCACAGGAAACAATGGGTAGACATTGAACTGGCCTCTCTTCCCTCTCTTAACCAGAACTCCCCCTGGCTTTCTAAGGTCCCCCAGGTATTGCACCCACTAGCTGGCCCCATCTTTTCGTGCTGGCGCCTTTTACGCTCCCTCCCGCATCTTTCAGCACACCCCTCCCCACTCGCACCGTTGTTTGGGAATCCAGAGTTCCCCCCAGGGTATCACTCCCTGTCGTTCTATTTGTGGCAGGAAAGGGGCATCCTGAGAACTAATCAACTGCTAGACTCATCTGGTATAATACCTTTTCCCGAACTGCAAAATAAATGGAATTTACCCAATAAGGAAATCTGGAGATATCTCCAAATTAAACATTATCTACAGACTTTTTGCTCTTCTGGAAAGGGTATACGAGCACTGACTCTATTTGAACAGATGTGCCTCTCCCACACATACCCTAGACACACTCTCTCCACGTTCTACAAATGGATCTTGAACCATAGATTTTCTTCCCAACCGAAATTTGTCAGGGATTGGGAGCTGGACTTGGGGGGTTTGGTGACCACGGATGATTGGGAAGGTATTTATAAAAATACCTTCTCATTAACTACAAATGTGCTAGTCTTGGAAACTCACTACAAGGTACTTACAAGGTGGTATAGATGCCCAAATATCCTTGCGAAAATTTATCCTGGAGTACCCAACACGTGCTGGAGATGCGGGACCGCATTAGGTACCCCACTACATATATGGTGGGAATGCTCGCTTTTGCAACCATTTTGGCGCAAGGTGGTGGAGACAGCTAGCATTATCCTGGGGGAAGACTTACCCTTTTGCCCGGGTTTTTGGTTATTAAATCACACGCGTATACCTAGACATCACCTTAAGAAATCACTACTTCGCCATATTTTGAGTGCCTCTAAGGCAGTGATCCCAGTCCACTGGAAATCAACAGTGTCCCCCACTATGAGTGAATGGACGGCCCGCTTAGATCACTATATGGCAATGGAAGACCTTATTCTATCTTTGGAAACGAGAAACACTTCCTTCATAGCTACTTGGAGCCCATGGCTGGAATACAAAGACACAACACATCACAAATCCTCTCTTTAAGAGAAACCCATCCGCCATGCCTCCAGTAGTTATATGATATAAATCACGGTTAAAGCTCCTTTGGTTGGGAGGAGAAGGCCCCCCCCCCCCCTTCCCAAACCTTGTCTTTCTACGCTATCTTTCCTTTTACTCCTCTACATTGAGAGTAACACTACTCCTAATCCCTATCTTTTTCTCCCTACCTCCCGCTACCCTTCTTTCCTCTACTACTTCTACTCTTTCTCTTTTGTTTCAAGAAGTTGTAATCCACGAAATGTATTAGACCATACTCCTTTATGCCTTATTTATATTTCTTTCTCTGGAGGCGAGATGCATATGTGGAGGAGAGATATCCCCCTTTACGGGTCTTTCTGTTGTACGTGGTACTGAGTTTCTCCAGAGGATGTTTCTCTGATGGTACTAGATGATATAGTAATGTTTCTGCAATTTCTTGTTTTTTGCCTATTTCGAAACTTCAATAAAAACTATTTGCAAAAAAAAAAAAATATAAAGCAGCATTTCACAATATAAAGCAGCATTTCACAATATAAAGCAGCATTTCACAATATAACGCAGCATTTCACAATATAAAGCAGCATTTCACAATATAATGCAGCATTTCTCAATATAAAGCAGCATTTCTAAATATAAAGCAGGCTTTACTTAATAATTTATAATCTAGGCTTAACAGCCTGTCTAGTACTGCTGCTGTGGGCATTATGTCCCCCCCTTCAGCTGCGCTGCATGTAAAGGGGACAGACCGCGGCAGCCCTGAGCGCTGTCCGCGGTCTGAGTGAGGGCTGAGCCGCCGCAACTCCCCCCCCCCCCAGCGTGAGCTCCCGTACTGTGTAGCGGGCGCTCTGTAATATTGGGGAGTGGTGTGGAGCGGGTATTAGCGGGCGGCGGCGGCGGCAACAGGTATCATCTGGCTGACTCCCCTCAGTGCCGGATCCTTACACTGACGTGCGGGTTGGGAGCGGCGGCTAGAGCGGGCGCTAGGGAGCCTGTGAAGAGTGGCAGGCAGCAGGGGATTAGCGGCCGGCGGCGAGCAACAGCTATGGCGGCGCGCAGTCCCCACACACGGTGGGGCGGCAGCGGTAGCTGACCGCCCCTGTCATAAATACCTGTGAGTCCTGTGCTGTGACAGGGCTTTGTAGCTGACCTGTGCTCTTGGGCTCTGATGGGGCTTCTCCAGCAAGCTCCGTCCAGTCCTCTCTGCAGCCTCAGCTGAAGTTAGCTGAGCTGCTTGTGGCTGTGAGGGGGCTCCTATTGTGAGGCCCGACACGCCAAGAGCTGCACGCAGCAGCTTCTGTAATCCCGGACCCATAGCTTTTGTGTAAGATTGGAAGGGATTATAATCAGAAACAAGTAGAAAAAAAAAAAATATCTAAAAGTAAAATATGTATGTCCCCCCCTGGAGGTCCACACTTGTGCTTCCTATCCATGTGAACACCGAAAAAACACTGGGGTATTCTGGGAGTATGGAGGGGAGGAGAGTTACTGAAATTTAAATATTCAGTGACTGTCCTTGCTAACACCGTCCATATCCCAAGAGTACTCCAGTAACCCCTAGTGGATGAAAAATAAATAGTGCTGAGTTTACTTGGCCAAAAGGGCGTGGTGTGGCTGGCTCCATTTTCTGTGTCTTCCTGCGGGCTCTGTGTGGGTTATACTGTGTTTTCACCTTCTGTGTGTGGGTGTGTGTGTGTCCCTTCACGTTACCATGTCCAGGGACTGTGTTTCCTGCACAGCAGAGTGTCTGTCCTCCCCAGGAGACTTGCTACTATGTACCCAGAATAGTACACATTCTCAGGCCAGTGGGGCAGAGCCCCCATGGTTAGATTCCATTAAGGGGATGATATCTAATATTTCTACAAAATTATCCCATACTGAGAAAGAGACACAATACTTAAGTCAGTCTATGGATGACCTGATAAATAGAGATTCAGTTCCCATATCAGCGTCTCAGACCCCTACCATTTGCCCACAAAGGCGTACTCTGGCCCAGCTCATGCAGGCTGATACTGATGACGATACATCAGGCACAGAGGAAGGTGAAGTGGATGCGAGTGGGGGGATGCAGTCCTGTCACAAGGAATACAGGCCCTGATAGAATCTATTAGAGATGTCCTGCACATTCCTGACAAGGTGGAGGAGGCGGAGGAGAAATCTTATTTTAATGTAAAAAAAATTCCTCAGCTACTTTTACAGCATCAAAGGAATTGAATGCTCTGTTTGAGGAAACTTGGGCTAATCCTGACAAAAAGTTTCAGATCCCTAGAAGGTTAATCTTATAATTTCTCTTTCCTCTGGAGGATAAAAAGAAATGGGAAAACCCACCAATTGTGGACGCATCAGTATCTAGGTTGTCACGTAAGATAGTCTTACCTGTTCCTGGGGCAGCATCCTTAAAGGACACGGCTGACCGCAAGATTGAGACCACTCTCAAATCCTTTTACAATGCTGCTGGGGTGGCCCAGAGACCCATTATTGCTTGTGCATGGATTACTAGGGCCATTGCTAAATGGTCGGGTAATATAATTAAAATTATATCAAATGATCCTGATAGGAAAATTCAATACAGGCGCTATTGATAAAAAATAACCACACTAATAAGTTTTGCTTTTATGCAGCTCTCATACAGTAATCTGAAATAACCGAGAGGATAAATATTGTAAAAATATATATAGACTTAACTATAAAGAGAGAGCGCAAATAGTAAAGTGTAAAAACAATTTATTATCATTAAAAAAAACCAATTGGTATATTGATAAAACATTACTTGTATAATAATGAAACCACATCAAATAACTTAAACCATTGTGTGCATCGGCGCACTGATATACATAAACAGTCCCAGTTTGAACGTATTTATTAATGTCCAAGAATTCCTAAATGGACAAAAATGTGAATGAATGTCCAGGACCAATTAGTTGCTCACTAAATTAGCCACGTTAGAAGATATTTGTATAGATAATGCAACTTATTATAGGTGCCAGCCTTTTTGATATAATAGAAGTATGTGCAAAAATTAAGCTATACACTCCGCTGGAAATGAAATAAATGATCCACCTCATCCATATAATGCAGTCACAACCCCCGTTGTTATTACATGTAATATCTCACTGCTGATGTCCTTTGTAGCTGCCGTCTCTTGAGCTCCGAACGGTGCGACCGTAGCCGTATCAATACGGGGAGACGCTGCCAACCCTATGGCACAAGGGCAAAGGCAACGATGGGGGACGGCAGTAGGAGATGGTGAGTCCCACACTGGGACGGCGCAGCCGCAAGGAGCACGGGCGGTCTGCAGGTGATCTGTCCCTGGCTTGGACAAAACGGCTGGGAGCAAAACAGGTGGTCTGCAGGAAGATGAATCCCAAGCTGGGATGGAGCGGCTATCGGCGGCACGAGTGGTCTGCACAGCGGCTGTACCAGAATAAGTAGAGCTGGCCAAACAATGGGTGATGTGACTATCACTAGAGATGAGCGCCTGAAATTTTTCGGGTTTTGTGTTTTGGTTTTGGGTTCGGTTCCGCGGCCGTGTTTTGGGTTCGAACGCGTTTTGGCAAAACCTCACCGAATTATTTTTGTCGGATTCGGGTG
Source organism: Pseudophryne corroboree (assembly GCF_028390025.1). Classification (NCBI taxonomy): domain Eukaryota; kingdom Metazoa; phylum Chordata; class Amphibia; order Anura; family Myobatrachidae; genus Pseudophryne; species Pseudophryne corroboree. The sequence goes on from NC_086444.1 coordinate 782,655,209, forward strand.
TGTTTTGGATTCGGGTGTTTTTATCCAAAAACACTAAAAAACAGCTTAAATCATAGAATTTGGGGGTCATTTTGATCCCAAAGTATTATTAACCTCAAAAACCATAATTTACACTCATTTTCAGTCTATTCTGAATACCTCACAATATTATTTTTAGTCCTAAAATTTGCACCGAGGTCGCTGTGTGAGTAAGATAAGCGACCCTAGTGGCCGACACAAACACCGGGCCCATCTAGGAGTGGCACTGCAGTGTCACGCAGGATGTCCCTTCCAAAAAACCCTCCCCAAACAGCACATGACGCAAAGAAAAAAAGAGGCGCAATGAGGTAGCTGTGTGAGTAAGATTAGCGACCCTAGTGGCCGACACAAACACCGGGCCCATCTAGGAGTGGCACTGCAGTGTCACGCAGGATGGCCCTTCCAAAAAACCCTCCCCAAACAGCACATGACGCAAAGAAAAAAAGAGGCGCAATGAGGTAGCTGTGTGAGTAAGATTAGCGACCCTAGTGGCCGACACAAACACCGGGCCCATCTAGGAGTGGCACTGCAGTGTCACGCAGGATGGCCCTTCCAAAAAACCCTCCCCAAACAGCACATGACGCAAAGAAAAAAAGAGGCGCAATGAGGTAGCTGACTGTGTGAGTAAGATTAGCGACCCTAGTGGCCGACACAAACACCGGGCCCATCTAGGAGTGGCACTGCAGTGTCACGCAGGATGTCCCTTCCAAAAAAACCTCCCCAAACAGCACATGACGCAAAGAAAAAAAGAGGCGCAATGAGGTAGCTGTGTGAGTAAGATTAGCGACCCTAGTGGCCGACACAAACACCGGGCACATCTAGGAGTGGCACTGCAGTGTCACGCAGGATGTCCCTTCCAAAAAACCCTCCCCAAACAGCACATGACGCAAAGAAAAAAAGAGGCGCAATGAGGTAGCTGTGTGAGTAAGATTAGCGACCCTAGTGGCCGACACAAACACCGGGCCCATCTAGGAGTGGCACTGCAGTGTCACGCAGGATGTCCCTTCCAAAAAACCCTCCCCAATCAGCACATGATGCAAAGAAAAAGAAAAGAAAAAAGAGGTGCAAGATGGAATTATCCTTGGGCCCTCCCACCCACCCTTATGTTGTATAAACAAAACAGGACATGCACACTTTAACCAACCCATCATTTCAGTGACAGGGTCTGCCACACGACTGTGACTGATATGACGGGTTGGTTTGGACCCCCCCCAAAAAAGAAGCAATTAATCTCTCCTTGCACAAACTGGCTCTACAGAGGCAAGATGTCCACCTCATCTTCACCCTCCGATATATCACCGTGTACATCCCCCTCCTCACAGATTATCAATTCGTCCCCACTGGAATCCACCATCTCAGCTCCCTGTGTACTTTGTGGAGGCAATTGCTGCTGGTCAATGTCTCCGCGGAGGAATTGATTATAATTCATTTTAATGAACATCATCTTCTCCACATTTTCTGGATGTAACCTCGTACGCCGATTGCTGACAAGGTGAGCGGCGGCACTAAACACTCTTTCGGAGTACACACTTGTGGGAGGGCAACTTAGGTAGAATAAAGCCAGTTTGTGCAAGGGCCTCCAAATTGCCTCTTTTTCCTGCCAGTATAAGTACGGACTGTGTGACGTGCCTACTTGGATGCGGTCACTCATATAATCCTCCACCATTCTATCAATGTTGAGAGAATCATATGCAGTGACAGTAGACGACATGTCCGTAATCGTTGTCAGGTCCTTCAGTCCGGACCAGATGTCAGCATCAGCAGTCGCTCCAGACTGCCCTGCATCACCGCCAGCGGGTGGGCTCGGAATTCTGAGCCTTTTCCTCGCACCCCCAGTTGCGGGAGAATGTGAAGGAGGAGATGTTGACAGGTCGCGTTCCGCTTGACTTGACAATTTTGTCACCAGCAGGTCTTTCAACCCCAGCAGACCTGTGTCTGCCGGAAAGAGAGATCCAAGGTAGGCTTTAAATCTAGGATCGAGCACGGTGGCCAAAATGTAGTGCTCTGATTTCAACAGATTGACCACCCGTGAATCCTTGTTAAGCGAATTAAGGGCTGCATCCACAAGTCCCACATGCCTAGCGGAATCGCTCCCTTTTAGCTCCTTCTTCAATGCCTCCAGCTTCTTCTGCAAAAGCCTGATGAGGGGAATGACCTGACTCAGGCTGGCAGTGTCTGAACTGACTTCACGTGTGGCAAGTTCAAAGGGCATCAGAACCTTGCACAACGTTGAAATCATTCTCCACTGCGCTTGAGACAGGTGCATTCCATCTCCTATATCGTGCTCAATTGTATAGGCATGAATGGCCTTTTGCTGCTCCTCCAACCTCTGAAGCATATAGAGGGTTGAATTCCACCTCGTTACCACTTCTTGCTTCAGATGATGGCAGGGCAGGTTCAGTAGTTTTTGGTGGTGCTCCAGTCTTCTGTACGTGGTGCCTGTACGCCGAAAGTGTCCCGCAATTTTTCTAAGCCACCGACAGCATCTCTTGCACGCCCCTGTCGTTTTTTAAAAAATTCTGCACCACCAAATTCAAGGTATGTGCAAAACATGGGACGTGCTGGAATTTGCCCATATTTAATGCACACACAATATTGCTGGCGTTGTCCGATGCCACAAATCCACAGGAGAGTCCAATTGGGGTAAGCCATTCCGCGATGATCTTCCTCAGTTGCCGTAAGAGGTTTTCAGCTGTGTGCGTATTCTGGAAAGCGGTGATACAAAGCGTAGCCTGCCTAGGAAAGAGTTGGCGTTTGCGAGATGCTGCTACTGGTGCCGCCGCTGCTGTTCTTGCGGCGGGAGTCCATACATCTACCCAGTGGGCTGTCACAGTCATATAGTCCTGACCCTGCCCTGCTCCACTTGTCCACATGTCCGTGGTTAAGTGGACATTGGGTACAACTGCATTTTTTAGGAGACTGGTGAGTCTTTTTCTGACGTCCGTGTACATTCTCGGTATCGCCTGCCTAGAGAAGTGGAACCTAGATGGTATTTGGTAACGGGGGCACACTGCCTCAATAAATTGTCTAGTTCCCTGTGAACTAACGGCGGATACCGGACGCACGTCTAACACCAACATAGTTGTCAAGGACTCAGTTATCCGCTTTGCAGTAGGATGACTGCTGTGATATTTCATCTTCCTCGCAAAGGACTGTTGAACAGTCAATTGCTTACTGGAAGTAGTACAAGTGGGCTTACGACTTCCCCTCTGGGATGACCATCGACTCCCAGCGGCAACAACAGCAGCGCCAGCAGCAGTAGGCGTTACACGCAAGGATGCATCGGAGGAATCCCAGGCAGGAGAGGACTCGTCAGACTTGCCAGTGACATGGCCTGCAGGACTATTGGCATTCCTGGGGAAGGAGGAAATTGACACTGAGGGAGTTGGTGGGGTGGTTTGCGTGAGCTTGGTTACAAGAGGAAGGGATTTACTGGTCAGTGGACTGCTTCCGCTGTCACCCAAAGTTTTTGAACTTGTCACTGACTTATTATGAATGCGCTGCAGGTGACGTATAAGGGAGGATGTTCCGAGGTGGTTAACGTCCTTACCCCTACTTATTACAGCTTGACAAAGGGAACACACGGCTTGACACCTGTTGTCCGCATTTCTGGTGAAATACCTCCACACCGAAGAGCTGATTTTTTTGGTATTTTCACCTGGCATGTCAACGGCCATATTCCTCCCACGGACAACAGGTGTCTCCCCGGGTGCCTGACTTAAACAAACCACCTCACCATCAGAATCCTCCTGGTCAATTTCCTCCCCAGCGCCAGCAACACCCATATCCTCCTCATCCTGGTGTACTTCAACACTGACATCTTCAATCTGACTATCAGGAACTGGACTGCGGGTGCTCCTTCCAGCACTTGCAGGGGGCGTGCAAATGGTGGAAGGCGCATGCTCTTCACGTCCAGTGTTGGGAAGGTCAGGCATCGCAACCGACACAATTGGACTCTCCTTGTGGATTTGGGATTTCAAAGAACGCACAGTTCTTTGCGGTGCTTTTGCCAGCTTGAGTCTTTTCAGTTTTCTAGCGAGAGGCTGAGTGCTTCCATCCTCATGTGAAGCTGAACCACTAGCCATGAACATAGGCCAGGGCCTCAGCCGTTCCTTGCCACTCCGTGTGGTAAATGGCATATTGGCAAGTTTACGCTTCTCCTCCGACAATTTTATTTTAGGTTTTGGAGTCCTTTTTTTTCTGATATTTGGTGTTTGGGTTTGACATGCTCTGTACTATGACATTGGGCATCGGCCTTGGCAGACGACGTTGCTGGCATTTCATCGTCTCGGCCATGACTAGTGGCAGCAGCTTCAGCACGAGGTGGAAGTGGATCTTGATCTTTCCCTAATTTTGGAACCTCAACTTTTTTGTTCTCCATATTTTATAGGCAGAACTAAAAGGCACCTCAGGTAAACAATGGAGATGGATGGATTGGATACTAGTATACAATTATGGACGGACTGCCACGGTTAGGTGGTATAAAAAAACCACGGTTAGGTGGTATATAATACAATTATGGATGGACGGACTGCCTGCCGAGTGCCGACACAGAGGTAGCCACAGCCGTGAACTACCGCACTGTACACTGGTTGATAAAGAGATAGTAGTATACTCGTAACAACTAGTATGACGACGGTATAAAGAATGAAAAAAAAACCACGGTTAGGTGGTATATATTATAATACAATTATGGATGGACGGACTGCCTGCCGAGTGCCGACACAGAGGTAGCCACAGCCGTGAACTACCGCACTGTACACTGGTTGATAAAGAGATAGTAGTATACTCGTAACAACTAGTATGACGACGGTATAAAGAATGAAAAAAAAACCACGGTTAGGTGGTATATAATACAATTATGGTTGGACGGACTGCCTGCCGAGTGCCGACACAGAGGTAGCCACAGCCGTGAACTACCGCACTGTACACTGGTTGATAAAGAGATAGTAGTATACTCGTAACAACTAGTATGACGACGGTATAAAGAATGAAAAAAAAAACCACGGTTAGGTGGTATATAATACAATTATGGTTGGACGGACTGCCTGCCGAGTGCCGACACAGAGGTAGCCACAGCCGTGAACTACCGCACTGTACACTGGTTGATAAAGAGATAGTAGTATACTCGTAACAACTAGTATGACGACTGTATAAAGAATGAAAAAAAAACCACGGTTAGGTGGTATATATTATAATACAATTATGGTTGGACGGACTGCCTGCCGAGTGCCGACACAGAGGTAGCCACAGCCGTGAACTACCGCACTGTACACTGGTTGATAAAGAGATAGTAGTATACTCGTAACAACTAGTATGACGACGGTATAAAGAATGAAAAAAAAACCACGGTTAGGTGGTATATATTATAATACAATTATGGATGGACGGACTGCCTGCCGAGTGCCGACACAGAGGTAGCCACAGCCGTGAACTACCGCACTGTACACTGGTTGATAAAGAGATAGTAGTATACTCGTAACAACTAGTATGACGACGGTATAAAGAATGAAAAAAAAACCACGGTTAGGTGGTATATAATACAATTATGGTTGGACGGACTGCCTGCCGAGTGCCGACACAGAGGTAGCCACAGCCGTGAACTACCGCACTGTACACTGGTTGATAAAGAGATAGTAGTATACTCGTAACAACTAGTATGACGACGGTATAAAGAATGAAAAAAAAACCACGGTTAGGTGGTATATATTATAATACAATTATGGATGGACGGACTGCCTGCCGAGTGCCGACACAGAGGTAGCCACAGCCGTGAACTACCGCACTGTACTGTGTCTGCTGCTAATATAGACTGGTTGATAAAGAGATAGTATACAATACTACTAATATACTGGTGGTCAGGCACTGGTCACCACTAGTCACACTGGCAGTGGCACTCCTGCAGCAAAAGTGTGCACTGTTTAATTTTAATATAATATTATTTATCATGTACTCCTGGCTCCTGCTATAACAACCTGCAGTGCTCCCCAGTCTCCCCCACAATTATAAGCTTTATATACAATACATTTATGTGCAGCACACTGGGCTGAGCAGTGCACACAGACTGAGTCACTGTGTGACTGTGTATCGTTTTTTTCAGGCAGAGAACGGATATATTAAATAAAACAAACAACTGCACTGTCTCTGGTGGTCACTGGTCACTGTGGTCGTCAGTCACTAAACTCTGTCTGCACTCTCTTCTAATCTACAGTATCACAGCAATCTCTCTCTCTCTCTCTCTCTTCTAAATCTAATCTAAATGGAGAGGACGCCAGCCACGTCCTCTCCCTATCAATCTCAATGCACGTGTGAAAATGGCGGCGACGCGCGGCTCCTTATATAGAATCCGAGTCTCGCGAGAATCCGACAGCGTCATGATGACGTTCGGGCGCGCTCGGGTTAACCGAGCAAGGCGGGAAGATCCGAGTCGCTCGGACCCGTGAAAAAAAAAGTGAAGTTCGTGCGGGTTCGGATTCAAAGAAACCGAACCCGCTCATCTCTAACTATCACCTTTATGCGTTTCTCCAATGTAAACAGCTGTCGGTTTCCTCAGAAGGTATTCCTGATGCTTGGGAGTCCCAAGTATTTAAAGACATTATCCACTAATAGGTGCTGATTTTACCTGCATGTTAATTATCAGCAGGTGCTCCCTTATCCTGCAAATCAATCCTATACAGGTGTGCATCAAGAATTTGAATTTAAATGTGTGGTTTTCATTATATCACTGGTTCAACAGTACAAATGTTTTTATCCAATGCACATTGCATATATAAAATTGTAAATAAAACCATCTAAAAGAACTATAAATAAAATACAAAACAGAAAAATATATTTACATATTAAGTAATAGTATGGGCATCACGGAGAGAGACAATATCGATTTATATGGGTCTTTTTTCAGGATTAAGTATAACTTCTAGCATCCTCATTGCATGTGGAGCCGCTGTGGCTCAACACACTAATAACCAGTACCATTCAACACTGAAGTCTGGGTTTGAATCTTGCTCAGGAACAATTTTTTGATGGTTTCAATTTTATCCATATTTCATATTGATTGTTATTATAATTTCAATATTAGTTTCTTATTTTATTATTTTAGTTGCTGTTGTTGTACACAACCCTGAATTTAGCCCAACATCACTTATGCATCAATTACTACATTTAATACCAATAATAAATAGAAGAAATATGGGAGAATACAACTGATAGTTGCACTCCTATTATAACGATGCAAAACCGATTAAATACATTATCATATAAATTTCAAATGCTAGCCTAACTATCCGTAAGAAGGATATAAATTAGATCAATGAATTTAATCTAAATATTTCATCCATGAATGAATAAATCTGCGTTAATGGTAGGATATATAGCAATAAATCCAATATTAATCCTCCATAACCAGATAGAAAATAATGCTGACTCAATATACACAAAAAAATATATCTAGATGATAATAGAGAATATAAAGGAAGACATCCTAATGATAAGTTTAATAAAAAGATAATGAGGAGAGAAAAAAAAAAAAAAAAAGAATGCTCACATCTGAAGCCCAGTTCCCTTTATAAATCGCCCTAAAGGCAATTTACCACTACTAAGCTAGTATACATACATATGAGACGTAAATATCATTTAATTCAATACAGTCGTTGAGACATTTGGGAAAAAGAGTCCCCAAGGTATATATCCAGAAAGCCTCACGTTTACAAAGATGGTTATATCTATCACCTCCTCGGGTAGTAGGTCTAACATGTTCTAGACCCTGCACTTTTATTGATTTAATATCACCACCATGAGCTTCGGTGACATTTCTCACTAAGCTATGATGACTATGGCTTTTAAGTATGTTATTTCTATGTTCTAGAAATCTTATGCATAACATGCGTGTTGCTAGGCCCACATACTGGATACCACAGATACAGTTGATGACGTATATGACATAATTGGTTTGACAATCTATACTACCTTGTACTTCGAGTCCCATATGTATGTGAATGTATAGTAGTGGCTCTATCGATGATAAATTGGAACATAATGCACCTTTCTCCTACATTTAAAACAACCAGTCGATTTTACAGATTTTTGTAACCAAGTGTTTTTATTATCAGTTGCCAAGTTGGGGTCCAGAGATCTATAGTGACTAGGAGCTAAATAAGTTCGTAAAATTGATGCTTTTTTAAAAGTAATATATGGTTTTTGATCCAAAATAGTGGACAGAATCCGATCTGTTTTTAATTTTAATATGGGATAGTTTTTATTGATAATCTTTTTAAGTTCTCTAGAGCACGTATTAAACTTGGTGATAAATCTGGGTTGTTGTAAGTCAATATCAGATGTACAATCCACATCTAATTTAGGTACCAAAAGGGATTCCCTATCTCTAGAACGGGTTACGTGAGCTAGTGAATATGTAATTCCCAAGCACAGGAACGTGATGCTGTAGTTAGGACAAGGAATGGCAGTAACCTCTAGGACCCTACCTCCGTTGTTTCACCCGCTTGGTCAGTCTACGCCTGCGAGACTATGTGTTCTTGGGCCTACGGCAGCCGCGTTTGAAGGGTGTATTAGGTCTGCCCAACTCCGATGCCCCCAGGTCTTAATATGAGACAAGGCGTAAACTGAGACGGGATGATAACAAGGGGACCTCTAACTAAACAAAACTCAGAGCTAGGGGCTACTAAAAACTAAACGTATGTGCGGCACGCCGCCAAAGGAAAAGGACAACAAAGGTTCTACTCTCCACACCCTAAACGGCACCGTCGCGTACCGGGGAGGACAGTTAGGGCGGAAACCTCCGCAAAAACACCAGCACTAGTTTTACCAAAGAATACTGCGGCCTAGGCCGCAAGACGCGGCAGAAGCTGCTACTCACGACACCGGGAGAGTAACCAAATGAACAAGAACACCAAGATGACAGGCACAGGTTACAACTGACTGTAACACTGGAAAGACTCCCACGACCGGCTTCCGAACACCAGGACTCAGGACCACAGGGAACAGAATCGACCAGATAACAGCACGCTGGACTAGGACTTCTGCAGAGCAGGAACAGCACACAGAAAGCTATCACCGGCGCCTGTGTCAGGCACTGAGGGAGAATATAACAGGGAGCTCTCCAATAGCTGCAGCGAAGCTCAATTTGTAATGTTGTGCAGCTGCCCTGCTGCACGACCAGAGCTGACAGGTGGATTGATTGATAGGAAGCAACGGGGAACGCGGTTCGCCTGTGGCGTCCCCGTTGCTAAGGGTCCGGAATCTCAGAGCACACGGTGTCCCGGCATTGCTAGGCGCCGTGCGCGTCCCAGCGTTGCTAGGTGCCGTGTGGGGACAGGAGGAGGCGCGCCGGCCATGACGTGCCGGGACCGTTGCCTAGCAACGGTCGGGCGCCGGCGAGAGCCGCCGCGCCTAACAGTGGCGAGTTCTGCAGCCTGTGTCTCAAATTCTTCTAACTGAGAACAATTACGACGAATTCTGAGGTATTGGCTTTTTGGTATGATATTAAGCCATGGACGGAAGTGGCAACTTCTATAGTTCAAAAAATTATTGGTATCAACCTCTTTGCGGAAGGTGGATGTGACTAATCTATCATCGTCAATTCTAATGTCTATATCCAAAAAATGAATATGTGAAGAGTGCACAGTGCTGGTGAACCATAAACCAAAATCATTGGAGTTAAGATGTGTCAAAAAGAAAAACGTGGATTGTAAATCCCCATCCCAAATAAACAACAGGTCATCGATGTAGCGACCATAGAGCACCAGGTTCGCCCCAAATGCCCTCCCCCCCCCCCCCCCAGATGAGGGACTCTTCGAGTCGACCCATATGTAGATTAGCAAAGCTTGGGGCGAACCTGGCGCCCATTGCCACACTGAGGACCTGTAAATAAAATTGACCGTCAAAAGTGAAGTAGTTGTGTGACAAAATAAATTTGATGGCTTTTAATATAAATTGGCAAAGTGAATCATCAATGGACTCATCAGATTTTAAATAAAATTCTGTAGCCACTATTCCTTTGTGGTGAGGTATATTACTATATAGGGATTCAACATCACATGTTAAGAACATGTAGTTCTTTTTCCACTTCACGCTCTTAATCATATTTATAAAGTGGGTGGAATCTCTAATATATGATTTAAGGGTGTGAACATGTGGTTGTAAAAAAAAAAAAAATCAACAAAAGCAGATAAATTAGACGTGAGGGACCCGACACCAGAAATTATAGGACGTCGAGGAGGTGTTTGGAGGGACTTATGTATTTTAGGGAGGTGATAATACGTGGGGATAATGGGAAATTTGTTGAACAGAAAAGCATGTTCATTTTTGGATAGAGTACCATTTCTCATAGCTGTATCAAGAAAGAATTTGATTTTCAACTGATACTGAATAGTAGGATCATCCTTTAATGCAGTATAAAATTGAATATTTTTAAGTTGCCTAAAGGCTTTCGTCAGATAATCCTTACGGTCCTGTATCACAGTTCCACCCCCCTTATCTGCGGGTGGTCTTCAGTATGCCGACTGACGGGATCCCGGCGCACAGTATACCGTCGCCGGGATCCCGACAGCCGGCATACCAATACTTATTCTCCCTCGTGGGGGTCCACGCCCCCCCTAGAGGGAGAATAAAATAGTGTGGCGCACGTAGCGCGCCACCGTGCCTGTAGCGTGGCGAGCGCAGCGAGCCCGCAAGGGGCTCATTTGCGCTCGCCACACTGTCGGTAAGCCGGCGGTCGGGCTCCCGGCGCCGATATGCTGGTCGCCGTGAGCCCGACCGCCGGCATATCGTAGTGAACCCTTATCTGCAGCTTTTATGATTATACTACTGTCCCCCATAAGACTCTTAGGAGCTAGTCTCTCTCGGGGATGTAGATTATCCTTCCTCCGCAATGTAGATTTGGAAGTGGCACAGAAAATCCTGTAATGTAAGATTGCAGAAAGCTTCTATATTCCCACTTATATGTTGTAAGGGATAAAATTCTGATCTCTTTGGAAATCCTGTGTCTTTCCCCATATTTCTATCCACATTATAAAGTTGGATAGTAGAATGACCTAGATTACTGCTCTCTTCTTCTAATTCTAGCAGTGCATTCAGTCCAACAACATCTTCTGAATCCAATACAATAGGGATACCTGATGTGCCTCTTTTTTTCAATTTTTTTTTGGGTAAAATATCTTTTCCTGCAAAGGTCCCTAGTATACAGGTTGAGTATCCCATATCCAAATATTCCGAAATACGGAATATTCCGAAATACGGACTTTTTTGAGTGAGTGTGAGATAGTGAAACCTGAATGTAGACACACGTTGTTTAATGCACAAAGTTATAAAATATATTGGCTAAAATGACCTTCAGGCTGTGTGTATAAAGTGTATATGTAACATAAATGCATTCTGTGCTTAGATTTAGGTCCCATCGCCATGATATCTCATTATGGGATGCAATTATTCCAAAATACGGAAAAATCCGATATCCAAAATACCTCTGGTCCCAAGCATTTTGGATAAGGGATACTCAACCTGTATTTGTTTAATTTTATAAATAGACCAAAGAGGTCTGGTTTCTGTCCTGGGGCAAGTTTAAGGCCCTTTGCTATAATCGCCTTTTCGCCATCAGTGAGAATGTGAGAAGAAATATTAAACAGACCTTTATGTCTCAACTGTTTCTTGCATTCTTGGAAATGTTTCCTTCTGCCTCCTCTGACTACTCTAGTTCTAATTCTTTTCTCTTTGGGGTTTCTTGTTGTATTGCACTGAAGCGATTTTTGTGTTTCCAGATGGGATATACATCCTGATTTAAAAAATGCCCTGAATTGGGTTTCTTAGTATTTTGTTGTGTTTTGGGTCTGGCTCCCTGTTCACCCTGAAAAGTGGAGGAGTGATTCTGTTTATGAGGTGAAGTATTACCAGGAGCATTTCTTTTTATCCCATATTTAGATGATTGTTGAGATTTAAAATCAAGAGTGGAATTCCCTCTATAGGAAGAATTATCTCTATGAGTCTGCTGCTTGTTAAAGGCCTGGTGTCTAGTATTGGATCCAGATCTGTTGTTGGATCTAGCTCTATTCGACTTGACCCGAGGCCTAAATCTATCTGTTTTTGGAACTCTATTGTATGTCTTGACTTGGCCTTGTTTATAGTCAAATTGATCTCTCTGGAATTTTTTATTTTTAGTGGCAATAAGAATTTGTTCAAATTCTTCGATTTTACAATTCACAGTATAATCCTGATCTCTATAATCAGACCTCACACTAAAAGGTTCTAATAATTTTTGAATATTACTGACTTCTACCGAAGTAGATTGTACTTTCTCTTCCCGATGTGAGATCAATAGATCAATAAGGGAGAAAGAACATTCATCTAAGATGCTATTCCATTTTTGGGTAAGAATTTCATCATCTTTAAAAGAACAGGATTTAAAAACTCTAAGTCCTGTAGGTATCATTCTTTCATTTTTATATTTGTTTAATAACATTTTGTCTAACCAATGCCTCGTTTCCATTTTCAGTAAGGTTTCAAGTTAACCAAACAGCTGTTTCATATCCAATGGATTAGCTGTTTCATTTTCAAAATCTTTACTCATAGCCTTACTGAAAATAGAATTACGTCTCGCATTCCTATCATTTATATCTCTCTGCGATGCCATATCAAAGCTGCCTGAGTTTAACAGAAAAGTAGACCAATAAAAATATATCAAATGATCAGGATAGGAAAATTCAATACAGGCGCTATTATAACCACACTAATAAGTTTAGCTTTTATGCAGCTCTCACACAGTAATGTGAAATAACTGAGAGGATAAATATTGTAAAATATATATAGACTTAACTATACAAGAGAGCGCAAATAGTAAAGTGTAAAAACAATTATCATAAAAAAAACCAATTGGTATATTGATAAAACATTACTTGTATAATAATGAAACCACATCAAATAACTTAAACCATTGTGTGCACCGGCGCACTGATATCCATAAACAGTCCCAGTTTGAATGTATTTATTAATGTCCAAGAATTCCTAAATGGACAATAATGTGAATGAATGTCCAGGACCAATTAGTGGCTCACTAAATTAGCCACGTTAGAGGATATTTGTATAGATAATACAACTTATTATAGGTGCCAGCCTTTTTGATATAATAGAAGTATGTGCCGAAATTAAGCTTTACACTCCGCTGGAAATTAATTTAATGATCCTCCTCATCCATATAATGCAGTCACAACCCCCGTAGTTATTACATGTAATATCTCACCGTTGATGTCCTTTGTAGCTGCAGTCTCTTGAGCTCCGAACGGTGCGACCGTAGCCGTATCAATACGGGGAGATGCTGCACCCTATGGCACAAGGGCCGAGGCAACGATGGGGGACGGCAGTAGGAGACGGTGAGTCCCGGACTGGGACGGCGCAGCCGCAAGCAGCACGGCGGTCTGCAGGTGATCTGTTCCTGGCTGAGACAGAGCGGCTGGGAGCAAAACAGGTGGTCTGCAGGAATGTGAATCCCAAGCTGGGACGGAGCAGCTATCGGCGGCACGAGTGGTCTGCACAGCGGCTGTACCAGAATAAGTAGAGCTGGCCAAACAATGGGTGATGTGGCTATCACCTTTACGAGTTTCTCCGATGTAAACAGCTGTCGGTTTCCTCAGAAGGTATTCCTGATGCTTGGGAGTCCCAAGTATTTAAAGACATTATCCACCAATAGGTGCTGATTTTACCTGCATGTTAATTATCAGCAGGTGCTCCCTTATCCTGCAAATCAATCCTATACAGGTGTGCATCAAGAATTTGAATTTAAAGGTGTGGTTTTCATTATATCAATGGTTCAACAGTACAAATGTTTCCATCCAATGCCAATTGCATATATAAAATTGTACATAAAACCATCTAAAAGAACTATAAATAAAATACAAAATAGAAAAATACATTTACATATTAAGTAATAGTATGGGCATCATGGAGAGAGACAATATCGATTTAAATGGGTCCGAGCGCCCCTGGCAAAGTAAGGGGCTGGCGCTCACCCCCTACACGCATTTGGAATAAGTTGTGAGTATTGGAAATGGGGCATGGTCTTGTGGTGGAAGGGCGTGGACACAAAAGTACTTCCAAATCAAATTATGCCACATAGTAGTGTCCCTTATTCGCATTACACCGCACAGTAGTATCTCGTATTCACGTTACACCATCCCTCCCCCCTAACCCACCTTTCCCACTGCCTGACATTGACCTGTCCCCCCCCCCCCCACCAAAAGCCTCTTCAGTGGTGCCTAACCCTAACCCACCCTTCCTAATCTCCCTTCCTTCAGCCTAACCCTAACCCTCCCACCCTCACAGCCTAACCCTAACTCTCCCACGTCGCTTGCTAGTGGAGACTTTGGCACCAACTCGATCCGGATTTTGGAATTCTGCATCGCTATCTGTGCTGAGATGCCAGCATCAGCATTCCGAGCAGTTTCGGGATGCTGGTGTCAGCTTTCCGACCGCCGGGGTGCCAAACGCCGGCATCTTGACTGTATCCTGAATGAAATGCTAATGAGATGCTGTGAGATGAGCCTCAAATGGACCCAGCCATTAACCAAACACCATTAGTTGGATGGTAGAAGAGCTTCCTGTTAACTGATATACATGTCCTTGAAATAGGTAAGATATGTATTTTCTTTATTACACTCAACAAGTTAAAGTTTTCGCTTACTTACTACTTACTTACATCTAACATGCATGAAAATCATGTAGTTTTCCAGGTACTACAGTCCCTTCTCCCAAACACTGACACTTTTTTATTATCTTCAACAACAAATAGATCTATAGCACTGTGCTGTATAACAATTGCTGTGTACCTGGTGACAGTCTGTTACTGCCGGCGTGTCCATCAGCACCGAACTGCACTAGTGATCAGACTAGTGTCCGGCAGCACCGCACTTGTAATCAGACTCACAATAAACTACAGTTACCAGCAGCCCTTGCTGCCGGGAGCTCCCAGCAACAAGGGCTGCTGGGAGCTGTAGTTTATTTTGAGTCTGATTACAAGTGCGGTACTGCTGGACACCGGTGCCACTCCAGCAGTAACAGACTCTCACCAGGTACAGTCTGACAGTACTGCTTTCCTACAATTTGGCAGCGGGTGGCACAGCCAGGCGGCGCCCCCTCCTTGCCTGGCGCCCCTGGCGAGTGCCATCCTGGCCAATGGGTAGATACACCCCTGCTTCCAGCATCATCATTGCATGTGGAGCTGCTGTGGCTCAACACATTAATAACCAGTACCATTCAACACTGAAGTCCGGGTTCAAATCTTACTCAGGAACTATTTTTTGATGGTTTCAATTTTATCCATATTTCATATTGATTGTTATTATAATTTCAATATTAATTTCTTCTTTTAGTTGCTGTTGTTGTACACAACCCTGAATTTAGCCCAACATCACTTATGCATCAATTACTACATTTAATACCAATAATAAATAGAAGAAATATGGGAGAATACAACCGATAGTTGCACTCGTATTATAACGATGCAAAAATTATTAAATACATTATCATATAAATTTCAAATGCTAGCGTAACTATCCGTAAGAAGGATATAAATGAGATGAATGAATTTAATCTAAATGTTTCATGCATGAATGAATAAATCTGCGTTAATGGTAGGATATATAGCAATAAATCCAATATTAATCCTCCATAACCAGATAGAAAATAATGCGTATTCAATATACACAAAAGAGTATACAGTATCTAGATGATACTAGAGAATATGAAGGAAGACATCCTAATGATAAGTTTAATAAACAGATGAGAGAAAAAAAAATGAATGCTCACATCTGAAGCCCAGTGCCCTTTATAAACCGCCGTAAAGGCAGTTTACCACTACTAAGCTAGTATACATACAGATGCAGCCTCCGTTATCTTGACTGGCTGAGGTGTTAGTCCCGATCGGGCATACGCAGTGTACTGGGGCGCAGGGAGGCATGCCTAGTAACAGAGAGGCGTGCCCAATCGCACCGAAGCAGACAGAGCGTTTGGCGTTACCTTTACGTGTAATACCTGCGATCATCCACCAGATGTCGCTTTTTACAATCACCACTGCGCATGCGTGTGGTCTCCCGTAAAATACAATACTGAAATATATAGTAAGGACTACTTTACTAATGCGTCTCATTACGCTGCATACAGTAAATACAGCGTCTCATTACGCTGCATTTAATACAGTATATACAGTACAGACGCAAATAGTACAGCATATATGATCCATTTACAGTGCTTTAGGGATATGTGAGCGTCCAAGTCCCGCAGACAAAACAGAATAAAACCAGTAGTGTACACTGACGCAAATGGACATGTTAGAAATTCACTATTGCCTATTGAGATTAGGAATATTGTACAGTATGTTAGCGTCCTAATCCCGTAGCCATTACGGCATAATCAAAACCAATGGATTTATTCATCTGTCTGCGGCGAAGTGGTGAAGTGTTCCGCTCCCTATACTCAGAGTCCCGGGTTCGATTCCTAAAGTATGAATGCATGTTAGTTTTTTCCAGACACTTTATTATTCTTTTTATTCACATAAACCATGGCAAAGCTGCAGGAGCGGTTCTCCCGTTAAAGATCTATGCACCGTACGGTTCACATACAATTCTGTAGCAGGGCAGTCTCAATTGAAATGGCTACCACCTGTGACTCCTTGCCCCATGGAGGCCCTCGGCTACGGAGCAAGTAACAGCACAGATTTTGCAGGCTATGGGGAAATGCTGAAGGAGTGTCACAATCCCCTTGCTATAATACACAGGGGTGATAGGGATAAGAGAGATCTATGCACATTACGTTACACCGGACTCGATCGCATAGCACACTGGCAAAATGGCCACCGCCCCTGAACCCCCACCACCTGGCAGCGCTCAGATATGGAGTGAAAGATGGTATAAGTTTTGCAGGCTATGGGGCAATGCTGAAGGAGTGTCACAATCTTCTAGCTAAAATACACAGGGGCGATAGGGATAAGCGAGGTCTATGCACATTACGTTACACCAGACTCGATCGCATAGCACACTGGCAAAATGGCCACCGCCCCTGAACCCCCACCACGTGGCAGCGCTCGGATATGGAGTGAAAGATGGTATAAGTTTTGCAGGCCACGGGGCAATGCTGAAGGAGCGTCACTATCCCCTAGCTAAAATAACAGTACACAGAGGCAATGAGGTCCTGTAGAATGATCAATTAATAAATACTGTATAATGTACAGTATACAGACCCAAAACACGGAGTATAAGCAACAGTGTGGTCTATTAAAGTCAGGGATACGGTACAGTACAGTAAGTCAGCGGCCAAGTCCCCTAGCCATTAGGGCTTAATATAAAATCAATGGCAAGGGATCACTGCTTACTGTACATTTAGACATGAGCTTGTGTACAGTATCTGTCATGAGGTGTTTTTTTCACTGACACTATTATTTTTTCTATTGTAATATACAGAGTTGGCAAACTAGCCAAATGGGGCACAGGCAGCTTCTGCTGAATAAAATGAGATGCAGCATGCCTATATTCTGTGTGTGACTGCGGCTCCATAAAATGAAATATGAAAATTGAAATATGAAATGCATTACTAATGTGCGGCATTATTTGTTTAAGGTGTACTACAATATTTTCTGGCGTAACATAAAGAAAGGGCACTACTGCCCTGCTAGTATTGATACAGTACAGTAGGTCCAGGGTATTAGACAGAACACTACCTTTATAGACATTGTGACACACATTAGCATTGCCCTTATAAACATTATGACACACATCAACATGCGGCCCTCCCACCCTTAACCATCTCAGTACTGTTCATTACAGTATAAATTGATTTCATGACAGATGATGCAGCACTCACCTGAATTCATCTTATTCACGTCAAGTCACAGTAGTGCAGTTTATTCACGTCACAGTACTGTCCTTGATTCACGTTGTGTCACACAGTAGAGCACCTTATTCACGTTACTGTACGTCACAGTAGTGCAGTAGTATATCCACATTACGTCACAAAGTAGAGATCTGCCACAGTCATAAACCTTATAACACATTATGCAAGAGTAATGCACGTCATAACACATTAGGCCACTGTAACGTCCCTTAGAATAATTTCTGCCACAGTAACGTCCCTTAGAATACTGTACTATCTGAAACCCCAATCTCCCTTATAAAAAAAAATATTGATTGGCACTTGGGGAATAAAACCCAGGACTCTCAGCATGGGAGGCAGGAGACTGCAATTACTGCTGCACGTTACACTGAATGATAATGTACAATACACTGCACAATACGCTGCAGGTACACTGCACGGCACACTGCAATTACACCACACGATGCACTGCACGACACTGCATATGCACTGCACTATGTGATACAGTACACTGCACAATACACTGCGTGATATGACAAATTGCACATTACATTGCACAATACACTGCACATTTCCCTGCAAAATATGATACAATGCATGTACTGTACACTGCACAAAACACTGCAATTACCACATGTGTATACTAGAGATGAGCGGGTTCGGTTCCTCGGAATCCGAACCCGCCCGAACTTCAGGTTTTTTTACACGGGTCCGAGCGACTCGGATCTTCCCGCCTTGCTCGGTTAACCCGAGCGCGCCCGAACGTCATCATCACGCTGTCGGATTCTCGCGAGGCTCGGATTCTATATAAGGAGCCGCGCGTCGCCGCCATTTTCACACGTGCATTGAGATTGATAGGGAGAGGACGTGGCTGGCGTCCTCTCCGTTTAGAAATAGATAGGAGAGTGAGAGTGAGACACTTCATTTACTGGAGCTTAGGAGGAGTACTCAGAGAGTGCAGAATTTTGCTGATAGTAGTTAGTTAGTTATACTAGTGACTGACCAGTGAGACCACCAGTGCAGTTTTATTATTATTTAATATAATCCGTTCTCTGCCTGAAAAAAACGATACACAGTGACTCAGTCACATACCATATCTGTGCTCAGCCCAGTGTGCTGCATCATCTATGTATAATATCTGACTGTGCTCACACAGCTTAATTGTGGGGGAGACTGGGGAGCAGTTATAGGTTATAGCAGGAGCCAGGAGTACATATTAAACAGTGCACACTTTTGCTGCCAGAGTGCCACTGCCAGTGTGACTGACCAGTGACCTGACCACACTGACCACCAGTATATTGTGATTGTCTGCCTGAAAAAGTTAAACACTCGTCGTGTGACTTGTGTGGTGTTTATTTATTCTATAAAAAACTCATTCTGCTGACAGACAGTGTCCAGCAGGTCCGTCATTATATAATATATACCTGTCCGGCTCCAGTAGTGATATATATATATTTTTTATATCATTATTTATCATCCAGTCTATACTAGAAGCAGACACAGTACGGTAGTTCACGGCTGTAGCTACCTCTGTGTCGGCACTCGGCAGTCCATCCATAATTGTATACCACCTACCCGTGGTTTTTTTTTTCTTTCTTTATACATACTACATCTCATTATCAACCAGTCTATATTAGCAGCAGACACAGTACGGTAGTCCACGGCTGTAGCTACCTCTGTGTCGGCACTCGGCAGTCCATCCATAATTGTATACCACCTACCCGTGGTTTTTTTTTCTTTCTTCTTTATACATACTACATCTCATTATCAACCAGTCTATATTAGCAGCAGACACAGTACGGTAGTTCACGGCTGTAGCTACCTCTGTGTCGGCACTCGGCTGTCCATCCATAATTGTATACCACCTACCCGTGGTTTTTTTTTTCTTTCTTCTTTATACATACTACATCTCATTATCAACCAGTCTATATTAGCAGCAGACACAGTACGGTAGTTCACGGCTGTAGCTACCTCTGTGTCGGCACTCGGCAGTCCATCCATAATTGTATACCACCTACCCGTGGTTTTTTTTTTTCTTTCTTCTTTATACATACTACATCTCATTATCAACCAGTCTATATTAGCAGCAGACACAGTACAGTACGGTAGTCCACGGCTGTAGCTACCTCTGTGTCGGCACTCGGCAGTCCATCCATAATTGTATACCACCTACCCGTGGTTTTTTTTTTCTTTCTTCTTTATACATACTACATCTCATTATCAACCAGTCTATATTAGCAGCAGACACAGTACGGTAGTTCACGGCTGTAGCTACCTCTGTGTCGGCACTCGGCAGTCCATCCATAATTGTATACTAGTATCCATCCATCTCCATTGTTTACCTGAGGTGCCTTTTAGTTGTGCCTATTAAAATATGGAGAACAAAAATGTTGAGGTTCCAAAATTAGGGAAAGATCAAGATCCACTTCCACCTCGTGCTGAAGCTGCTGCCACTAGTCATGGCCGAGACGATGAAATGCCAGCAACGTCGTCTGCCAAGGCCGATGCCCAATGTCATAGTACAGAGCATGTCAAATCCAAAACACCAAATATCAGTAAAAAAAGGACTCCAAAACCTAAAATAAAATTGTCGGAGGAGAAGCGTAAACTTGCCAATATGCCATTTACCACACGGAGTGGCAAGGAACGGCTGAGGCCCTGGCCTATGTTCATGGCTAGTGGTTCAGCTTCACATGAGGATGGAAGCACTCAGCCTCTCGCTATAAAACTGAAAAGACTCAAGCTGGCAAAAGCACCGCAAAGAACTGTGCGTTCTTCGAAATCCCAAATCCACAAGGAGAGTCCAATTGTGTCGGTTGCGATGCCTGACCTTCCCAACACTGGACGTGAAGAGCATGCGCCTTCCACCATTTGCACGCCCCCTGCAAGTGCTGGAAGGAGCACCCGCAGTCCAGTTCCTGATAGTCAGATTGAAGATGTCAGTGTTGAAGTACACCAGGATGAGGAGGATATGGGTGTTGCTGGCGCTGGGGAGGAAATTGACCAGGAGGATTCTGATGGTGAGGTGGTTTGTTTAAGTCAGGCACCCGGGGAGACACCTGTTGTCCGTGGGAGGAATATGGCCACTGACATGCCTGGTGAAAATACCAAAAAAATCAGCTCTTCGGTGTGGAAGTATTTCAACAGAAATGCGGACAACAGGTGTCAAGCCGTGTGTTGCCTTTGTCAAGCTGTAATAAGTAGGGGTAAGGACGTTAACCACCTCGGAACATCCTCCCTTATACGTCACCTGCAGCGCATTTATAATAAGTCAGTGACAAGTTCAAAAACTTTGGGCGACAGCGGAAGCAGTCCACTGACCAGTAAATCCCTTCCTCTTGTAACCAAGCTCACGCAAACCACCCCACCAACTCCCTCAGTGTCAATTTCCTCCTTCCCCAGGAATGCCAATAGTCCTGCAGGCCATGTCACTGGCAATTCTGACGAGTCCTCTCCTGCCTGGGATTCCTCCGATGCATCCTTGCGTGTAACGCCTACTGCTGCTGGCGCTGCTGTTGTTGCTGCTGGGAGTCGATGGTCATCCCAGAGGGGAAGTCGTAAGCCCACTTGTACTACTTCCAGTAAGCAATTGACTGTTCAACAGTCCTTTGCGAGGAAGATGAAATATCACAGCAGTCATCCTGCTGCAAAGCGGATAACTGAGGCCTTGACAACTATGTTGGTGTTAGACGTGCGTCCGGTATCCGCCGTTAGTTCACAGGGAACTAGACAATTTATTGAGGCAGTGTGCACCCGTTACCAAATACCATCTAGGTTCCACTTCTCTAGGCAGGCGATACCGAGAATGTACACGGACGTCAGAAAAAGACTCACCAGTGTCCTAAAAAATGCAGTTGTACCCAATGTCCACTTAACCACGGACATGTGGACAAGTGGAGCAGGGCAGGGTCAGGACTATATGACTGTGACAGCCCACTGGGTAGATGTATGGACTCCCGCCGCAAGAACAGCAGCGGCGGCACCAGTAGCAGCATCTCGCAAACGCCAACTCTTTCCTAGGCAGGCTACGCTTTGTATCACCGCTTTCCAGAATACGCACACAGCTGAAAACCTCTTACGGCAACTGAGGAAGATCATCGCGGAATGGCTTACCCCAATTGGACTCTCCTGTGGATTTGTGGCATCGGACAACGCCAGCAATATTGTGTGTGCATTAAATATGGGCAAATTCCAGCACGTCCCATGTTTTGCACATACCTTGAATTTGGTGGTGCAGAATTTTTTAAATAACGACAGGTGCGTGCAAGAGATGCTGTCGGTGGCCAGAAGAATTGCGGGACACTTTCGGCGTACAGGCACCACGTACAGAAGACTGGAGCACCACCAAAAACTACTGAACCTGCCCTGCCATCATCTGAAGCAAGAAGTGGTAACGAGGTGGAATTCAACCCTCTATATGCTTCAGAGGTTGGAGGAGCAGCAAAAGGCCATTCAAGCCTATACAATTGAGCACGATATAGGAGGTGGAATGCACCTGTCTCAAGCGCAGTGGAGAATGATTTCAACGTTGTGCAAGGTTCTGATGCCCTTTGAACTTGCCACACGTGAAGTCAGTTCAGACACTGCCAGCCTGAGTCAGGTCATTCCCCTCATCAGGCTTTTGCAGAAGAAGCTGGAGACATTGAAGGAGGAGCTAACACGGAGCGATTCCGCTAGGCATGTGGGACTTGTGGATGGAGCCCTTAATTCGCTTAACAAGGATTCACGGGTGGTCAATCTGTTGAAATCAGAGCACTACATTTTGGCCACCGTGCTCGATCCTAGATTTAAAGCCAACCTTGGATCTCTCTTTCCGGCAGACACAAGTCTGCTGGGGTTGAAAGACCTGCTGGTGAGAAAATTGTCAAGTCAAGCGGAATGCGACCTGTCAACATCTCCTCCTTCACATTCTCCCGCAACTGGGGGTGCGAGGAAAAGGCTCAGAATTCCGAGCCCACCCGCTGGCGGTGATGCAGGGCAGTCTGGAGCGACTGCTGATGCGGACATCTGGTCCGGACTGAAGGACCTGACAACGATTACGGACATGTCGTCTACTGTCACTGCATATGATTCTCTCAACATTGAAAGAATGGTGGAGGATTATATGAGTGACCGCATCCAAGTAGGCACGTCACACAGTCCGTACTTATACTGGCAGGAAAAAGAGGCAATTTGGAGGCCCTTGCACAAACTGGCTTTATTCTACCTAAGTTGCCCTCCCACAAGTGTGTACTCCGAAAGTGTTTAGTGCCGCCGCTCACCTTGTCAGCAATCGGCGTACGAGGTTACATCCAGAAAATGTGGAGAAGATGATGTTCATTAAAATGAATTATAATCAATTCCTCCGCGGAGACATTGACCAGCAGCAATTGCCTCCACAAAGTACACAGGGAGCTGAGATGGTGGATTCCAGTGGGGACGAATTGATAATCTGTGAGGAGGGGGATGTACACGGCGATATATCGGAGGATGATGATGAGGTGGACATCTTGCCTCTGTAGAGCCAGTTTGTGCAAGGAGAGATTAATTGCTTCTTTTTTGGTGGGGGTCCAAACCAACCCGTCATATCAGTCACAGTCGTGTGGCAGACCCTGTCACTGAAATGATGGGTTGGTTAAAGTGTGCATGTCCTGTTTATACAACATAAGGGTGGGTGGGAGGGCCCAAGGACAATTCCATCTTGCACCTCTTTTTTCTTTAATTTTTCTTTGCGTCATGTGCTGTTTGGGGAGTGTTTTTTGGAAGGGCCATCCTGCGTGACACTGCAGTGCCACTCCTAGATGGGCCCGGTGTTTGTGTCGGCCACTAGGGTCGCTTATCTTACTCACACAGCTACCTCATTGCGCCTCTTTTTTTCTTTGCGTCATGTGCTGTTTGGGGAGTGTTTTTTGGAAGGGCCATCCTGCGTGACACTGCAGTGCCACTCCTAGATGGGCCCGGTGTTTGTGTCGGCCACTAGGGTCGCTTATCTTACTCACACAGCTACCTCATTGCGCCTCTTTTTTTCTTTGCGTCATGTGCTGTTTGGGGAGGGTTTTTTGGAAGGGACATCCTGCGTGACACTGCAGTGCCACTCCTAGATGGGCCCGGTGTTTGTGTCGGCCACTAGGGTCGCTTATCTTACTCACACAGCTACCTCATTGCGCCTCTTTTTTTCTTTGCGTCATGTGCTGTTTGGGGAGGGTTTTTTGGAAGGGCCATCCTGCGTGACACTGCAGTGCCACTCCTAGATGGGCCCGGTGTTTGTGTCGGCCACTAGGGTCGCTTATCTTACTCACACAGCTACCTCATTGCGCCTCTTTTTTTCTTTGCGTCATGTGCTGTTTGGGGAGTGTTTTTTGGAAGGGCCATCCTGCGTGACACTGCAGTGCCACTCCTAGATGGGCCCGGTGTTTGTGTCGGCCACTAGGGTCGCTTATCTTACTCACACAGCTACCTCATTGCGCCTCTTTTTTTCTTTGCGTCATGTGCTGTTTGGGGAGGGTTTTTTGGAAGGGACATCCTGCGTGACACTGCAGTGCCACTCCTAGATGGGCCCGGTGTTTGTGTCGGCCACTAGGGTCGCTTATCTTACTCACACAGCTACCTCATTGCGCCTCTTTTTTTCTTTGCGTCATGTGCTGTTTGGGGAGGGTTTTTTGGAAGGGACATCCTGCGTGACACTGCAGTGCCACTCCTAGATGGGCCCGGTGTTTGTGTCGGCCACTAGGGTCGCTTATCTTACTCACACAGCTACCTCATTGCGCCTCTTTTTTTCTTTGCGTCATGTGCTGTTTGGGGAGGGTTTTTTGGAAGGGACATCCTGCGTGACACTGCAGTGCCACTCCTAGATGGGCCCGGTGTTTGTGTCGGCCACTAGGGTCGCTTATCTTACTCACACAGCTACCTCATTGCGCCTCTTTTTTTCTTTGCGTCATGTGCTGTTTGGGGAGGGTTTTTTGGAAGGGCCATCCTGCGTGACACTGCAGTGCCACTCCTAGATGGGCCCGGTGTTTGTGTCGGCCACTAGGGTCGCTAATCTTACTGACACAGCTACCTCATTGCGCCTCTTTTTTTCTTTGCGTCATGTGCTGTTTGGGGAGGGTTTTTTGGAAGGGACATCCTGCGTGACACTGCAGTGCCACTCCTAGATGGGCCAGGTGTTTGTGTCGGCCACTAGGGTCGCTTAGCTTAGTCATCCAGCGACCTCGGTGCAAATTTTAGGACTAAAAATAATATTGTGAGGTGTGAGGTATTCAGAATAGACTGAAAATGAGTGGAAATGATCGTTTTTGAGGTTAATAATACTTTGGGATCAAAATGACCCCCAAATTCTATGATTTAAGCTGTTTTTTAGGTTTTTTGGAAAAAAACACCCGAATCCAAAACACACCCGAATCCGACAAAAAAAATTCGGTTAGGTTTTGCCAAAACGCGGTCGAACCCAAAACACGGCCGCGGAACCGAACCCAAAACCAAAACACAAAACCCGAAAAATTTCCGGCGCTCATCTCTAGTGTATACAGCATACTGCACGATGTAATTCACTATGCATTACACTGCAATTTCACTGCACAATACCATATACTGAATGTGGACTGCGTGACACGCTGCAATTACACAGCACGATACACTGCATATACTATACACTGCATGATACACTGCACAATCGTAGACCACGTGGATTGTAAAGAACTATATAAACAAGTTTAAAAAAAAAAATGTTTTTCTAAAACGCATGTCGACCTTTTGCCATGTCAACTTGACGGCCATGTCAACCTACAGTATATCTGGTGTCAACCAATTTCAAAAGTGACACCATCTAGGTTGACACCAATTGGTTGACACCACATATAGGTTCACATGGTGTGTCGACCTAGATGGTGTCGCTTTTGACATGGATAGTAAATGCAAAAAAAAATTGGAAAAGTGTAAATAAAACCAAATTGACCTTTTGACCCTGGTTAATGTTTATAGACCAGATACCTGCTGCTACAGCAGCCCGTGCTATAATGTACTGTACCTGTAACTACAGTAACTTAAAGTACAGTATAGCAATCTACAGTAATGTACTGTACTTACAATCTCTTATGGCCTCCAGGCGCCTTGGAGTCCTCTGGACCAGGTCACTCCACCTCCTTTGGAGTGACCTGACAGACCTCCTCCGGTTGTATTTCCGGAGGATCTCCCTGCTGGCCCCCCGGTACACCCTCACCTTCTCCTTGTTGCTGGCGAGAGGTCTGTCCCGCCAGCGAACGAGGAGACGGAGCTCTCCCAGAATATAGGAGCGATCTCTAGCAGCTATTACTGTACTGTATATCGTCCTTAACTGCAATGAGTGTCTCAGACGTGGTGCATCTCAGACGTCGCCGTATGCGTCTCAGCCGTCGTGCGTTCCAGGCATTCTACGTTGTCACTGTGTGTCCGTTTCCATTGGTTTTGATTATGCCTTTTCTTTGACCACGGTATTTCCCACTGTCTTGCCCTACTCCCTTCCCCCCTGAGAGCCTGCATAGGTCATGCAGTAGACAGGGAGGGAGTTCAGGTCATGTGCAATACACAAACGCCAAAGATCTACAGTACTGTGTTGCTCAGTTAGTTGCGTCAGAATACACTCATTTATACTCATTACCGCTGTGTATTTGCATTTAGCGTAAAGAATCGCTCCTGCAGATTTTCTCTGATTTATGTGAAACCTGTGTGCACCCTTCCATTGACTGTCTTACATAGAAAAAACAAATAATATGTAAGTGAATGTCACGGGAACACATAAAAAAAATTATTGCACTTTAGGACTCGAACTCTGGTCTCTAAGCATGGGAGGTGGGAGCCTTCATCACTAGCCCACGACGCCTCATGAGAGATTCACAATTTCATGTGTAAAAGTACTGCAAAGAGCGACCCCTCCCCATTGGTGTTGGTTTATGCCTTAGGGGAATCGGACGCTCATACTTGCATTTCAAAAGCACGGTATTTTCCACCCCCTCCCGCTAGTCCATCGCCCTTCCCCTTTGGGAGCCTGCACAGGTCATGCAGTAGAAAGGGAGATAGTTCAGGTCATGTGCAATACACAATCGCCAAAGCTCTACAGTACTGTGTTGCTCAGTTAGTTGCATCAGAATACACTCATTTATACTCATTACCGCTGTGTATTTGCATTTAGCGTACAGAATCGCTCCTGCAGATTTTCTCTGATTTATGTGAAACCTGTGTGCACCCTTCCATTGGGGATTCGGACGCTCATACTTGCATTTCAAAAAGCATAGTATTTTCCACCATCCCCATTATGCCTTAGGGAACTCGGACGCTCATGTACATGTATTTCAAAAGCACAGTGTTTATGCATTGTACATTCTTCCTTTTACACAATTAGTTGCGTCTCCATACACAAACTTGCATCTGCATACATAAGTGTTTTAACATGTTCGTTTGTGTCTGTATAAACTACAGTATATTGAGAACTCTCACCATCTGACCATTGGTCACCATCTATTAACATTACAGTCGTCACTGATCAACTTGCCAGAGCTGTAGATAAGTCCGCCGCTATACGATCGAAATTACTGGATTAGTGGAGCATTAGCCACCCAGCGGTGAAGATGTGTAATGCATGCTGAGTATCTAGTATCGCCTCAACGCGCCTGCCCGTGATTAAACTCAGCAATCTAAGCTATCGCCTTAGCGTGACTAAACGTCCATCTAGGCGGAGAAACAGCCAAGATAACGGAGGCTACATCTGTACATGAGAGACTCAAATATCATTTAATTCAATACAGTCGTTGAGACCTTTGGGAAAAAGAGTCCCCAAGGTATATATCTAGAAAGCCTCACGTTTACAAAGATGGTTATATCTATCACCTCCTTGGGTAGTAGGTCTAACATGTACTAGACCCTGCACTTTTATTGATTTAATATCACCACCATGAGCTTCGGTGACATGTCTCACTAAGCTATGATGACTATGGCCTCTAAGTATGTTATTTCTATGTTCTAGAAATCTTATGCATAACATGCGTGTTGTTCGGCCCACATACTGGATACCACAGATACAGTTGATGACGTATATGACATAATTGGTTTGACAATCTATACTACCTTGTACTTCGAACTGAGTCCCATATGTATGTGAATGTATAGTAGTGGCTCTATCGATGATAAATTGGCACGTAATGCACCTCTTTCTCCTACATTTGAAACAACCAGTCGATTTTACAGATTTTTGTAACCAAGTGTTTTTATTATTAGTAGCCAAGTTGGGGTCCAGAGATCTATAGTGACTAGGCGCTAAAAAAGTTTGTAAATTTGATGCTTTTTTAAAAGTAATATATGGTTTTTCATCCATAATAGTGAACAGAATCCGATCTGTTTTTAATATGGGATAGTTTTTATTGATAATCTTTTTAAGTTCTCTAGAGCACGTATTAAACTTGGTGATAAATCTGGTTTGTCGTAAGTCAATATCAGATGTACAATCCACATCTAATTTAAGTACCAAAAGGGATTCCCTATCTCTAGAATGGGTTTCTATTGAAGCTTCTTCCACTAATTTAGCTGGATACCCCTGGTCTCTAAAGGAGGTGGCGAGTTCTGCAGCCTGTGTTTCAAATTGTTCTAACTGAGAACAATTGCGAGGAATTCTGAGGTATTGGCTTTTTGGTATGTTATTAAGCCATGGACAGAAGTGGCAACTTCTATAGTTCAAAAAATTATTGGTATCAACCTCTTTGCGGAAGGTGGATGTGACTAATCTATCATCGTCAATTCTAATGTCTATATCCAAAATATTAATATGTGAAGAGTGCACAGTGCTGGTGAACCGTTAACCAAAATCATTAGGATGTCTTCCTTCATATTCTCTAGTATCATCTATATATACTCTTTTGTGTATATTGAGTCCGCATTATTTTCTATCTGGTTATGGAGGATTAATATTGGATTTATTGCTATATATCCTACCATTAACGCAGATTTATTCATTCATGCATGAAATATTTAGATTAAATTCATTCATCTAATTTATATCCTTCTTAAGGATAGTTACGCTAGCATTTGAAATTTATATGATAATGTATTTAATCATTTTTGCATCGTTATAATAGGAGTGCAACTATCAGTTGTATTCTCCCATATTTCTTCTATTTATTATTGGTATTAAATGTAGTCATTGATGCATAAGTGATGTTGGGCTAAATTCAGGGTTGTGTACAACAGC